>NC_140591.1:512072956-512672956 GCF_964204655.1 Triturus cristatus
TTGTTGCCAGACAAGTGTTAGTTCAGGCGCTGATACTTTCGCGACTGGATTATGCAAATGCAGTCTATCTAGGAGCACCCCAGGGAACTACCAACAGACTTCAAATTGTTCAGAATTGTGCTGCCCGCTTATTAATGAACATCCCTAAACGCAGCTCAGCCAAACCAGCCCTTATTAGTCTGCACTGGCTTCCCATTCCGGCCAGAATTAGCTTTAAGGCGATGTGCATCGTTCATAAAGCCATTTCTGCAAAAGGCTCCCCATTTAGCCAATCTATGGTGCAACTATACCACCCCAACAGGATGTTGAGATCCAACAATAAATGCTTACTCATAGTGCCCACGATGTTCGAACAGGAGGTCGACGGTTTTCATACAACGCAGCTAAGTTATTGAACCTAATTCCCGAGCATATTCGCCTGGAATCAAATGATTTTAATTTCAGGAAACAGCTTATAACTTTTCTCTTCTCTTGATTTGTGCTCTGTGATCGGAGGAGCCACATTAAGCGCTGGGATACCCTTTGGTAGCCATGTGCTATATAAATGCGTATTCATTCTTCATTCATTCATTAAAAGAATAAGCAACTATGAAAGAAATAATATTGAAGGCTAAGGGAATCCTGTCATTATTAATTTTGGAATGGAACGATCTTTCACAGTCAATGTAGTGCTGATTCTCTAATGAAAGATGCATATATTTTGTCAAATTCAATGTATGTGTTAGTATCGAAATCTTTATAGCCCCTAATATTTTAACTGTGCGATTGCCAGAAAACCACCAACTTTGAGACAATTAAACCATAAAGTGTCGTTTTACCCTGGTGATATTTCATAGAAAGAAGTTATAGGTTAATGATTAGACTTTATCTCTGCCTTATACTCTGCAAACTATTTCTTCTCTGTTCACTGCTCGTATAATTGACTCGTGTTTTCTAAATTATTTATGACAGACTTCCTGAAAAACATATTTTAATATTTACCTGCAAAGATGGGAACATTGGATGGAGATATTGTATCTGGCTTACATACAGTGCAATAATTATAGTCTAAAGGAACTATGAACCCCCATTTAAACTTGAATCGGGGTACCATCTTCACAAAGGACAAATCACCAAAACCACTGCACCATTTTCACACTAAGGATACAAACGTAGTTACCTCATATTATGGCAGTGCGGTGCCATGGCTAGAGAATGGTAGGGCATTGCAAATATCAACATGCATAAACAACAATGCAAGGGAGGGGAATCCCTGTGGACAAATGGGTATCCAGAGGAACCAATGTAACCTCAGGGAGAGGCAAACATACCACATGTGGTACCTATCCAAAAACATAGAATATAATGCTATGGATTGCCATGGTGCGTGGGGCTGTGATGGTGGTGAGCCATCCCTGTCCTTTTGCTGTAAATGAGGGACTTTAAGGAATGGCAGCTGAATTGACAAAAGACTTCTTTCTTCATAGCTCTTAGGAGAAGTTCAGCTAAAACAGTCTGTACTTTTCTGAGACTCGTGTGTGTACTTGCTGGTGTTAGAAATAAGGTCCTTATTTAGAGTTTAGCGGTGTGATTAATTTCTCGCACCTGCAATGAAGTACCCTCTCTGACAAACCATCGGTACACCCTACTGATTCACAAGCGTGCTGACCTTAAGAATTTCAGTGATGGAACCTACCCCGGCTATGTCACTGACATAGTCCTCTGATGGCCTGATGGCGTACTGAGGTTTACATTTAATACCGTCCATCCAATTTAAACTGGATGGTGCTATGGGTTTTCTCGTGTTCGTAATCACCAGGTATATCCTGCTGGTGAGAGACAATTAAAAAATAATGATCCCCAGACCATGGAAGAGAGCCTCTATGGTGTGTGTCATTTGTTTTTATTTGCTTACAACCAAAATCCTGCTTTGGGATTTTTTTTTTTGTAAATTTCTATCAAACTTTTAACACATTTGCAGGAGCCACCATGGCGGAGGTTTCTGACAATGACTAGAGATGTCAACAGGGCTGAACAGCATCTCTAAATGCATAGGACAGGTACTCCGTCAAGTCAACAGAGTATTTTACTCTATCACCTTGACAGAATACAAACCACACTCCATGACTTAAATCAGGCCCTATGCTAGGAGTTCTTACAGATTTTCTTACTTTTCTCTGTTCTTCATTATATATGGTTTAAGTAACAGAGGAGGAATAATGAATCTAACAGTCTCGCTTGTAGTTCTACATGTATTATATAAAGCTTTTAGATCATCTTTTAAATCCTTGTCAAAAAGAGCGACTCTCTTTACGTCAAGCCACACGATATCCTTTACTAGCTTGTTAATTTGGGAAACGTGAAGTGCACTTGCTTGTTTCCCTGCTTTAGGTCCAAAATCCCACAATTGACAGCCTGGCGCATTGTTGGCTGGACACATACTTTCCCAATAACCTCTTTGAATGGATCTGAATTGTCCACAAATATTTCCTTTCCATTGGGTAAGTGTAAATAGAAAGGATGTTGCATCATCAAGTAAGAAACAGAAAAGCTACTTTTGAGTGTGAACCCGAACAGTCGTAGAATGACATAGCAACTTTAATTGGTCGTAAGAATTAACTATTTATGTACCTATGTGTCTGAGGACATGATCTGAACAGGAGAACGTGATTGTAGTGATACTGGCAGTACTCCCATGAAATGGAAGGGGTTTGGGTGGGGTGACAGAACTTTCTATACTTTGAATCAGAGATTTCCATGCCTGTAAATTGGCAATGTGTCTGGTCAATTGCAGCCTTTAGTCTCTTAGATGACCCAGGGCTTGCAATGGTGCCAAGGCAGGGCTGTCTAACCAGGTTAAGTCCAAGATGGGCACCTGTAGTACTAATTCGGAACCCTGATTATTCAGGATTGAAAATTGGAGTTCCTATTGAACAGTAAGGCTTAGCTAAAGGGAAAAATTAAAAAGCAAACAGCTGCACAACCTACTATAGAAGAAAATATAATATAATCAATTGTAGGAGTGCTCAAAAAATGTAATGATAGCATTCAGTACAGACTACATAATATGGCATTTTGTTTTGCTCACAAGGAAATAATTTGTTGTGTAATCTGTGTGCGTAGCCACCACGGTCGCCATGAAAAAAAGGATGGCATTCTTTGTGCTTGAGGAAGAGTACTTACACATCTTGCACAATATATAAGCAGTAAAGCAGATGAATGTACAATTACACACATGGGTACACGGCGTTGCCCTTGACATTTACAAAAGAAGGATCCTAGCTCATTTAAGTATTTTCTAGAAGGTGTAATTGCATATGCTTTATTAGGATCGAGCCAAAAGGGTGTTTGTAAGTCAGTGTAAAGAAGTAAACAGATATTGTGCCATACAAAATTAGGAGTACAGCAATATCTTTCCCAAATAATAAAGTGCAATTTATTTGGGAATGCTTTAAGTTTCTGTTTTATACCAGACTTTATTCACCTCTACTATACATCAAACGCCTGAAGGTAATGTGCATCAGTTTAGGGATCGTCTTATCTCATGCATCCCTTTTCCATTCAGTATTTGAGTCCTCGGCCCTAATGACAAAGTATTTTGTTTGTTTCATTGTGCCAATATGTGGATGTCACAGGTTTTAGATTATATAAAGTACATTTAAAGAAATCGAATAATAATGTTTTCAAATGGCCATCTTTAAAATCCCGGCAAGATTGATAACTAACGCTTTACATCATATTTATGAAATTTTGGTTTCCAAACATTTTCTTAGCAGCAATTTTGACCCTGCCTTGGAGTCCACCCACAAAATTTCAAGCAGTGCAGGAATGAAGAAAATGTTATTCTATGTGTTTTTCAGTGTCTATAATTCATCCGGAATGGCCTTGCATTACTGTCCTTCTGGTCAAGGAATATTTCAGTTTTTATCATAAGTGTGCAAAACAGGTGGGTAGAAAGAACCACACCGTGTTCCCAGGGAAGGATTTACTGCGCTGACTTGGGCTGTTGAGAAAGTCACTCTTTAATCGCTTGGTTCGTCTCCACCATGACCACCATTTAATGTGCCTTTGTGAAAGTGCATTAAATGACTGTTCAGAGTCGTTTATTTTCAAGCTACATTTATTCAGAGCTACAATATAAAAGGGCCTTCATTATTTGTGCCCAAAATCAGTAATCCTAATCTCAGAGGAAACATACCTGGTTGGGGGGCCTCAGAAAGTACATTTTACCCATTCAGAATTGTTATACTTGGTTTGCACTGCATTACTTTGATGATTCACGTCTAATATAATAGTGTTATATTGTTGTTTTTTAGGAGCCTGGTTCCTTTTTCTGCTTCCTGAAATGTTTCTCTGTTACTGTTCTGCTTACTAATGGCATTAGTGGAATTTTTTGTACAAACGCATCAGCCCATGGAGTTCTCATTAGTTTTGCAACAGGCTAGTAGCTAGGCAGCATGTGCATGTTGATACTGGTAACCCGGAAATTGATGACATGAGGCATGAAAACACGCTTCGTCTGAGAAGTGCAGGCAGGCTTAGGATACAAAATAGGTATTATTAAACTACATTGAAATACCGAATGGACTCCGTGCTTAGACGATGACTTCAACAATTTTACATTAATGAGATGCAATTTCTGCTTTACAGGAGCATTCACCTCACTCCATAACTACTTATTTAATGTAAGTTTACTGTTTGTAGGCAGTTGGCACGTAACATGAAAAAATATTACAAGTGTATCAAGAAAAACCGATTCAAATGAATATTACCATGGTCCGCAAGGTGGCAAATATGTTAAATGTTTGAACTTATTTTGTTAAATTTCCAGAAGCAAGACACACTGATTGATTATTGATATCGTAATCAGAAAGCTTTCTCTGGTTAAATATTAGATATATACATAATGATAACACTAATTTGCAAGGCAGTTTCCAGAAGAAACTAACGTAAGCATATGAGCAACACAATGGTGCCCTCGATGACGAGAAGGGAGCCAAACAGCACCTAATGGAAGACACAAATGTAAAGTGTTTCACCACAGTTGAGAGACTCTGTTAGAGCTTAATGTATGTGATATTGAATATAATGTAATCTGACATCAGTAATGACTAGAGTGTTTCTACAGGTGGATGATGCATGAGTGTCAGCCTAAACTTGACTTGTATTGATGCATTGTCAGCCCTTTGGAGACTATCCAGGAGGTGTCTTTGGAGGGTACACATCGAAGGGAGTATTCACAAAAGAATGTATGAGTACATAAAGTAGTACCCCTTTAGTACTATTACTCATAAATGCCTTTGCGAATTGGCATCTAATCTTAAAGCTAATGCTAAGGTTTCGGTTTTGGTGGCTTCCTTTTTCAATGATCACTCTGTTGGCCCACATGAAAACTATTTCTCATACTTGTCTGTATCTTAACTATAGGGTCAAATCACAAAGGCATTTATGAGTACGTGAAGTTGTACTACATAAGCACTACTGCAGATACTAGATTTTTATTTTTTTTGTACTCATAAGTCCCTTTGTGAAACAGCTTAAACGTTGCCCAGCAGGCATCTGTAAGAAATTGGAGTATTAGTTGAAGAGAGTGAGAAGCCACCTCAAATAACAATCATCACAATCCTTGTCAGGATGAACCACAAAAGTCACTAAATAAACTGTCAACTCTCTGGTAGCTTGGCATAAAGCAGTCAGACTTAACTTAGAGGCAATGTGCAAAGTATTTATGCAGTACTCAAACAGTAGTAAAGTGATCACACAATCCAAGAAAAAACCCAAGCCGATTTCGAAAAATAGAGTACATTTTAATAAATAAGATGGCAGCAAAACAACAAACATCCATTAAGTAGACCCAGAGATATAGTGCCTGATTTAGATCTAGAAGGTCCTACAGCCGTCCCGCTGCAGCGGTCCCAAGTACTCCACCAAGTCAACAGTCTTTCGCCTGCCGTATTTACATACAGGCCGGCTGACTCACCATCCACATTGACAGAGTTTCCCCCCCCCCTGCGGTTGTGGCACACAGCTGCAGACGCAGCAGACTCCAAATGTTGGCGAACAATACTCGGTGGCGGTCAAGGCGGCGGTTTACCACCGAGCAGATTTAGATTTCATAGTTGTGCTGGTGGTCTCCTAACAGCGTTCCCTGATGGAGGGAGTCTGTTGTGGTACGTACTCAACAATGCACCATCACTGTGGACATTGAATGGATGCTAGTAAAACATACTTGATATCTATTGGCCAAATGGAAACACCTGAATACCACACTATAAAACACACTCAATTTCAGAATATGATACTTTGCCATTCCATTGCAACACATTTCCTAACAAAGCTTTTAACAACAACATCAGTATGTGTTGTGTGTTTGAAGCCCTAGATTGTAATGGGTGTGCATGTAGAGATATATCTATGAATATGTTTGAATTAGATGTGCTACATTGAAAACTCACATAATGGAAATTAGACAACACATTATATACTCTGTACAACTTTACATAAACAATTTTTATGTACAAACCAAATGAAAATGATGTTAGCTATGTGTATTGTCCCACAAACTCCTCATCCCAGATCAGGGCCCTCAAAACAATTGAATTGGAGCTATCAGTAGCTCCCAGACCCCTTCAGGGTAACACACAGCCTTGGGGGGATTTACTAGATGGGAACAAGGTCACTGTTTCATATAAACGTTAAGGGAAGACTGTGTTCATGTGACATCATTATCATGAATGAATGAATGAATGAAGTTATATCATCAGGCTGCAGATAACAAGGCCTGACAATGAGCAGTGCTCAGTCAGAATCATGGGCCAGGCTGGGGCTGAGTCACAGGGACAAGCAAGTGAAGCACTGAGGTATATGTTTCATAAACATATATCTTTGCCAGGTCAAATTTTGAGGTGTGCATAAAAATATGCCCCTGAATACTTTTAAATGGACGACAGTTGAAAGGAAGAGTTATCTGACTTTTGAGCTATAACTTTATTTAATTTTACTCCCATTTAAAGGTGTGTCATGTCCAAACTGTTGGCCACTTATTCACAGTGGGCAGTATTCACTGTGCCATAAATAGGTATGGTTAACCTTCAGTAGTTCACAATATTTTGCAATGATCAGAAATAGGTCATATCACAGACTATGTTGGAGCCCCTTGAGCTAGATGACGTCACAGGCCTGGATTGGTGAATTTAAGCCATGACATGGGATGAAGGCAGTCAACAGGTCACTACAAAAGTGTGTATGAAGATATTTGTTTTTGGTCAGCATGTGAAAATACACATGTTGTATGCTAAGTTCTGTCATGTTAGTGATAGATGTAGAAATAAATTGATACATCAATACACACAACCAAAAAGTCACAAACTCTTGTATCCATACAGGCCAACGCCCATCAGAAGCGAGATATTTGGAAGGCCAATGCCAGGAAGGTGCAGACCCTGGGGTTCTACAAGGGGCACAGCATCCATTGTTGCAAGAGGTGGAAGGACCTATGACTCCGGACCAAGAAGTCAGCAGAAGTCAAGCTGGGGCAACGCTCCCAACAAAGGAAGTGTGTGCTGCACCCTGACCTCCCTAATGGCCCTTATTCTTGCAGTGGCCTGTGCAGTGCTTGATGAGCAGTTGAATGAATGAATGAAGTTATATTTATATAGCGCGTAACTTCCCGGAGGCCTCGTAGCGCTTAAGGACAGCAGAAGCAGAAAGAAAGAAAGGTTACTGGAAAGCTGAGAGAAAAAGGAAGGTCTTGAGATGTTTGCGAAAGTGAACAATGTTGGGTTCGCTGCGGAGCGTAAGTGGAAGGGTATTCCAAAAATTGGAGGCATTCAAAGTGAAAGACCGACCGCCCCATTTTGCTCTGCGGACTTTTGGGGGCGCGGTAAGGAAGGTGTTACTAGACCGGAGAGACCTAGTCGGTTGATAGGGGACTATCAAAGAGTGAAGAATTTGGGGGCCATGTTTCCAGAAAGCTTTATGGGCCAGGCACATGGCCTTGAACTGGATCCTGGCACGGATGGGCAGCCAGTGTAAAGACATCAAAGCAGGTTTAGCTGATTGTCTACGAGGGGTCTGAGTCACATGGCGTGCGGCACACTTTTGAATAACCTGTAATTTGTTTAAGGTGGACTGAGGAGCGCCAAGTCCAGACGGGATACGATTAAAGCTTGAACCAAAATTCTCCTGGCTTGGAAGGGAAGGAGGGGAAGGATTTTTCTGATTAAACGTAAGAGACCGAAACAGATAGCTGAAAGCTTTGTGGTCTGATAGTTAAAGCAGAGGGTCCTATCGAGCCAGATGCCTAGACTTTTAATTTGGTGCTTAGGCAATGGCAAAGGACCCATGCATGGAGGCCAGGAGAGGGGGGAAGAGGGCGAGGGGGATTTTCCTAAGAGCATAAGTTCAGATTTATCTCCATTTAATTTTAGGTGCGAAGTGTGCATCCAGTGAGCAACTGCCTCTAGACAAAGGCCAAGCGTGTCAGATGAGCCCTCAGGGTGATTAAGTGCCACCACTAGCTGAGTGTCATCGGCGTAGGTGATTATTTTAATGCCGAATGGAGAGACTACTTCAGCTAGAGGGGCCATATAGGAATTAAAAAGGGTGGGACTAAGGGAGGAGCCTTGAGGGACCCCACAGTTAAGAGGCCACTGCTTGGATGAGGCTGTCCCCTCAAAGACCTGATAACAGCGGTCCTCTAAGAAAGAATGCAGCCAGGTCCATGCAGTTTTCCCAATCCCCAGGTTGGTCAGCCGATCAAGGAGGATGTCGTGGTTAACAGTGTCAAAAGCGGCACTGAGGTCGAGCAGAATTATAGCTGCTGAACCGCCCTGGTCTAAAAGTTGAAGTTGAAGGCCCATCGACAGCAACAAGGGGTACGTTCTTATAAGGTTTTCATATGTTACATGACAAATATTTTGTTGTAGCCAGGATTTTTCCCATCAACATTGAGGGTGACCCATGTCTAACACACAAGCAGAGTTGTTTAAGGTGTATGTGATGTGCTCTGTCTATTTAGTTAGAATTTTTTAAGGTGTATGTGTAGCACACTGTGTATGATGATGTGCTCTGTCTATTTAGTTTTTAGAAAGGATCTCACTTGATTCCTGTTTTACAACCAACGGACTGTTCTGAGCAGCCAATAACTGCCTAATCTAAACATACACATTAGGTTCTTTGGTGTCATGAGTGACAGTTGTACCAAACATGCCAATAATCTTTATTGTGTCAGGTGTGATGCTTCTTCACTATTGTGGATGATATAATGGTAGCCATATTAAATGTAACATAGCTTACTAGGCACTTATGATACAGTGGATGTATCAACTGTCACATTGGTAAGTTGGGATTCCGCACAAGCAAGAGAATGTGATCCAAAATGGCTAGTGACATCAGAATTGAGGGCTACATTTTGGAATCAAATCATATCCAAATTGTGTTTAGCATCAGAAATACTGTTTCATGAATGTTACAAGTGACAGATTGGCATGATATCCTACTCCTTTACAAATGGTTGTGTAAACTAATCTGTTTTGGGGAAAATAATTGTGATAGACATTTATGTTGAAACACAGAAAGGAATGTGTACACATTGGTGACAGAGTAACAAATACCCAAAATGATTTCTCAATGTCCTTTTTCATGTCCAGATGAAAAATCAATGATGGAGAAAAATCGGAAACTTAAAGGGGTTTTCGAAAATGGAATGTTCCGTCACATACATGGAAGAGTATCCCATCAGGAAAACACAGAGTCATGCCAAATTCATGACTCATTAGGCAAATGTTGAAATCAAGGTATAATATGTTGCATATTGTGATGTACATTTTTTTTAAGTAAATATTATATATGACTCAATGTATGTAACGATTACTGTGATGTTCAACCTTTTGACTACAGTGAAAGCCAGCATATTTAGTAAAACAATTTCCCAAAAATACAACAAAGTTTAAATATAAAGATGTTTTTGCTCTGTACTGAAGTGTATTAGAAATGTTTCAAGGGCTATGTATTTACTAATGCTGCAGAAGTCATTTGTCAATCCACACAAATATTTGGTCTGACTGTCTTCAACAGCATACTTATCTAGAGAGTATGTGATACTTTGCTAAGCTACTTCAGTACAGATTTCATTCATAATTTTTGACAACCTACATATCCTTTAGTGACTTGAATTAAGTGCCACCATTGTGAAATGCCCATATTGGTGCAAAATTGCAGTATTTGTTGACACACATTTATTCAAATTTTACTTATTGAGAATGAAATGCATGCTGGTTTTAGGGCCTAGCGAACACACTGTACAAAGATATTTCTGGTTGATATCCTTTTTGGTGACACCAGTTCAGTTCTCTATTCTAAACAACAAAGGCCAGCAATTCAAAGGTGAGAAACAGTTCCTGGAGAGACTTAATAATGGACAAGAGACAAGGTCATACATGATATAGGAACTATCATGGGGAATGACATAACTGTGACCAAATGTTTTCCGAAAACGTTGCCCACATATATGAGCTTATGCTAATATAGAACCAAAGTTTGAGAGCCTTGAAGCAGGTGAAATCTGAAAACGTGGGTACTGTTTTGTGATCAAACTTCAGGATCAATTCTGTTTCTGCAGATTCAATAACACTATTGTAAATGTAATTGCAGCATCATTCGGTACAAGCAAAGGAGAAGTTGCCAATGTAGGCGTGGAAACAACTGGCCACTGTGTTTCTGTTGTGGACACCACCGACACCGAGGGACCAGTGGTACAGAGAGTCATGGGACTGCAACTGAGGCGGCCAGCTCCTCAACATCTTCTTTGGAGGCCTCCTCCAGTGAGCAATCCCTAGTGGTTGCGGAGCCTACTGCTCCTGCTACACCTGCATCCTTGCCCACCACCCAGAGTACCATCTCCACCTTCCTTCTTGCTCCCCTGCAGTTGGTTAAACCCTTACCCCATTAGGGATGGTGTACCCTACACACCAGGCTCCTCATCCCAGGCCCTGTCCTCAAGTCTCCGATGAGTGAGCGGCGATTGACCACTTCTGGAACATTTCCCTAGGTCAGACTGCACTACTGAATGCCATCCAGGGGCTTGGCTGCCAATTGCAACAAATGGTAGCCTACCTGGAAGGCATTCACAGTGCTATGTCTGGCCTACAGAAGTCTTTTCAAGGTCTAGCCTACCCGCTGAACCCAGCCTCCCAACTATCCCAACCTTGTGCCCCAGCTCCCAACACACCCCCTCCAAATTCCCTATTTCCAGACCTGTCCCAAGCCCACTCACACCTATGCACACAGCCATTCACACAAACACAAGCAGCACACCCACAGAGAAACACAAACACCACAAAGAAAGCAGATACTGTACCCACATGCACAACCCCCACCACCAGCACATCAACAGACACTGCAGCCACCACAACAGCCCCATGCACCACCTCCACTACCAGCACAATCACAGACACTGCATCCACTACCACACCCATATGCACCACCGCCACCACAACCATGGACACTGCATCTACCAACACACCCACGTGCACCAGCACAAACACAAATTCTGCAGCCACCATCACACACAACTGTACCACCTCCACCACCAGTACACCCACAGACACCTCAGCTACCACCACATCCACATGCACCACAACCACACCCAGCACCTTCACATCATGCCCATCCACACACACACACACACAATAAAATTCACAGCCACAAAACTCAACCATCCACACATATCTACACAGCAGACACCTATTGCACAAGACACACCCAAACGTGCATGGCATACACCAGACCCACAGGCATCAGCATCCTCAACAGACATGTGCAAATCAGACACTGCCACTCCCTCTACCTCCCAAACCTAACTGCCTCCAGAACACCCTACCAATGTTCCCATTGAAGTTGTCCCTTTTACCCCTTCAACACCTCAACCTACCCCTTCCACATCCTACTCGTCCCTGCCAAATGAAAATCTACCCCTTCCACACCACATCCCACACAGACCTCTTCTACATCCCAAACCACCCCTAACAACTGCAAGAGCACCCCTCCCAACACCACCACCCCTCCCAAACCCAAGGGTACCCCTTCAAATCCAAGGATACCCCTCCCAAACCCATCCCCATGTAAAACATGTCAGGTGTCTGCTCTGCCCACTAGACACCATTTCCTGAGGGGGTTCCTCATGGCAATGCGTTCAGAGGCAAGATTTGTGCCACTGCACAACACTCCACCATTATGGACACTCTTGACTGTAAGTTGGCTTGGACATTATTTTGAGAGCCTTATTTCATTTTGTTGAATAAATCCACACTTTTGATTTGACCAAATTAGTCCCAGCATTAGTTTTCCTTAGCAATTGTTTCATTCCTAGCAGTGTTTCAGAGTAAAATATGAAGTACTTATTTTTCTTTACTCTGATGGCAGGTAATACAACTGATTTTTTTAATGTCTACTTTTTTAAGTGCGTACAACTCATGAACATAGTATGTAATGGTCCTTTGAATTTAGTTGCAGGCATTCATCATAGTAATTGCACCAACTAATTGATGTTAAAAAAATGGATTTGAATGTGTTACTACAGGTGTGTTTGTTTCACCTTGATTCACGATAAGTACGAACATTTTGTGATTATTGAAATTGTGTTGTGTCTGGGGCAAGCTGCTTGATGATAGTGGGCTACTGAAGTGCGAGATCCCAGTGGGTTTGTGGAGGAAGGTGGGAAAGCTTCAAGCTGGTGAAATCCAAAGTCTGTGCCCTGGAAGGACTCAGCTTCAATGGGTTGCTGGTTGGCATCTTTTCTAATAAAGCCCTCTATGTTTGGACTTTGAAACTTCTCTGGAAGTCTTTCTCCACCCCCTAAACCAGTTTTTGTCAGTTCATCTACTCCTACTGGGTTTGGTGCCAGCCTGACTAGAGAGACAAAGGGGAGGCAGGTCAAGGTTTGAGCTTCCTCTGCCAGTGAAAAGGAATGCATCCTCTGAAGCTCAGGAAGGTGCTAGGCACAGCCCCTCAGGCCATCAGTCAATGGGGACGTCTGCCTCCCCACAGCCAGATCCCTTTCCCCACTCTCTGATGACCTTAATTCTTTTTTATCTTGTATTTTGTAAATGAAGTCGTTAATGATATGTGTATGTTGTGGTTTTTATTAATCATGCATAATTATAATAAACTAAACTAAACACCCTCTGAGAGCTATACACATCTCTCCACAGGGGAGCCATTAGTGCTCAGGTGACAGCTGCACACAGACAGGAAAGCTTTTTGGTTTTAGGCAGGAAAATGACAACTTTCTAAAAGTGTAAATCTAAACAAGATGAAATGACAAAAATCCAAAATAGGTTCTTTAATGTTAGAAATAGTTTAGTTCAATGCAAGTTGAAAATGAGACACTTTTCTAACAAAGTACCTTAGATGCGTCACGCAAAACAAACAAAAGGGACGCAGGGAAGGTGATGCGTAAGTTCCTTGCTTTGGGGGAGGCAATGTGTCGGTTCCATACTGCAGCGCAGGGGAGAGATGTGTCTGTTCCTTACCGGAGAGGAGGCGATGCGTTGGTTTCTTACTGCATTCCGGTTGAGATGCAACAAGATGGCGCTTCAATGCGATGTGACGATCTGGTGCAATGCGACAAAATGGCGGCTCCTTGAGATGCGACGATCCGGTCCGATGCGTGTACTTTTGCAGCAGCACAGCAGGCGCTGCCATAATGTTCTCGGTGATGTGTCGGGACTCGGTGTAGATGCGGCACGCTTCTTCCTGTGGCTCGGTGATGCGTCGGGTCTCAGTGCAGAGGCGACACACTTCTTCGTCATTGTGTCGCGCTTCCAGCTCCCAGCGACAAACAGTCTCTAGAGGTCCTAAACTGCTGCAGGCACCTCTCCGTAGGTTAGAATTCCCACCAAGGAAACTCAGGGGGAGCTGATGGTGAAGGCTTTGTGTCCCTGAGACTTTAGACAGGAGGCAAGCTCAGTTCAAGCCCTTGGAGATCTTCCTCAAGATGGCAAAGCAAACAGCAAAGTCCTTTTCTTGGCAACACGTAACCACTGCAGGCCAACTCCAAACAGCAAACAGCACAGGTGCAGGAATCCTCCTTCAGCTTCTCCGGTTTCTTCTCCTTGGCAAAGGTTCCTCTTGATTTCCCAGAAGTGATCTAAAATTCTGGGGTCTGGGTCCCCCTGTTTATACACTCAAATCCTTTGACTCTGAAGGCCGAGAGTGTCTGTACCCAGCCAAAACCAGTTCTGTCCTCTCAGGTGCAGCTTCCTGGCAGGAGGTGGAGACAGCATTGTTGAAAACAGACCTGGCCCAGGTAGCTGAAAGGAAATCTCCTCTCTCTACTCTCTATTCAATGGGGGCTCAGGCAAATGAAAGGAAATCTCCTCCCCCTACACTCTATTCAATGCAGGTCCTATTCTGCCCAGCCCTGACCCATCAGACTGCTGGAACCAAGGCCCCTCCAGCCCCCTGTCACTCACAAACCAGAAATGCAATACACATACCTAGCAGAGGCACACTGGATAGTTAGGCAAGAAAATACCTACTTTCTAAAAGTGATATTTTCAAACACAGAATGTTAAAATCACCCATGCTAAAAGATGCAAATTACATTCTGAGTTCAGGCATACTAAACTTCATTTTCCTATCTTGTTCCCTGGGTCAGTTATATTTATAAAATGTTATAAAGTAGCTGCCCATTCTTGCCTATGGGAACAGATAGCCTTGCAATAGTGAAACATGAAATTGGCAGTAATTCACTATCAGGACATGCTACACACATCAGAGCATGTCCTACCTTTCACTTACAATGCACCCTTCCCACAGGGGTACCTTGGGCCTACCTTAGCGGTGACTCACATGTAGAAAAGGGAAGGTTTAGAGACTGGCAAGTGTGTGCACTTGCCAAGTCGACATGGCAGTCCCAGACTGCACACAGGCTCTGCAATGGGATGCGATTTACAAGCTGCTTCTGTGGGTGGTACAGTCAGTGATGCAAGCCTACCAGCAGCATTTGATTTACAGGTCCTGGGCACACATGGTGCACTGTACTAGGGTCTGATTTGTAAATCAAACAACCAATCTAGAATCACTAATCCATTACATCACTTTACAATAGGGAGCACTTGCACTTTGGCACTGAATAGCAGTGGCAAAGTGCCCAAAGCATCTAGACCAACAAAACACAGATGAGGCATCAGCAAAAAGTAGAAGGGAGACTCACACCAATGGTGCCAAGTCTAACAGTTCCCATTGGGTGCAGGATCAAGACTGATTTGCAAATGGCTGGGTCCAAACTGGAATGGCATGGGTAGCAAAGAAATGAGGCATTTAGGCCCAGATCTCTGTACTGGGGTGAATGTATGATATTTAGGGGTGGGCGGAATTTGCGTAATCGCGTTACGCAAATCTCCGCGAAACGGTAAAAAATCTCCGCGAACACGCAGAAATTCCGCGAACACGCGGAATTGCTTGTTCGCGATTAGGCCTGGGCAAAAATTTCGTTCCGTTCGCGGAAATTGCGATAATTTGACATTTTTGCGTTCCGCGGAGAGCGCGAAAATGTCAAAAATTCCGGTTTCCGCAGCTTGGCGATAATTTGTTTCTTGCTCGCGCTGTAAAATGATACATTCTCGCGCGCGCGCGATCGCCTTACCTGAATCCCTGCGTTCGCCGACAAGTTTTCTTGATCCGGTCGCGTTCTCCATGAGATGTTGTATTGTTTTTAGCCATTTGCGCTGTCTCGCGACAGTTCGCGCCCGCAGTGACGTCATGCGTCGCGCGATCACGTCTTTCTTCTCGCGATCATGCACCGCGAGAACAACTCAAAACAAGATGGCCGCGCCCGCAAGCAACCACATGGGTAAGTTGGCGACCCGCAACCATGCAGAAAATCTCGCGAACATGCCGGAAAAAAACTTCCGCATCTTCGCGATATTTCTGCTTGTTTGCGATAATTTTAAACATTCTCGCGATAATTTGCGAAGGTTAATTCCGCAAATTCCGCCCACCCCTATTCGCGATGCTTTTTTCCTGTTCGCAATCGCTGTTTGCGTGCTCGGGGGGAAATATCTCGCGAACACGCATTTTGAGAACGCGAACAAGCAAAAAAGTTTGTGAAGTCACGGAACGCAGATTTTTTGGGCAATTTCGCATTCTCCGCGGAACGCGAAATTACCCAAATTCCGCAAATTCCGCGAGCGGAACGGAATTTACCGCCCAGGCCTAATGATATTCTCTGCATTCTGTCCATCACTGTTCTTTTTGCATTTCTCACCCTGAGTGGGATGCGTATGCTCAGGTGTGGGTCCCATGTGCTCCATGCCACTGGAGTCAAGCTATCCTGGCTGAAGAGGGGGGAACCCCAAAACCTGTCTTAGGATGCTTGTTTACAGTCCAGGGAGAACCTGGCATGGCAGTTCAGGCTGGACTGTTCCCATTGGGTGCAGGATCAAGACAGATTTGCATATGGCTGGGTTCAAACTGGAATGGCATGGGGATCAAAAAAAGATGGATTTCGGCACAGATCTCTGTACTGGGGTGAATGTATGATATTGTTCTGCATTCTGTCCATCAATTGTTCTTTTTGCATTTGTCACCCAGAGTGGGATGCGGTATGCCCAGAGTTGGGTCCCGTGCTCTCCATGCCACTGTAGTAAAGCTATCCTGGCAGAAGAACCCCAAAACCGGTCCTATGATGCTTGTCTCCAGTCCAGGGAGGACCTGGCCTGGCAGTCTAGGCTAGACTGTTCCCATTGGGTGCAGGATCAAGACTGATTTGCATATGGCTGGGTTCAAACTGGAATGGCATGAGGAGCAAAAAAAAACATGGATTTAGGCCCAGATCTCTGTACTGGGGTGATTGTATTATATTGTTCTGCATTCTGTACCTCAACTGTTCTTTTTGAATTTGTCACCCTGAGTGGGAGGGGTATGCCCAAATGGGGGTCCTGTGCTCTCTATGCCACTGGAGTCAAGCTATCCTCGCTGAAAGTGAAGTGAAACCCTAAAATCGGTCCTAGGATGCTTGTTTCCAGTCCAGGGAGGACCTGCCCTGGCAGTTCGGGCTGGACTGTTGCCATTGGGCACAGGATCAAGACTGATTTGCATATGGCTGGGTTCAAACTGGAATGGCATGGGAAGCTATAAACACGAGGAATTTAGGCCCAGATCTCTGCACTGGGTTGAATGTATGATATTGTTTTGCATTCTGTCCATCTACTGTTCTTTTTGCATTTATCTCCAAATCAGGCCCCATGCATTTTCAAAATCAACAATATGTTCATTAAAAAAAGAAAATCTATTTATAATGTAAACTGATATATATTTTCACTGAAAAACCAAAGGCTACAGGGACGTTATAGTTAGGCTGACATTTCACTCATACAAAACCAGGGAAATTCAGCTGTGATAGTTAGCCGAGCTAACTATAACTCGAGCCCCCGCAATGCACTGCTTATGACTCATACATTATATCATTCATGCCATGGCAAGTGACTGTGAGTGTTTGTAAAAAGTTTATGAGTGTTAAATATATACTATGGTATATTGGTGAATCAGTGGGTGTGTGACTGACTGTAGAAGTGACTTATTAGGTATCTCAGTGAATGTATTGGTGAGTGACTGGTTGTGTGAATGTCTGAAACAGTCTGTAAGTTGCTGTCTAAGTGCTGTATGGGTGTATGAGTGGTCATGTGAGTGGCTGTATGGTTGAGTGATTGGTTGTCTGAGGGCCTCTATGGGAGAGATGGCATGTGTGACTTGTTGTATAGATGAGTGAGTGGGTGAGTCAGTGGCTGTATGGATTAGTGATTCTGTGTATGTCTGTGTGGGTGAGTGAGTGGAGGTGTCAGCAGTGAATGAGTGAGTAACTAGGTATGTGAAAGGCAGTATATGTGAGTAATGGGGTATATGAGTGACTGTATGGGTGAGTGATTGAATGTGAGAGTGACTGTATGGGTGAGTGTGTGCTTGTATCTGTGACTATATGTGAGTGAGTACATGTTAGTATTTGTATGAGTAAGTAAGTGTGTGTGTGTAGCTGTTCGAGTGAGTATGTGGCTGTGGTATTGACTGTATGGGTGAGTAAGTATGTGAGTAGCTCTATGGGTGCCTGACTCAGTGTGTGAGTAGCTGTATGGGTATATGAGTGGGTATGTCAGTGAATGTATTAGTGAGTGAGTGGGTGTATAAGTGGTTGTATGGGACTGTGAATGGGTTTGTGAATGGTGTTGTAGGAGTGCGTGTATGAAAGGTTCCATGCAGTGTGAGTGGGTACATTAGTCATTTTGTGGATGATATCATCAGTTATGTCAGTGAAGATGTCATCATTGATGTAATCAGTGATGTCCCTAACCATGTCATGAGTGATGTAATTTGGTCATAAGCAGTGCATTGCTGGGGAGCGAGTCATAGTTAGCTGAATTTCTCTGGTTTTGTATGAGTGAAATGTCAGACAAACTATAACGTTCTTGTAACCTTTGTTTTTTTTCAGTGAATTTCTAAGGGTTTTTAAATGCTAATTCCTAACTATAACATCCCTGTAACCTTTGGTTTTTTCAGTGAATTGCTAATGTGTTTTTAGTTCTATTTCATAATTATAACATCCCTGTATTCTTTTTCTTTAATTAGATATTGGACATTACATCTGCATGGTGCGCCATCTATTGTTGCATTTGTCATCTTATTATTTAAAAAGTACATTAATCATCCTATTTTAAGATATTTTTGATTTTCACGATGATGTCGCAATTGCAAAGGACACACCGCGAATAATATGTGTTTTTGACAAGGTGCAAAAACACACATATAGATCAAATTTTATATAAAGTTTCAGTGTAGCTGTTTAGTGAGATATTAATTTAAATTTCCCCTTTGTATTCAATTGTCAAAAACAACATAAAAAATGCTTTTTTCTTCTTTACAGCAACACCGGAGGTCGCAATGATGTCACTAGTCATGAATACAAATGACACTTGCCTGTGTTTGGCTCCATATGGACAACAGCCTGAAATTAATGTATAATTTGGATATGAATTTTCTCATGAACATCTAAAACCTTGAAGTGGTTCTCGAATGAATCGACAAGTCAAAGGATTCCTCTACAGATAAGTACACGGCAAACTTTTGCCAGTCATCATTATTTTCTTTTTCGCTTTTCAAATAACAAGTCAAAAGTCGTAGAAAGAATCTTGTAGTGAGTGTCTGGTTTTTAAGAGCACACTGTGTTAAATGTTGTAATCTCTTCTTCAAAGCGATCAACTATAATGCCTGTGTCCTATTCTGCAACTCCTCCTGTTATCAACTCTTCAATTTCCGTAGAGTCCTGTTCTGGACAAAAGAAACAAAACAACTCATCATAACAAACCTTTTCTACCTCTGCCACAGTATCATGCAAAAGTTCTCTACTCATTTCTCCTAAGCATAAAGCAGGAGTTTTCACATAGTACAGATAAGTATGCATTATTGAGTGGTGTACAGCTAATCCACTTATATAATGAAAGGTGCTTTGGCACACTTTCTTTAATAAACAAGCAAGTGAGTGCTCCTCGAAATGTGTATGCTTTCTAACCTTGCAAAGACCCAATCCTTGTAAAGCACTTATTTTGTGTTTTAAATTTTTCCTTGTAAAGATACATAGAAATGTTCTTAATATATCAATGAATTGCTGAGGAATACAACAAACACTACTACAATTCCATTTGTATGCAGGGCCTGACTATGCCTTACCTGTACCTCTTGTGCAATAACTTAGCCTACATTTCTAGATACTATCACCTCTTACACTATATGAGTGGCATTCTTCATTTCATAACATCGTCCTCTTTCATCAATTGCATGAACTAATGTATTATCCTGGAGATAGCTTTCTTCATTAAAGAAATGCTCTGTAGTAGAAATATGTATCCATTCTCCATTAAAATCTGTACCCAAGTTACTTCTATTCACTAATCCTTTTTTCTGGTTTTGTCTCCTCATGTACAACACCATTTTGTCAAGAGCCTTTATTCTATTTATAATCAGAATGAAAAGCTTCCTCTTCAAAGCCTTATCAACTACTCCCTCAACGCGTTCTTTCTGTTTCTGTGCCTCTCTCCTTCTTCTATACTTCTTCAACTTTCTCAGTAGATTTACAACCACTGTACTAAGAAACATCCTGGCTTTGATTTCCTTACTGCTTCTGTCTCCTTGTTAAGGTGTGTCCATCTTTGTTACATTCTTTCCTGTTCTTGTAAAATACATTTTGTCCACTCTTATTCTTCCTCATAGTTTACTTTTTATTATAATTATTTTGTAATCTTTGCAGGTATCTACATATATTTTTAATGACTTTATCCCCTTACCAGTAGCTCTGTTTTCTTTCACCACTTTTTCTGCATGTGGCCCATTTCATGTTTCAGTTCTGCATATGTACTGTAGTTGCTTATGTTGCTTTTTTAACCAAGCTTTTGTAGGCATTCTAACTGTCTGTATTTATGTAGATATTGTTCTGTAAAAAATGTATATTTTGATTTTTACTCTAGCCAACATACCAACTACTTTACTACTCACTTGCAGATAATACAAAAACAGTTTTCATGTTATGTTGCTGTTTTATATCTACAGTTGAACTTAGCTATATAACTGCATGCACTTCTTTCAATATACCAAACCCAAAGCAGAACACAAAACTTTATTTATTTGTTACATTTTAACATTATAGCACCCTATCCTACAACACAGCTGCACCATATATCAGCTCTCACTTATACATGGTAATAAGACCAGTTATCCCTTGAAATGAACATCAACCAAAGTGCAGAAGTACCTACAGTGTCTCAATCCTGGAAATCCGAAAACATAATATAAGAGCTATTTGTGTGCCTCTCTACCACTGTGTCACTGGTGTATTTAGTATCTCAGTACGCTTCTACTTGAATAAGATTTAAATATTGGTAAACGGTGCACATTAATCTCTAGCAGAGCAGATAGCTCACTAACTCTTCCGAGTATGTGCAAAGAGTGTGTGACAGGTTGCATATATAACTCACCAGATAGTTCTAAAAGACTACATGTTCCTCACTAATCTTGTAAATACATGGGTTTGTGGTTGAGTATATTAATACTCTCTGGATGATTGAATTAGTAGGTAGGTAGTGTCTAGGTGATTCCCTGAAGGATACAGGTAGTGCCTGGATGATTCCCTGAGTATGTGGGAACTTCATGGTTCGTTGCATAGCTGCATAGTTACTGCATGCGTGTTTACATGAGTAAATCACTACTATCTGGGCATTTGGATGAGTGCATGAGTAGTGCCTGAATGATTAGATACGTGCATGACTAATGCCTCAATAATTCAATACACACATAGATAGTGGTTGGATGATTAAATGAGTGCAACTCTAGTGTTTTAATGATTGCAGGAGTGCATGCATAGTATATAGGTGAATTATAGAGTGCATGGACAGTGCGTTTGTGGTTGTTTAAGTGCATGCATTCCCCCTGACAGATTGGATGAGTGCATGAGTAGTGTTTCAGTGATTGGATGAGTATATGACTGCTGCCCATGTGTTTTTTGGTTGCGTGAACAGGTAGTGCCTAGGTGATTAGACACGTACAGGAGTAGTTCCTAGATAATTGAACAAGTGCATCAGTAGTGCCTGGCTGATTAGATGAGTCCATGTCTAGTGCCTGAGTTATTGTATGAGTCCATTGTTAAAGATTAAGGGCCGTATGTTGGTGGGCTAATACCGGTCGGTAACGGCCGAAAATGGGTTAATTTCCCATTACCGACCGGTATTTAGCCCTTTGCGATGTAGGAGGCTGGATTTAAGGATCCGGTAATTTACCGATTCGTTATTTTAAGGAATCGGTAAATTACCGACTCCTTAAATCCTATGTAGGAAGCACTCAAGTGAGTGCATTTTTGGTTTAAGGATTCGTTATTTACCACCAACTACAAGTTGGTGGTAAATACCGAATACCTTTCCAAAAGCAATTTTGTGCTATGTTAAAAGTGCCATATGGCAGACATACATGCCCTTAGGGCATGTATGTGCACGACATGTGCACACATGCACAATTCAGGGGTGCAACAGGGTGTCAATGTGACACCCTGCCACACTTGAATATGCTCCCCCTATTACAGATTCAGTGTTTACCGAATCGGTAACAGTGAATGGCTTCCCATTCATACCTATGGGCCTCCAGGCCCATAGGAATAAATGGGAAGGTATTTCTTATTACCGATTCGGTAAATACCGAATCGGTAATAACGAATATTACCGAATCGGTAAAATTTACCGATTGTTTACCTACATTCTATTTACCGATTCTTAAATACCGAATCGGTAAAATTCGGCATTTAGGAATTGGTAAATAGAAATTACCTACATATGGCCCTCTGTGACTGGATAAAAGCATAAGTACTACTGGGGTGATTGCATTAGTGCAACAGTATTGCCACAGTAATTGAATGAGTGCATAAGCACTGGATGGGTATAGGTTCACTGCAATGGTACTGCCTGTATATCTGGATGAGTGCATGGATTGTGCCTCAGTATTTCAATGAGTGCATGGGTTGTGCATGGGTGTTTGGATGAGTGCATAGGTTATGCCTGGGTGTTTGAAAGACTGAATAGGTACAGCCTTGGTAATTGTATAAGTGAATGGTTAGTGCCTGGGTGATTGGATGAATACATGGGCAGTGCCTGCATAATTCAATGACTACATAATTAGTGCCTGCATGATTGCAAAAGTGAATGTGTAGTACCTAGGTGATTGAATAAGTGCATGGCTAGTGTGTGAGTGATTTGATAACTGCCTGTGTAGTGGCTGGGTGATTGGATGAGTAACTTATTAGTGCCTGGTTCACTGTGAAAGTACCTCTATTGCTGTTAAATACATAGCAATTTTGACTATATCTGTGACTCATTTTTTAAGTCTGTCAGTATAAAACTAACTATTTTAGTGTATCTATCCTTTTCTACTGAGCTATGTGTGAGTGAAGTCTACATATCACAGTTGATATATAATTGCATACATGGCTGTCTCGGAGCATACATTGCTCTGTTACTCAGCATACAAATGCATCAGTAACGTTCTATAACTGAAAACAACAATGCTCACTTTTTCAAACCACAAAACCTTTCCTTAATAGCATACCTACATAATTTCTCAAATATTTCATGTGTTTTTAAAACATGTATTCAAAATTGTTCAAAGCAAAGTTACACACTAAGTGAAGCTAGCATAAGAAGTCTCACCGGACATTCTGCAATATTAACTCTCCCCAATTTTAAACATAGCATGTTAAAAGATATACACCACCCTCAGCATATACATGAACTTTTCAACAGTCTTAAAGAAAATAGATCATCATGTAAACATATATGTGATTTCATAATAGATATACACCTTCAGGCCATCTTTCCAAAAATGTATAGTTCTCTATATCTTTAAGTAAACTCAAGAGTCTCATCGTACATATAACTATATGCAATCAGAAAAACAATAGCTCACAATCTACAACAAATGCAAATAGGTCATTTAAGCTAAAAACCATATTGACAAACACTTCCTAATATATACCTAACAAGTATTACTACTTTATAATTCATATACAGGCCCAGCACATTTTCTTATCATGTATTCAGGACTACACTACTCCTGTTTAATAATATGACTAAAAGTACTACAATTCCCAGAATGAAAATAGCATAGATCTGTCTGCTCTGCACATGATGCTTGGACATTTAAAACATTGTAATTTTTAAAGGCATTGCTAATTGTAACTTTCAACAGTACTAACATCTTAAACCCATATCCCCTGCCAGATACAGTTCATCTGATATATTTCTTTTCATATAACTGTGATACTCTTTTTAGCAAACTCCCATATACATCTTCATTTCTAATGTAATTTTTTTAAATAATCAAAACGTTATGTACATACAAATGAATTGAGTTAGTAGATTATATTTATTTTTTTATTTTACAGAGTTTTATATAGCGCGATCTTGACCCGGATCGGGAATCAGAGCGCTTTACATAGCACCAGTTGCATTACATGAGGACACATTCATTTTTGTTAGGCCCAGGGAGATTAAGGGGCAGATTTATGAGCCCCTTGCGCCACTTTTGCGTCACTTTTCCCATGTTAAAAGTGACGCAAAAGTGGCGCAAGGGGCTCATAAATCTGCCCCTAAGTGATTTGCCCAGAACCACAGGATGTTCAGTGTTATTGCCGAGACTCGAACCTAGTTCCACAGATTCGATGTCGACCGCCCTAGCCGTTAGGCCAACTCCTCTCCCCAATACTGTTGTCCAGCGGTTTGGGCTGTAGGTTCGACTATGCTTTCCTATGGTAATTAACATTACAAATATACCCGAATTTGCCTCCCAAATCTCAGTCCATGACACACAGAACTTACTTTGACACTTTTTGGGGAAAATGGAATGAAGATTGGTCAAACAACACCAGATTTATAGGCAAGTTAAAAAAAGCTTTTCCTAAGGAAGCTAGGTCCTAACTACATACTGGCGACTGCCAGTAGGTTAAAGATATATGTATGGAAAAAGATTGACATTTTTAGATTTAGACAAATAACTGAAGGATGTCACTTAAGGTTACTCAACATATTACTATAAAATTGTTTTTTTTAATTCAGAAAAAAGACCAAAAGTTATGCAGTTTTCATTTTTTAAGAATGCTTGTGATTGATTTCTCAAATTTGCGTTACATCAAAACAAATAAGTCACACAAAAAGTTTTTTTCTTTTTTGTATCCATACAAATCAACTCCCATCAGAAGAATGAGATTTGGAAGGCCATTGGCAAGGAGGTGTGGACCCTGGGGCTACAAATGGTGCAGCATCCACTGATGCAAGAGATGGCAGGACCTTCGACGCTGGACCAAGAAGTCAGCGCAAGTCCAGCTCGGCCAGTCCCTCCAGCATTCCAAGCATGTGCGCCACACCCTGACCCCCCTAGTGGCCCGCATACTTGTGGTTTGGCCTAGCCACAGCTTGATGGGTAATTGAAAAAAAGCATGAAGGGGGTACATTTCTTTTTTTATATATTTTTGATCATATACAAAGGACTGTTTTGAGCAGACACATGCCTGCCTAAAATAAATTTAACATGATTTTGTCAGAATTTATAAGGGACAGTTGTACCAAACAGGCCAAAAGTTTTATTTGTGTCAGGTGTGATACTCCATCACAATTGTGAAGGATGTTATGTTCCTCCTATTACAAGTGACAGAATAAAATGCACTTATGACACAGTAGATGTTCCAAACTTCACATGTGTGAGTTAGTATTATGAACAATCAATATTAAACACGTGAGCCAAAATGACTAAAAGCATAAGATTAAATAGATAACATTTTGATTAACAACATAGAAAAATACGTTTTTATTAGGAAAAATCTATATGTTAAAAATGACAATTTTGCATTATGGCTTACTCATTCACAAATGTGCATGTAAGCCAGTCTGTTTATGGAAAAAATGAATTATATAGGCATATTGTTTGGGAAAAAAAGACAGGCATGTGAACACACTAGTGACAGGGTAACACATACCAGAAATTATTAATTGTATGTCATTTGTTATGTTTGTATGAAACATCAAGAATGAAAAAAGTAGAATACCTAAAGTGACTTTTGCAGATGGACTCCTCCATCACAAACAAAACAGATATTTTGTCCAACTACCAGGGCAATATTTAACAATGCACTTGGAATTTGACAGGTGGAAATTTGTTCACGTCTATGTTGGTGTATTCCATCTGCAAACCTTTAAATCAGGCACAAAAAATGACTACGCTAGAAATATTTGAAATGATTCAAAGTTAAAATATTTCTTAAGTGTAAATTAAATTTTGAGTTTTAAGTTTAGAAGTATACATGAATCAATGTATTTTAAGATGTACTGTAATGTACACATTTTTGGCTAAACTGAACACCAGAATATACTTTTTTATTTTCACAACGGTAAAACAAATTAAAAATAAATTGAGGGCCTGATTACGAGTTCAGCAGTCCGACTGCCATATTGCTGCTGTGGTGGTCCAAAGAAGATCACTGCTGCAGCAGATTCCCTCATGCTGTTTTATGATGGCTCCAGTGGGCGGGCAGCAGACTTTCTGATAGCGATGAAAGTTTTTTCATATTTTTTGATGCATGTATGTTTATTATGACTACACAAGAGTTGAATGTACATATATGCATGACATATGTGAAAAATATACCTACTAGCCATTGCTGGAGTCTGGACCATATGTGCCCAGTCAGGTCAATTGGTAAATAGTACAAAACGGACTTATCTGGATATCGACACCAAAAGAGTTGTTTTCTTTGGGGTCAAGATGCTGCTGTGAAGAGGGGACCTGGAGGAAGGGATCCATGTTGGAGACTGAAAGGAAAAATGGAAATGGGTGAATATGCACCCCAAAACCTTCATTTCCGCAGAAACAAAGCTAGCAGTCCCAGTGCCTTAGCCAGCTCATCTGAAAGCCATCTCGCAATTCAGATAGCTGAGAAACTTCTCTGTACCACCCATGACGGTTGCTTTTCCCCGACCAATGCCACAGCGGTCGGTGAATGGTTGTTGTGTCGGCGGTGCTTCAGAGGCCGTTCATTCTGAAATCTGACAGCATCATTATACGGTGGGCAGACAGCTTAGTGACCAGTCCCTTTTGGAGGTAGACCCTTCCGGAAATGTAAGAACCCCATTCTTCTCCACCACCCAGAGACACATCCCACCCTCCCTCTTGCTTCCCCCCTGTTGACCAAACCTGAATCCTAAAAGGACTGACTTCAGCCCCTACCACTGTCACCCGGCTGCGCTGAGTGAGGAGGCTTTTACCAATTATGCAGCATCTCTGTAGGCCAGACTGCAATAGTGAATGACATCCAGGGGCTAACCTGACAAATGCAACAAATGGTTGCATTTCTGGATCCCATTCACAGTTCAATGTCAGGCATGCAGAGATTGCTTACCTCCTCATTCACCCCAGCCTACCTACCAGCCCAAATTTCTGCCCCAACTCATAGACCCTTCCTCAACCCAAATCCAAACTTCAACCCAAATACCAAGCACACTCAATTTGCTGGCACCCACTGCAATGGTCACAAGCAGCACAATCACACACATATAAACAAAAACACTCAAACAACATATACACAATATTAAAACTACACCCACTAGCACCACAAATACAAGACGCAAAACTACCACAACCACGAGCACGAAAAACACCACTACAAGTACCACCACACCCACAAGCACCACCACATGCAGAAGCACAACAAGCAGCACAATCACACCAACCAGCACATAGACACACTCATCAAAACAATCACACTCTCATAAAAGCACACCTACACACAAAACAACACCCACCAAAAGAAAACGCACTCACTGACCTGAATAACAAACAGCCGCCAAAATACACTCAAACAAAAAACATACCCCAAAACAGCCTGACCCACGTGCAACTGCCAAACAGACAGACACAAACACTTCATCGACTCCAGCTCCCTTTATCTCCCATAGATGCCCCTTCCTGAAGAGTATACCCTTTGGACTATGTTTAGGATGCAAGTTATGGGCAGCAAAGCCATGTGCTGTGGTTGTTGAAAACCCTTCTTTTCCTAATGTTTTTTTTAAATTTAAATAATAACTTTCATGAGAGAATTATCTCAACAATAAATAAAGATTTTAAATTTTAAAAGTTTATCCTAACATTATTATTCGTTTACGATTCATTGATTATTAAAAATGTTCATGATGAAAATTTGAAATACCTATTCTTACTTACATTTATTACAGAAAATACAAACGATTTTTTAAATGACATTTGTTAAATCCAAACATTGAAAAAAAAAGCAAAATGTAATGGGCATTAAAATTCATAATAATAATAATGGACACTTACACCAATAAAACAGTTGATTTTTTTTTATGATGCGGCCTATTACGATAACTTTTCTCTGACAGACACTGTGACAGAAAAGGTAGCGACCGACCTTCGGTCAGCTCTACCATCAGCCTAATTATGATGCAACCGCATTCTCCCATTTCTCTATGGGAGCTTGTGTTACAGCAGTAAACCAGCCGTAATACAAGCTCCCATAGAGAAATGAGAAATTGTGTTAATCCCTGCACCCTGTGGCAGGCCCCTCAAGGTGTCTGCACAAGGTGCAGGGATTAACAGGGTGCTGCCATAGGTGCCCCCTTGGCTCCCAACCAGAGGCCGCAAGGGAGAGGGGACCCTACTGGGGGCCACAAACATGCTTTCTGACAGGGTTCCGTGTCAGAAAGCCCGGCATGGAAACCCTGCCGAAAAAGTGCATCGTAAACCAGGCGGCATAAACCACTGTCCATATGGATTATGGGCCTGTTCTGACTGACTGGTCGGTCTCATTTGCGACGGGCTGTATCATAATCAGCCGGTCAGTAGTGAAACCGACAATGTCGGATGTACAGCCTCTGACCTAAGGTCAGAGGCTTTATGCCCGACATCGTAATCGGCCTCTTAGTGTTAATACAGGTGTCTTTATTTTAACTTAATAAGAGAAAAATAAACATATGCATTACAAAAAAAATGAAATACAATTCAATAAATTACAGAAAATGCACATTACACACATACGCATTACATATTATGCATTACATATTAGAATAAAAATAGCTTTCAAGAGAAATGTAAAATGTACGAGTCCAGAGTAAATGTAAACATGCAATTCAAAAGAAAAAAAGTAAAAAAGAAGCTTACCTTTGATTCTGGCGACGATGGGGCTGATTTGCTTTATGATCAAGTAGCAGCAGCAATGGAAGAACTTGGATGATTGGGTTCAAGACAGAAATGTAAGTAGAAAAATTAAAGAACAGACACAATTCTACCTTATATTCCTTCGAAACTGTCAACTTACATGTGGAGGTTTACCCATCCAACGTTACGTCGACGGGAGGCACATCGTGATTGGCCCGGCAGGCAAATATTGTCTGCACTTCCTCCGACAGCACCTTTTGCCTATGTCACCATAGATGTAGGAGAAAAATTCTGGTAGAAATAGGTGCACTTGGACCGACTATCATCCATAGACCTGCCATCATCTAAATTGAGGGAGTGGACAGCTTAGTAGGTGGACAGATTAACCAATCGGACCCAAATCAGCCAAGATCTAAACCAGGGCCTTAGTCTCTTTTGTGAAAGTAAAACATTTCCAATGGGACAAATCTACATGCTGTAGCCGACAAGGGCTATGCAAGGCAAGATACCCCTTCTGCGAAGTATAGCTGAACAGGATATGCTACTGTGATGTCAGGCTAATGGGGGAGGCGGTTTAGGCGGATCAGCGATCAGGTACATCCCGGTGTTCCCTTGGTTCAAAGAGCACTTTTTGGCAGTACATTTTTAATGTCCCAAGTTTTGCATTTGAACTATCTTGGAACCTTGACCACAACTTCCAATGGTCCAGAACCGAAGGGATACCACTTGGAGGGTCACAACTTACTCAGAAGGAGTCCAGGTGTGGTTCAAGGTAGTTGAAGCCTTTTCTGGCCATGAGGCTCTGATCAAGAGACCAGCGAACTAGCCCTTGGAGTCACTCTCTAAGTCATGGGTGAGAAAATCAGGTCTCAAGCAGCAGGGCAGTCCTCTGAGGGCACAGTGCAGGCTTCAGGCAGCAGGACAGTCCTTTTGGTGGAGCAGGGAAGTCCTCTGAAGTACACAGTAAGTCACAGGCAGGAGGGCTGTTCTCTGAGAGTCCTTCCACAGATCCAGATTGTAACTGAAGAGTGGGTCTGAGTTTCATATTTTTGCACCTTATACCAGCTTTCAAGTGGAAGAAACATCTCTTCCCACAGATGTGTCTGCAATGTATTGCTTCCCTGCCCTGGCCCTAGTCTGTCTGAAGGCATAATAGGCAATTGTCAAGCTATTTGTGTGTGAGCTGAGGCAGTGTCTTTGAAGTGCAAGTGGGGCTGTGCATAGATCCCCAGCCACTATTCTGCCAATTCTTAGCACCTCTGTTGCGTTGCCGTCTGGGTGTAATACACAAAGGCCAACTGCAAGCCATAACTAATCATGTGACCCAGGAAACAGGCTGCAGGCACTAAATTGTTAGGACAAGAAAACGTCAACTTTCTAAAAGTGTCATTTTTAGAATTGTGACTTAAAAGCTGAGTTTACCATTAAAGAGGATTTAAAATTACAATTGCTTAGATACCAAACATGAAATTTCTATCTGCTCCCAAACAAAAGTTACCACTTATTAACTGTAATAAGGGAACCCGATGTTAAACTATGGGGGAAGTAAGCCTCACAGTAGTGAAAACAAATTTGTGTGTTTTTCACTACCAGAATATGTAAAATTTAACAGTACACGTCCAACTTTTTAAATATGCTCTATGGGCTGTGTAGGACCTGCCTTAGGGGTGACTATTAAAAAGGGACTTTTAACCCTGGAAAAGGGTTTATTTTGCCAAGTTGATTTGGCAGTTTAAAGTGCAGACAAACTACAATGGCAGGACTGAGACATGTTTTAAGGGGCTTTTTATGTGGGTGGCACAATAAGTGCTGCAGGTCCACTAGTAGCATTTTATTTACATGCCCTGGTTATATACGATATAGCTTTTAAGTAGAGACTTATAACTAAATTAACTTTGCCAATCAGGTGTAAGCCAATTTAACTATGTTTTAACAAGTGAGCACGGGCACGTTAGCACCGGTTAGCAGAGGCAAAGTATACAGCGTCCCAAAGCCAATAAAATAAAAATTAGCAAAACAGGATCGGAGAAGGCAAAAGGTTTGAGGGTGACCATGCAGAGAGGCTCAGGTGCAACACTTATATTCTCACATCAGGATGGTGGTAATGCCCTACAAAAAGGCCACCCAGATGCCAAATTTACATCTCTTAACAGCGTCCTACATGCTGCAGCTTATGTCATCCAGGCCCTGAAGAAATATGAGTGCATCACCCCCATTGCGATTGAACTCCATTGGGCAACTGTCACTCAATTCTTGTAATTACAGTCTGAAATTAAAAATCTAAATTCTGTTGTTATCAAATTAATGAACATTCTTGGATGCCTCAGCACTGACAAAATTGTGCAAACTGTAGGAGACCTGCAGGATAGTAATAATGCTTGCATGCTCATGCATTTCATCGCTCGGGGAGATTTGCACCCTAGCATGGCTTTCCACTTGATCGCAGTGCCCGTATATCTAGCCATCATGCTTCCTACACAGCTCCTCCTACTAACACTGCAAATCAGCATAAAGAACAGGCTGACATAAAAGGCAGAGATTTTTGTCTGAAAATGAGTGACACATACAGATGGTAGCTGTAAGGAAATAGATCTACTCCACAATCCCCACACAATTCAAACCTCTTGTGCCCCTGGGGCAACCTTTCCCAAGCACAATATACCAAATACCATCACAGATTTGAATATATGCAACCACGTGAATGTACCCCTGATGAGAGAGACATTTTTATGATTAAAGTACCCAAACTAGAATAAAATCGAACTCTCTATGAGGATGCCGAATCTTTAACAAAAAAAGCAATACACTGCATTAGAAGTGTGATGCACTGCTACTCTGTTATTCATAGTGACATAGTGAGTATGAAGCACTATCCCCATCCAAGTAGTAATTGGGGCTATATTGAAATCACTTTAGCTATTGCTGCCTTAGCAATAGGACTGATTACTTGGTCTCAGATCTTATCCCCCATCAGGCTAGGAAATCCAATTAAAACCTTTCCCGCCTACAGATCTTGTTTTAGAAGGCGCAAAAGAAAGAACGTTTCTTTAACCACTGAGTGCAGCATCCATTATTAATCTGATTGATCTGCCATCTAGCTCCCAGTGACAGTTACCAAAAGTAACTATATCTCAGAAATTCCAATCTTCAGCAGCTAAATCTTCCTATGAGATGGCTCTCAACTCCACATACAAATGAGAGCTGTGGATTGGAGATTGTATGCCCTACTCAAAACAATACGCCTCTAATTTAAAACAAGCTTCTTCCTTCTATGCTCATTTCATTATACTGAGAGTCTAGGAGAGCACCAATTGACCTTTGATTGTCTGAAGTGTGTTCCAGAAGCCCAAAAGAAACAGGATGCACCTAATTTAAGAAACTTTATGGTTGTCTCTTGTAACACCGCAGGCTTACAATCCAATTTACTGAATAGTAATTGGGGGTTTTTTATTGAATGCTTTTGATTATTACTTTTTGCCAGAGACATGGATGACTTCTTGTGTATTTAGGCCATGTTTTTAGAAATTTCCAAATTATGGCTAGACATATTTCAGTGGGTCGGGCAGCAGGCAGGTTATGCACATGGGTATAAGCATCTCTTCAGTTCACTGTTAAGGATATTCCTAGCCTTTGTCAGGATATACTTATTTTACAGTTAATTTTATGTAATGATAAAAGCATATTGTTGTTCAATATATATAAAACATCGCCTAATAGCTGCCCCAAATTTCCCACTTTAGGACACTTGGATTGGTTATTAAAGTCATGCAAGAAAGATTGTGCAATCATAATGGGCGGAGACATTAATGCCTGTTTTGAACGCTCTGCACTCACTGTTGATTTAGACAGTGAGGAGGATGCCTACCGTGGTATAACAGCAACTGATGCCTGCCCAGTTAAATATCTGTCAAAGACTGTCCAACAACTTATTAATATTATCTTGTCGCATAGTCTCTGTGCGTGTAATGGTCTTTCACCTTCCGATAGCAAGCCTGTTCCAACCTTTGAAAGGGTAACTGAGAGAAATCATTTGGATTATCTATTCGTTAATTTGGGGCGTGTTGGTTGACTTTTATCTGGCACCAAGGAATGAGAGTGACCATGGCCCTATAATTCTCCATATGTCAGGCCTGCTGACACACAATTTATCTGAAGGTTTATTCCAAAGAACCAATGATTTAACCAAAACAAATTAAATGAAAAATGTTAGATGTGCACTTGTAGAGTCTAACAATACAACATCAAACTCTATCCGTGCAAGTACTCATACAGCACTTGATCTCTTTAAAATGAACATTAGCTGCCCAAGTAGGGTTCTTGAGATCCATGATGCACTATTTGAAGAGATCAGAGGGTGTTTTGAGAAACCGTGGGCTGGGAGAGCAACGCAGCAGTAAGCCCACGAGTGGTTTAGTTCAAACTGCCACTATAAATAACTGAGTCTTGTTAATGCCATTTAGTCTAGTGACAGAGATGTGATTAAGGAAGCCAGAACTTCCTATAGAAAACTTATATGGGCAGCTAAAAAGCCTTGAGAGAATTCAACCATGGGAAAGTTACTGGAAGTGGCAAGGATCCCAAATTGTTTTGGCATTTATTAACACATGGGCCAAAAGGGCATATATCAAACCAGAAAGACATATTTTAGCCATTGATTGAGTGGAACACTTTAAAAGTCCTCTATTCAGCAAAGGTTCCTAACTCATCCTTCACCTCCAGTATTCACCAGATTTTCCACCGAAATACTCCCTGCATCTTATAAACTTTTACCTTCTCCATGGCTGACACTATAGCAGCCCTTAAGTCTCAGAAAATAGGAAATGTCCCCCAGTCTGGATAGGACTCCAGCCACTCTCTATTGCTCTAACCATAACATATAGGTACCATATATAAATGCCTTATGCAATGCAATTTACAGGGAGGCCCAATCTCAGAAACATGGAAGGGCACAGAGATTGCCCTTATATTTAATAATGGGTCCCATAATAAACTAGGCAACTACTGCCAGGCCAGCCTAATTGATATTTTGCAAAAACATATTTTGCGAACAGATCCTAGACAAACTTACTGTTTGGATGTCGGAAAATTGTATATCAAGTCAACTACAAGCTGGCTTTAGAGCTAAAAAAAGCCCAATAGATCAGGTCTTTCTATTCCAACTGGTCAGGTGGAAGATAGTGAACATGGAAAGGGGCAGCTTGTATGTTGCTTTCGTTGACCTGCGGGTATTGTTTTACAGTATCCCAAGGGTCAAGCTATGGCAAGTCCTTCTAGACTTGGGTTCCCCTCGACATATTTGCTATTATCATTATATTCCCAATTTTTGGAGCAGTTGGACTCTCATTTCACTGTGTCTGTGCGTAAGATTAGCGCTAGACCTAATAATAGGGAATTGAAAGCCTGGTTCAATCGTGAAAGCAGACATTTAAGAAACCAACTGTCTCTGGCTATAAAATCTAAGGATCTGGTTTGTTTAAGAACCACGAGAAGGTCCTACAAGAATGCCCTATTAAAAGCAAAAAGGGTGTGGGATTGGAATGGATGGTGGCTCATCAAGGAAGCATGTGATCACAGAGACTCCAAAAAGTTCTGGTCCTTGGTCGTGTGGGGCGATAACATGTGGGCATCCACTGACAATTATATCTATGTCTCTGCTTGAGACGGTCACTCCAACACTTTATACTTGGAATACTGCATATTTGACTGTACTGTAGATGCTCTTGCACTATCCCAGACTGATAACAAGCACCTGTTTACCATGAGTGAATTCCAGGCTTCCATTGATTCAATCGTCCAAGCAAAAGCCCCTGTCCCCGACGGCATCCCTGGCGATCTCTTTTTACTTGAAAAAGCTAATTGGTCAAGTTATATCCTGTTACTTTCTAATGCCAAAGCAGGGGGATCTCCAATTCCAGGGTCTTGGAATGGTACAGAAAGAGAGATGACAGGAATTAACCTTGTAACTATAGGCCTATCAGCCGCAATGACTCAATGCAAAAAGTGTTTTGTTGGACCCTTCTGTCTAAGATCCAGGATTGGATAAGAGACAATGATATTTTAACACCCTACTAGGCTAGTTTCAGACAAAAGACAGGAACAATAGACCAGGTGTTTCGCCTTCTTCTTTTATTTTGGAAAACAAACGTAATGGCCAGGGAAGCTTATACGTTGCTTGTATTAATCTGAAGACAGCTTTCGAAGTCATCCCAAAAAACAAGTTGTGGCATGTGATAAAAGATATGGGAATGCCCAGTGAGATTTTATCTTTGGTCAATCACCTTCATGGGTCCAACTATGCTATAGTGTGGTGTGGCGATCAAGGCCAGTTTACTGACCAAATCCATGTCAGCAGGGGAGTATGTCAAAGTTGCGTGCTAGAACCAATCTGTTTCTCCCTCTAGATGAATAATGTAGTCCAGTTCTTATCACAGAATCCGGCAGATGCACTTTCATTGGGACAGGAAAGTTGTGCCCCTCCGTTTTGCAGACAACACTTTGTTAGTGTTTAAAACCCTAGGGGGCTTCAGTTGCTTTTAAACCCTTTTAAAGACATTTGTGACAATTGCCGAGGGACAACTATGACTAAAACCAAGTTCATGGCGACAAACCCCTCATAAGTCAGACAGAGGGATACCCACCCTTGGTGGGGGTTCGCTCGAGAGGGTTAATACTCTAGACTATCTGGGCATAAAACTATCTGAAAGCATGTCCTTCAAACCGCATGTAACCAAGATGATCATGAAGCATAAGCAAATAGTCAGGGCTCTGGCAAAAGAAGATTTATGATTGAAATGCGATGAGCTCTGCACTTTACAAAGCTGAATTGTGGGGATTTGACAGAATGGATGACCAGTCTAGATTCAAGCATACCTTTTTGTGGAATTTGGTTGATGCTCCTGAACACACCACTCCACCCCTTAAATCTAGATATGGGCAGGCAATCCATTGCTGACAAAGCTAAGCTTCAACCAAGCTGTTGGAGGAGAATTATGTCCACTCCAGAATTGCTCCCCTATGCTAATGCTCTCACTGAAGTTCGTCACCTGGATAAGTCGAATAAAATAAGCTGGTTGAGCAGTGTAAGTAGACTATTGTCCGATATTGGTCTGCAGGGAATTTGGGCTAATACTGATCCTTCATCATTCCTCTAAAAAGAGCTTGGATTGGGTAGCGCAAGTGGAGCACAGCAATACGTTATGAGGGAGGCTAACAACTGAGTTCATGGAGTCTAAACTGGATAGTTCCCTGGAAAACTACTCAGACATCATATAGGTACCAAACGATAGAAAATGTTACATCCTGTTTAGGTTTGAGGCTCTCCCCTTGAACATATTAACAAGTAGCTGGCACAGTAACTCAGCTGCAACTCGGATCTGTTTAGACTGCAAAACAGCTACTGAATCAGTTGCCCACGTAATACTTGCCTGCCCAGCTTATGCACTCCCAAGAGCGAACTGGCGAAAACCTATTTGCAAGCATCTATGAACTCGTAATCATGTATAAGCCTTGCGAATCTTAAGATCTGATGCTAGACATCCAGTTTGCTGGTGCTGGTGCCAAATTCCTGGATCACGTGTGGGGTATTAGGAGAAAAGCACAAACGTTTGGAAATTGCTTTTTTTAAATATATGTCTATTAACTATCTGTTTGCACTTTATTCTTTTAGATGGCTTGGCTCTTTCTTCTCTTCCTTTTTTTAGGACATATTATTAATGCTGTGTTTTTAAACAACTTTTAACCAAGATATTTGTTTCTATTCTTTCAATTGCTATGTGTTTTTTTATTACTGTATGGTTAATGAAGATGTGAAAACCTTTATGGCCTGTATGCTGAAATATAGTTATTTATGATGCATCAGACACATACTCAGACAAATATGCTAAGGTCTTTAGTGGGCCTAATGGCAAACTCACGTGGAAAATGGTTGTGTGTTAGCACCAATATAAATGGCTGAATAGAATTCCAAATTAATTTTGAGAGTGATTCACCCACATTGGCAGGCCAAAACATCCCAGCCTTGTTCTTCACCGATGGCACTATTAATTTAAAAAACACAGAAAGGTCTCCAGACCGTGATTGAGATTTTTTTTTTGTTGTTGAAAAAACGGATTTTTGAGATCAATGCCCCAAAAAAAGAAACCTAATGTCTTTTAATCCTAGGAGGTCATGTAGGTGTAGAATAACTCTGGACACCAACGTTCTAGAAAGAGTAAAGGACTTCAAATATGTAGGCACTAGGGGCCAGATGTAGGTAATTTCGAAATACCGAGTCCTTAATAGCGATTTTTACCGAATCGCTATTAAGGACTCGGTATTTCCGATGTAGGTAAAAAATTGGTAAAAAATACCGATTCGGTAATAATCGCTAAAAGTACCGATTTCATACAAATCGGTAAAAAATATTACCGATTCCACATTATCGATTCGGTAATACCGAATCGGTAATACCGAATCGGTAATTTAAAAAATCGGTAATTGTCGAATCTGCTAATCATGTGCATCCACATGACCTCCCAACCAGGAAGTGGCCACACCCATGCAGGTGCACTGAATCTGTAGCTGTTGGAGAGACAGGGAGCAGGAGCAAGAGCAGAGGAGCTGCACAGCCACCACCCAGAAACCACATAGCAACAGCACCATGGCCTCACAAGAGAAGGGGAAAGATGCTGCCGGAAGGAAAAGTAAGAAGAAGTTCAGTGAGGAGGAGTTGGAGGTCCTCATTGAGGAAGTAGTCAAAGACCATGACCAGCTCTTTGGCAAGATATCACTGAACGTCCCTGAGTCCCAGAAAAGGAGCATCTGGCTGGCAATTGAGGAGAAGATCAACGCTATAGGCGTCACACATCGCACAATTGAGGACTTGAAAAAGCGATGGTACGACCTGAGGGCACATGCGAAGGAGAGGGTGGCTGACCAGCAGAAACAAGCGGGGAAGACAGGCGGGGGAAGCTCCAATGCGCCTGCACCAACTGCCCTAGACCAACTTGTAGAGTCCACCCTCCTGCAAGAGAGCGTCAGCGGCGTCGGGGACGTGAATAGCTCAGCAACAGCATCCAAGAGACAAGGTAAGATGCATGCAAAGCATGCTGTCTTCTCTCTCTAACCCCAATCCCCCTGCAAAAATGTCCACTCCAGAACATGTTTTGTGCAAGATCAGCAATGCATCATGGGAAATGTAGTCACTAACAACTGGTAGCAAATCAGCCAGCCACCAATAAGCATAGGCATGTCACACAGAGCAATAGATGAGTTAGCGGAGGACAAACAGCTAGAATGTCAGTTGTGAAATTTATTTGCAGACAGATGCTGTGAGAAAAGTGAGTAATAGTACAATCTGTATCCACAGGTGGAACAGCGCCATGGGCTGCAGAAGGGGAGGCTGGAGAGGCCTCCAGTGAGCAACACACAATCGTGAAGGAAACCATGTCACCTGCTGACAGTACACCAGCATCCCCACCACCACCACCACCACCAAAGAGGTACACAGTGACCACACACCAGGATATGGATGCCACAGAGGAGGTCAGGCAGGAAACCCAACAGCCCACACCGGGCGATGACACCCATACATCGGGGCAAAGTCCCCCATGGAGGCAACCACCACAGGCGCACGTAGATGGCGACAGAGGGAACAGAGTCCTGACGCTGATGGATCCAGTGTCTTCTCTGGACTGAAGGGGCAGATGCTCAATGTGCAGCGCCTGCAGTGGAAGAGAAAGAGGGCCATTCAGCCACAATTGGTGGCTAACAATAGGAAAGTTGACGCCATGAAGGCGGCCATCTACTGCCTCAACAATACTGTGGCAGAGGGATTGAAGGAGGTGTCGGAGGCAGTGAGGCAGTTATGTGGCAGGATGGATGGCGAGCGCGCTGCAAGGCGCAGAGACAGGCAGGTACTTGCAGACTTCACCAAGTCCGTGAACAGGCTGTGCAATGCTATGCATGTGCTCAGTCGAAGATCTGTGGCCATGCAGATTGAAATGGCTAAGTGCAGCCGTGAGGTTGCTCAGGGCCTGGTGACAGTCCCCAGTGCCGTGGAGGTGATGCAGACACAACAAATTGCTGCCACTGCTACAGGGGATGTGGACGACAGTGAGGAGGCAAGCAGTCGCAGCACTGTAACTCCCCCTTTGCCAGAGAGCAGGAGGCGCAGTGTGAGGCATGGGTCTGCTGCAGGACACAGCGCTGGTGAGGACAGTGAGCATGCTGAACGCAGCACTGGTGTGCGGGGGCACAGGAGATAGGCACGGCCCTCTACATTCTTTCGGTTGTGGGTGACATAACCCATTGGACACATAGCTGGTGTTACGGTGTACTGGACAATTGCCTGCTTTAAGGTCTATTAAACACCGTGACACAAATGCATTGACAGGCTTTGTCTCATTTCTTATTCAGAAATAGTTTGCTGTGCTGTGGCTGTGTACCTTCCTCCTCCTCATCCTCCTCCTCAGAATCACACATTTCCACAGGTGTCCCCCTCTTAGTGGCAAGGTTATGCAGCATGGCACATAGAGCTACAATTTTGCAGCAAACCAGGGGCTAGTACTGCCTTGCACCTCCACTTTTGGGCAGGCAGCGGAACCGGCTTTTGAGGAGTCCAAATGTTCGCTCAACCACATTGCGTGTCAATCTATGTGCAACATTGTATCGCCTTTCACTTGGGGTGGATGGGTGCAGGTACGGAGTCAGGATGAAAGAGCGCACAGCATAGGCACTGTCACCTGTGTGTGAGAAGTAAGTAAGTAATTCACAGTCTACAATCGCAGCAACAGGTGATTACTTGAGGGGGTGTTACATATACTTACCTAGCAGGTAGCCTTCTCCAAATTCCCCTGCAAGGAGACGGGTATAGATCCCACTGTTCCTGAATATGTATGAATCATGGGTGCTCCCTGGGAATTTTGCAACTAAGTCAGTGATAATGTATGATGCATCGCATATGACCTGGACATTAATCGAATGTGCAGATTTGCGAATGCGGTAAATGTACTCAGTCGCAGCAGGGGGGCAGAGTGGTATTCGTGTCCCGTCAATGCAACCAATGACATGTGGGAACTGGGCCTTCTGATAAAAGTCCAACTTGGTCTTCAGCAGTTCTGCCTGTGTGCTGGGGAATTTGATGTAGTGTGGCATATTTGCAACATGGCGTCCAGGAATTTCTTGAGAAAACACGACAGGCAACTCTGTGAGACTCCACCTGCCACAGCTATTACACCTTGGTAACTGCCAGATGCCAGGAGGTGCAGGCAACAGAGTACCTGTACATGAGTGGGTATTGCATGCGCCTTGGTGTCTGGTGCTCCAGGAGTGGATGCAGGTCCTGTATCAGGTCCAGGATGGTGTTTGGGTGTAGCCTGTACCTCTCATGGATCTCAGTCTCAGTCAGTTGGAACTGTGTAATGCGCACTCTGTACACGCGCTCCTTCCGTCTCCAGGTCCTCAGTCCTACTGCTCGCAAACGTAGATGCCTTGCTATCATGTAGAGGGCCGCCATTGTGTTCACACTGTTGCATTTTGGGGCTGTTTATATGCAGTGCACCTGATTACCACCTGCTTTGAGTACCGATTCTTAAATACCGATTTTCAGCAAATTCGGTATTACGATTTTTGGTACATGGCATTTGCGATTTTTTACCGATTCCTTATTTACCGATTCGGTATTTTTGTCTGCAAATCGGTAAATAAGGAATCGGTAACTGGTTTCCCTTATTTTTACCGATTCCTTATTACCAATGGCGCTCCGTAATTCCTACATCGTACATGGCAAAATACTGGTCGGTAATGCTGAACTTTTCTGAATTTCACCGTTACCGACCGGTATTTAGCAACCTACATCTGGCCCTAGGTTGTCTGACTCTTATAGAGGGGGCAAGCAAACTGCAAAGAGTACATTTCTGTTAAACACAGGGCGTGTGCAATAGGTACATTATTTGGGGGGTTTACAATAGGGGTGGGGGGAATTTGCGTAATCGCGTTACGCAAATCTCCGCGAAACGGTAAAAAATCTCCGCGAACATGCAGAAATTCCGCAAACACGCGGAATTGCTTGTTCGCGATGCTTTTTTCCTGTTCACAGTTGGTGTTTGCGTGCTCGGGGAGAAATATCTCGCGAACACGCATTTTGAGAACGCGAACAAGAAAAAATTTCGCGAAGTCGCGGAAAGCAGATTTTTGGGCAATTTCGCGTTCTCCGCGGAACGCGAAATTACCGAAATAACGCAAATTCCGCGAGCGGAATGGAATTTACCGCCCAGGCCTAGTTTACAAGTTATCCAGTTTCCACGGCATTGGAGGTCTATTGAGCACCAGCCGTTATTGCAGCAATCTTTGGAGCAAAATTGGGGGGGCCATTTTGGAGTTGAAGACCTTACACCTCTAGAGAATTCATTCATAGGATCACTGTTGAGGCTGCCACAGAGTACCCCTGCTTACACCTGTGCTTAGATTTAGGTCTGCAACAGAAAAACAAGTGCGCCAGATTAAAACCAACTTTATACTGGGTTAGAGTCAAATAACTAGCTCATTTTATATACAGACCAAAGGGGTAAAGAGCCCATGAATAAGGTACCTCAAAGAGTCATTAGATAACATGGATTTTGGAACATTCTGGTCCAATGTAGCTTCCATTTCTGCTAATGCATTTTCTATAGCGGAGAAGAGTTTTTGGTGCTTTGCTCAGGAAAAAAGAGCGAACTTGTCTTCCTTGGGAAGTTTAGCTGACCCTTTTTCAAATATAAAGTCACTAGACATTTATTGATTACCTTGAATCACAGCACTACGAGAAATTGTATGTACAGTTAAGACTGGGCTCTCTACTCTCTGCATCTTTTACAAACAGCTGGTCAGATCTAAAGACAGTGTTGTGACTTGATTGTTGCCTCTCCTTTCTCTTATGCTCTTCTTCCCTACTGCTCAACCAGGATGAGTGTTGGAATGTTTAGTGATGTCATGGAATGCTTGGGGGTCTGTGCATTTGCTTAGTGTCAGTTGGTGTGTGCAGACTGAGCAGCAGGGAGGCTGCTCCTGGTGGGGTTACCTTACATCTTATTTACCATCTATTCTACCAACTTCATCTTCTGTAACTGTAACAATAAACTACCTTGTGGAGATTTACCTCTTGGCTACATTTGGACTTCTTTTACCTACGACATTTTGGCGACGATTTGAATCAAGAACCTATGTGTGTTTCAACTTCATTTAAACTGCTGTGGAAAACGGGACCTTACTACAAAGACAACTGATAATTAACTGTACTACTTGAAACTACCAAAGAGTTATGTGCTAAAGAAACTTGAAGCTTGAAGGAAGATAACACTCTTTCCTGCCCCACCAGTATCTTTTACCAACTTGACAGCCTGTCTGGAGCATTTGACCTTCATTACATCAGAGGATTTGTTCCACTCATTGGACTTATTTTATGTTTTTTATGTTCTGCTGTGTGCTACCTTTAATTTAAATGAGGATTGAGGTACAACGAGTTGCCAAGCTTTCATCCCCTCAGAGTATTCTACCTTGAACTTCTGTGTACCAACTGCCTGTCCTTCGTAATGTCTATTTTCAAAGGTACCAGCAACAGCGTCAGTTTTTTTTAACCCCTTCAGCGCGGCGCGGATTACCGCGCTGTGCTGAAGGTTCTATTGTGCGGGCGGGGCCATGACGGAGCGGTTCCGTCATACGCACAGCGCACAGCGCAACCGATGCGCATGACGGAACCGCTCCGTCATGCGCATTGAAGGGGTTAAGCAGAGCCTAAGAGCTGGTTGCTGTATCTTCTACATTCAATTCTACTGTTTTGCTACACCCGATGTGTCCGTTAAAGGCATGTCTTTGAAATCTTTCACTCTCGTGCCCTTACCTTGCCTTCTGTGGGGCGTTTGGAGCACTTTGGGGGCGTGTGGAGCACTTCAGTGGTGTGTGGAGCACTTCAGTGATGCGTGGGGCAGTTGTAAGATGCTGGTCGTCCAGGCATGCCAAGGAATCCTGCAAAAACAACAGTTGATGGACAGAATGCAGAACAATGTCATACATTCACCTCAGTACAGATATCTGGGCCTAAATCCATCGTTTTTTTGCTCACCATGCCGTTCCAGTTTGAACCCAGCCATATGCAAATCAGTCTTGACCCTGTGCCTCATGGGTACAGTCCAGCCCGAACTGCCAAGCCAGATCCTCCCTGGACTGGAAACAAGCATCCTAGGACCGGTTTCGGAGTTTCACCCCTCTTCAGCCAGGATAGCGTGATTCCAGTGGCATGGAGAGCACGGGACCCACGTCTGGGCATACCCTTCCCAATTGGGGTGACAAATGCAAAAACAACAGTTGATGGACAGAGCGCAGAACAATGTCATACATTCACCCCAGTACAGAGATCTGCAGCATCATGGATCTTGCTCTTGCCGGAGCCAGTTATGATGCTGTTCCTGCAAGACGGTTTGGAGCAGGGCCGGTCGTGCACGCCTGTGCCGTAAGCCATCCGGCACAGCGCGAAGTACGTGCCGCCATCTTGGGTTTGGCAGGAGCACTCATTTTGTCGCTTCACCATGTGCCATCCGACGTGTTTTTTTATGGTGTTCCATTTTCCTGGATGTTGTGTACACCTGGACACTGTGTCATGGAAGGATCTTAGATTAGTTAAGCAGCGCGGCTCAGCATCACCCAACTGGTTATTTCTTCCTGCGTGACATTTGTTGGGTTCATCGACAAGTTCTCATGCAGAAATGTTTGGATGTTACTCTCTTTGAACACAGTGACTCCTTGAAAGCAGCAGCTTCAATATTTTGGTGAGTTCATGGTGATATTTGACTTAGCTTAGTTGCGGTGTGCACCTCTGCCAACTTCAGCCGCCGCATCCTTTTTTGGAAAAGTAGTTTGACAAATCGATTATTTTCACTGTTGACACTTCCTTTTGGGAATCGGTGTCTCCTGGTGATTACAGAGGATTGAACATCATCTTGTCACATGGCTATCGACTTTTTACTACACGTATTTGTGTCTGCAGAAATTTAGAATGCTGTGAAAAATTTCGGGGAAGATATCGCTCAACAGAGTTCCTTCAGAGTTAACATGGAATTATTATTTTACTATGGTTTATTGTTTATTCCTATTATGTTGTCTTATGAAATGCTTTTGGTATATGGGATGGGAGAGTTTTCTACCATTGTGCTGCCTGAAGAGTTTTTTACCCTTGTGCTGCGTGAAGAGTCTTTTACAGTTGTGCTGCTTGAAAAGTTTCCCACGTATTGTGCTGCATGAAACGTTTTCCACGTACTGTGTGTTTTGCCTGAGACATTTTGCTTGTCAGGTTTACTGCGTAATTTGTGTGTTATACAGTTGACTGCCCTAGAGTTTTCCTGTATGTATTGTGGTTTTGCCTGAGACATTTAGTTTTGTCAGGTTTAAAGCGCAGTGTGTGCGTTATACGGTTAGTTGTCCTAGAGTTTACTGCTTAGTGTGTGTTTTTGCCTAGACTTTTTTTTCTTGTCAGGTGTACTGTGCAGTTTTTGTGTCATACAGTTGATTGCTTTAGGTACAGTTGCTTTGCCTAGACATTTTGCTTTGTCAGGTGTTCAGCAAATTTTGTTGCACTATATGGTTGTTTATTTTACAGTCTGTGATGCAGTATATGCATTGCCTGAGACTTGAGATCACATCAGGTGCATAGTATGCAAGTTTGCCTGAGTTTGGTTTAAAGTATAGTCTATACTTTATAGGTTTGCCTGCCCTACAGTTTATTGGGTAGTGTGTTTTATGTTAATAGGAGTGCGTATGTGTGTTGCCTGCAACGGTAATTCATGGCATATGTACAGTAAATGTGGGGTGTGCTTGCTTCCTTTCCTTTGTAAGAAAAGGGGATGGGTGAGAGTGTGTTCAAGGCAATTCTTTTCATGATTTAGTGCTGTTTCATATTTAATGTTTTTTGACTTCGGGATTGTTCTATCAACTCATTCAATGTTTTATTGCATTTAGGACATATTTGAATGTTATGTCTAATATTTGATATGTCAATATTTTAGTAATTTTGACTATCTTTAAACTTTGTTGTTTCTTCTATTTGTTGAACTTACATCCTTGTATTTCTACATGTAATGTTCCTTGACTTGTTTTCATCTTGGTTATAAGCTTTATCTTCGTTCATACCTTATTACTGTCATTTAGTGGTGTAAAGAAAGGGGATATGTTGTGACTTGATTGTCGCTTCTCCTTTCTCTTATGCTCTTCTTCCCTACTGCTCAGCCAGGATGAGTGTTGGAATGTGTGGTGATGTCCTGGAACGCTTGGGTGTCTGTGGATTTGCTGAGTGTCAGTTGGTGTGTGCTCGCTGAGCAGCAGGGAGGCTGCTCCTGGTGGAGTTACATTACATCTTATTTACCATCTTATCTACCCACTTCATCTTCTGTAACTGGAACAATAAACTACCTTGTGGAGATTTACCTCTTGGCGACATTTGGACTTCTTTTACCTATGACAGACAGGTTATGGTAAATGCCTTGTATGTGACGCTAGTCATGAAAATGTTGAGAATATGCTCTTTTTTTGTCCTGCATATAAACAATCTCGATCAAAATGGATTAAAGCACTTTGCTTAACCTTGGGGATTAGCCATTACTGGGAGGCACTGAGGATCAGTAAAACAAACACAAACCACATGGTTGTGTTTGCTGTGTCTAAACTTTTCGAAGCAGCTTGGCTTATAAGAGCAAAACATCTCAGTACTAAATACCGATTTGTACTTCTTGTGCTTCTCATATTAAAATTTGCACTAGCCATACTGTGTCACTTGTTTATTTGTTTCCCAAGACGCAAGCTTGCATCTAAAATTATGAAGAATTACTGTTAGAAAATTGAATGTGAATGTTTGTATCACTTTTTATGCTTTCAATGATTTTTTACCAGTTATGTCTTTTAATGTAATGTATGTGCTGGTGATTAATTTATTGTATTCAAACTGTTTTTAAGATGCACCTCCTTAAACAAAACTGCATCACAATACATTAGCTGTCCACTAACCAATTATCTTTCCTACCACTCATAGACTTAATGCTTGTCTTTGACCCTATATAGTACTCCTATACCCTTTGCCTAGGTTTGCCTTGCAAAAATACCACATGTTTATTTGTTTTCCAAGCCGCAAGCTTGCATCTAAAATTATGAAGAATTACTGTTAGAAAATTGAATGTGAATATTTGTATCACTTTTTATGCTTTCAATGTTTTTTTTACCAGTTATGTCTTTTAATGTAATGTATGTGTGGTGATGAATTTATTGTATTCAAACTGTTTTTAAGATGCACCTCCTTAAACAAAACTGCATCCCAATACATTAGCTGTCCACTAACCAATTATCTTTCTTACCACTCATAGACTTAATGCTTGTCTTTGACCCTATATAGTACTCCTATACCCTTTGCCTAGGTTTTCCTTGCAAAAATACCACATACATGCATATATACATAGTAAATATTGTTAATACTTCCTATAAAATAACACTAAATAAAAATAATATCCTGATTAAATGTAGAACATTGATATTACATTGCAGGGGAAAGTCACAACTAACATCCCTATTTTATATAAGCTAATTTTATTATAAAAGTTAATCTTCTATTTTTGATTAAATTGTTAATTGCATTTTAATCAAACCTATAAATCATGTTAACCTTACCTCATTTAAATGTATCGAATGAGCTTATGTTTTTATTATGTTATTTAACTTTTGCCTGTAGATAATTTTCCCAAATTTACTGTATTTCCTACTTTAGTTAGCATAGCGTCTCTCAATCTAGCTGTTACTCCTTTTAGAGAACGATGAACTCAAGGTTTCAATAGTGTGGCAAGTTGATGCTGTGCCCTCAATGACACTGAGGGGTATATTTACAAGACCCTATCGCCACAGGAACGTCACTTTTTAGGACATTCCTGTGGCGATAGGGGCGTCGCCTTATTTACAAGGCAGCATTAAGCCACTTAGTTGCTTAACACTGCCTTGTAAATAAGGCCCCCTTTCACACTATGCTTAGCGTGAAAGGGGTGGGCAATGGGTGTTGCTAAATAGGAGGCAGTGCGGAATTCAGACCAGGGAAAACCTGGTCTTACTCTGGCGCAACAAGGAGAAAAGTTTAATTTCTCCTAATTTTTGCTCTTTTCATCTGTGCTGCATTGTGCAGCACACATGAAAACGGCAAAAGGCCAATGATTGTTCATGTCCAGGAAGGTACCCCTGCATGCACATAAGCAATCATTTTTAAAAAAATGCAGATTTGCAACTTCTATGTGTGCTGCATTCAGCAGCGCACATAGAAGTTACAAAACTGCATTAAAAGATTATTTATGTACAGGAAGTGGGACTTTCCTGGACGTAAACAATCTTCCCCTGCACGCAGACACCCTTGCACTATGGTACAAGGGTGCCTGCGTTGGTGCTGGAGGAAATGAAGGTCTGTACCGTGTTCTTGTAAATATGGTGCAGCCCTGTGTTTCTGAAGTGGCGGAGTGAGGCGTTAAGCCAGGAAGGCTAACGCCTCACTCCGCCACTTCCCTTGTACATATTACCCTGATTGTACCAATTGTCTGTTATGTTACCAGTGTTTGCATAGCGATCACAATTTATTGGGCCAAATTGGACCTGACATCCTTGGCATGAATTTCCACCAACATTTTGCCTTCCAGCCTCCTGTTATTGCTGACTTTTTTTCTGCTTGCTTTAGGGTTCTGCACACTTTACCACTGCTAACCTGTGCTAAAGTGCCTGTGCTCTCTCTTTTAAACAGGGTGAAATGTGCTTACACCCAATTGGCACATTTAATTTACTTGTAGGTCCCTAATACAGTGGTACTACATGTTGCGAGGGCTTGTATATTAAATGCTACTAGTTGGATTTCAGCACTGATTGTGCCGCCCACTTAAGTTGCCCATTAAGGATGTCTCAGACCTGCCATTGCAGCCTGTGTGTGCAGTTCTAAACTGCCATTTCGAACTGGTAAATTAAACAATGTGTAACCTTCCTTTTTAATACATATAAGTCATCCCTAGGGTAGGCCCTAATCAGCCAATAGGGCAGGGTGCAGTGTATTTAATAGGTTGAACATGTATTTTTAACTTTTACATGTCCTCGTAGTGAAACAATCTTACATTTCTTTTCCACTAATGTGAGGCCGACCTCTTCCATAGGATAATGATGGGTTGCCCCATTAAATTTAATGAGTCCTAAATTTTATTGGGAGCAGGTAAATCTTTTATGTTTGGTGACTGAGAAATTGTAATTACAAATCCTCTTTAATGGTAAAGTCATAATTTAAGTTACAATTTTGAAAATGCCACTTTTAGAAAGTTGACATTTACCTGCCCTATCTATTTGGTGTCTGGAGCCGGTTCCTGGGTCAGGTGACAGGTTGTAGTTGGCAGTTGAAAATTGTTTATGCCACTCAGACAGCCATACAATGGAGGATTTAGGTGTGCCTGGATGACCCATCAACTTGCAGGCTGGAGGGACCGAGTTGGGCACAGCCTCACTTGCAACTGAACACACTGTGCCCTGCCTTCACACAAATGACCGGTCACCACTGCATTGCTTATGCAGGCAGCATGGAGACAGGGTTGCAGAGGCAGGAAACATCAAGGACTTCGAAAGGGAATACTCTAGAAAAGTCTCCTACATCAAAGAAGGTACCAGGTATAACATTTGGACCATCAGACCCAAGTCTTCTCTACACTCCTGGACCTGTGGATGCTACAGAAGGATTGCTGTGCTGCTTTGCTGCCAGAAGGACTGCCACTCTGCTGCTCTGTTCCCTGCTGTTTTCCTTCTGAGAAGGAAGATTGGACCTGCACCCTTCATCACAAGGGTGGATCTGTCGCACACAGCACACTTGCACTTCAAAGATACTGGCCCAGCTTGCACACAAAAGACTTCACACTAGCCTGTTGTGCCCCCGGATAGAGGAAATTCCAGAGTCCTCTGTAAGGAGAACCCCTGAAGCTTCTCCAACTTCAAAGTAGGCACCAGATATAAAAAGGGCTGCCTCTTCAGTGAACTGTTGGACCGATGGAAACTACAGAAGAAGGACGCTCTGTTGCCCTGCTGCTTAAGCCCTGCCATGCTTGCTGAGAAGGAATATTGGACCTTCACCCTTCATCCCAGGCTGAGGTGACTCCAAGGGGCAGCTGACTGACCTCCTGTTTTGAATTACAAGGCCGTAACAAGCCCCAGACACTCCCTGCAACTGCCCAGATGACTTGTTGCATGGACCTGCAACTGGACCTATCTGAGCCCAGCTGGCCTCTGCTAGATTGGGTTCCTGACCCCCTGGACCCTTGGTTTTTCCTCAGTTGTGCGTCTTTCCAAAGAAAATGAGAAATCCTGACGTTTTGGGCTCTTCACGACTGGGAATGGGCCTAGTCATGTCTAAATCATGTAGTTTGTACAGCCTGTCAGCATGAAGTTCCAAGCAACCGACAATGACGCCTGACAGCACCCTTAGTAGGGGGCGCACTTGTCGTACGTGTTGTACAACTGGCTCCCATTGACTTCTATGGGAGTCCGACCGAACCGAGTCCGACAGCATACGTGCGCATCTTACTCACTCGGTCAGACTGTAGGGGTCCGGCTCGGTCGGAAAACACTCCGGATCCGACTCGGTCGGAGTGCTTGCTGACCCTGATTGGAATCGGCCCCTTGGTTTTGTTTAAGCGTTACATTGACAACATTTTAATAATTTGGAAAGGGGACCATAGCCATTTAGAAAGGAACATTTTGGACCTCAATCATATACACAACCGGATTAAATTCACTTATCAAATAGATAAATCCAGCATCAACTTTCTGGATGAACTCATTAAAATTGATCAAGGCACCATCAAAACAAATGTATTCATTAAATCAACTGATAGAAACAATTCTCTTCACTTTGATAGCTTTCATCAATCCACACCCAAAAAAATATTTACCTTATTCACAATTCATTCGATTCAAAACAATTACTTCCGATCCACAAGATACTGTTGTCATCACCCATAAATTCATGGACAGATTCCAAAAGAGAAGTTATCCGTCACATATCTTAGAAGAGGTGAAACAAAGGCTTGCATTAGTAGATCGCACCAGTTTACTAAGCCGTTAGTGTGCGTGTTGAAGTATTCCACTCAAGCCACTACGATTAAATCTATTATAATGAAACACTGGGCCATCATACAAACTGAACCGGATTTAAACTCTTTATTTCCGCAATGTCCAACCTTTGCGATGCAACAATCAAAGAATCTCAAAGAACTGTTGACAAAAGCATCCGGAAGCCCCAGTAAAACATTTAAAGGAATGCAAAAATGCATGAACTTTGTGCATTGTAACAATATGATGGTAGGAGACTGTTTCATCCATCCTACCAAAGGCAAAAAAATTAAACTGAGACACTCTAGCACTTGTGATACCTCTAATGTGATCTATGCACTAAAATGTCCCTGTGGCAACATTGATGTGGGTAGGACAGAAAGAAAAGTGAAAACATGCATAGGAGAATATAAAAGTAATATCCGCACCAACAATGAAAGATCAACCGTGGTATTACATTGGAAGGAAGCGAGACATAATATAGCCCAATTAGGCTTCACAATTTTGGAGGCACAAAAGCCCACTAAAAAGATAGATCCTTTAAAATCATTAACCCAATCAGAATTTTTTTGGACCAAAAAATTACAATCTCTACAACCCCTGGGATGAATGATCGAATTGAATTCAACTGTTTTCTGTAAAGCATAAAGTCAGTTGATGTCTTTGTACAATATGTTGCTGTTCTGTCTAAATGCGATTGCAGATTCCCATTTACATTTGTTTTTCGCACTGCATTACAGTGTTTATCTAATGCTAATATGTTGCTGATTTTAACATGTTTTATTGCATTATCGACTTTGTTATAAGTAAACAGACAAGCACCAAGAATCCGCTAATGTGCGATACAGAGCCAGCCTGGATGATTTTTCGTTTCTTCCTTGTTTACACTTTTCGTTTAATCTAATAACGTGTCTATTCTACTTCCTTTGGACTCTTTCTATGTCTATTGCTTACATTTTCTCTACGTTCACCATCTTCACTTTCTAGTACTGCTATTCACTATCACTTTAAAACACCACAGTGAGTTCAAATAGTCACGCTTCATGCGTCACCGACGTGTCCATGGTGGAGAAAGCCACGTACAACAAACTAACTCGGTAAGCTCGCAACGCACGTTACCTTCGGCCGTAATAACTTTCTTAATCCACTAATGTTTTATCTATGAGCAATCGTGAAGCCTCTTTTTGCACTGTGCTTTACTTAAATCACTGTATTCATCCTGCTGCACACTTTTTTCATTTAAAGTAAGACCCGCATGTTTTTCGTCTGTCTCTGGAATAATGCCGAGCATATCAGCACCAGCACCGGTAGTCTCATCGCTTATCAGCAAGCGGTTTGACTTTAAAGATTCAGACTCGATTTTTTCTTAAATTTAATCACTTTATTCACTAGCCCCCAACGTACGTGGTGTTTGGCTGCAACAACTCTCCTAATCCATTTACGATGCAACCACGAGCACTCACGCAGTCTCCTCATATATTAAATCACAACATTCATTCTTTTCCGTTTAAATCAAGATGCGCATTTTACCGTCTGTTTCCAGAACAATGTCGATTCACCAATATGCAGTTTGACTGTAAAGATTCATCACCCTATTCACTGGCCACAAGCATTCATTTTTCTTTTCAACAACACGTCTCTGTTTCTCTCTTTCTTGAACTTGAGCACCGACTAATTGTTTCACGCTTTAAAATAACAGTTTGCTATTAGATTCAGCAATGACTGTACGATGAAATACCTTTTGTTCTGTTTGCATTTACAGTATTTACAGTATTAGCATCTAAGATCCCTGATGAAGGGTCTTGACTGGACCCGAAATGCATTGGGTTTGCAAACATTGATGATGTAATTGGAATGCCAAGAATACATTTTGCATGGAGTTTAATGCACCCTTATTGGAAATAAAATTACTGAAGTTTATTGAATATTCGTCTTAAGAGTGTTTTATATAATTCTACAAGATTAACTGGAAGATTGCAATTCACTTTGTGCTTTTAGCCACTTTACTCATCTAACATTTTTGCGCCCGATTCACAAAACTAACTTAAGGCAAAATCCTAAACTTACTACCATTTTCGTATTCACAGAAGGCAATTACTCATTTTTGTATTCACAGAAGACACTTACTCACTTCGGTATTCACAGAAGTTAGGAGTCCTAACTTTAGGACTCCTAAATGCCTTCTGTGAATACTGAAAGTCTCAAAATTTGGATTTTTCTCAGTTTAGGAGTCCTAAAGTTAAGACTCCTAACTTTACTACTACTAAACTGAGAAAAACCCTAATTTTAAGGCTTTCGGTATTCACAGAAGGCATTTAGGAGTCCTAAAGTTAGGAGTCCTAACTTTACTACTACTAAATTGAGAAAAATCCAAATTTTAAGACTTTCGGTATTCACAGAAGGCATTTAGGAGTCCTAAAGTTAGGAGTCCTAACTATACTACTACTAAACTGAGAAAAATCCTAATTTTAAGGCTTTCGGTATTCACAGAAGGCATTTTGGAGTCCTAAAGTTAGGAGTCCTAACTTTACTACTACTAAATTGAGAAAAATCCTAATTTTAAGACTTTCGGTATTCACAGAAGGCATTTAGGAGTCCTAAAGTTAGGAGTCCTCACTATATAACTACTAAACTGAGAAAAATCCTAATTTTAAGACTTTCGGTATTCACAGATGGCATTTAGGAGTCCTAAAGTTAGGACTCCTAACTTCTGTGAATACCGAAATGAGTAAGTGCCTTCTGTGAATACCAAAATGAGTAAGTGTCTTCTGTGAATACCAAAATGGTAGTAAGTTTAGGATTTTGTCTTAAGTTAGTTCTGTGAACCGGGCCCTGAGAAATTACATATCTCCGGCTCTACTGATTGGATTTTTGTCTTTTCATGGTCAAATAATTTATTAAATATTACTCTATTCTTCAAATTGGTGTGAAATTTTTCTTGTGTTGTGTTTCCACTGTATTACTGTTCGAAGTGCTGCATAACCACTTCACACTTTGCCTCTAAGTTAAGCCGGACTGCTTTTGTGCCAAGCTACCAGAGAGCTAAATACAGGTTTATTTAGGGTTTACTTGTATTTCACCCTGACAGAGATGCCAGCATTTCAGCCCCCTCAGCCAGTAACTCAATTTTCAACAGGTTCCTCCTAATCCAGCCGCAAGTGTTTTCTTCAGAAATTCCACATGTCCTCAACAAACGTACTTGGTCTAAAAATTGTTTTAATGATCTGTCTAGCTAAACCATAAATATTTCTCGGTAGAAGGTGGAGGTTTGTATCCCTTAATTCAGAAATAATTGAAAAGGGTAAAATACTTATTGTTTAGTTTCTTGATTTTTTTTTTTTATTTTTCTTTGTTACACCTCGTAATATTGAGAAAAGAAACGGAAAAACGGCCGACACGTGTTTCGCCCGATGGCCGATTGGCTGAGGGCTTTTTCAAGGCTGAGTGTTAACCATAAGTGAGCGAGAAACATATATCATAGATGCACAATGTAATATATAGTGAAACCCAAAGTAGTGTGATGTTTAAATATATGGCTTGAGTATAGTCCATTGCAGTAGCATCCTGATTTGTTCTGTAGTCTCCATCGTAAATGTATTCTTATAAAAACTTTGGGCCTTACTCACAAAGAGTTTGCTGTGACTTACTTGTGTGGCACTCTTTAAGAGTAAACCAGGCATTAAGGAGTCCGTCAGAATGAATGAGAATATTAAGTAAACATTTCTAATAGGACAGTCTTTGTGACTGTAGCCCTATGTTTTTCTCATCATATCTAATGCTGCTGTAGGGAATTTAGACACTGAGCCGTGTCCCATGCATTTGGGTATTTTCATTTGTTCTAGCATTTGATTGAGAAAATAGGAAGAACATCTGTAGATAGGTTATCAAATTCATAAAGTGTATATTAGGCTGAATGCTAGTTTAGCTTGTATGTGGATGGGACTCAAAGCCTTCTACCCAGAACACAGTATCATAAGGCACTTGTTATAGATTTTGCAATATTTTTAGCAGTGACCAAATATTTTAGAGAATGTTCCATAGGTTTATCAGTGGGACTAGGCCAAAGAGAAAGCATTCGCTATTTAAAAGAATAGTACACCTCAATGTCTTGTCATTCATCTAAGAAGAAGGTGTTCCCTATGATGAATACTTTTTTTGTATTTTCTCTGTCTGACAGTATGTCTATGAAAAATAATGTGTATTTACAACTCAGGTTTTAAAATCCTTGCAGGGGTGCAGAATTCTCCATATTTTGAATTCACAAACGATTCCATCAGAAACCTGTGACACTTGCTGCCTTCAAGGAGTGCTCCTGGAGAGGTTTTGTGAATTTATTTTCCTCAATACCTACAGACAGTTCCACATTTAAAATACTTTCTCCAAAGGAGAAACCGCTTCCCCTACACTTCTCCGATTTTAGGGGCGTCTCTTACTATTTCTAGCATGAAAGTGAATTTATGCCTGCTTGTGATAGACGTAAATCTTTCACTGTTTCCAGAGTGCCTTTGATTATTTCCAAGATGTGCCTTCTTGTTGGTTGCTTTGTTCACATCCTAGAGAATAGATGCTGTTGTGCCCTCCCGAGCCAAGGAGCATGCAAGATGAACATGCCACACATGGAGCTCCTAAATTGTGTCTTTATTCACCCGCATACAACATTTAACTGAACTTCTAATTTTCTCCTAAACATTCATGACTAAACATTAACACCCCCCCAAATGATTACATAACTGTCTCATAGAGTCCGCCCAGAACCGCGGCATCCCGGTGCTCATAGTCTTAAGACACTACACTTCCCCCTCTTGTTAAATAAAAAGGTGCAAACAACAACAGCATTTTATATTTCTAAGATAAGTAGTCTAGGTGCTCACACTGTTAGGCCAGATCGCATGGTCCTAGGTAGTTGAGTTGCACTTTGAGTGGACACTGAGAGCCCAGAAGCTAATGTTTCATCTGGGCCGTCAGGTGGGGCAGCTTGAAATGGGATTACAGGGGCCGATGAATGTCGAGATAGATGTCTGAAATGTGACGAATCTCTTGTGATGGATTTTCCAGGACTGTGCGCCATTATCATATGTCCTTTGTGCTTCACAACTCTCACAGGTTCTTCAGCAAATGGAGAATCTGTTTTCTGCTTCTGTTTTTGTTTGACGTGAACCCAGTCCCCTTCATCAAAGATGAATTCCTGGGTTCTCCTACTTTGATCAGAATATGTCTTCATTTGATGTTTTCAAGCAGTGTCAGTGGCATGAACTTCTTCAGAACTCCAAGTTTGTGCAGTGGCCCACTGTGGTAGCTTGGTTCTTACAGCTCACAGCAAACAGCAAAGTGGCAGGATTCTCACCAGTGGTGGAGTGAGGAGTTGCACAATAGACCAGGAGGGCCTGACATAAGTCCTGACGCAGCTTGATTCCCTCCATCATTGCACATTAGATCTCTCACTTTAGGGTGCTAATAAATTGTTCCATGACACCGTTGGCTTGGGGCCACAAGGGTGTACTATTTTGGTGCTTGACAGTGAGTCCAGTTAGAAACTCCTTGAACTCCTTGCTATTGAACGGTGGGCCATTGTCAGATTTGAGGATGTCTGAATGCCCCAGGCTGTAAACATGTCACCTAGCCACTCAATAACCTTGCCATCTGTTGTTGATAACATTTCATCCACCAGAGGAAAATGTGAAAACTCATCATTGACTACAATGAGATAATTTCCATTTGCTAGGGATGCAAAGAAATCAATGGCCACTCTTTCCCATGCATGTGCAGAACGTTTAGACATGGCTAGTGGATGCTGAGTCACTTTAAGGGAAAGGCAGTTACATAGGTGGCACTCCTTTAGTTCCCTTTCATCTCACTTGTCCAACTGTGGTAGCCACACTTGATCTTGCAGGGTTCTTTTGGTGGCAACAATGCTGCGATGTCCTTCATGAGTGAGTTCAATGATTTGCTGTTAGAGACTCTTGGGTATGAGGATCTGTGAGCCTCTCAACACAATGCCTTCTTTAGTGACAGACAGTTCATCCTTTACATTCTTGAACTTCTGAAATTCAACATCATCACTTAGAGATCAAACACTTTGGGTCAGATGTATCAAGGCTTTTACAGGTCGCAAACGGCCCGATTCACAGAATCTGCCCGTTTGGGAATGGTAAAAAAGCCTTTTGGGATATACCATCCCAAAAGGCATTTACAAAATGGGGAATCACAGTTTTTGTGATTATCTATTTTGCAAATGCAATTCGGGAATCACAATTTGGGAGTCCCTAAATGCAATGCAGGAATCATTTAAAAATTGGGGCCTTGCTTTAAGGAATCGCAAATTAACACCAACTTGAAGTTAGGGCATGTATGTTCGCCACATGTGCACACTTTAATTTCTTGAGGGTGCACCAAGGAGTTGCCTTATGGCCCCCTATCACCCTTGAAATTGCATTCGCCTCTAGGACCATTGGAATGAATGGGAAATAATTCCGTAATAGCGACTCGCAATTTGAGATTCGCTATTAACCTCCTCACTGCGGCGCAAATTCCTCCGCAGTGCTGGACATTCCAATCGCGGGCGTGGTCATGACGTCTCCCGGCCGTCGTCCGCACACGCCCATTGTGACTCATGACGGCCGGGAGACGTCATGAGCATGGAAGAGGTTAAGAATATGTAGGAATCGCAGTTTTTTGGGCAAAACCTACATACTTTGCATTTTGCGATTCTATAATAGCAAATCTGTAAAATTTGCTATTATAGAATCGCAAAATTAAATCTTGATACATCTGGCCCTTTGTCTCCATGACAGTGCTGAAATAATGTCTTTAACCCCTTCAGTGCCCATGACGAGATAATCTCGTCATGGAGCGCGGTTGCGCTGTGCCCATGACAAGACTATCTCGTCATGAACCCTGCCCGCTAATGAAACGCCCGGCACAGGGCGTGGAAAGGGTGGGGCACAGAAGGGGTTAAGGGCAAGCATGTCTTTATTGGCATTTGAAGCAGCAACGATCCATTCAATGGATAAGGCCACTGGCATGCTTGACCTTACAATGAAGTTGATGTACTCTTCAGCTGTTTTCGTTGTCGAGCCACGCCGATGTAAGCTTATTCATGAGAAGTAATCTGCAGGGATTTGGCTCTTGCCTGGCTTATGCCTAATTGAAAAGTTATACTCCTGTAAACACAAACAACACCTTTCAATGCGAGGTGGCATCTTAGCTTTTTGGTTTCCGAATATGGTGAGCAGTGTTTGGTTGTCTATCACAATAGTGAAATGCTTTCCGTAAAGAAACACATGAACATGTTTGCAGGCCTGCACCACAGTCAGACTCTCCTTTCCTGACTGAGAATAGGCGCATACTGTTTCAGAAAAACATCGGCTAGCATATGCCGCAATGTGTCTCTGAGCATTTGGATGTCCATTATGCTGGGCAAGGATTACTCCCAGCTCTACTGCGCTTCCATCAACATTAATCTCAGTGTGCAATTTTGGATCAAAGTAAGCCATCACAGTCGCATTTTCAATAGCATGCTTAATCCTTTTGTAGTTTTGGTTCAATTCAGAGGAACATTGGAATTGGGCATTTCATTTCAGGTCTCTTAATGGAGCACTCACTGTGGCAAAGACACAAATGTAACTTGAGCAATAGCTGGCCATGCCCAAGAAGGATCACAACATGGTGACTTCTAGTGGTGGTTAGATTGCTGACAGCATTTTTACTTTATCTGGGTCAGTAGTCATTCCCCTATCAGAGAATATGTGTCCAAAGATCTTGAGTTTGGTTTTGTGAAAGTCACACTTTTCTGCATTTAGAGTGAGACCTGCATCTGCAAGTAACTGGTGCTCCTGTTTGGCAGCCTTATCATGCTCCTTCTGTGTTGTCCCAAATACTAGTAGGTCATCACTGTAATTGCAAGCATGCGTAACAGGTTGAATTATTCTACATATGGCATCTTGGAATATTTGTGCAGCAGATGACACTCCAAAACTCATCCTTTTGTATGGGAACAAACCAACATGAGTTGAAAAGTGGTAATGTACCTACAGTTTTCTTCCAATTCAAGTTGATGGTATCCCTTATTCAGGTCAAGAAGGGATTAAACTGTGGCTCCTTTCAGCAGCTTGAACATGTCTGCAATGTGCTGACCCAGATGTCTTTCCCTCTCAATTGCTTTGTTGGCCTGGTGCATATCCCACACAAATGTGCAGTGCAGCTCCACTGTCCTTGTTTGGCACTATTATTATGGCCAATACCCGTGGTATGGGGCCAGTAGAGTGCTCAATGATGTCATGCTTCAACAGCATTTGTAGTTCCTTTTTGACCACTTTTGCAGATGAAATGCTATTCTGTGGTGTCACTGTGCAACAGGCTTGATGTCTTCCTTGATGTGAAGTTGCACCTTCATTGTCTTGAGTTTTCTTAGGCCATGAAATAATGAAGGAGAACTATTTCACAATTTTTGATTACGAATTAAGGTTATAATTGATAGATATTAGTGCCATGTCAGCAGCAGTTGCAAAACTGAGTAGATATACACTGGACGAAGTACTATGAAGAACATGAATTTGGGCTTGCACAGACACCTTTTTATGTCATAGGGTCGCAGTGAATGTTCCTCGAATCTGCAAGGGTTTTGAAGAAGCCAATGCACACACCTTCATGTTTAACGCGTTGAGTCATGGTACACGTGACAAAACTGTTCAACTGGCATGATGTTGATCAATGCCCTGCTTTCAATCTCAAAGGTTATGGGGCAACCGCTGAACTTCAGTGTGATATTGGGGCAATGTCCATATGAATTCTTTTGTTTCATTGACTCACTTGTTTTTGTTGTTTGTTCATCTTTTTTGCAAGCAGCAAGACCAAAGTGTGCATGTTGCTTTTTTGCAGATATGATCATCGTGCTGTTGCTCGATTGTAACACCTAAAAACAAGTGTTGGGTGAGCTTTATGACAATCAATTTTGGTTAGTTTCCACCTGTTGCAATTGAGGTGCTTATCGCCTTTGTAGGTGTGGTGAGGATGCTTCTGGACATTTAAGGTATCCATATTCTCATCTCACTGTAATGCACATAGTTTCTCTTTTGCCTTGGAAACTGTTATGAAATGGTTCTCCTTACTGAATCCTTTAAACGTCTGTCCGATGGCTGGACATTTGCCCTCATGTGGAAATGAAAATCCACATAGGAAACACATCCTTCCTTTCTTTGAGGGTGGTAGCTTACATGTATCTACTTTGTATTGTTTTGCTCTTCATGATTAGTGACGATTCAGTATTTGCTGTTACAGCTTCCATGTAAGCAACTTACCGTTCTGATTTTTCCTCAGCTCTTCCAGCCATTAGCATTTTTTCTAAACTGAGCGTCCCTCAGCATTCGTCTTCTGAACGAGTCTGAAAGACAGCCATCAATGATTCTGATGCGCACCACTTCTTCATCATTAAATCCACTAAATTTACAATGTTTGATAAGCACATCAAGTCTCTCAACACACTCATCGATCATTTCACCTACTTGTGGTCTCGCTTGATTGAAAATGTACCTTTCATAGTCGACGTCTGGCATCAGATTGAACTTGGCTCCTACTGCTTTTTTGTTTTGATGGTGTGAGATTGTCTCAGTCTGTGAGATTTTCTGTATCACCTATTTTTACTCCATAACCAGCAAGATTCTTTAGGTTTAAATGATTTTCATATAGTTTACTTCTTTGCGGGCATCTATGAAATGATAAAATGGCTCGATCCTTGCAGTACATCTGGCGCCAAGACTTTGCTTCTTCACTGTGATGAATGGTGTTGGTGGTTTCAGAAATACAGTGGCATCGTACTTCGTGCTCCTTTCTACTGCCGCTCTATGCTTTTCAGAATACAGCAGCTGTCCTTCTGGTCTGGTATCCCATGCGAGCACTGGCCATGTGCTTGCACCTGAGTCACCATTTCTGATTGGATGCCGTAAGGCACCATCTTCTTTTTGGACGGTAAGGGAAGGTTTTGTCTGCTACTGATTTTTATTTTTTGTATTATACCTGGTTGTGACTGCCTTTAGCGTATTTGCTTTGTATTGATGTTGTGTCTGTGTTAGGCTGTGGCACAGTATCTCTTCTTTGGACCTTCCCAGGGAGTTTCTGGCTGGTTTTTGAGGATACTTCTCTGCAGGGCCTTCAACTTCTTTGAGGGCTGTGTATGGGCAGGAGCGGTGCTTCGATTTCACAAACTCCATCTTCAAACTGCTTCTCATCGAAGAGGCACACATGGCACACTCGAGCAGTTGGCTGTACTGTTGCAAACGCTCAGGGAGTGCAGTCTCGTTTCATCGGGGCAGAGATCCGACCCTCGTCGCCGATTGTAGCATCATCCCCAGCCTACTTAAAATAATGTATATCTACAACTCAGGTTTTAAATCCTCACAGGGGTGCAGAGTTCTCCATATTTTGAATTCACAAATGATTCCAGGAGAAACCTGTGACAATTGTTGGTTTCAAGGAGTGCTCCTGGAACGGTTTTGTGAATTTCTTTTCCCGAACACCAAAAGACACTTCCATATTTAAAATACTTTCTCCAAAGGAGAAACTGCTTTCCCTACAGCTTCACCTATTTTAGTGGTGTCTCTTCTTATTCCAAGCATGAAAGTACATTTATGACTGCTTGTGATAGCCATAAATCTTTGCCTGTTTCCAGAGTGCCTTTGACTGTTTCCAAGATGTGCTTTCTTGTTGGTTGCTTTGTTCATATCATAGAGAATAGTTGCTGTAGCATCCTCCCCTGCCCAGAAGCATTCAAAATGAATACACCACACACAGAGCTCATAACCGACGTCTTTATTCACCAGCGTACAACATTCAACTGAACATCTCATTATCTCCTAACCATTAATTACCACACCTTAACACCTACCTAAATGGTTACATAATTCTTTCATTGAGTCTGCCCAATCCCACGGAGTCCTGGTGCTTATAGTCTTAAGACACTTCAAATACCATCTAGTCAACACATATTATGAAGATTCCTGCAAGAGGCTTCATGCTTTTCAATTAATGTTTAGATATTAATTGCATGGCACTGGGACGGGAGTTCTCAATGTATAACAAAGCAGCAAGGTTTTTGGAGAACTGCTCACTGCAAGAAAGTTATTGTGGAGTTTTGGAACTTTTATTACATCGGCAGTCAGAAAGGTTTATCAGTATTCTCATTCTGTAGAATGTGTGACTGTCCACAGCTATATTTGCTAGTTATTTATTTACCTGCATCCTTGTAATCCTCCACGTGTTCTCCTGCCTGATGGCCCCATAGAGCCAGTTATATCTAAACCTTTATCACAGTAAATGCAGCTTATAACATTCTTTATTTGTCGTTGTTCAGTACACATCAGCATCATAAACATATGGCATGATACTAAAACCGCCTACACATTTAAAAGCATAGACTGAATATAAGAGTGCATAAAGATGGTCAATTCACTGCTGGTCCTGCCCAAAAGTATGAGTGAAAGACATCTCTCAATGGCCGAATCTCACAAGCAGAAACAAATAAGCACCCCTACAGTCTTTGCCGTGTTCACTGGATATCGAATGAAGATTAAAAACAGATATTAATACTTGCAGACTAATAATCCTGATACGTCGTGATAATCCCAGCATTCCACAGAGGGTGCTAAGAGGGTAATTCATTGAATGCACATGCAAGGATTCACAATGCGCGCTCTATAGTTTGTTTTACTGTTCAGTCTAATACGTTTTGTTTTACTGAGTTTGGTGTTGAATGAAACCGTTTGAAGTGTAGGAAAGGCAGTTTTACTGTCTGTCAAGAAAATACCAGCCCTTGCTAAAATGTTCAAAACAAGCAGCCTCCCTCGTTTCCTCTCTCTCTTTCTTCTCTCTACTAATGCACCTGCTGTGCTTGCTGCAATTATCCTATAGGAGATGTAGAAAGTAGCAGAGGTGTCAGCAGCAGCTCTCTACCTTCAAAACCAGAATGCAATGGCTAGAGAGCCCCAGGGAAATGCCCAATAGTATAAATGAGTCCTCCAGGCCTGAAGGCAACAGGTCAGCCTCCTTTACCGATTGCTTGTTGAAAATGGCATTCACATTGTGCAGAGGTCCAAATTAAAGCCATTGAATATTGTGTTAGTTTTCACAGGATGACACAAAGACAAACAGTGAGACTGGAGATTCCATCTCGGTCAACAAAATATGGTTTGCTGGAACAATGATTTGGTAGTTTTTGTGGTGTCCTTCTGCCCGTGTCTAGTGCCTCCCAGCCTGTACTAACATCACAAAGCCAATGTGCATCTTGTGAGATCATGCAGTGTCCCCAGTGGCATCTTTTCCCTGCATGTGTTGGGTATTGCATCTCTCATTTCCATTCTGCCCACACAACCCAAATCAGAGGTGGCGACTGCAGGAAACACCTATTGGTCTGGTAGAGGGCTGGCAATTAAGGAACCCCACCAAGAACTGACACACCTCCACCTTAGGTAGAAGGCGTCTCTTTGGAAGCTTGAGAGATAAGCCCAAGGTTGGTGATTGTTTCATGCCTCCCCATTATAAAAGGTACAGCTTCTAGTGGTGCCTTGGGGAAGGGGTAGTTTTTGTGGCAGCTCCTGTGGACCTGATGTAGAGGCAGCGGGTATTGGAAAATGCATCAGGGGTTGCCTCAATTATCAAGGCTGGAGGGGGGCCGTTAAGAGCAGGATTGAGGAATCAGTGCTCATTGCTCTGTATTTGGCCTTTGACTCACGAGGGCAGATGCAGTGGTTTGCAAGTGGACAGCAAAAGATATCACTCGGCCAATTCCACCTACTTGGAAAAGTGGCAGTAGCTCTGAGAGAATATCACTTCAACATGGAAGAAGAATTTGTACTTGAGCAAACTTAATAAAGCACACTTGATGACAATCATGAGAGCCTATGACTCACCCAGCTCACAGACACCTCTTGAAGCAGCCCAATACCACCAGATGGGATGCCCATGCTTGAATGTTTAATCAAGCATCCAAAGGAGAAGGGACACCGGCAGCCGTCGCCGGAGAACACCAGTGGTGGAGCAGGGTTTTGTAAAAAGAAACCTGCTCCAATTGACACCCCAATAATACTTACTAACAGTGTGCAGTGGAAACTAACATTCAAATCACATGAAAATACACGGGAAACCGCTTTGCTTTAAAATTAATAATAAATAATGCCGCTTTTGCTTTAGTCTTTGTTAAAAAAATATTAACATGGGATAGTGCAAAGTTGGGTGGTAAACAGTGAAAGGTGCATTTCCATGTAATTAATGAATGCTTATGTTTATAGTGAGCCGAATAGGCCTGCATTTTCCTTAAATTGACATGATAGATGAAGGGCTGGAGAAAGCATGAATAACCCGATACATAAACAGAAAAGCTGAGCGCAGCAGAAAAGTATGAAAAAGTCACGGTTGATCAGCTACGAAGAATATTGTTTGTCTGCCAAAAGATGAGACTGGCCATGGGACCCAAGACTTCTTCTGCGGACGCAGCTGAGAGACTCATGAGAAACGATGAAAAAGTTACGTGTATTAAAATAAACGAATGAGTCAAGAATCGCGTCATGCGAATAATGTAAAACAATGAGCTGTAGAAATTATGAATGTGCTCATGGTGGTGTCATTGAACACCCCTAAACTACCCAATAGGAGAATGCGTTTCATAAATTGTTTCAACTAATGTGGGTTGGACATGAAGGTTTTAAGGTATAACTGGGGTGCCTTTGGGGGTGTTGAGTAGGTCGTCTGGAGAGAAGAGAGGGGTGATTTGTTGCTGTCCGTTTGTTTTGCAGAAAGGCCTTGCTGTTCCTGTCCCTGTCCCGTTCGTGTATCCTGAAATATTTGTTCCCTGACTCTATTTCAGGGGACCCCCCACTAGTTGGCCGGGAGGGGGTGGTATTTCACTGATCCCTTGGTTTAGCATTTCTTTATGATTTATACTTTACATAATCATTTGAAAATGTATTTTTTGTCTCTGAAAGTTATGTCTCTTCATCTATCCACTTCTTCAAATGCATATCGTTCACTTGATGAGTATGACACTGTTTGCATGTTGGCTGATGTTTTCTTTTCCCTCTTTGTGGGATTCTTTGTTTGCATTGTAACCTGTATGTAATGAGCATTCATTTTTCACATTAATTTGCCATAAACATTATAAATCTTACTGAGAGTCTGTGTTTATTTAGGTAGATAGATAGTTAGATAGTACTATTATTACCATCAACTTCTCAACTAATTGGTCTATCGATCAGAGGAAAGAGAGTTGATATACAGGTTCAATTATGTATTTAGAAACTAAGATATGAACCTGTAAAAGAAAACACTGAACACTTCATTAAAACATGACTCCCAGCGCAACAGGGATTTCATGAGTTCGGTGAATGTGTATGGGCCATTTGTATGAAATGTTATTGAGTATCGATCCCTGATTAAGTGCAGCGCTGGATCACCAGCATGCCTAGTTTGGCCTTATGCGTAAGGGACTGATGAGCCACAATGGCTGTCTGTACATGCATACATTTTTTACCATATTACAGCAGACTTGCTTACGCCATCCTCAAAACACTTCAAAGCTTGGGAAAAATGAAAAACAGGTGTTGCCTCAAATTACATATTAAGCTTAATTATGATATTATATTTGCATATGCTATCTTACGCAATGCTGGATTCATAGAACAGCTACAAGTTGCGTTGTGTGTGGCATTTGCCATTTAGGAAAGACAACGTGCAACTGCCCCTGGCATGAACACACATTCATATTGAACTGCATGTTGTGCTTTACAGGGTTCCGAGATACATGCAGACAGCAGTTAAATTCATACTGACACATGATGTTTACGCGTGCCTCCATGCTCAACTCCTACTTCTGTTGACATCTATAGCCCCTACTCTACCTAGACAAGTTGTGTCTGCGTGATTAGCAGAAGGCCTGCTTCATTCTGTCTGTTTCCCTGCAGTGACCAGCTGTCATTGGAGAGCACTCTTGTTAGGACGAGATTGTGTTACCCACAGATAGCTGTAGTAATTGATCCAGGCAGGGGAGACCTCATGCATTCATTCAAGCACTCTCTCATCTATTCAGGCAGTCATCTATTCATACACTCACTCGCCTGTCTGTCAATCTATTCATGTACCAGATCAAATACTAATTCATCCATTCTTCCAATTTTTGACTCATACCTTCACCCACTCACTAATCAATGTAACCATACACATAAACTTAACAAACATTGACGACGTATTTAGCTTGCAAGCGAGAGCTATTGGCTTTACCAACGATTATTCGTGTGATGACATTAACCTTGCAGGATTTTAAAAACAGTCAGGCAGATATTTGGGTGTACAGCTAGATACCTGTTCAGTTTGACACCCTATCATTCAGTTGCAATAGAATCCTCCGAGCAGGTGACGTTGGAGCAGTAAACAAACACAGCAGGGAAAGGAAAGTCTTCTGTGAGAATGGAGCGCGGGATGATGACATATTCGTCTGTATTTGATATGATGCACGACGGGGAACCATGACTACTCAAATGGCAGTTGCTATGCCACTTTTTTTTTTAGCAACAATGTTAAAAACAGTTTTTTGGTGTCTACAACCATTACACCCTTAATCTAACAGAGAAGGGAGATTACCTCTCTTCCAGCCTGGCGGAAATGAAAGCCGTCTTCAGTATCTCACGTGACCCTCAAAAAGAAATCACTCGGGAAAAACGACGCCTCGGCGCGAAAAGTGACAAATGTCAATCAGCAAAAGGCAGCTTAAGAAACAAGGGCATAATAAATCATGTCACGGCGGTGAGTCGTGGACACCCACCGTCAGCCACTTGAAGAGGAGCCGGGCACTTCGGCGGATAACCGCTTGTGAGAACATTACGAGAATCAAGGGGCAGCGAAGAAGACAGGGAAATATATTTCACAGCGCCAGTCTGCCTTTTGTTCCATTAAAGACACACCGACGGGAACCACGGACCTGAGCAACCTTTTCATCTCCTGGCGAAGTTCCTTGAAAAACTATAAAGCGGGGAGAAATATTTGCTTTTGTGCCTTCTCCCAGACTTGTCTACTGTTAGGGTCCCCGTGACATTTTTCGCTGTCTGATGGGGTGTGCGCCTTGCAATATTAATGACACGACGGCGCATTTCTGAACGTCCCAGTTCAAATGTAACACATCTCAACAACTGCACCCCTTCTGAATGACACAAGAAAGCCTTTAAAATGCCGTAATCGGTATTAATAAAGAACTGCAGTTCTGTTTGCTTCTTCTCCGATAAAAGTTCTTCTGAGGTCCGAAAAATGTAAGTGTGGCTTTTACTGCATATGCAAATTTTCGGTCATTACGTGGCACTTCTATGGTTGTTAAAGGCACCTCTTCAGTTCACAAAGGTAGAACTGCTTTCCCTTACTACAGGGTTAGGAGTCAGTTGTCTTAAGCAATTTAGTTGCGGCAAACCCTTGATTCGCCAAATCAGTGGGTTTGCGACCACTAAATGTTTTTTTTGAATGTACTAAACCCATTTTGCTATTCAGCAGCAGGTTACTGAATGCGTTTAGAGCGGCATAACAAATCCGTTTGTAGAATGGACCTACTTCCACTTGCAAATAGTGTCCCTTCCAAATAGTGATTTGTTATAGTATGTATCAATGTTTTGCAACCAAAATCCAGTCACAAAAACAATGACATTTTGGAAACTTCCAACGTGGGGTTGTGGTAAGCCATTTTCAAAAGGGAAAGGAGTCAGCTGGGTCCCCCTTTCTCACTGCGAATGTAAAAAAAAAAAATTGTTAAGAGAGTAGGCAGTTGTCCATAGGACCACTGTCTACTTTCAAAAAAGCTTTCTTAAAGTTTGCCATTTTTATTGAAAGGAGATCACTTTCCTTTAAGGAAAGCAGGATGCATTAAAAAATACAAGTGGTCAGAGATATAGTGGTCTGCTGACCTCAGCAGGTCACCATCCCTGCGATGATCAGCAATCCTAGTGAGTCACAATTTGCAACATGCTTCATGAATGTTAATGAGGCATGTCGGATTGTCACCCCATTCAGTTTGGAATTTGTGATGCAACCTATTAGTATATAGATCGGTTCACAAAGTTTCACGCTGGTTGTAAAAGATCTGGTCACAATTTGCAACCAGTATTATACAACCAGTGTTCCATACATCTTGTCCCAAATTGTATTAACAATTCTCACACAGCACATTTGCAACCACATGAATGATGTCCCTTTCTTACCTTTAAAGCATAGAAAAAGGACGCACTGGTCAAGAGTAAATATCACTTTTTATTTTGTCTACCTACTTTAGTCAATTCAAAAAGTGAATAATTATCTTTTCTGATTATATTGTCTTTACAATTTGGCCCAGGTATAGTATAATTTCAGATCAAACCCTGAATGGAAAACAAAATCTTTCCTGGCAAAAAAAAAAAATCAAATCAACACCACACTGTGTGCTTGGACGAGATTGGGTCCATCGGCACATGGTTGGGTCATGGCACTTCATCCTGCTCTTTAAGCAGCCCCTTAGCCGGAAGCCTACAGTGAAAATACCATTGTCAGAAAGGCCTGTCCTGCCCTGTCTTTAATCAACAAACTCAAGTCTAAAAACTCAAAGTAGGCTTGTAAATTCAAACACATATTGACGTAGCCATCACTTGCATAAATTTGAGGATACAATAGATTTCCTGAGGATACGTGAGAACAGATAGCCATGTGTTGATGTACAGCGTCAAACCATTCATATGAAATTCAACATTCAAAGTAGATGCTTTTTTATAATGCATAAGAATCGATCTTTGAGAGTATAGAACTTTAAGCCTGCCAACATCTGTTTGCAAAGTTACATGTCTCTCAACCTGTTAGACCTGGCATCCTTGGCATGGTTTTCCCTGACATTTGGCCTCTGCCTCCTGTATTTTTGACTGTGTGCTGGATTTCGTTTTTCCTGGTTTAGGTACTCTGGGCACTTTGTGGCTGCCGATCAGTGCCTAAGTACAAGTGCTTCCTGTGTAAATTGTGAATATGAGTGGTTATCCATGATTGGCATATTTGATTTACTGGTAAGTCCCTAGTATAAGTGCACTGTGTGTGCCCATGGCCTGTAAATCAAATGCTACTAGTGGGCCTGCAGCATTGATTGTGCCATCCACACCTGTAGCTTTTCAAATGTGTCTCAGACCTGCCACTGCAGTGTCTGCGCACACAGTTTTTAACTGCCATGTCAACCTGGCAAGTGCACCCACTTGCCATGCCAAACACTTCCCCTTTATTACATGTAAGTCACCCTTCAGGTAGGCCCAAGGTACCCCCATGGGCAGGGTGCTGTTGGACTTGGCCCTTTTTGCAGGGTCATTCCAGAACTTTTTTCCTTCCTCCGGTTTTTTTTCTGTCCTGTTGTTAGTGGTTTTAGGAATTTGTGCACTTTATCACTGCTATTCAGTACTAAAGTGCATGTGCTCACTATGGTAAACTTGGTAAGATTGGTCTACACCTGTTTGACATATTTAATTTACCTATCAGTTCCTTGTACCTTGGTGCTGGAAGTGGGGGTCCTTATCGCTTACCGCCGCCACCAAATGCTGGAGGCGGGAGTCCCTGATCCCTTGATTCAGAATTAGGCTAAGTAAGGACACCGTCTGAGATAGCCCTGCTCACCCCCTTAGTAGCTTGGCACGAGCAGCCAGGCTTATCTCTAAGGCACGAGTGTTCATGTATATGCAACCACGCTCACAGTAACCCCATGATGTCACCACGAATAGACTCCACACAAGTTTTTATAAAATGAGTGTTGGAAAGTGGGTTATTGGTAGGGGCAAATGTAGGTCTGCCACTGGCAATAAGGCCACTAACACATGGTAGTACTCAAATAGGTCTTAGAAAATTATTCCTATGCTCAACCCTTGGTAGCTTGGCTGCGAGCAGGCAGGCTTAACTTCAAAGACAGGTATGTAAAGCATTTAAAAACACCAATTCAGGGAATAATTAAGACACAACACATAATAAAAATCCAATACTAATTTATAACATTAGAAACTATTTTTATTTTTAAAATGACACCAAAATGACAAAAATCCAATGTAGGGAACTGGAGATATGAATTTTCAAAGATTTAGCAAAATATAGCACTTAGAAGATTATAGCACCATATTAGGATACCTGCTCGCGATAGACCGAGTCAAAGTTTCAGGCCGACCGTGTTGGAGCCCTGGGCAGCTACAAGTCACGGCAGGCCCCGGTCTCAGTTTCCACCTTCACACTTGGAAACTTTTCTGGAGCTTTTCTCCCCGAGGTCCCTCGAAGCTCCAAGCTAGTCTGGATTCAGTGAGGGCTCGCGGGATTGCCTTTCGACGAACTCCCGGTCAACTTCCCTGGAGCGGACTTAAAAACATTTTCATTAGCGCTTCAGCGGCGCAACCCAGGAATCCAGGCTGACACTCAATGGAAGGCAGGCGGCATGGCGTTCGCGGTTGCTCCTGGTCACCTTTTCTACGAGCAGACTTAGAAACCTTTCTGGAGTTTTTTCTCGTGGGGTCTCTCGATGCTCTTCGTGTAGCCGGATCCGGTGAGGGTTCGCCGGCTTCAGATTTCTTCTAGTCCCGGTCAAACTCTGAAAGTAGGACAGATGGAGCTTTTAGCGGGACAAACCTGGATGGCTTGGCCGGCTCGCGGTTGAAGGTAGGCGGCATGGCTGGCCAGGTTGAGTCGGTCCCTCTATGGAGCTTTTTTCCAAAGTTGCTCCAAAGTTCTTCAAACTTCTTGAACTTCTTCCGAAAGTTCCTCAATGGGTCCCAACGTGTCGCAAACTCACTCCAAGGGTCTGGAAGCTCCAAGATGGTCCTTGAAAGTTGAGGACTTCAGTTCCCACAATCCACTGGTACAAAACCCTTACAAATCCACTGGTGGTTCTCCCAGGTGCGGATTTAGGTGGTGATGTTCCAGATGAGCTCTTTTAACCTGTAGCTTTCAGGGAGTCCACTCTTTAGTTCTTTTTCAGCAAAAATAATCCACAGGGCTCTAGTTTCAGATGGTGCAGTTTTCAGAGGTCAGTCCTTAGAAATCTTTGCACAGCAATCTTCTCAGCTTGGCGATGTCTTGCTTCAGTAAGTTTCAAGCAGCAGATTTGGAGGGCTCTGTCCCTCTCAGATACTTATTCCAAGTTGTCTAGGTCAGGCAGGAGGTCACTCCTGACCAATGGGAGGAGGGTAACTCCTCAAAGATATGACCACATTCTGTAGGGTGTGGCAATATTTTGTCCCTTAGTGCATCAAATCTTCTAAACCCATGATGGCTGATTTTCCAACAAGCAGGTAAGAGCTGGCTAAACACACACTAGGATGGCTAATTTACTTAGACTCTCCCCCTGCATCTGCTCATACCTTCCTTAATCCTACCATCTGCCTAAGGTGGAATGTTCAGAGTTGTAAATGACACTTTTCTCTACCCTCCTCTTTGAAGGACATAGTTTACGACTCCTCCCCTGGCCTGGCATTCCTGTGGAATAGCATACTGCCCTGCCAGCAGAGCTGGTTGACCCCAGGGGCTCTTTATCACATCTTCAAGGCAGCCTGGCTAACCCACTTACTCTGCCCAATCAGGACAGATCAGTGGAAGGCTGAATCTGGACTTACAAACAAGAAAGTCTTATAACTTCTTGTATGCACACTTTAGGAGAAATTCAACACTGGGGGTTCCTAATATGCCAAACATTGTAGGTTATCAATGTTTAAGTGCCCCAACCCCTAAAGTCCAGTTTGGGCACAATTTACTTTTTAAAAGCAGCCCTGGCACCCAGGGCTGCTTTTAAACTGACCTCAGGCTTCATCAGTGCACACATTCAAGTGCAAAAAGAGCTGCTGGCTTCTAAACGGTCATGCCCTAGAGTGCTAGGGACTTCTAGGTAGTTTCAATCTCCCTGCCCTATATACTAGGGACTTATAGGGTAGGTTATGCCAATCACAGGGGTACCCCACCATACCATTATTTACCCTAGTGTATGTAGGTGCTTTAACTGTATTCTAATGTGTCTCTTTCAGCATAGCACTGCCCTTGGGCCTGGTTAAGCAGAGCCCAGGGTCAGTCAGAGTCAGTTGCCACCAGTATCAGTCAGCAAAAAGTTGGGGGGTGCCCAGGGCACAGGATGACTTTGCAACACAGCCCCCCCCCCCCAAACGAAAGGTGATGGGTTACTAACCTACACGCTGGTAGTCCTCATCAGCTAAGTGGAAAAACCTGGAAAGTCCATCTGCATTTGCATGGGCAACCCCAGGTTGGTATTCCACTGTAAAGTCCATCCCCTGTAGGGAAATGGACCACCTTAAGAGCTTGGGATTCTCTCCTCTCATCCGCATGAGCCATCTAAGAGGCCTGCTGTCCGTTTGAACACGTAAGTGGGTCCCAAACAAATAAGGTCTCAACTTTTTTAGGGACCAAATCACAGCAAAAGCCTCCCTCTCAATGGCACTCCATCTCTGCTCTCTGGGAAGAAGCCTCCTACTAATAAAGGCAACTGGTTGATCAAGGCCTCCTTCATTTAGCTGTGACAACACTGCCCCAATCCCTTGCTCTGAAGCATCTGTCTGAACCACAAATGCCTTTGTGTAGTCAGGGCCTAGTAGCACTGGTGCTAAACACATGGCAGCTTTCAGAGCCTTCTGACACTCTGGGGTCCGAATCACCTTCTTGGGCCTCTTTTTAGAAGTGAGTTCTGTTAGAGGCCCCCTAATGGTCCCATCATTTTTAACAAACCTTCTATAGTACCCTGTCAGTCCAAGGAATGCCCTGACCTGAGTCTGGGTAACAGGAGCTGTCCAATCCAAAGTTGTTTGGATTTTAGGTTGGAGAGGCTGTACATGGCCCCCACCTACCAGGTGGCCCAGGTACACCACAGAACTCTGCCCCATTTGGCACTAGCTCGTCTTAATAGTCAGGCCTGCCTGCTGCATGGCCTGAAGCACTTCCCTTAGGTGGCTTAAGTGATCTCCCCAGGTAGAACTGTATACAGCTATATCATCCAGTTGAGCTGCACTGAACTGTTCCAACCCAGACGAGACCCTGTTCACCAACCTTTGGAAGGTGACAGGTGCATTCTTTAAGCCAAAGGGCATTACCTTGAACTGATAATGTCCTCTGGTGTGGAGAATGCTGACCTCTCCTTTGCTCCATCAGTGAGGGCAATCTGCCAGTAACCTGAAGTAAAATCAAATGTACTCAGGTACTTAGCAGCCCCTAACCTATCACTGAGCTCATCCGCTCCAGGTATAGGGTGAGCGTCAGTCTTTATGACTGCATTCAATCCTCTGTAGTCCACACAGAACCTTAACTCCTTGGGTCCCCCCTGAGGGTTAGGTTTAGGTACCAGCACCACTGGACTGGCCCATGGAATCTCAGATGGTTCAATTACCCCCAATTCCAGCATCTTAGAAACCTCAGCTTTAATACTGGCTCTAACATGGTCAGACAACCTTACAGTTTATTTTTGACAGGTAGGCTGTCACCAGTGTCAATGTGGTGCACACACCACTCAGTGATGCCTGGGGTCAAAGAGAACAGGCCAGCAAAGTGCTCCAGCACTTGCTTGCAGTCTCTGTGCTGCTGGTCTGTCAATTTGGGAGAGAGTACAACTCCCTCCGCTGACCCATCCTGCACATTAGTGGAGAGGAGGTCGGGCACAGGCTCAGTTTCTTCCTCCACACCCTCATCAGTGACCAGTAACATGGTCATATGTGCCCTGTCATGGTGGGGTTTCAATCAATTCACATGCAGAACCCTGTGAGGGTTCCTGGGGGTGCCAAGGTCAACAAAATAGGTAACATCCTCTTTCTTTTCTAAGATTGGATAGGGCCCACTCCACTTGTCATGGAGGGCCCTGGGAGCCACAGGCTCCAACACCCACACCAATTGTCCTGGAGTATACTCAGGCATAGTAGTTTTTTGAGCATACCAGTGCTTCATGAGCTCCTGGGTGGCCTCCAGTTTCCTGTTTGCCTTGTACATGTACTCTACCATTCTAGATCTCAGGCCTAGCACATAGTCAAGCACATTGTCCTTCGCTTCTTTAAGAGGTTTCTCCAAAGACTCTCTCAGCAGGCTCAATGGCCCCCTCACAGGGTGTCCAACCAACAACTCAAAGGGACTTAAACCAACCCCTTTCTGTGGCAACTCCATGTAGGCAAACAGTAAGCATGGGAGTAGAACATCCCATATCCTCCTGAGTTTCTCTGACAACACATGTATCATGCCCTTCAGTGTTTTGTTGAATCTCTCAACAAGACCATTTGCTTGTGGGTGATAGGGGGTGGTGAACGTGTTGTTAACACCACAATCATCCCACATAGCAGTCAGATATCTGGACAGGAAGTTCGTGCCCTTATCTGACACCACCTCTTTTGGAAAACCCACTCTGGTGAACACACCAAGCAGTGCTCTAGCCACCACAGGAGCATCAATGGTTCTAAGAGGTATAGCTTCAGGGTACCTAGTGGCATGGGCAACTACCACTAAGATATTCCTATTCCCTGATGCAATAGGTAGGTCCAGGGGACCAACAATGTCCATCCCTACCCTTTCAAAAGGAACCCCAACCTCTTGCAGTGGTATTAGGGGAGCCTTTCTCTTGCCCCCTGCCTTGCCACTGGCCTGACAGGTGACACAGGAGCTGCAAAACTCCTGACATATGGGGCCAGTAGAAATAGTTCACCAATCGGTTCCATGTCTTTGGGCGTTCCCAAATGTCCTGCCAAAGGGATATCATGATCCAAAGTCAGGATGACCTCTCTGTACTTCTGTGGTACCACCAACCTCCTGGTGGCCCCCTCCTTGAGGTTTCTGGCCTCAGTATAAAGCAGTCCATCTTCCCAGTAGAGTTTGTGAAACTCACTGGCATCCTCCTCCTTTTGATTAGAAGCAATCCCCCTCAAGCTCTCAAGGGTGGGACAGTCACGCTGTCCCTGTCTGAACTCCTCTCTGGAGGGTCCACCTGCTCCTGTCAGTTCTGCCAAATCTGATAGCTCTGGCAGGGATGGAGTCCCTCCCTCAGAGGCCAGATTCTCCGCATCAGGGTTAGATTCTTCCTGCACCTCTGGAGTTCCCTGGGCTGGCTTACCAGGCCCAGTGCCCTTGTCCTTGGATACTTGGCCCTTTGTTCCAGGGTCCAAGTGTCCAGCCCCTCCCTTCTGGCTAGTCTGTGACCTAGTCACAGCACATACCCGCTCAGGGAGCTCCAATATTTTCATATGTAGTCCTCTCTCCACCTCTGACCACACAGAGGCTTCAAGATCATTGCCCAGTAAACACTGGACTGGGAGCACCTTTGACACAGCTACCCTCATAGGGCCTGTCACACCTCCCCATTCCAAATCCACCACAGCCATGGGATGGAGTTTGGTAGTGCTCTCTGCATAAGTCACCTGATGAAACTCACCAGGCAACAACCTCTCTGGAGGCACCAGTTCATCCAGGACCATAATTACACTAGTCCCAGTGTCTCTGATTGCCTCAACCTCGATCCCATTCACTTTAGGCCTCTGCCTATACTTGTCCATGCTTGGAGGTAAGGCAGCAAGGGTTGCAATATTCACCCCACCCAGGGACACTAAGGTTGCTTCCACAACCTGACTACCCCTCACTGGGGCACCACTCTCCACCCCTACACTGACACTAGCAATCCCTGTTGATGGCCCTTAGGGGGGAGTGTCTTGGCACAGAGAAGCATCTCCCTGCTTATGCCCTGGCTAGTTACAGTCAAAGCACTTACCCACCTTTGAGGGGTCAAAGAACCTACCAGGCTTTCCCTGATTCCCCATCCCTTTGAATTTGGGTTGGCTCGGGCCCCCCTCCTTGTGCAGGTTTTTGTGGGTCTTTAGAGGACTCCTTCTGGTTTTGACCTTCTTTTCCTTGGGCTGTCCCCTGGGGAGGGACCTGTCCTCTTTTATTCTGGTCACCCTCCTGTTTCTCACCCACTCATCAGCTGATTCCCCCAGCACTCTGGGGTCTGTCAGCTTAGAGTCCACTAGATACTGGCGTAACTTCTCTTCTGCACAATGAGTCAAATACGTTCTTTCAAAAACAAATTATACAATCCCTAATATGTGTCAACTTTGTTACCAACAATCCAGCCTTCCAGTGCCTTCACTGAAATGTCCACAAAGTCTACCCAAGACTCTGAACTCAATTTCTGGGTGCCTCTAAACTTCACCCTGTAGTGCTCTGGAGTCAGACCGAATCTCTTGAATAAGTATGCCTTCATCTGGTATGATTCTGCATCCTCTCCCTTCAGGGTGAGGAGCCTATCCGTCCCAGCTACTGGAATCAACTCCAGCAGGAGTGCACCCCAATACCTAGAGTGGACCCTCCTAATTTTAAGGGCCCTCTCAAAAGCTGCTAGCCACTTGTCAATGTCATCCCCATCAGTGTACTTGGGCACTATACCGTTAGGAAGTTTGGGATCAAATCCACCACCCCTGGACATCTCAAAATCTTCATCATTTTCACTGCCACCATTTCTTCTCAACTCCTCCCTCTCCCATCTCTTCTCAGCCAAGTCCAGTTTCCTCTGCTCTAAAACTATCCAAGCTAATTGAGCCTGAAGCTGTCTCTCTGCAAGGGACGATAGTGGTTCCTGAGTAAGGGAGCCTTCCCCACTCCCACCATCTGGAATCACCTTGCTAACACTAGTAATAATGGAAGAGGTTTCATCCTCACCCCCCTCTTGGGTGAGGTTGGGGGAACATCCTCCATCCCCCCCCTGGTTCTCCTCAGCTTCCCCAGCCCAGGCTTGTAGGGACTCAAGCGACTCTGCCTTCCTCATCTTCTTGGCAGCACGTAGCCCCCTAAGCTTACACTGTGCCCTAAAATCAGCAATCCTGAACTGGGACACTTTAGCCAGGTCCAGCTCCATGGTTCCCTAGTTTTGGCTCACAAAAACTAGGCACAAAAGAATTAGAACAATTTGGAAAAATCCAAACAATGGATTAAAAACAGTTTGGTCCAAATTCCAAAAATCAAACTCAAAAGTTTTGTTCTAAGGCAATTTAGAGGATTTTTATAATCTTAATTCACTTTACTGAAAGGTGTACTTTTAAACACAAGTCCTCATCCACACCGCTGAGCACCAAATGTTGGAATGTGGGTTATTGGTAGGGGCAAGTATAGATCTGCCACTGGCAATAAGGCCACTAACACATGGTATGACCAAGCATAGGTCTTCGAAAATTATTCCTATGCTCAACCCTTGGTAGCTTGGCTATGAGCAGGCAGGTTTAACTTCAAAGACAGATATGTAAAGCATTTAAAAACACCTATTCAGTAAATAATTAACACACAACACATAATTAAAATCCAATACCACTTTATAAAAATAGGAAATATTTTTATCTTTAAAATGACATAAAAATGACAAAAATCCAAAGTAGGGAACCGGAGATATGAATTTTCAAAGATTTAGCAAAATATAGCACTTAGAAGATTATAGCACCATATTGGGATACCTGCTCGCGATAGACCAGGTCAAAGTCAAACTTTCTGGCCAACTGCGATCGAGCCCTGAGCGGCCACAGTTCGTGGCAGATCCCTGTCTCAGTTTCTACCTTCACACTTCGAAACCTTTCTGGAGCTTTTCTCCCTGAGGTCCCTCGAAGCTCTAAGCCAGTCCAGATTCGGTGAGGGTTGAGCCGGATTGCCTTTCGACGAACTCCCGGTCAACTTCCCTGGAGCGTATTTAGAAACGTATTCTTTAGCACTTCAGCGGGGCAACCCAGGAATCCATCCAGGCCAACACGCGATGGAAGGCAGGCGGCTTGGTGTTCGCGATTGCTCCCGGTCACCTTTTCTACGAGCAGACTCAGAAACTTTTCTGGAGTTTTTTCTCCGGGAGGGTCTCTCGATGCTCTTCATGTAGCCGGATCCGGTGAGGGTTTGCCGGCTTCTGATTTCTTCTAGTCCCGGTCAAACTCTGGAAGTTGGACCGATGGAGCTTTTAGCGGGACAAACCTGGATGGCTTGGCCGGCTCGCAGTTGAAGGCAAGCAGCCTGGCTGGCCGGGTTGAGTCGGTCCCTCTATGGAGCTTTTTTCCAAAGTTGCTTCAAAGCTCTACAAACTTCTTGAACGTCTTCCTAAAGTTCCTCAAGGGGTCATAAAGTGTCTCAAACTCAATCCAAGTGTCTGGAAGCTCCAAGATGGTATTTGAAAGTTGAGAACTTCAGTTCTCACAATCTATTGGTACAAAACCCTTACAAATCCACTGGTGGTTCTCCCAGGTGCGGATTTAGGTGTTGATGTTCCAGATGAGCTCTTTTAACCTGTAGCTTTCAGGGAGTCCACTCTTTAGTTCTTTTTCAGCAAAATAATCCACAGGGCTCTAGTTTCAGATGGTGCAGTTTTTAGAGGTCAGGCCTTAGAAATCTTTGCACAGCAATCTTCTCAGCTTGGCCATGTCTTGCTTCAGTAAGTTTCAAACAGCAGATCTGGAGGGCTCTGCCCCTCTCAGATACTTATTCAATGTTTTCTGGGTCAGGCAGGAGGTCACTTCTGACCTATGGGAGCAGGGTAACTCCACAAAGATATGACCACATTCTGTGGAGTGTGGCATTATTTTGTCCCAGAGTGCATCAAATCTTCCAAATCCATAATGGCTAATTTTCCAGCAAGGAAATAAGAGCTGACTAAACACACCCCTATGACGGCTAATTTACTTAGACTCTCCCCCCTGCATCTGCTCATACCTTCCTTAATCCTACCACCTGCCTAAGGTGGAAAGTTCAGAGTTGTGAATGACACTGTTCTCTGCCCTCCTCTTTGAAGGACATAGTTTATGACTCCTCCCCCTGGCCTAGCATTCCTATGGAACAGCACACTGCCCTGCCAGCAGAGCTGGTTGACCCCAGGGGCTCTTTATCACCTCTTCAAGGCAGCCTGGCTAATCCACTTAACTCTTACCAATCAGGGCAGACCACTGGAAGGCTGAATCTGGACTTGCAAACAAGAAAGTCTTATAACTTCTTGTATGTACCCTTTAGGGAGGATTCAAAGATATCATATTGTTTAATTTTTTAATACCATTCGGGGGAAGTGTTTGAATGGCACTTCTAGCCCTCTCCTATCAAAAGTTATTAATCAATAACTTTCTAGCATGTTAACCTATGTAGCAGGGGATTTGCAATGGGAAAAATGACTTGGGCCATTTTTCCAGCACTAGGGCTTACAAAACATATTTTATAAGTATGTCACTGATTTCTACAGGACCCCCACCCCATGTACAACTGGGGGAGACTTTAGGGGTTCTTAATTAGGGCTGGGCGGTAAATTCCGTTCCGTTCACGGAATTTGGGTAATTTCGCGTTCCGCGGAGAACGCGAAATTGCCCAAAAATCTGCATTCCGCGACTTCGCGAAATTTTTTGCTTGTTCGCGTTCTCAGTATGCGTGTTCACGAGATATTTCACCTCGAGCACGCAAACAGCAATCGCGAACAGGAAAAAAGTATCGCAAACAAGCAATTCCGCGTGTTCGCAGAATTTCTGCGTGTTCCCGGAGATTTTTTACCGTTTCGCGGAGATTTGCGTAACGCGATTACGCAAATTCCGCCCACCCCTATTCTTAATCTGTAGAAATATTGCAGATCCTCCCTCCACAGTGCTCCTAGCATCAAAGTCGATATTGAGCTGCACTTTAACACAATGTGGGGAGTGAAATGTGAAATTACACTTAACCCAGGGCTTATAAAACTCATTTTATAAGGGTGTACCTTATAAATATCTGACCCCCCATCAATGGGACATCTAGGGGAGACCCTGGGGGTTCCTAATATGCCAAAACATTGTAGGGTATCCATTTTTAAGTGCCCCAAGCCCCAAAGTCGAGTTTGGGCACAATTTACTTTTTAAAAGCAGTCCTGGCACACAGGGCTGCTTTTAAACTGACCAGAGGCTTCAGCAATGCACACATGCAAGTGCAAAAGCAGCTGCTGGCCTCTAAACTGTCATGCCCTAGAGTGCTAGGGACTTCTAGGTAGTTTCAATCCCCCTGCCCTATTATATACTAGGGGCTTATAGGCAGGTCATGCCAATCACAGGGGTACCCCACCATACCATTGTGTACCCTAGTGTATGTAGGAGCTTTAACTGTATTCAAATGTGTCTCTTTCAGCATAGCACTGGCCCTGGGCCTGGTTAGGCAGAGCCCAGGGTCAGTCAGAGTCAGTTACCACCAGTATCAGTCAGCAAAAAGTTGGGTGGTGCGCAGGGCACAGGATGACTTTGCAACAATGATTATAATCTTTATATAAGCAATTATACGATACGACCACACAATACAAAATCAACATATAAGAATGGGTAGTATTCTTTCCGATGGTTTGGTAGGTTCTAATCCCAACCACTGTTTGTAACCCACAGTTAAGCTCACGTCTAACCGTTTCTAAAAGGTTAGGCCAGTCGTATTGCTAGAATCACACACGTTGCAAAAGGAAACAGATACTGCAATGCGGAACGATATTCTATTATACTCTGCAACAGAGAAACAGTGCCATACGTCGCGCCACAGTCATATACTTTGCAATTGAAGGAATAATGCAATGCGAATCACCATCAGCATGCCCTGTACCGGGAAGAAACAAAGCAATGCGTCACGCTACAATCCTGTACAGGGCTGTGGTAAATATTCTTTTTACCGAAACTGAATTTCATGCGGAATCTTTAAAATAAAGTAAAATAGCTCAGAATAACAAGAGGCAGAATCCGTGGTATAAGAGGTTTTCTAAATGGGCTTTATTCCATCCAAAATGGCCGACTCGAGTCGCGGCCTTCAGGTTCCGTCACCACGAGGGTTCAGGAAGTGAAGTACAATACTTTATTGACAAGAAGTAACTTTTATAGGTCATACATTTACAATGAAACAAGTGCAAAAAGGCGTAACAATTGATAAGATAAATTAACATAGTGATACGTAATTGAAACTAGGCGTAATAAGGAGCAAAAAGAAACATGATTGGCTCTCATTATCTTACATAGGTGGATCTATACGATAATACTTAACATGGATGCGTGCGCAGCAGCATGACGTGTGATTGACGTGCAACTAGGGGGTGAAGGGAACTTGACATTTAGCTCTACATGTGGAGACGAGAAGTCTAGGGGGTCATGTCAACCTAATCCCAAATCATATCTAACATCCTATGTTTAGAGAACTATGTTATCCACAAGGAAGGACTCTCGGACAGAATCTATTCTATACTAACTGTATGTGCGTGTACAAGCGTCTAAGTGTCTATATGAGAAGCGAGGGGCAGAAAACTTTCCATGGCAACAGGGCTATGAATCACTTGCAGGAGGACGGAAAGGCTGAGTCCTTTGCTTGTGAGCTAAAGGAAATGTTTACCTAAATCACTAGACAGGAATGCATCGGCTGAAGAGCAAAATAGATAATTCGAAGGTGAAATACAGCTTCTTGGCAGGCAGGCGAAAACTGGCCGAGGCAGGCACCGTTAGCTGCACAGGGAGTAGGACAAAGTTCATGGATACAGATGCGAGCTCAAGCTGAAACTGTCAGAGACAGAGAGCAGGGAAAGGCTTTGAGGAAAGAATCGGGCCTACTTGCCTGAACTGTAAAAATGGAGTACCTTAGCCATATAAAGTCGGTGGCTTTTCATACTTAGGAATTGAATATCCAGCCCATTGATGGCGGATCTGACAGAGAACATGTCGACGGTAGACACACATATGTTTGCGTCTTGGAAACTGGAACTGGAGGGAACATACATGTACTTGTGACATGCACATAGAATCGTTGGGGTCCAAGATAGGGGACATAACTGATCAGGAAAATCCACATTTCCACATTCCCTCCTTGTCCCCTACTTGCCCTTCAAGAGATATCAATCTTCATTATTCCATCGATTTGCTCATGGAGCATCATTTCTTCTTCCTTCTTTTTCCGGCATTTTGAACGAGAACTTTGATATGGAATGCATGATGTGGCACACAGACCACAAATCGCTGGTCCACATTGCAGGCATAAACAACAACTGAAGAGCATAAGAAGGCCAATACCTAGGAAGGATAGAACTCTCCATCCCCAGGCTGATATCACACTCCAAAACCACCCGGACCACGTCCAAGTGCCTGGATTCTCGTGTATCTGGCTTACAATCTTATGAAGGCGGGTTATAGCTTTATATACAGATGGCGAATTTTCTGGTATGAATATGCAGCAGCTGGATCCGATGACCCTGCAAGCTCCGCCCCTATCGGCCAGGATGACGTCAAGGACAAGACGATTCTGGAGAACAACAATTCTCATCACTGATTGTTCCTCTGTCAGATTGCCTAGGGCGGCTATAGTCTCGTTTACTACAGCTTCAAGAGTCTTGGTGAGTCTGCGTATCAGCTTACTATTTGATATTGTACCTATATAGGGAAAGATACCTTTATTGAAATCTACATACTTGTCCCATGCCGTCTCAGTATAATCGACAACTGGGAGATCTCTACGCTCTCTTTTGTGTACTAAATGAACATTTCGATAATAATCAGGGGGAGCTAGGAAAACAGGTGGCAAAAGGAATGCTATGTAACAGGTACCATCCCAATCTAGAGGCAGACGCATATATGCCGTCTGACCACATATAAAGTAAGAATGGCGAGAAGCTCTAAATGAAGATTTCCCTTGATCACTATATTCTACTGTAGTAACGCATTTGCTATGGCCCATGTGTATGGAACCAACTTTTCTCACACATAATTCACCCTTAACTGGAAATACTGACATAGTGGGCAGAATTAATTCAACTTCGGATTTGACGTTCAAAATCATGAGGTTAGGCGTAAAATTACCTAATTTATACACTTCATTTTCTAAATCAGTTCCTGTTCTACTGGGGTGACCCTCCTTATTAGGGTGACAGACTTTGAATAAAACTAGATTCAGATTTCCCCATATCCAATGTTGTTGATAAACTGCTGTGTCTGGGTCTATGGAATTTAGTAAACTAAACCATGCTCCACAGGAGCCATTGTGTGTGAACGGATGTGGAAAGAAAGGCAGAACTCCTTTGTTATTCTGATAGGGAGGGAGTCGGCCACACACCCAACAATTGGTGGCATTACTAGTCTGATGGGAATGATGTAACATACTAATGAAGGTGTTATTGCGCAGCGCAAGTCTATAAGATAATTCATGTGGCGGTAGGTCACTAAAAGAATGTTCAGCAGTAATATTATAAACATGTCTAGAAATAGGATGATATATGTGCAAAATCACACTCGTAATGATTATTAAAACACTCAATAAAAACAGAATTAATAATGTCCTCACACAGTAGCTACGCAGTGATTTACAATACGCCTGTCGTTTCAACATTTCTCTGGTATTTTCTCTACTCAGGTCCAAGGGATACATGTCAGAGACAATTCAACCGCTTCACCTTGGAGAGGACTTAAACAATCAAATTGCTCGACTGTTTGGGCCTAAGTTTTAATTTATAGTTCTGAGAGTCATTCCTTTCAACAAAGGGAAGTTTTGAATCAGTCTGTGAGGGAGTGCAGGGCACAGTGTCTATATCCGAGGATAGTCCATGAAATTTCTTAACGTGACTGGAATGTATCCATCCTTTGCGGCCCTCCACTTTCACGGCTGTTCTTGTGGTCAGCAGGACTAGCTTCGGTGTTTTCCACCTGGGCTCCAATTGGGTTTTCCGATCGAAATTCCTCACAAACACCAGATCCCCCGGAGCAACGTCATGGGGTTTCACCTCAGTGTTGTCAGGAAAAGCTGCAGCTACCTGTGAACGACAAGATTGTAGTGCAGACATCAAGGAAGCCAGGTAATCTGTCAGCATATTACAATTAACATCAGTTATTTTACGTGGTACAGGCGTCCCCCACATATTTGGTGGCCTTCCGAAGATCACCTCATACGGGGATAGCCCTGTTCGAGAGTGTGCTACCATTCTTATGTAAAATAGTGCAACTGGTAAGGCTACTATCCAGTCAACACCTTTCTCCTTACATATTTTAGACAATCTGATTTTCAAAATTTGATTATGTCGTTCCACGAGACCTGCTGCCTCGGGGTGTCGGACACAGTGGAACTTCCACTGATATCCCAACAAAAGTGAGACATGTTTCATTAATTCGGATGAGAAAGGCTGGCCGTTATCTGAATATACAACACGTGGTAGCCCGTACCGTGGGAAGAATTCTCGAACTAACTGTTTGGCAGTAGTCGGGGCCGTGTAATCTGATACTGGGTACGCCTCAGTCCATCGGGAGAGAGCGCAGACAACTACAAGAACATATTTGAATCCTCGACATCGTTCCATCTGGATATAATCCATTTGGAGCACTTCAAAAGGATGATCAGGAGTCTGGAATCCACCCTGTTCTACGGGAACACTTTTTCCCGGGTTGAACTGACAACATATCATACAGGTACGGACCTTTTGTTTAGCTGCTGCTCGTAAATGTTTATTGAACCAAATGTGTTGAATGCTATCTAGCATAGCTTTTTCTCCTAAATGCGCCGGGCTGTGAATTGTAGCTATAATGGCTTGGACCATAGAGTCAGGAAGAAACCATACAGATTTCTCCTTCGTCATCCATCCCTGATCTGTCTGGATCCCTCCTAGTTCAGTTCATTTCTTTAATTCTTCTGCAGTAGCATGTGTCTGTATGTCAATTACGTCAAGTGCGGGATCCTTAATTGTCATACACTGTGTTGGTGTCTGAACTATTGGCTTTGTCATGTCTAATGTGCGATTCTGAGCAGTCTGTTTAGCTGTTCTGTCAGCTAAATCATTGCCTTGAGAAATGATATCAGTAACCTTCGTGTGTGCTTTACATTTCATAATCGATATAGCAGTGGGTAGATGTATTGCGTCTAACAAGGCATGAATGAGGGGTCCGTGCTGAATGTGGGCACCATGGGAGGTTAAATAACCTCTCTCTCGCCACAGTACGCCGAAGTCGTGTACAACTCCGAATGCATAACGTGAGTCAGTGTATACATTAACTTTCTTATTTGTGGCTTGAATACAGGCTTGTGTTAGAGCAATAAGTTCTGCTGCTTGGGCTGACAAAGTATCTATACAATTTGTCTCAATAACTTCAGTGTCTGTTGTGACTGCATACGCGGCCACTAAATCTCCTGTACTTGTTCTCATGCACGATCCGTCTACATACAACGTCAGGTCTGGATCTAACAATGGAACGTCTGTCAAGTCTTGTCTAGGTTTCGTCTTTATTTCAATGATTTCAACACAATCATGAGCTAGTGGGTCTGTTCCAATTACAGGTAATAGTGTAGCAGGATTCAATGTATTACACCGTCGGATCTCTATGTGTGGTTGAAACAATGTCAGTTCATAACCGGTAAGTCTTGCTATGGTCAAGTGTTGTGTTTGTGTTCGGTTCCCAAGAACCTCTACTGCATGTGGTACTTGTACTGTCAATGGATGTCCTAATACTATGGCATCGCTTTGTCTGATTGCTAAAGCTGTCGCCGCCACTGATTTCAGGCATGCAGGCAAAGCCTGAGCTACGGGATCTAATGTACTGGAAAAATAAGCACATGGCTTGCGTGATCCTGCTTGATCCTGAGTGAGTACTGACAAGGCAGTACCTTCACGTTCTGTAACAAAGAGTGTAAAATGTTTGCTATAACATGGTGTTGCTAAAACAGGTGCTTGACATAAAGCTTCCTTTAGGCTTTCAAAAGCTTGTGTATGTTCCTGAGTCCAAGGGAGAACAGTCGATGTGGCTGCCTCCTGTGTGGTTAGCTGAATGAGTGGTTTTGCTAGAAATGCGTACTGAGGGATCCACTGCCTACAATATGAAGTGAGGCCTATAAAAGCCCGCACTTCCTTTTGTGTCTGGGGTATTGACATGTTAGCAATTAACTGGATGCGATCGGGTGTAAGCTGCCTTCCCTCCTTGGACAGCGAGTGACCAAGATAAATAACTCGCTGGACACAGAATTGCAGCTTAGAAGGAGACACCTTGTGCCCCTTGTCGGCTAGAAAATGTAAAACTGTCAGAGAAGCCTTTTCACATTCAGGTTCGCTTCTCGCGGTGATCAGCAGATCATCGACATATTGAAGCAGTGCAGTATTGACTGGCATGTGGATACTGTCAAGTTCTCGTTTCAGTGCTTGGCTGTAGATGCTGGGGCTTTCTGTGAATCCTTGGGGAGCGCGTGAGAATTTAAAGCTGCGCCCATTTAAACTGAATCCGAACAAATATTGGCTTTCCGGATCTATTGGGACGCTGAAAAAGGCATTCTTGAGATCAATTACAGTAAAGAATGTTGCTTCGGAATCAATTGCTGTCAATAATGATGATATATCAGGGACCACAGGAAATTGTGGTACAATGCACTTGTTTAGTTCACGCAAATCAATAACCAATCGGTATACTGGTGGGGCAGTAGGATCAGTTCGTTTAAGAATCGGAATTATCGGTGAATTACATACATTGGAGTCTGTTTCTACAACTACTCCCTGGGCAATTAGCTCATCAATGATTTTCAGCAAAGCCACTACAGCATCATGTGGTAACTTGTATTGTCGCATTCGTGGTAGTACCACTCCTGCTTTCAATGTGACTCGGTATGGTGTAATGTTCATGCAGCCAACATCCGTAGGGCCTTGTGCCCATAGATGTACTGGTAAAGTCTGTAGTCGGGGATCCATGTCCCTAGACACATAGTGACCTTTAAAATCACGTAGAAACAACCTTACTCCTTCCGGAGAACAACATATTATGGCTCCTAGTGCTTTCAGAGTTTTAATTCCTAACAGATTTTCTGGGCATGATTTAGTAAGCAATAAATCTGTAGTTCGTGTCAAAGGTCCTATCGTAAGTGGGAGAGGCTGTGATACTTCATTAACAATAGGTTTTCCTGAAAAACCAAGGGAAACATTTTGAGAGCCTGAGAGGGGTGCCCCTGGAACTTCACTACGTTTTATAGTTGTTCGACTTGCCCCTGTATCGAGTAAGAATTTTCTATCTTGACCTAACAATTCACTATGTACATACGGTCCTTCTTGATCTACAGGAATCTCGATGAGCGGTAAGTCAACTTCCCTCTCTAGGCTTGTTCATGCGTAACGCTGATACTCAGGATATTCATATTGTGCAGTCTGATACATTTGTCGTGTTGTGGTTTGTGTGGCAGTAGCAGGCAACGGTGGTGCAGCTGGCACAAACTGTATGGGCTGCTGTGAGGCTGGCATGGACTGTTGCTGAACTGGCATGGACTGTTGCTGAACTGGCATGGACTGTCCATGCTGCATAGCTCCTTGTTCATTCTGATCTTGTCTAACTAATCGTGGTCTCTCTTTTGCAATACCTGTAGCTATATTACGTTTCAGGACTGGACAATCGTGTACATAATGGCCTAGTTGCTTACAGTAATTGCAGGTTCCTTTTACAGGAGCTGCAGAATCACCAGAATGTGTCACACCCTTTTTGTGACCCTCTGCTGGTACTGTCTGAGAAACTAGCATTTTCATTTTTGTATCCTTCATGCGTCTATGCTCGTGTTCTTGTTCATCCCTAATTCTATTGTGATGATACTGTAACATTTGTAGCATTTGTGACGGAGTGTTACTTTGCCAGGTACTCTCGAATTTCAATATTCTATTCTTCACTGGAGGCAATGCATTTTCCACTAATTTTGTCACAAATAAATGTGGATATGAGTCACTACTTGCTTTTATACCACTGTTTATACCAAAACATTTTTCAAATCGAGCATAATAATCGCTTGTGTCTTCATCTTGCTTTTGTTTGCAGGCTGTGATTGCACCCCAATCTTCCTTTTTTGTAGTTAATAGACGTGGCAGTACCTGTACTAGTAAACCTGGTAACAGTTTAACTTTATCCCCGAGCCCTGAACCTGCAGTTCGGGCCCTTTCTTCCTCTGCTAATGCTGTCCAGTCTATCTTTTGGTCTCCCACTTCCCACTCTTTTTCTTTCAGTTTTTCATAGATGCCAGCAGGCAAAAGCACCTTTAATATCGTCATAATATCAGGAAAGGTGTACTCTCCCATTAGTAACATGTCTTTAATTTCTCGGTGGAAACCCGCTGGGTCTTTGTCATGACTAGGTACTACTTTCTTCATTTCTAATAATTCCATTTTTGATATGGGTGTGTAAACAAATACACGGTGAAACTCATTGTCTTCGCCTTTTATTGGGTGCACTTCTCGTAAAGGATTTTGTCTATCCATATAGTACGGCGTTCTTTCTCTGTGGGGCAGCGAGAGAGAATCCGCATTTACAAAAAGGACATACTGTTTACGTGACACTAATATCTCTTTAATTAGCTTGTTACTAGAACCTCTCCATCTGTTCGTGAGTAGTTCCGTTAATATATCAGGTAAAGGACCAGGGTCAGCATGTTGGCTCTTATATAATATAAGGAGTTGCTGAATCATATAGATTCCAGCTAAACGTTGTTCATCTGCACTGAGATTAAAAAACGTGTGTGCTACGGTCTCATCACCGTATTTTTCAGGACTGTCAATCCAGTGAACAGCTGATCTGGCTAATTCTTGCTCATCCATGGAATCGAGGAGGTGGTAACCCCTTCGTTCTCGCAGTATTTTATCTGCGGCTTGAAACAAATGTTCAGGAGACTTCAGATTTATTACAGGCGTCGGATACGTTCTGCTATTATTTGGGCATACAGAGTGTATGGGATCAGAAAAACATCTAGCATTTTCACAGGATCTTCCTCTGCCTACATAGGCTATGGTCTCTGACTGTCTTGCGGAATTCCCTGATTCGGACACTTCATCTTGCTCGAACTCGTCTGTTCCCAATCTTTCTTCATGAATACGCTCTATTTCTCTACGTATTTTTCGGCACATGGCTATTATACAATTTTGCTTATCGTGTCTCCCTTCTGATATATTCTGGCTCCATCTTGTAAGAATAAGCCTTGCATTCGGGTCTACCCCCGGACGGTCTTGATTTCTGATCACACAGTTTATGAGGAAACGTAACAGTTCCCCCTGTATCTCTACTTTCTGGAATTCCATAGCTCTGTTAATACATCCTGGATCTCGTCCTGTTTGAACAAAATGGTATATGTTATCTAGATGCGTAGTCATTCCTGGTAACCTTGCTAAATACTCTGCGGCTCGCCTGATGCGTAATGATGCCAGGACCATTTCGTCCTCTTTACCAACCACCGGGTCATATCTACAATTTACAAGGAGTTCCTTAAGCGTACGTTCATTTACGAATTTAGGTGTACGTGAATGCGCTGATTCTTGAAAGACAAGTTTATTTATTCTGGGTGGTGTAAAGGTATTGCTAGCACCTCCCGTGGCCCCATCTGGGGCGTCGGGTGTGAACGGGTTCGTTGAACGTGACACAGCAACTATGGGTGTCGATACCACCGTAGAATCGACTGCGGGGACAGATGTGCTTGCCGAAGCTTGTATCGGGACTTGCTGTTGCACGGGGTCGGATACCTGATCCTGACGTTGAACCCCTCCGCCAGACGGTCTATGTAGTGTGGCGTTAGCATACTCGGGAGCTGTGTCGTTCTGGGATGCCCTTTTTGATGTACCTTAATTGGAAATAACGGGGGTGGCAAGTCTTTTGGCATCCCTGAAACAGCCTTTGGTAGTCCTTCGGCTAGAAGGGGATACATACCATTCATAAGAGCATTTCTTTGTCTATTTACTTGTTCTGACTTCACTCGGATACCTTCCTCAATTAATAGATTTTCTTGAACTTTATTTGAACTTTCTTTACTCCTCTCTTCTTGTCTACGTGCTTTTTCTGTACGTCTATGAGATTCTTTACGCCATAACTCAACAGCGTCTTTCTGTGACTGTCTGACCTTTCTTTTCCATAACTCTTCCTCCACTTTCATGATGCACTCTGCATCCCAGGTTCCCGCTGCGGGCCACCTTTGACTTTCCGGCAATCCCTTGGTATATTCTACCCATAGATCAAGAAACAATATGGCATCTAAGCCATGCTTGTGGTACATAAAATGCCCTGGAGTGTCCCTAGGAGGAATAGGAACTGCTTCTTCAAGCACCCCTTTTCTGGTAGTAATCTGTCTTAACTTCGAGAAGAGCGGCATATTGACAACTGATCTGATACTTACTCTTGAATTCACTTAATACGAAAAACACAATAATGAACAGTGAACAAAGAACAATCATTCATACCACAATATGCAAGACATTTGAACACTTTAAACATTGAACATTAATCATTTTAACAATAACCGACAATGATGACAGTCTGCCTAACTAATCACCACGCTGAATTCTTGACAATAACTGAATACTTCGGAATACTTGATATACTGCTAAACAGTACATATACACTGCTAAACAGTGCAGACCGGATTTGTGTACCCAAATCCGTCTTGACCGGCACAACCTATGTGCGCGTCAACACGCCTCCTCGGCGATGGTACTCACCGAGTAGCTCCTTGAAACGGAAGGCCTCAGAGAATGGACAGGACTCGATGACTGCGGATAGCGGACCCTCTGGACATCGGGATTTCGAAAAACCTGGTGGGCTTCTGTATACCTCGGATCTTGCTCTCTCAGCTAGGCTCTGGTCGGGATACTTCGCACTTCTCACCGCCTCGTCTGGGTTGATCGCAGCCTCAGTCGCCCCCGCTTGACCGGAGGGAGCTTACAGGAAATCCTGCTGGTACGCGTTTATGGTCCGTCCAGCTGTGGCAGGAGACCGGGCCTGCAACGCACCGCCGGCGCGTGAGATGAGAAAGTGTCCCTATTCGGGCGCCATTATGTGGTAAATATTCTTTTTACCGAAACTGAATTTCATGCGGAATCTTTAAAATAAAGTAAAATAGCTCAGAATAACAAGAGGCAGAATCCGTGGTATAAGAGGTTTTCTAAATGGGCTTTATTCCATCCAAAATGGCCGACTCGAGTCGCGGCCTTCAGGTTCCGTCACCACGAGGGTTCAGGAAGTGAAGTACAATACTTTATTGACAAGAAGTAACTTTTATAGGTCATACATTTACAATGAAACAAGTGCAAAAAGGCGTAACAATTGATAAGATAAATTAACATAGTGATACGTAATTGAAACTAGGCGTAATAAGGAGCAAAAAGAAACATGATTGGCTCTCATTATCTTACATAGGTGGATCTATACGATAATACTTAACATGGATGCGTGCGCAGCAGCATGACGTGTGATTGACGTGCAACTAGGGGGTGAAGGGAACTTGACATTTAGCTCTACATGTGGAGACGAGAAGTCTAGGGGGTCATGTCAACCTAATCCCAAATCATATCTAACATCCTATGTTTAGAGAACTATGTTATCCACAAGGAAGGACTCTCGGACAGAATCTATTCTATACTAACTGTATGTGCGTGTACAAGCGTCTAAGTGTCTATATGAGAAGCGAGGGGCAGAAAACTTTCCATGGCAACAGGGCTATGAATCACTTGCAGGAGGACGGAAAGGCTGAGTCCTTTGCTTGTGAGCTAAAGGAAATGTTTACCTAAATCACTAGACAGGAATGCATCGGCTGAAGAGCAAAATAGATAATTCGAAGGTGAAATACAGCTTCTTGGCAGGCAGGCGAAAACTGGCCGAGGCAGGCACCGTTAGCTGCACAGGGAGTAGGACAAAGTTCATGGATACAGATGCGAGCTCAAGCTGAAACTGTCAGAGACAGAGAGCAGGGAAAGGCTTTGAGGAAAGAATCGGGCCTACTTGCCTGAACTGTAAAAATGGAGTACCTTAGCCATATAAAGTCGGTGGCTTTTCATACTTAGGAATTGAATATCCAGCCCATTGATGGCGGATCTGACAGAGAACATGTCGACGGTAGACACACATATGTTTGCGTCTTGGAAACTGGAACTGGAGGGAACATACATGTACTTGTGACATGCACATAGAATCGTTGGGGTCCAAGATAGGGGACATAACTGATCAGGAAAATCCACATTTCCACAGGGCAATGAAGAAATAATACACTGCGCCACGTTATACTCACATACTGTGCACTGAAGAAATAATGCAATGGGCCACGTTACAATCAGATAATATGCAAGTGAAAAATAACGCAGGTCGTAGTGCTGGAGCAGGTAGTACAAAATGTTGTATATCCCCCCCATTCTGCATGTTTATATTAATCTGAATAATCAACTAATAGTAATCTTATTAATTGGTTTCCAGTGAAAGACTTATTAATCATATTAACAAAAGAATTACACGTGGGAATTGCACTTTGCATGGTTAAACTAATTATAAACTAACACATGTACGCATACTAATAATAGAAAATTAGAATATTGCATGATACATGTTGCTTTGGTGATGTGATTGTAAATTGTGCTTTATTAAGTGAGTATGAACGCTTTGAATGTTGCTTTCTGCTAGATAATTACTTACACATAAGGGTATTAGCGAGGGATTAACATTTTATTAGCCATTTCTATGTTTTAATGACGTTTTTGTGTTTGTTTTGCTTAAGTTGCCCATTTCGGCCTAGTCAAAATGGCTGAACGAGACGTTGAACGTGACTGCCCCTGACAACACGAGGTTCTGGGTGAAATGCGCATGTGTCACTGCCAGCAATAGTGGCCTGGTCCTGACCCCAGGAGACGATGTACTAGTCAAGGTTGATCCGGGATCTTCGCCAACAATTACACAAAGGACTGTCTTAAAACCGGAACCAGCAAGTGCGATGACTTCATTTTGCAGACTTTGTGAGAACTTTACCGTTCGACCCCAAGATGACCAATCAGAACTTTCTAAAACCCCAATCTTGATACTTTTTGACATTATTTTCATAATAAAGTAGGTAGGGAAATGAACTAGTGGCTTCTAAAAAACCCTCTTCTTTGATGAACTTGATTTCCTGACGTTATGCTGACGGAGAGGATGGTGACACTGCTGGACAGCTATTATCCTGAATCTTTGAGAGACTGAATTGCGGCCTGACTTTGATGAATTTAAAGTTATCCATGACTTGACTGACTTAGAGGACGACTTTTAGCCAGATTAGGTAAATATGATGTTCTGCGGTTCTGATGATGATTTCTAACAATTTGCAATTTTCTTAGATAAATGATATTTGATTAATTGACAAATGTGTGGTGTCGATTATTTGAAGAAGAAAATCTAGATTAATGAGTAAAGTATAGATAAATGATTGTGTTCACTAAACCTATAAAAACAACTAAATGATTCATCCTCTTATGAGAGGAATATCTCAGGTTTGGCGTCAATGCATTTAGAGTTAGGTAAAGATATTCCTTTCATGTCAGCGTTTGGAAGCCTATTCCTCTAGGGAAGCAGATCAACGGAGTATGAGTATTGGTGTTATGGGCCCCACAAATGAATGTATTTGAGTAAATTTACTATTGAGGTATTTGGTCTGTGTCAAAGGGGGAATTTGATATTCCACGCTGCAACAGTAGCACACCAAGCATGTTGTTCGTCAGTCACAAATGAGGTCACACGTCATGCGACAGTTCTATAGTTCGTTAGCAGCAATAATGCAAAGTGTAATACGACAGTTTTACGTGCTTCGTTAACAGTGCCCCCGTTATGGATCAAATGATGACACAAAAGTACTGCTTCCCACTCTGGCCCCAGCACTGCCTCCCCTTGGGTCAGCACAGGCCGGGATTGGAGCCGAAGCAACGGCTCGCGCAGCTGAATGAAACGGGAGGCCGAGAGAGTGTCCCTCCGGGCCCACACCCCACCCCAGGTGTTGATCCACGTTACCTGGGGGGGCGCAACCCCACTCTCCTCCCCGATGTCAGCAACTTGGGCCTTGATCCAGAACTCCATCACGGGGTGTGGTGGACTCGGGCCAGCGGCTCAGCTCTTCTGTGGCTGCCAGTCTGGGCCACTGTGGTTGACTCTGAAGGCCCAATGACTTGGCCCTCCTTCCGGCGGTCTCAGTCCACACCGAGATCTGCCCTCAACACTGTGGAGACTTTACTTCCAATTCGGTGCACCCCCTACGCAGACACTCCTCACCAGCACCTCAGGTTGCACTTCGACACGCACACCGCACGCCTCTTCTCTGGTGCTCTCGACAATCTGGCGCTCTTCATCAATGCTCCGCTTGCACCTCAACACGCACCCTGCACGGTTGAGTCTCTCCTTTTCTCCCAGTGCACATGATGTCCAGGCGCTCTTCACCAATGCCCTGGCTGCACCAGGACATGCACTCTGCGCATCCGAGTCTCACCTCTTGTCCCAGTGCACACGATGTTCAGGCACTCCTCACCAACACCCTGGCTGCACCACAACACGCATCCAGCGTGTCCGAGACTCACTTCTTCTTTTGGTGCCTACGAGGCCCAGGTGCTCTTCACCAACACCCGGGCTGCACCACCACACGTACCCAGCGCGTCAGAGACTCACTTCTTCCGTGGGTGCACACGATGCCCAGGCGCTCTTTACCAATACCCTGGCTGCACCCTGACACGCACCCAGTGTGTCCAAGTCCCGCTTCTTCCTTTGGTGCACATGAGGCCCAGGCGCTCTTCACCAACACCCGGGCTGCACCACAACATGCACACTGCACGTCCAAGCCTCACCTCGTCTCTCCGTGCACACCACAACCAGGCGCTCCTCACCAACACCTTGGCCTGCACTTCAACACGCACCCAGCGCGTTCAAAACTCAGCTTACTCCTGCGTGCCCAGGATCACACGGCACAACCTCTGAGGGTCTCAAGCTGCAAAAGAGCGCGCATACCGCGTTGCTTGGGGCTTCTCCGGAAACTTTTATGACCCTGTATTTCCAAACAGGGAGCCAGCTCACCTCCGGGCCTTGGGGGTTACAAGACACAGCACAAAGCACAGTCTTCTTCAAGCAGGGGGACCCAGCGCCTCCAAGGCACAGTCCCAACAGCCTATCCCTTAGTTAGAACAGCAAACTGCAGAGTAGCCCCAGATCACGAAGCAAGGATTAGTCTTTCCACAGCAATCTTTTCAGTTGCTCCTTCTTTAGCAGAGGTTCCTCTTGACCACAGAATGGGTCCAAGACATATCTGTTTCATTCCCCCTTTCAGGCGTTTCAACTCTCCTAGTTATACCCCTTAATGCCTTTGAAGTTCGTTTGTGCTCAGGGGTCCCTGACCCCTCCCTAAATCAATTCTGGGTGTCTCCCTCACAGTGTCACCTCTCTCCCTTTGATACTGGGGGTCTGGTTCTTTAATCATTCAGCAGGAGATGGGTCAATTGGTTTATAGCACCAGCCCAGGCCTTTTCACCTCCCGGGCTTCTCCTCCCCCTACTCTCCAGATGCAGGGCAGCCTGGTGCCATCTCAACCCCTCCCTGGGTCAAGACCTCTCCCAGCTCCTCTCACCTTTCAGTTCCAGATAGACAATCCATATTTCAGAGACACACAGAAATGCTCAGAGCACAAAACTCTGCCACTTTCTAAAAGAGTGGTTTATGAACACACAGTGACAAAATCACCTTCACAGGAATATGTGTTATAACACCGTGAGTTCATACATACTAAAATTCACCTCTCCATTATAAACTGAGAGGAAACTAGGATAACAAACACAACACCCAGCCTCCCCAATTCTGTGCCATGGGCAGGATAGCCTTTCAGCAGTGAAAAACGAAATGGAGAGTTGTTCACTGTCAGAACATAGCACACACCTCAGTATATGTTCTGCCTTTTACCTACACTGCACCCTGCCCAGGGTTTACCTGGGATCTACCACCGGGGTGCCCAATGTGTATGTAAAATGGAAAGTCAGGCCTGACAAGTGGTTGCACTTGTCAGAACAACATGCTAACTTAGCATTCTGCATGCAGGCCCTACTCTGAAGGCCTGAGTTCCCTTCTCTGCACACCCTTGCATTACTAGCCCTTGCCCACACAGTGCACATCACTAGATATTTTTACTAGTAAGCAAACATACCAATCATGGCCAACCAATCACCATTACCTTTTAAACAGGGAACTCGTGTATTGATCAGCAGTGGCAAAGTACCCAAAGCATCTAAATTGACTATTCTATGTCAGGAAAACGGAGTGCCAGTGAAGTAAATGCCACTGGAGTGCTTGCAGCACTGCATGCGCCACCCGCCAAATTAGCCATTCAAACCTATCTCAGGCCTGTGCCACTGCAGAGCCTGCATGCACATTTTACTGCTGCTGTGACATGGCACATAACGTGGTTGCCACGTCCGAGACTTTTACTACATGTCAGTCACCCCTAAGGTAGGCCCTAGCTAGTCCTCTGTGCAGGGTGCAGGGTGCGCTGTAGGTAAAAGGTAGGATATGTGCCTTAACCGTGTGACAAACAGCCTATTTGGTTTATCACAGCTGTGAGGCTGCCCTCTCATAGGAATGCATTGGGGATTCCCTGATATGTGCTTCAGTGATAATTCCTAACATGAGAGATGTAGAGTGATTTGGTACGTTTTGAATAGTGGTGGTAACTATTGCATACTGGCGTTCACAGATTTATTATCACTATTTTTGAACTGCCACTTTTAGAAGTAGGCATTTCTGTGTGCGATCTGTCTTTGTGCCTAACAGTTGTGTATTGACTGTCTGGCCTTGGAGCGTCAGGGGCTGGGGAGATGCAGTGGCTCCAGAGGGTCTGCGTGAGTCAGCGCTAGGCTGAATAGGCCTGATCTGCATTTGGAGTAGTGGGATGAGTAGCACCTGAACCTGAATGTGCCTGCCTTTCACAATGATGGCTCTACCCGCCTGTGGTGTGTCTGGGTCCAGGGCCTACACTAACAATAGAGGTGGGTGTGCACTTGAAAAGATGTGTGTAAGTGCCCTGCAGAACTGGTTTGGACTGTGCACAGAGCCCTGTTCCAGGGAGAAGAATAAAGACACTTGGTGGTATAAATATTGGGGCCATGACCCCATGTCTGCTGAACTGACTTGGGTTTGGGGAGCACTGTTGTGTGCGGATTTAGATTCCGTATATAGGTTTCTCGATTTATGCCCTTATATAGGTACAATTCACATTGCCCTTATTTGGACATAGAAATCGGGCCCTTATTTAGACATTGTCCGTACAAACCAAATACAGGCATGGCCACCTACATCCGTCTATCCACGTCACAACGAATTCTTGGAAAACCAGACCATTAAGCCTTTAGGAATTTCCCTCAGCTTGAATATTGATTTCTCTAAGAACTCATTAAGTATGCATGAACATCTATTCCTTAGGGGCTCATTCATGACGTTCCTCTGCCCGACTTTTACGTCAATACTGGCATTCCTAGACACCTTCAAGGTATAAATATACCAGCACTTGCCCTGGCAAATTGCGGTTCCCAGAGGATTCGATCTAACCCAGACTACACGGTTCGCCACGGCAAGTTCGGAAGGAGATCGAGTTCCACCCTGACGCACTGACTTGACGCTGCCATCCTCCTAGCGGAGAATCCAGCTCCAGTGCCCTCTGACTTCCCTTGCGGGAGGTTAGACTATCGAGTACAGAAAAGAGATTCCAACCTCTCTCATTTTAAGGTATGGAGCTAACTAGAACTTAGAGAAACTCTTGGCAACTCTTGGCTAAACTAAAATATAGCTAGCTATATTTTAGAAATAGCACCTACTTCAAACCTCATACTGCACTTAGGTTAGGTACACTGGGGTAGAACAATTTAGAGGCATCAGAGGGGTATCACATTTTAGCTTATGTTATTTATATATGTATATTGATTATATATGTCATAGCTATAAACCATGCTATTGCAGTACTATTTTATCTTACTGCAAACCTCGTACATATTGTACTTCGCAGTCTGTCTTACGATTGTAGCAATTCATATCTCTTGCATGCGAAATAAGACTGTTCAATAAACCCTTTTATTGAAAACGCCCGTCTCTTTATTTCTGTGCAACTCTGTAGAAACGAAGCACGCACGATTGACTGAGTGAAACTGTTATCTATTGTTTCCACGATTCTGAGACTGTTCCGATTCTAAAGGAAAACAAAGTTGTCATGTTTATGCGGTTGTCAGAGACTAATACCTTCTTGTATATTCGAAAAGTTTCTAGTGACCTCTGAGTTAGCTGGCACACACAAGTAATTAAGTTTAATATACTCGATAGAGACATACTGACCTTATGCCCATGTCAAATCTATAGTGTATGTTATTCCAATGTGCAGAGCCTATCAGGGATATAGGAACTACACTACATGGCGCCCAATGGTTTGGTAAGGCACTAATTTAACTCAAGATACTAAAGTAACTCAGTTGTGCTTTTCTCAGAGACCCTCTGCTCATAAAACTCTATAAGACGTCTGGAGTGGGTAGGGATAATATCCGCCATAGCTGAGTAGGACGAAAGACCTATGTATTAGCTGTTTGGTTTTGTTCAACGTTGAAGGATACAGTGTTTCAAAATATTGTGCACCTTATCTTTGTTCCCTTGAAACTTGCTGTGCAGCTTTTAATCGTACAGGTTTTCAAGAAACCGACGAGGATGCTATAATCATCCCACCAAATTTAAGGAGAGCCATTACTCTAAAACTTATAAAACATGGCCTAACACCAAGAGGTGGTAGAGCAGTTTTCGTGATAGAGGCACATGAATCACAGCAGACAGAGGTATTCTATTCATGGATTTGATTTCCGAGTATCAAATCCAGTAACACACTTGTTTCACTTCTACAAAGAAGATGAACCACCAGAGGAATATATTCCTTTCGAGGATATTGAAATTCCACTCACATACCAGGAGCATAAGCTCTGGTTTAAAGGCGCCCTAAAACATTACAATCACATTACCAGGCTCGGTCCACAGGTAGACCAGGAGCAACATGGCTGATTTTAGCCGGCTACACACCTGACCCTGACATTGAATCAATGTCAGGCCAGGAATTACTTAAAAACATACAAAAGCTAATAGAACTATACAGTTAAACCACAGCTGTCTGAAAGTCCTGATAAGGTCTTTCCTAAAAACACTCCTACATCTTCTAAAAAGAAGTGGTAAAATAATAAACAGAATTCCAAAGAGAAGCGTTCTCATTCCCGAGGCAGGTCTCCTCCACAGAAGGAACCCCCTGAAAGGAGGTACAACCTCAGGAATAGGGATAATTTGAGAAAACCTGACAGATATCAAGATAATGATACACGTTCCTCTCGTACCTTTCAGATATCGTCACAGACAACCAAAAGAAGAGGACGGTCAGAAAACAAGGAAGAACGCGTGAAGTCCAAAGACGATCAACAAGTTTAGAAAAATAAAGCAAAAGCTCAATTCTCCAAGAAAAGGTAGCAGGTTTAAAGATCAGACATGCTGAGAATACTGAGAACCCAACTCAGGAACAGAGAATGGGCCCAGACCATGCTGGACAGTGCAGCAGAAGTTACAATAGCTCGCCAGAACCTGAAGGGACTTCTGGAGACAGTGGACTTGAATGAAGACATACAAGTTGAGACTGTAGACACCAGGGTTAGTTCTCCACATAGGTTATATTAAATAGCACTCTGGATGGAGGGAGACATACCAAGAAAAGTGAAAGGGATGAATATTTTCATTCACATCTTCATTAAAAACTGCATAGATTGCAATAGAGATCGCAGTACAGAACGCCACCAGATACCTGACTACAACATAGCCAGCCAAGTTCAGACACCATTATTAGACAGCATTGGACTATCTACGAGCAGGCGTCTTCTTGGACAAATGCAATCCCAGAAACACTAAGTCTAGGTTCCTATGGATGTGGCCTCAGCGCTCGGCTGACGCTCGAACTGTTATAAAAGATTTGCGAGTCTTTATAGGCACACTACATTCTAACCAGGGTCCTGTGTTTAGCTCTAGGGCTTACAAAGAAGCCATGGCCAGTCTGGGCGTAGCATTGCGGTATTCTTCTCCATTCCATCCTGATGGAAATTCTGTTGTGGAAAGAAAAAACCGGTACATAAAGCAGTCTATAACAGCTAGGGTATTAGGTTTGGGTGATGGGTGGGTCAAACATTTATATGGGGTCCAGCGTGCACTTAACAACTTGCCAAGAAGTTCTCTAGGGGGTGTCACTCCATATAAGATCCTGTTTGGGACTAGAATTTTGGTTCCGGACTTACATATGAAAGGCACAGTGGTGGAAAACAAACAATTTGATATCAAAGATCGTTTGGCTCTTTTACAGGACTTAAATGAACTTAAAAAGCAACAAAGCAACGTGATCCTGAAGCCAACCACCACTGTGAAAAATCCGGCCGTCCCAGCAAGGCCTGTCTGGATCCCAAAGCTTGGGGATCTAGTGAGAGAAAAGATCGCGGACAAGAAGGAATTTGGGCCTTCTTACAGACAACCAGTACCTGTCCTAGCAATCCACGGATCAAGAACAGTACTTTTGCCGCCCCTTGCTGGTAAAAAGGAGAAAAGATTTGTGTCCATCGACCTGATCAAACCACACTATGTGGCCGATATTGAGGCCAAGTGGACTCCGCCAATGTAGCAGACGCACTCCTCTAGCTACAATCCAAGAGGTTAAAACTGAGAGACTCATCACCTTTGAAGATTCAACAGTAAGAAATAGAGGACTAAGCAACAATGCTATGGACCTTGTACCTCTTGAGACCCAAATAACAGTTCATCCAGACACACCTATTTATAACGAAGTAACAAGTGATCAACTGGCTCCAGCAATTTCATCAAATACACATGCAATTCCAATCATTGACAGTACTGCTTCTGGCTATTTCATGAACTTTGATACGTTTTCTGAGGATCCCAGCGAGCCTGAAACGACGCTAGTACAAAGAACTTTCAAAGAACAAGCAACAGACTTTTTTCTTCTACTGAAAAAGACTTATCTGGTTTCACCATGGATTGAACTATGGATTGATTTGGTAATATTCTTTTTTCTTTTTTGGTTAGCTCTGGTAAAAACTCTGGGTATGCTGAATAATGGAACATATATTCAAATGGACACAGCAAGTAAAAGAGTGAACTTACTTCTCTAGCCCCACAAATCATCCCATCGTGATGCAAGAGACTTGTCAGCAGTGAACATCACAGCGATTCCTATACCAGATGGTATAGTTTAGGACAAAACCGAATATGACATTTTTGGTCCGTCTGAGCTTTTGAAGATTCCACATTTATTTAAAATTTCATTAAGTGACTTTATTACCTCCAGTACTTTTTCTGATGATTGGGACTTCGAGACTATTAATAATATGATGTTTGATCTAGAGATGTCAACTGCATTTACTAATAATGAATATTTACAAGGTTCATCAGACTATGAACAACTGTATTGTTGTAACCACTATGGTCATCATTTATTTATGTATAACCAATGGGAACATTGTCCTACGCACCAAAGGGTAGCTCAAAAACATTTGCAATGAAGTTTCCATATTTTTCAGGGTTTAATATCTCAAATGCAGAGACATTTTACTTTAAGAATGTCAATAAGACAGGAATGAAAACTATGTTAGCGAATACCAAACAGATTTATTCTACAGCCTTGATTGCCCAACTGTCTAGACAGGGTTACGACTTTTGGAAAGACAACATTGAGACAAAAACTGTCTGCGGTACTAAAGACTGGCAAGTACAGGGAATAGAAGCTTTGTTTAGAGCCTGTATCATCTCTGAGCAAATTATGTTTTTGAACAACACTGTCCAACAAACATCATGCCTTGGAATAGCCAAGATAAAAGACATGAACACTCCTTCTGTACTTGCACCTACAAGTGAAAGCACTACACTGGAGGAGGTCGACGTACATACTATTTTGAAAAATAACAGATCAGATCCTGAATGGAAAAAATGGTTGCTATGGCCCTTAGACACAAACAACTGTCAAGATAGATTCCTGAACAAAACACAAGGTTTTACGTTTCATAGGCCAGACCCACATTATGTCCAAAGACAGCATCCAGGGGTAATAACAACTTACAGTGTAGGGAAACTTTGCCTTGATTGGCTACAGAAAGCTACACTAAAGGATGTAAAACAACACTTAACTTTACTTCAAGAACGCACAGACCTTAGGGAATTCTTGCTAGGTCCAAGATAACCGCGTCAAAAACGTTTCATATATGCCGGTATCTAAGCTGCCTATAATGAAGAATGGAAGGTCACCCAAGCAGAGACTGCAGAACGAATACGAGAAATTGATCGTATTAATTTAGAGAAGACTCTCTCTATAGTAGACAATGGGTTAACAACTCTGTCATCCAGGATATATTATTTGGACAGCATTGTATCCTCTGTCATAGACATCATGGAACAGGACTTGGTCATGTTACAACATGGTCAGTCACAGCTACGTTCTATCATGCTATTAGGCTGGACGCTTCAAAACCTGCATTCTGGCTATGTGCCTTGGTGTTTAATCAATACTACATCACTGTTTGGAGAATTCAATCTCACTGATAGACAGATCAAAATGGCACAAATGGTAGCAGACTTTACGGTGCTGAGCATTGAAAAACTGGAGAAATTACAATTCACAGTGGCAGAAAAAACAGCTACTGAGTGGATGATAGATGGTAAGATTACTCTGCCTGTTACGACTTTCCATTTTCAGTATTGCCTAAAAAATATACCAGCAGGCAAATATGAAAGGTTGGGTAAAAAAATACATCAAGACATCCTGGGATGTACCTTGCACACACACAGATGTTGGAGTGGGGGACGTGAAGTGTTTCTTAGCGGTGAAAACTGTGAACATGCAATAAGCGGTTCTCTCCTTTGTCAGGGTATTAACTTACACGGGGCCTGTGATGGTTCCACTACAAACTTATCCTGTCACCTGCACGGTTCACCAGCAGCAGTGATTAATCCAATATTTGGTCAACTTTCAAATGGGTTACATTATGTTGAATGATCACAGCTGCTGTGGCATGCTGCCAGGTATCCCATATCTAGTAACGGTTACATCGAGGGTCACTTGCTGTATGCAAGTCTTGTTTCCTCAAATAGACATAGTCAGGGAGTCGGCTTTAAGGCCTTCACTGAACATCTCTTCTATACAAATTGATACTCTAAGCAGAATGAAAGTCATTATTTTACAAAAAACTGTGCCAAAGAAACCTATGATCTCCAAGTCGCAAGGACTTCTGCAGAGATACATACCTTTTTGTATACAAAATGCCCTGTGCATTTCTCAGAAATGTTAGGTCGTATCTTAAACATGTCTGATATGAGCGGTATTGTACATGTATTTAAGAACGTGTGTGCAGGACTGTTAGCACCTTTTCAAGCAACCCTCGGAATTTTTTCAAACTTCATGCACTCTGTGTTTGGCGGACTTCCGCTCCTTTTAGCACTTGTTGCAGGGATACTCATTTTGCTCCTACTGCTACGATATGGCAAGCCAAATCAGCAGCGACACCCAGTTCACCATGGAAAGAACTCTATTGGAGATGAAGTGTCATGAGCGCATCGTCCAAATTCTGGGTTTACCTCATCTACGAGAATTAAACACCACATGGTTTCTGTCATTCAGACCAATATGGCAAGATTGCATCTTACCTGTTCTACGCTGCCTGCTATGCGGTGAGAATGCGTGCTGCACATTTGTCTGACACTCCCATCAGTCATGCCTACGGATATCGATACTTTGCTGGACCCGATAACGGCCCATGCTATGTGTTGTCCCCAGCGGCTACCAATCCTGATGGTGGTATTCATTGAGATCTCAGACGCAACATACTACTGCTGAGGTACGAGAGGAAACACCAGGCGCGCAGATAACATCCAATCCGGACATTGCTGATACTTCCCATGCTGAAGGTGATAGTTTGCATCTATGTGCTGTTGATCTTCTACATGAGGTATTCCAACTTCCACCCACAACGGTAGACGACTTGTTGTCTACAGGATTAGAACATTTTATGTTTTCTCCATCGCCACACACTGACTTTTGATTTAAGCACACAGTGTTCCGGAGAGACTCTGAATTTGGCCTTCATTCTTTTTCAAACGTAATACTAACTTTGGAACTTTTTCTATGATTAGATTTTTTTTCTCTCTTCCCCGTCCCAAAATTGTATTTTTCATTTTTTGGCACAGTAATCTGCTTATAGTAGAACTGTTCATAGAGAACAGAATTCTTTGATAACACTGCCAGGGACAGTATGCCACCTTGTCCTGAATAACAATTTGACTTATGCAACTTGATATGAAATGGTTTCGGCCCCTTTTTTCTTCTGTATTTACGAGCCATTTCATCACATGTATATATTTTGGGTCATTCATTTAGCATTCCAATGTGATCCTATGCTTAGAATGGAACATTGCCTTTAATCTGTACAACACTTTATGAATAGCAATGGTTTTGTAATGTATTTTTAGAACATATGTTTTAGATATGTTTTTAGCTTGTTTTAGCAAACCCATGTTTTAAGATATGTTTAGAACGTTTAGGATTTAGCAACGTCGTTCATACGAAACTGGCGTGGTCTGGTTTTTGACCTGCATGTTCAGCGCGCCTTCCATGCGGCAGAGAGGGCACAGGCGTCCCCGCTTCGTTAGCTTGGCAAACAGTGGTCTTGAAGATACTGGAGGGTCCTAGAGATGCGGCAACTTTGGTGCAGGAGCTTTTTGGTTGCTCCGCGCTTGGGGAAGCAGCCCTCCCCCTCTTCCTGCTGCAGTATTCGCTGAAAGAAGAGCCAAGTGAGGAGCCGAGTCGGGGTCGCCTCACATGGCCAGGGTAGCAGCTGTCACGGATGGTAGTGGGCATCTGCCAGAGTGACCCTTGGCCCCACAGCCCTACTTTGGGGGCAGAGGCCTTGTTGTGGTTCTTTGCAGCTCGGGGTAAACCTCGCCGGAAGCCCCCGAGCCTTGGTGGAGGAAGGGACCTCCCCAACATGACCACGCATTCTAGGTGATGAGCGCAGAAGTGCTGTGTCTGCCGATTGGGAACATAGGGGCCGATACTTAGGTGACCTTCATGTATTGGAGGGCAGTAAGCTCTCAGGGATATTCGGGGCAGGCACAGGCAGGTCCTGTTTATGCTGGGGTGCCTATGTGACCTACACAAGAGATGTGTATCGTAATGGTGATATCGTACTATGTGGCATATGGGGCAGTTATGTTTATGCCTAGAGAGGCATGATGTGTTTTGGATCTGATGCACCACCGATGATATTTTATGCCTAATGTGCTTGTACTAAGTGCATAAGTGCACTCTTACCAGTAGATACTGGTTGCCTTTACTAGCTGTGAGTTGTGATGTTATGACAGTGACGATTGGCCCTGTGGTGTATATAATCCCTGTAAAGTCATGCCAAGTGCCAGGGGGCCCAGTGTATACATGTGATTATTTTCTAATGTGTTTTATGGATAATACAAAGTCTATTTTTACATATCCTTGTGTGGAGTTTCTTTTGTGGTGTGCCCAGTGTGTCACTACTGCGTGTGTGTGTTGAGCAAATGCTTTAGACATTGCCTTTGGGATAGGCCTGACTGCTCTGCCAAGCTACCAAGGGGGTGAGCAGGGGCTATCTTCAGTGTGTAACTCCCTTGCCCTGACTAGAGTGGTGCTTTCTGCCTGGCCTAGGCGCATGCCCTAGCCCAATAGAAATCCCATTTCTAACAGGTGCAGTGTATGTGAAGGGTAGGACATGTACTGGTGTAGGTTACATGTCTTAAGAGTTAAATACTGTGCATTTCTATTTTCATTATTGCAAGGACTAGCTCTCTCATAGGCTAACATTGGAGTTGCATTGTAACATTTTACGTGTGTGACTTTCAATTGGGAACAGCTAGAGATTTGTAGTTAAGACTCTCTGAACTCAGAATTTGCTAACACACCATTTAGTAAAAGTGGTTTTTAAATTATACAGTTGAAAATTACACTTTTAGAAAATGGGCATTTTCTTGTTTACCTATTCTGTGTGCCTCTGCCTGTTTGTATATTCGCCATCTGATGTTAGACTGACAGGGCTGGGGATGTGCATTCACTCTAGACAGTCACACAAAAGGGGGTTGATGTGTGTCCTGCCTTTCCTAGGTGACTCTTAGCCAGGTTGAATGGATCTTTCAGCAACTAGAGTGGTGGGAAGAGTTGCCACTCACACTGCCTGCTGTTTGCCTGGCATGGACAGAGCAGAACTGGCTCAGATGTGCTGCAGAGACTTTCTTTGTGCTGACTTCAAAGAGAACATGGTATTAATATTGCGGCTCGGCCCCAGAACTTTAGATTACTTCTGGATCAAGAGGACCCTCTGCCAAGAAGAAGGGCTGAATAGCTGTGAGAAGCTCTCTTTGAGGCCACTTCTATGTGATCACACTCTCTTTCCCATTTTTCTGGAGTTGACTTCCACCTCTTCAAAATTCTAAGAAATATTGCACTTTCTCACTATGATGACATGGCTCATTGAGTACTATTAGGCATATTACATATTGCCTCTTTTATTTAAGGTGTTTTCTTAGCAATTATACTGCTTATTTAATCTAATTGGTACTATTTGTATGTTACTTCTGCATTCTCAAACATTGCATGGCTTCCTGTCTCTCTTACCATGAGTATTGCTATTCTTTCTGTTTCTATTAGTTTCTGGGTGCATAGTTATTTTGTTTCTTTTCATTCTTCCTTTGTCCCTCCTCGCTCAAGTGCAATTCATTGGACTCCCTAAGCTAAGGTTGGCCTCAGTCTCCCAGCTGATTTGTTGCCACTCTGCTGGGCTATTTAACTAAGACATATGGCAAATATATGCAGCAGATGCACCCGAAGTACATTGGACAGGCTGTCAAAGGCATGCCTAAGTCAAGCACATCTGTACCTGTCTGGGACCATCATGGCCTGTCCAGGCTCAATAGGCCCAGGGGCTAGACACCCTGCCTCTATACCAGCAGCCACCTTCCTCCAAGCCATTTTTGCAACACTTCCCAGTTTTTGCATATCCCTTAACGCAGTGCCTAGCTCCCTTCATCTTCAAATTGTAAGTTGTTTAAATAAATTAAAGATCACCAGTCCTTCTAATGCCACCCCTGTTCAGCAGGTTAATGCCAGCCACCCAGTATAATGTTGTTCTTGCTCTGGACTAGTTGCTCTTTCAAAGTTAGGTTAATAAATACCCACTCTCTTCAGAAGCAGGTGACCAAAATTAGAGACATTATTGCAACCACAAGCATGAACGAATTTGACTAAATTGGTCCAATAATGCCTCACTAGAGGTGGCTCCTCAAAAGATTACTTTAGTGTATACATGATTGTATGTATATGTATGTCTGTATGTATGTCTATAGCATTTTGTATAGCATAAACAAAGCCAAAAGGCAGCAGAGCACCATATGGAGTCTAAGACAAGCACATAGTCAACAAGTAATAGAAGAGGTAGCTGGATGCAGATGGTTAAGGCACTGTGATTAGGCCTGCGGGGAGCTCACAGGATTTCACTCCGCAGAATTATGCAAAGTTTCATAAAAATGAGGCCCAGGTGGAATTTTGATTCTGCAACGGCATTGGAGAATTTTGGTTACTTTATTACTCTTGTAACATGGAGTTTACACCAATATCTGACATGCGTTGTGTGGCAGAATTTTTTTCTAGTTCAAGCATTGCGATGACAACGGGAACAACGCGAGGCTTCACGATGAGCACAGGCGTTGCAAGCAGTTTCAGTCAGAGAGTTGCTTCGTTAGTAGATTTTCTACAGGTGCGGCAGAAAATCAACCCAAAAATAGTTTTTCAAGTAGGTATTCTACTGAACAGACAGTTCAGGTAGTTGATTTAGCACAAATCGTTTTTTAAAATGTTACTTTATTGTTTTAACAGCAAGGAAATGCCACAGAATCTCCTCTTTTCCTGTCCAGAAGGGTCCTTCCACTGCTTTGTCCATCCTTTGGTCAATTTTCATTTGGATTTGGAGGGAAAGGATAGCTCTCTTTGTCCGTAATCCCTACTGCATATGCACACCTTTGGAGACTAAGGATTTTTGTAAGAAATGAAGTAAGTTAAATAACCTTTTGATAGTTTGTTGTTTTTGATGGAGGGTATGCACCAGTACCTTTTTTTCTTACATTTTTTAAATTTGATTGTGGGTGGCCTGGAGTTGCAGTAGGGCCTATTTCACATGAACTTTTTACATTTTTTCTAGGGGATCATGTTTGCACATTTTTGGAAGGGCTGGGTGCTGGTTTTAATTAAAGTAATTTTTCCTCTATTTTATTGTGTCTTGTTGGGGAATTTTGCACTATGTTGCTTATTTTACTGTCTAGGGCCTTGTCTACCCCCAGGCCATGACCAGCCAGCACTGGGCATTGGGTGTATTTAAAAAACTTTTTTCTGTGCTATATGTTAAACATGTATTGATTATGGATGACCCTGGATAAAATCAAATTTTTCTTTTCTACTTTCTCCTGGAAAATATTAAAGTATTTTGGTGGGGTAATGTTGATGCCTTAGATTGCTTGTCATTGGTGAATCTTTAAAATTGACATCATTGTTTTTTGGGAACTGCAAATTAATGGTAGTATTTTCTTCTTTGTTTAATGTGCCTTCTACTTTGCTGACAAAGTGGCCATTTTTGTGTGGACAGTGTGAGTGTGTTGCCATAGGCCACTATTTTGTCTTTGTTCATCATGCCATGTGCTGGGCGGCCATTTTGTGTCACCACTGTGCTTTTGCGATAAGCATCCATGCGTTGGCCCTTGATGGCCATGTGGGAGGGAAGCCATTTTGCATAGTCAGTGTGCTTTTGCCACAGTCCTCCATGTGCTCCTTGATGTACATGTCTTCTTGCTTGTTGTTGTGAACATATGGGCAGTGGCCATTTTGTGCTGCCATTGTGTGTCATTTTCTTCCACTTTTCAAAGCTATTTTCTTCCACTTTCCAAAGCCATTTTCTAGGGACATATAGAAGAGGGATATCCCTTTTTGTTTTTTATTCTTTTTGACCCAATATGAGATAATTTACTTGAAGATGATTGTAGCACAGTGTTCTATGATTCATTTTTTCCCTTTGATCCTGCGGCTCCCTGCCTCCCTTAGGATTTCACGCAGTCCCCAAGGGGATACAAACAATATTTGGTTTTTCAAATATTTGATTTCCCCCTGCACCCCCTGCCTGCCAAAGGTGTCTCATAGGCCATAGGCATAAACCAGTAATACCTTTTAAAAAAATTATTAAATTTTCCATTAAACCCCATGCCTGGATAGGTGTCTCAACATAGGCCATACGCACACCAACGCACACCAGCAATAATTTTTTTAAGGATTATTCAACTTTCCTTTGCACCCCCTACCTTCCATAGGTGTCTCATAGGCCATGATGGCACCAGCAATAACTTTCTAAAGAATTATTTCATATTCTCCTGCAACCCCAGCCTACATTAGGTGTTTCATATGCCATAGTCACACACCAGCAATATTCTTTTAAGAATTATTCAATTTTCCCCTGCATCCCATGACTTTTTGCTTATTGCTATGAACATGTGGCCAGTGGCAATTTTGCCCAGCCAATGTGTGTTTAAATCCTTTTTTTCCACTTTTCAAAGCCATTTTCTAGGGACAATAATGTGGAAGAGGGCTACGTCTTTTTTGTGTTTTGTTCTTTTTTTCTCAATATGATTTTACTTCATGTGACGATGTGGTACAGTGTTTTTTATTCATTTTTTTCAATTTTACCTTGCACCACCCTGCCTCCCATAGGATTTCTTACAGTCCCTAGGGGGACTCCAACAATGATTGCTTTCCAATAATTTGATTTTCCCTGCACCCAATGCTTGCTGTAGGTGTCTCATAAGCCATTCTCGCACACTAGCAATAATTTAATTGACAATTAGTACACCTTGCCCTGCCAGCCATAGTTGTCTCATCATAGGTCATAGGCTCACTGCACACCAGCAATCATATTTTTAAAAGAATATTCCTTTTTCCCCTGTACTCCTGCCTGTCATAAGTACCTTGTAGGCCATGTTTGCACACAGCAATACATTTTTTAGGAGGGATCCTATTTTTTCCTGCACCCCCTGCCTGACATAGGTGTCTCATCATGGGCCATACGTGCACTGCACAACAACAATAATTTTGTTAAGAATTATTCAAATTTCACCTGCACCTCCTGGTTGCTACAGGTTTCTTATAGGCCTTAGAGGCACATAAAGCAAACTTTTCAGTCTGTATGTTAAGGAAATATTATGGTTATGCATGGGTTGGAAAGGATACACTATTGTTAGTTATTTGTGATGACCTTACTGAAATATGTTGTCTGTAGATTCAAATTGCAAATGCCATGTTACACAGATTTGTTTTCTTGTTTGTTTCCTTTTCAGTACACAAGAGATATCACACACAGTACGGCCGGAGAGAAGGTCGGCAGTGACACCACCTGAGTCCTCATCTTCTGCATATGCTGCTAAGTTGCAACTGCCAGAGCTAAGAACATTAAGAGGGCCCCAAAGAAGGGCGTTCCTGCCAAGAACAGCACCCCAAACGTAAGCCCAAGCCCATGTCTCCCAGCCACTGCAGTCATTGTAGAAGCACTGAGTTTGAACTGGATTTGTCTCATTCGCAAAGTACCCTATCGTCATGGGAAAATGGACAACTGGAGTTACTGCCAGAACCAGTTCTTCCTGAAGTAGGAACTGAAAAGGAGGTTGAGCTTCCTATTGAGCAAGACTTTGCTCTTCAACTATTGGGTTTACGATCTCCAGCCTTCTTCTCCAAGACCCCCTTCTGAAGATCTACACAATGATTGGAACACCGTCCGAGTCCGAGATCTGCCATGAGAAAAGTAAAGTTCTAGAAAGTCTCAGAACTATAGAAAGTGACAGTGATGACAACTCAGTGATTGTCAGTGTGAAGGGTGGCTCAGAGGACACTGAGATGACCCCATCTATTCAATCTGCTGAGAGGAATGTGGTTGCACCACCACCGCCGGCTTACAAAATTGCTAGACCGCCGCTGAGACTTGAATCCACCACTACCACATTCGAAGTACTTCCAACAGAGAGGTAAATGGCACACCCACCTACCTCCAGTTCTTTAGGCATTGGCAGTGGCACATTAAAGAAAGTTATCATCCTCAGTTTGGGACTTCTTTTCAATTAGCAACCTACATTTTTAAAAGTATGTTCTCAGAGTGATTTTATGGCTCAAAGCTGTTTTCACAGAATATGCTCAGTTAGATTGTCGATGAACCAGTCTAAGCGTAACAAAATACGTAATTGGTATCTTCATAGGGGAAAATGCTAGGAAAATGCATCAAAGCCAAAATGACTGAACGGAATTACACCAAATTTGGCAGAAAGAACAGGGATTCTGTAGACTTGGCACGAACCCTATGGGAAGCGTATAAGTCATTAGGGGTCAGGGCCTCTCCCTGGTGGTGGGATAAATAAAAAAAAAAGGGCTCACATGGAGACACTGGAGAGGGAGATCCAGAACCTAGAGATATAGACAATAAACTCAGACCCCATGACTCGAGCTGCAGTCCAACATGATCTCCGTCTAAACAAGAGGAGTATAACAAGGGTATACAGAGGAGGCGACAAAGGCCAACTATCAAACCACCCAACAATGTCTCTTTATTAGGTGGGAGATAGGGCTGGGAAACTCCTCACATTGTTAGACAAGAAGAAAAGATAAATAGATAGGTCCTGAATATATTAAAAGATGATTGCGAACAAGTTGATACTCGCCAAGGAATAGCAGATACCTATGTGTCCTATTACAGACGCCTTTACTCCCCGACACTAACGGCTTCCGCTAAGGAGTCTTGTGAGTTCCTGGCAGATATATGATTACCCTTGCTTGCATCTGCAGACAGAGCACTCCTGGAGTAGGACATTACTGAGGATAAAATCGTTCACACAATCCGGGATTTAACCCGGGGCAGGGCTTTTGGCCCTAACAGGTTACATATTGAACTATGCAAACTCACGGCCTCTATGATGGCGCCACATTTGCTCCAGATGTTTTAGAAGAGCTGGAACGTGAGCCTATTACCCCAAGACCAAAGAATAGCCATTACTGTAGTGATACAGAGAGACAAAACCCTGATGTCTGTGCTTCATATAGGCCTATTTCACTCCTAAATGCTGAAGTGAAAATATCAGTGAAATTACTGGCACCAGACTGCTTCAGGTAATAATGTCACTGACACACCCGGACTAATCCGGCTTCATGCATGGAAGTAACACTTCACTCAACTTGTGTACCCAGAATGGAGTCCTGGGAACATGCTAGGGGGCTTCAGGATGATGCCCTTGTGATATCACTTGACACACATATGGCCTTTCACACCATTGAGTGGCCATTCAGGTTAGAGATGCTTAGCAGGATAGGCTTCAGCACATGCTTTTTTGGCATGGATAAGATTGCTATTCACTACTCCTCTTGCACAGGTAATGGTCACTGGGGGTACATCCTCTGTGTTTCACCTGCAGCGTGGAACACAGCAGGTTCGCCGCCTTTCCCAACTTATATTTGCCTTCGCCTTGGAGTCACTGGCAGCGTAGGTTAGACAGGGCCACCCCATCCGAGGACTAAAATGGACTGAAGACTGGGAGGACCGGATCTTCTTACATGCGGATGACATTCTACTATATCTCTCCAACCCAGTCCCCACCCTAGACAGGGTAATGCACATTCTCACAATATTTTGCCGTTACTTGGGGTACTCAACAAATTAGGACAAATCCCTCACTTATCTCCTACATGGATAAACCCCACGATTGCCTCAAAACTTCAAGGCTAAAATCGCAGCTCAAGATGTCAGATACTTAGGGATTTAAATCTCTGTGGACCCAGAGGCTTTCTATACAAGAAACCTGGTGCGACCTCTGTCATGTCTCTGAAGCGACATACAACACTGGAAGACCCTGTCCCTCTCAGGGAAATCCACCCTGTTTAAAATGATGGCACTACCCTGCTTTCTCTACACACTACACGTACCTTACTTGGTTACCCACTCCAATTTCTTGGCCTTTGACAAGGAAATAGATACACTGCTTTGAGATGGGGGTCCTGCTTGCATTGCCCTCCAAAAACTGACAAGGGGATGGTACAATGGTGGCATCGTCTTCCCAAATATACAACAGTATTACTGGGCAGCGCAGCTCACTACAATCAGTCACTGGGCCCATTTCTCCGATGGAGAACCTGCCTGCTACCTCGACAGATTGACTATGCTCCCGGGAGGATATCCCAGGGCATTATATGGCAAATCGTGTTCGAGAACTTTTACAACACCCAACGCAACTACTCTTAGTCCCTGGACTTTAGTACTCTGGGCCCTTTGTTGGAAAGACAAACTAACCTAAGCCTCTCCCCTTTGGGACAACACACTTCTAGGGATACTGGGGGAAGCCACAGGGTTTTGACAAATGGGACCTTATTGGTCTCTCTAAGGTGGAAGACCTGTGGAAGCGGGGGGAGGTGGGGGTCATCCATTTGTGTAACTACAACAGGAATGCCAAATGGCACCCACAGAATCATATAGAAACGTACAAATCCGTCATGCGCTTCAGGCTGTGGTGCCAAAGGGAGAAGGACTACATGAAGCCTCCCCGCTGGAGGATCATCGCCTTGATGAATCTATGCCCAAGAAAGCCAGATCCCTCATATACAGAAAATTGCTTAATGATCATCCCGATACCTTGGTCAGGTTATGAGAGGAGTGGGACAGGGACCTAGAGGAGTTTGAGAACAAGAAATTGTTAGAGGCACTGCCGTCCCCTTGAGAGGTGGCTGTTAGAGCCAGGTTCACCCTCGTACAGCTAGAAGTCCTTCATCTGTGCTACTATGCTTATACCACATTGGCATGAATCGGCAGGGCATCAACCTCTCTATGTCAACATGGTTGCAACCAATCACAACTTAAAAAAATAGAGTGTTCTGATAGACAGAGGGGGCTTTTTAATCCCTTCGGCCACCTGGGTGGAGTGCTGTCACTGGATGGCTGCAACATGATAGCAAATGTTGCTGTGGGCATTACAGAACCTGGCACTTAATCCTCTGTCCTGAAATTGTTTTTTAAAAAAAATATATGGGGGCAGGGTAGGAATATCCTCCCCCACAACCCTTGTAAGGGGGTCCCAGAGGGAACTCCCTGGGACCAAAAGTAAAAAAAAAATGCTTTTTGCCACAATTCCACTGTTCTCCATTGGGATCACAATAAAAAAAACAAAATGGAAGCTCATAAGGAAGTATTTGTGAGGCCCTCTTCCCTGAGCTGATTTCTTCCGCAGGAAACCCATGCCCCTGGGCCTGGAACATTTTGTTGGAGGTTTGGGGAGCATGGGCCCCCCCTCCCCAAACTGATTACAGCCTCAGGATCCCAGCACCCAGGCCTGGCTCATTATTAAAAGTGGAGGAGGCACATGCGCCCCTCCCCCTGGCCTCAATGAGCTGCTCTAGGACCCCATCCCCCGGAATTATTTTTTGAAAAGTGGAACGGGGCAGTTGGCCACCATCACGAGGCTCTTCAAGATGATTTTTTTAAATAAGCGGAGAAGGGCTCCCCTCAGCCTCATTGAGGTCACAGGGACCCCATCTCCCAGATTCCAATACTCTGCACTATCTAGAGGAGACACACTGTGGTTTAATGCCTAGAAGAGTGCAGAAATACCCTGACGCCCTCTCCCACGCAGGGAGCAGAGGTTTGCTCCCACTTAAAAAAATACTGCTTCAGCCCAGAGAGAGCATAGAAAAGGCGCTGCCTCCTGCCAGCACTCAGTATGGGGCTTTCCTCATGGCCCCCCAAAAAACTGACCTCTGGTTATGGGTGGGCACTGAGGCACCCATGATAACTCCTGCCAGCATAGAAAAGTGCGCAGGCTGAGTAGTTGGCTGGGGCCGTTGTGGCACTCGGGTTCCTCCCATGGCCCGCACCTGCAAATTCCTCCTATATCAATCTTCAGCTACAGCTTGAGAAGGGCTACAGGTTCAAGGTATGATACCCTGCATAGCAGTGGTCCCTTGGGCTCTCAAGCCTCTCATTCAACATATCCTGGCACACTGGCCCCAGCCTCAACAGATTACGAGTCAATTTTTCCAGTCTCACCTCAATATGTTTCTGATCTACAGTGGTTATTTTCTCCCCAGAATCTGAGCAAATGGGTCTCCTGACAGAGTCGCTTCCATGTGCCAAAATGTGGGGTTGGGGGTCCACTCTGGGGGATTATGAAATGGAGGGGAGTAGAATTGCGCACTTTAACCAATTGGAGGTGGTTAGCGACAACTGGGAGTGCTCTCCACAGCTTTGCAGCTTGCATGTCCTCGAAACCAGTTCTGGACAATCAAGTGGCTAAGTCATTTATAAATTGACAAGGGGGCATGAAATATAGGATGTTAGCTTCCTTAGCCAATGACATTCTCCTATGAGAACCATCTTCTTTCGCTTTGAGTGATGTATATCCCATGGGTAGTCAATCTGCAGGCAGACAGTGTCAGTTAGAACCATTCTTCCTTGATTCTTTTAAATCCCAGTCTCCAAGCGTTTCAGTTCATATCACAGAGATCCAGTCACCCCACTCTGGATTTGCATGCTTCTCCACACAATGCCCTTCTACCCCAGTTCTGCATGGACACTCCATGACCCGTAGCCAGTGGGGGCTTGATGCATTAACCCTTATTTAGCTCCAGGAGTTGTTGTACGCTTCCCTCGATTTCCCCTCTTCCAGAAGATGCTTCAGAGGATTCAGAGGAAACTGATGATTTTAATTCTAATTGCCAATACAAATATTTTCCCCTGGGCTTATTCCTAAAATCTGATGGTTTGTTAGGTGGCTACTTAGTTATCAACCTAAAAACAGCAAAGGCAACTTCAAAAACAAAAATGACCAACTATGCTCCAACCACAACATTTAAAATCTCACAAATATTTTTTTTTAAAGCACATAGAAATTTTGTAACATTTACTCATAAGGTTTGTCATTAATTGAGCTAAATACAGCAATAAAAACATATAATCTAAAGAACGTAAAACAACTGCGTATAATCAAGATAGTAAAAAGTCATTGGGTCGATACAGCATTTTGGTGGCTTCTTGACATGTATCCGACTTTCTTCAGGAGCAATAACTAGTTAAGACCTCTAGTGTTTACACATTGTTTATACTGAAAGGGCAGTGTTTTTAAGGTCCTTCCTCATTAGTTAAACAAACTATCTGTGTCTTCCCATATGGGATAATAACTAATGTTTAAGAGTTTGTTATTTATACCCATGCAGTTTCGACTTCGCGCTGGTGATGAATTTCTTCTGGTTTTCCAGTATACTGGTAATGTTCCATCAACCTTAGATGTCAGAGGAGCTTTGTTAATTTTTCTGCCGAGACTCTAGACTTCCGATCCTCTCAATCCTTATTGGCCACATATTGTATGTTTTGCAAAGGGAAAGAAGCATCTTCTTCCCTATCAATAGATGGGCAATTTCTCAATCCTATTCTCAGTTAATTTGGCCGCAAGATCAACCAGAGCTATGGCAACATCCTGGGGAGAAGTAGATGGTGTTTCCTTACAGGAAATCTGCATTGCTGCCACATGGGCAACTTCTAACACTGCCTTCTCTCATTATAAATTTGACATGTTTATAAATACTGTGGACAATTTCTTTTTCTGTTAGAAAAGCAGCAATGTGATATTTGTAAGGAACTCTACTTTAAGTCAGCATGTCTTTGTGTCTGTCAATTTCTTGCTATTGCATTATTGTTAACAATGGGATTTTTGGTCGGCTAGGGTATGTGCCAAAGCCGGGCAGAAACGACCACTCTAGTCAGGATAAGGGAATTACACTCCTAAATTAACCCCTGCTCACCCCCTCGGTAGCTTGGCACAAGCAGTCAGGCTTATCTTAGAGGCAGTGTGAAAAGCATTTGCACATAACCAACAGAAATACAGTGTAAGCACTAGAAAAGGACACCACACCAGTTTAGTAAAATATTACTACAACTCACAAAGTGGATTGCAGAAAGTTTAATCCAGTCCTTTCACTGCCCAAGACAGAAGCAGCCACTTCAGGCCAACACAGGAAAGCACACAGCAATGTGGTAGTTCCTCCTCACAGCTTCTCCAGCTCTTCTTCTTGGCAGTTTTCTTGGTCCAAAAGTGTTCTAAAGTTCAGGGGTCTGGGGCCCTATATTTATATCCCAAAATCTTAGGCAGAGAGTGTCTGTGCCCGGCCAGAACCAGTTCTGCCTTCTCTGGTGTGACTTCCTGGCTGGTGGTGAGGACGGCATTGTCAGAGGCAGACCAGGCTCTTTGGGGTACAAGGAAATCTCCTGCCCTTTCCCCATTGCAGCCCAGGTCTCTTCAGCCCTTTCCTGACCCGCCTAGACTATTTGGAGCCGCTCCTCCTCCCCAGCCTTGTGTCATCCAAGACCCAGACAGGCAATCCACATTCCAGCAGAGGCACACGGGATGACTGAGCAAGAAAATACCTACTTTTTAAAAGTGGTATTTTCAAACACAGAATGTTAAAATCACCTTCACCAAAAGATGCATCTTTAGATTCTGAGATAAGGCATACTAAACTTTTTTTCTTACCTAATTCCCCGGGCCAGTTATGTTTATAAGATGTAATAAAAAAACTTCCCATTCTGTCCTACGGGGAACAGGCAGCCTTGCAGTAGAGAAAAACTAAATGGGCCGTAATTCACTACCAGGACATGCCACACACTCCAGTGCATGTCCTACCTTTCACATACACCGTACCAGGCCCACAGGGGTACGTTGGGCCTACCTTAGGGGTGACGGACATGTAATAACAGGGAAGGTGGGGGACTGGCAAGTGTGGGCACTTGCCAGTTGACATGGCGGTACCAGACCGCACACGGGCTCTGCGATGGCAGGCCCGAGTTACCTTTTACGGGCCGTTCATGTGGGTGGCACAATCCAGTGCTGCAGCCCACCAACGGCATTTGATTTACAGGCCCTGACACACGCAGTGCACTTTACTAGGGACTGACACATAAATCAAACAGGCCAATCATGGAAACCCCAATCCTTAACACATTTTACACAGAGAGCATATGCACTTTAGCACTGATTAGTAGTGGTAAAGTGCCCAGAGTCCTAAAACCAACACAAACAAGTCAGGAAAAAATAGGAGGAAGAAGCAAAGTGTTTGGGGTTAACCCTGCAAAAAAGGGCCATTTCCAACAATTATCACATTATTACTACTATAACAAGGAGGTCTGATGTGGAGTAATTAAGAATACCAGTAAGTAATTAGTTCAGTCCTGTTTTTTTATTTTACAAATATTCACATTTTGTGGGCTGTGTTTACCTTTTTTTTCGAATGATTATAAACCTGAAAACAACGGTTTGTAAAGGAGTACCAGGACTGCATATTTTTCTGAGTACGTAGTGATTTGGCTATTTACCTGATCGTCTATTGGATGGAAAACACTCCCTTACCTCACTCGACTGAAAGACCTGCAGCTTTGAACATGTAATTTAGCCATTGAGGCCGACTTATGTTTAGGGCATGTTTTGTAGGTAGAACAGATTCCTGACTATACAAACGAATCTGTAAATTACCATTCAGGACTTGTTTTCAGCCATTTCACCATTACTTATATGAACCTGTGAGAGTTTTCTGAGGCTTTCTTTAAATAGAAGGATTAAAACATTGCAGGGAAGCATCGAGCGTTATGTTACTAGTAGGATTTCAGAGCACTTTACCTTCAGCTCACACGCACCATTAGCCACATTCAGGCTCATCCTTTCCTCCAGTGTGTGATGAATTATCTATGTTGCCAGGATTTGAACCAGTGACCTTTGGGCTGCAAATATCCTACAGCTGGTGCACGAACCAAGGAAACCCGGATTGCAGCCTGGGAGCTATTGAACACACATCAGTAAGCACTCCATGAAAAAGGCAAAGCCAGGCAGTCGGAGCATTCTTCTTAAAGGACACTTTTCAAATCAATCTGGAGTATTACGTGCTTTATAGCATGTAATGTCTATTTGAACAAGGGGAGTGAAAAACAAACTAAACTGTCCAGTATTTCTACACCTTGGCTTGCCACTACTCTCCAAGTATCCAGCTTTTGATGTGTTTTATCAAACCAACATAAAATTCAATACACTTAAAATATATAGCACATTAAATGATCTTACCAACTTCAAGACTGTGAATATAAATTAACTTTTAGATTTTACGTCATTGGTACCGAGAAGATACTTGATATGTGGATGTTAATGAAAAGGAACTCCTCTGCACGATGCTATATGAAAATGAAGCAGCTTCTGGCTTTGCAGGTGTGCCAAACATTTAAACAGCAGAGAAAACAAGCCTTTTCAATGCAATAGGTCTCGCATTTACGCGAGTTTGAGCTATTGGCATTGGAAATGACAATGCTGTTTTATATATGTGTTGCTTTGAAAACCCAAATAAAAGGCATTGTCATTTATATTGCCAACAGCTTAAACGCTCGCAAATGCGAGACCTTTTGCATTGCAAATGCTTGTTCTTTTATGTTGGACATCCTGGTACATGCTAGTTCACTAGACCTTTCATGGCATGTTCTACAGCTTTTGGTGAGCAGGGCACTTGACCACAGAAAACATGAATGGCAAATAAATGTCAGTATGCAAGTGGGATACCCACATGTCGTTCTCAATATCAGTGTCAGCTGATGTATAGTCATCTCTGTAAGCCCACAGTTGCCCAAAATCCGGAACAACTTCAAAAGCGCACCGAGAATCTCTTTGTAACTTTTTTTTTACTTTTTCTGTACCAAAAACACTAGCTGATACTAAGAAAATCCATTCAGCAACCTGCACAGAGTAAATTACTTTGGAAAAAGTTGCTTCCAAAAAGAACATAGGGGCATATTATCAAGACAGGCGATAAAATTATCGCTGCTTTAGCGGCAGAAAACTGCCGCTAAAGCGGCGATAATGGGCTTGATAATATGCTCTATGGAATCCTAATTGAAGCTCAGGTTAGATGTCCTTCACATCTAACATGGGCTTCAATTGGAATTCCATAGAGCATATTATCAAGCCCATTATCACCATGTTAGCAGCAGTTTTCTGCCGCTAAAACGGCGATAATTTTATCGCCTGTCTTGATAATATGCACCTTAGAATGTTAACTCAAAACATGCAATTAGTTAGCTTTGCACATATTTCAGACAATCTCTAGAGTAAAACACGATCATTATTAAAAACAAGCTGGATATTTTGAACCCATTCTGATAAGTGATAAAAAAAATCACAAGTCTAATAATGGAATTTTCTGTTGACTTAAAAGGCAGGACTAGCTTTGTGACACGTGACTTGGGTCAATGTCAGCTAAGAACTCATATTATCTCCTCGCATGTTCTGGATAAACTGAAATTATTTGCCTACACAAAGAAAAACAACAAAATCAGTACATGTTTAAATTGCAATAGCCGCATTTAAATGTATCAAAACCCGCATTTTGTTTAAAGACATATAAACAAAAACATCACGAGATTCCAAGAAATGGGAAACCATTTGAAACTCAACTTATCCCCAAAACTCCTGTTGAGAAGCATCTACTGCAGAAAACACAAACATTCAGATGGCCCCAGCTTTTAAACAGTTGTAGAACACTTAATACAAGTATATCAATTATCACCTTTGCCCCATATATTATCCATCTCACACCATCTCCAGAGTTTAAGAGCGGCTGCAATTTTGTGTATTGTGTTTTAAAACTGCATACCAATCGTTGTGATTATTAAAGCACTCCTAGTGTTGAGACAATATGCCCATACACGCTGACATAGCGAGGGGTGACGAACATAAATGCACCACTTCGTCAAAAGGTTAATTACCATGATGTGGGGGGCGGAGCTTGCCGCAGCGCAAGATGGACACGTAGAGAAAGAGCTCCACGAGCCGTCAGCACCACGTTATACCTATCCTGGCAATCACCATCCTGAACTGCAAGCTTCCACCAAATTCTGACTCTGCTGGGGAAGAGCTATCGATCGCTGCCCTCCTGACGAGAAAAAACGCTTTTGGAATGACCAGAATCTGCTACGAGGCCTGATCGTGGTACCGGACGGCGGAGACGGCCTCACATCCATTGGGCCTCTCCTTGCTGTGTCAAAAGCTGTAATGAGATGCCGACACACCCTCTCACCGCTCAGAACCACCGGACCCCTGTCGGAGTTAGCGCACACCCGGAGTTCCCACCTCTGACTGTCACCGCGAGTCCTCCACTGCTAGAGTGATCCCCCGCTGCCCAGAGGCCTAGACGCGGCACACCAGTGCATGTGCTGCTGCGGGGCCTGCTGGCTCCGATCTACGTCTTTCTGGGAGGCGGCGCTGCAGAGGTATACACCTCGGACATCGACTTGCCGACACCTCCTGCGATATACAAAGGGAGCGGACATCCCTAGTGAAGCAGCCCCCGCATGAACTGCAGACGAGAGCAGCGGGTGAGTTCCCCTGATGCCCCCTGGAACTTCACGATACCGTTAGCTCCCTAGCCGCTGGGGTGCACCGGATGGTGCTGGTTCCAGCTGCGGCCTGCCACTGGGAACCAGCCTCACACTGCCAGAGGGGGGTTCCCTGCTTTGACCTGCGATGCTTTGGCAAAATCTCTTAAGCTCACAAGCCTGCAGGGAGAGATATTCTGCAACAATCCTGTGCCGACGGGCCTGACTGTTGGCCCTCCTGGACTTCTGACAACGCTCCATAAAGGTCAGAAAGCCCAGATTGTATGCATATGCTACCTAGTTGGAGATGGAGGGCACTGCAACACCTCGGACTTCCCGCGCACTGGGTGCCCCTGACAACGATGCATTTCCCAGCTCGTATAGAGGCCCCCACGTCTCATCACTTGACCGTGGGAAGCTTTAGAGGGGAGCGCTGCGTTGGAAGATTTCCCGATTCCCCCGAGAGCACTCTGACCACACGCTCCCTGCTACTTCTCACTGCCCTGTGAGCTGCCGCAACGTGGAGGACCTGATCCTTCTCTTCGCACTGTAGGAGGGCCCTTTACTTTGGTCCTGATTGCACGCCTGGAGAAAGCGGACGGAAATAGCCTTAAGTTGCCTCACTCACCATCTACGGACCGGAAAGACAATCTCACCCCCTTCTAGTGTGAGGACGGCACCATGGGTAGGGTGGACAAAACTCAGACCAAGCTCCCGTCCGACACTAAAGGCACCAAAACTAAAGAAACAGAGAGGGCCTGCTCCGCAGACACCAGAGTGTATGACTCCGAGGAGGACTCAAGTGAGGTGAAACAAATGTTTGCAACAATACAGAAAAGACTGACGACGATGGATGGGAAGATCGACTCCTTGGTGTACCGAATGGACACGATGTCAGAACGCTTGGATAAGCAAACAGAATGAATCAATATGGCCGAACGAAGGATTACGGAGGTTGAAGAGGCCCAATCTGAGACGGACTTGGTACAGAGGCAAATGGTTAAAACCATCACTGACCTGCAAGATAAAGCAGAGGACTTAGAAGCTCACTCCCGTCGCAGCAATATTCGCATAATGGGACTTCCGGAGACCACCCCAATGGGTAACATGGAGCAATTTACAGAAAAGCTGCTTATCACCTTACTGGGCCGCAAAACTTTCTCAGACATGTTTGTGATCGAAAGTGCCCATCGCTCACTAGGGCTGAGGCCACCCCGGGGTGGCCAACCGTGTCCAGTAATAGCCAAGCTGCTAAATTACCGGGATCGAGACTCAGCCTTACGACGCGCCAGAGAACTGGGGGAACTCCACTATGAGGGCTCTGCAATATCACTTTACCCAGACTTTACGGCAGAGGTACAAGAAGGGTGACGTCAATTCAATCTGCTCAAACGGCAACTCCGTGATCACAACATCACATACGCCATGCTGTAACCAGCCAAATTGAGGGTGAATCTTAACGGCTCCTCATGTATCTTCACAGACCCGAAGATGCTGCAAAAAGCTCTGAAAGACCTGCTCAAGAAGTCGAAACAGGAGACAGTGCTGGAGAGATCGGCTGCAGCGGCGGAGCGACCACAGGGGAGCTCCCTTGAGAACAATGACTAGAACATTTGAACTGTAGAGTTCCCACTCTTTGGAAACTTGATACGCAGTTCTCTTTTCACAACCAGGTCGGATCCGGCGGCCCCTGAACTGCCGAGACTACGCTCCATTGGTACACTTGACAACCAGCGGAAAGACTGCACGAGAAAGCAACAACCTGAACTTTTTGCAAGTATTTGTGGCCTGGGTGCACCTTGGGGGAAAAGTTATGCCTTGTTACTTGTCTATTGTAATCATTGTAATGCCTTGGCGCTAACTCCTGAGGAGTAGTCTCCGGTTCTCTGAAAATAGATACTTGCACTGTGCCTTTCCGATGCTTGCTACTCAGTTGAATATTTCTAGAATTTGATTGCCTTGCTACGTTTCTTATTATGTGGACTTATGCTGATGGTCACTCGTAGTGCTTAGGTAACATCCACCCCTGCGTGTTACTCACTACATGGCTAGTTGTCATATCTATCTGGGGAAAGGGAGGGGGGAGATAGTTATAAACAGATGTTAACAGTAGATATGTGGTGTCCAGATGCAGTGGGAAAGGTGCAGAATTCCTAATAATCAATGTGTATGGCCCGATTCATGATTGCCTGCAATTTTTCCATGACCTTTTGACCTTAGCTCGGCAACTGCCTAATATACTACAGATATGGGGGGTGAATTTAACTGTATTCCTAATCCTGAACATGATCGCTCTGGGGGATCATCACGACGACGTACACAGGCAGCCGAAGCAATCTTGGACGCCCTGACGGAGCTGAATATGGTAGATGTTTGGCACTCCTGCTCGACGACAGCAGGTGGCTACACGCATTATTCTGTGCCCCATAACCTCCATACCAGGATTGACCACTGGTTCCTGATGGTATCACTTAGATGTGATGTCCGAGAATGTGAGGTATTTCCACGTACTTATTCCCCGGTGCTCCTAATATTGACTACTCCTGACACACGCCCCCCTCTATTCACTTGCCGCTTCCCCATATGCATTACTAGATGAGGCCTTTAGGGCGGAAATGATGGAAGCAATGGAAACCTTTTTGCTACAAGCTTGGGTTCAGTTCCTCACTTTACCATGATCTCGGAGACCTGTAAGGTATATGTACAAGGCATTGCATTCTCTAAACACTCGGGTGCTGAAATCGATTAGGGGACGGCTAGCTCTCTTAGAACAAACCCTGGCTAGACTAGAAAGGGAATCGCTAGATACGAATGACCCCTCATTACTGACCACACTCAAGACTACACTGGAGGAATATCACTCTGAGGCCGATAGAGAGGTCAAGCTACTGGGTAAATATGCAGTAGCAAGGACATACGGAGAGGGGGGGTGACCTGGCACCGCCCTGGCGAACCTCATGAAGGGGCGTCGAGCAGCATATCACCCCATAGAACTAACTACCGATGAAGGCGATACAATTGATGAAGCTGATAAAGTGGCAGAGTGCTTTCGGCTATACTATACTTCTACAAAGCCAAGTCCGGCACTGCTCACTCGGACTTGCTGGAATACCTGGAGTATATTAAATAGCCCTGGTTATTAGACGCCCACGGAGAATACCTGATGCGCCCACTTGAGGCATGGGAGATACATGCTGCCCTGTCCTCAATGAGCTCTAGTGGCGCACCGGGACAGGATGGGCTCACAGTGGGGTTTTATAAGGAGTTTAAAGAACTCTTGTTCCACACTTACTAACACTCTTCGAGGAGATGGCTGAGGAGGGCTCCATGCCCCCCACGATGAGAGAGGCGCACTTAGTTGTCATTTTAAAGCCCGGGAAACCCCCGCAGCACTGCTCCCCTTACCGACCACTTTCACTATTGAATGTGGACACAAAAATCTTTGCCAAAGTGCCAGCGAGTGGACTCGCCCCTCTGATGCAAACTCTTGTGGGACTGGAACAGGCTGGTTTTATACCAGGACGCACACTTACATACAATCTGCGTACAGTATTTGGAGCAATCCAGCACACTAAACCAGACACTAAAGCCGCTACAATTTTTTGGGATGCTGAAAAAGCATTTGACTCGGTGGAGTGGAATTTTATGTTGTTGACCCTGGAACGAATGGGGTTGGTGAGTGTTTTTCTGTGCCTAATCAACATTTATATATGAACCCCAGGGCTCGTGTGTGGGTGGGTGACTTTGTCACTACCCCTCTGACAATATCTAGAGGTACTCGACAGGGCTGTCCGCTCTCCCCGCTTCTGTATAACCTGGTGGCTGAGCCACTGGCCTGCGCACTGCGGGAATACCATAGCCATAAAGGAATCCGGTTTCCTGGGTACAACCCCATTGTTTTCTCTTATGCAGACGATACTCTCCTATATGTCCTCGACCCAGCCCAAAATGTGTCCCCCGTCCTGCGTGAAATGGTGAGATTCGGTGAGTTTTCAGGATTAAAAATTAACTGGACGAAATCAGTAATATTCCCTCTTACCCCGGCAACGCTCCCTGAGGACTTAGACTTTCCCCTACAGTGGTCTACTGACCCAGTGCGCTATCTGGGGATTCAAATACATACAGATAATGAGCTAGTGTTCAGATAAAGTTATGGCCACGCCATTACTAAACTTGAAGAGGATGTTGAAAGATGGGTCCGTCTCCCCCTCTCCCTCTTAGGCAGAATATCTCTAATGAAAATGGTGGTCTTTCCCAGATTTCTTTTCCTGTTTCTCAACATCCCAATGGTCTTACCGGCACAATTCTTCAAACATCTTAGAACACTACAAATTAAATTGGCCTGGGCCAACAAACAGCCACAGGCGAGTTTGAAGCTTCTTGTACTTACGTTCTCCATGGGAGGGTTGAGAGCCCCAGACGTTGATCTCTACTACCGGGCTGCCCAAGCCTTACTTGCATACTACTGGCTACATCAGCAGACACCCCCTCCTCACCTACACATTGAGAGACTTACGCAGGCTCCTGCTCACTTAGCGACTGCATTATTCCATGCGCTGCGCAGAACCACTGGGATCCTCGACTCGATTAATGCCACCACTCATGCCTGGCTTAACCTCCTTAACAGGCAAGCGCTCTCCATATTGTATTCCCCCACAACCCCCATAGCTTGGTGCGAGTGGCTCCCGACACTCACCCTCCCCAGAAATGATAGTGGCTCTACACTCCCTGGGAATCGACACAATAGGCGCTTTCTTTAGTGACGCGGCAGGCAAGGACTGGAACGACCTGTTATTGACCGAACCACCACCACCCCCCTAACCACATTCCACTATTTTAGGGCTAGAAGCGTGCTGCGAAACCTACTTTGAGACAAGTTACTGGAACCCCCGGAGGTGCTTCCCTTCTCCAAACTGCTTCGCGCAGATTCCCTGAAGAGACTGGTTTCACATATATACTCAATGACGCAGGAACTGAGCTGTAACCACTATCTCAAAGCCAGACTTGAGTGGCAGACCGATCTAGGGCTTAATATGGATGACAACATGTGGAAATATTGCTGCGAAGCTACCAAACGCATTTCACTTAGCGGCCGACACCACCATATACAGTTTAAATTTGTTAACCAAATCTACCATACACCTGTGCGGTTGCACAAATTTGGGCAATGTGACACAACCAATTGCGAGAGATGTGGAGAAGTGAGGCCGATTTTTTACATCTAGCGTGGCTCTGCCCCACTATTGCAAATTTTTTGCTACAAGTCTTTGTGGAACTAAGTGCAGTTACGCAGGTAGCGATCAGCCGCGACGTGCTACTAGCCCTCCTCGGCTACTCCCAAAAATTGCAGAAACCCATCAGACCCTTCATGGATATGGCCCTTTTGGTCGCTAAGCGCGTCATAGCAATGCACAGGTCCCGGGGTCCCCTGTTCGCTATCTCAATAGACTAGAGACATGATGTATTGTAATACACAAACAGAGGCATATAGTGAACTACTTCCCCCTAGGAAGCGACCAAAGAACTTCTGGAGCTTATACACTACTTACATTGAGACTTGGGCTCGAGAGCATCCCGCAACACCCACCTCCGCAGGAGGATCACAACAGCCATGACAGAATCTATCGGTATTGGAATAGACACTGCAGGTCTATGTGTCGGCTACTCTGTGATATTGTCTCTAAATTACTGTACTCATTATTCTTTTAGCTGGTGAATGTATCTAGACATTAATACATGTAACTATTGATTGATTTCTGTTAATTGCCCAATAGTCTGGTGATAACTTTGAGAATGAATTTTATTTTAAGATTTTTATTCTTTATTTTTATTGAGATGCTGTGGGGATTTTTTGAATTTTTGTTTGTTTTGTATTGCTAAAATGAAAAAAAAATGAAAAAATGACCATGATGTAAAAACAAATGCTTTGGGGTTGGGTAAATTAAGGAACCAGTCACAGCCGTGAAGAATTTGTACTTTAGGGAGAAAGACAACCCCACCATTAATAACCAAGACTGCGGGTGTGTAGACTAGCCAGCTTTGAAGTTTGAAGTGGAAAAGGCTGGCGCTGCTGAGCTTGATATAAGGGAAGGGGGTTAAACGAGGATTAAAGATCTGGGCTGAGGAGTCATTCTCTTAGCCGATCGCAGACTATTTAGTGCTAACCTAAAGGACTTGAGTGGGGACAACTGTTTTGCAGGTGGATTCGGGGTGAGGGAGGCAGGCACAGAGTAACCTGAATCGAAAACACTGCGCCAAAACTATGTCTGAAGTGACACACATTGTGGCCGATGTGAATAAACGGAAAGGCAGAGCTATGCGATAGCAACGAACAAGGCATTGTTTGTGCCGAGCTGATTAAAAAATGTTAAAAAGCTTTGTGGAGGAGCGTGTCCAGCTGGCAGGTAAATGGTAATGCAAGATTATGGTACATCTGTTATACATATCTAGGGCACACAAAGTTACAGATTTTGATGTAATGATCATGCGCTGAAGAAAAATGTGCTTGGGTGCCTTTTTTAGTGGCCGAAGTGAAAAAACGATAAGGAAAAGGCATGCAATCGCAACAAACAGAAGCAAGGCACGCTGCCATTGTTCGTGCTAAGTTGCTGAAAAATAAAAAAGCATTGTGGAGGAGCATCTCGTTCCTCCTGGCCGCGATGGACAGAAAGCAATAATGGGGAGGGGGGAGAGACAGCTGAAAGTAGGGGGGTTAGAGAAAACAATCAAACCATTAACAGCGCGGCGCTCATGATGAGTGCCGTACTGATTATGTATAATTAACAGCTCAGCGCTCGTGACGAGCTCTGTGCTGATTATGTATGCAAGTGGGGCCTTAAAAAGAAAGTTTCCCTTGGAGACACATGAACCACATGAGCGGACGAAAACTGTAGTTAGGCAGTGCTGCTTCCGGAATAAACGGAAGTTACGTATCGCATCGACAGTCAATAGGAAGCCAGCTAAGAAGAGCAATGCCGCAGTCAGCCAATGGCAAGCGGCAGGAGAAATTAACCTTGATATTGTATTTACAATAGGTCTTGCGACAGTACATGCGCTGTCTAGGCTCGACCTAAAAAGAAAAAATAATATAGAGTACTTCCTGTCAGCCAAAAAAATAATCCATCTGCTGCAGGGGCAATTGTCTACAGAGCTGGAGGCTCTCTCATTCTGAGGAACTGCATGCTCTGGTCCTCAAGGCTTCCCACAACACTCAGTCACCAGCCCTCTCACCTGAGCTGCATAAAGCAAACCTAATGAGTCCTCTACCCCTTCTGCATGGCCCTGTGAGGCCTTCCTTTCCCATCCCTAGGCACTGTGGGCCTTATTTACAAGAAGCGACACATCGCTGCCACAATGCAGAGGTGCGTCAAAATGCAATGCGCTGAAGTGCAACAATGCAAAATGCCACCGTTGTGCCGAATTTACAATATGGTGGACTGTGGCAGAAGGTGGGAACCTGCGTCATGAAAAACGACTTACGTGCCGCAAAATTGCTGCAAGTCAGACTGACGCCACTATCGGAAAAGTGATGGAAGGCAGACTTGCATCACGTAACGCCAGTCTGAACACTCGCGACAGTTTGAACGGCGTCAAGCAGGAAAAATATAGCAAAAAGTGACGCATTTCACAAAAAAAGATTTGGGGACCCTACTGCAGTCAGCAGTGGAGCAGGAAGCACACTGCAGTACTCAGCAGAGTCAACCAAACAACCCCAATACCAGTCCAGATGCCCACACAGACAGCCAGGGAAAGAGGAAGAGGAAGTCAAACTTAAGTGAGATGGAAAACGAAATACTGGTTACAGAGGTCACCAATCCCCAACATCAGCTGGTGTGAGTTCAAAGTCGCCACTATGGGAAAAAAGGCGATCTGATAGTCTGGTGTGCAGAAAATAAACTGTGTTCATCAAGCAAAGAGGGCAGTTACTGACTGCAAGAAGCGCTGGCACAATTATAAGTGCAGAACAAAGGCTAAACTAGCGTCAAATCCCAAGGCAGCATTGCACACCGGAGGTGGAAGCCCAGCAGACCAGGAGGGGTTCAATGCCCTCGAAGACGGGGTAGCAGCTGTCATCCCAGAGGAGTTGGTGACTGGAATCTCGAGACAAGACAGTGCAGCCCAAGAGAACCAACAAGAGTCCTACGGTAAATCACAACAAGAGGCAAAATGGGCGTAAAAGGCCATGTTATTGATTGCAGCCAGGTATGTACCTGTGCTCCAATGTGCTGTGTGCAGGTTAATGGTTTGGGTTCTGGGTCTTGTCCCACATAAACCCACATAAAGTAACTGACACTGGCCAATCGCACATTGTACAGCCCAATGAAGCTCCATCATGTGCCTATCTGTAAAGTCAAGCACCAGTCCACATCCCACTTGGTAGACTGCCTCCTGATGTTGCCTGTACAACATGAATAACAAGATCTACAAGTATCTGAATACAAAGGTCTGCATTTCAAAAAACGCAATGCAGCGCAGCAATGCAAACCATGTGTCTGTGCTGCAATGCATCATATTCAAAGCACATGGAAGGGTCTTATGCAGAATAATATGTCCCATCCCTGTGCTTTCATCCACGCAGGTGCACAATTGGCAGCCATGTACAAACACAGGCACCACAGGACCATGGTGCAAGGGTGCCTGCGTTGGTGCTTGATAGGTCAAAGTGCTACAGCACAGGATGTAAAGGACAGTCACAGGCTAAGTATATATTACTGTATAATGTAGGGCAGTGCTGCAAGCTGTGCGGCCCTACTTAAAAAAAAAAGGGCTGTAGTGTGCTTTATCTATAAAATACAATGCATTCCTGTCCTTTTACAGATATGCTTGGACCACCTTCCTGCACAAAATAAATAAATTCATGTGTTTTCCTCTTCATATGTGTGCTACAGAACGCTGTACACATAGAAAATTGGAAAAATACTCAGAAAGGAAAACATTTCTCCTTGTTGATCCTCACTAATGCCACCCCCTGGGGTGGGGCTAGAATCTGTGGCATTTCCAGGTTTACAATTGATTTTAAATATGAGTATACTTCAGATTCCAGGGGTGTTGTGTGGGAACACCCACAGCAACACCCATGAAATGCCCATTGCATGCAGTGTTTAGTGTGAGATTCTGGTATTGTAAGAGTGCCGCAAGGGGCTTCATAAATGAGGCCCAAAGTGCACCTACCCTGTATGCAATGCAGTAGTTGTGCACCCCAAATATGAAATGTGTGTTAGGTCACAGAAATCAAATGTAAATATCCCCCCCTTGAAGTAGTAGAGCTGACTCAAGCCAAAATCACCCTGCAAGCAGCAGTAACATATCTCCATATCTTTGCAGAGGATGCACCTTTTCATCTGTCCAGGTGCCTGAGCTGTTGGGCACTGTTGGATGCAGCTGATTCACTGATTCAGCTGCATCATGCAGACAGGAGCCGTGCACCTTGAACATCACCTCTTTTTCGATCGCTACGCCAGCTCCGTGACCCCGAGGAGCGTACCGGACTTGGACGCTGGCTCGCCCACCAGCTCGGTCTACCAGTGACGGTTCACTCCTTGTTTAGTTTGATCACAACACCTTCTTACCTTGCCAACCGGCTCTCTTCAGTGATAATCACAACCACCTTCTTAACTTGCCAACCAGCTCTCGCCATTGATAATCACCAGGAAGTCCTTGACTGCAGCCTAGCCTAGGAATTGCGCACACTGATTGTCGGCTTCAATATTTTTGTGTCTCAGGCATATACAATTAAGTCCTGATGATGATCCCTAGATTCTAAAGTGGGATCGAAACTTCGTTGACATGGAGTACCATGACTATCGCAAAAGTTTTTTTATTTAATAAGGATAGCATCGGTACCTTGAGAAATATGTGACATTACTTACTCATTATTTTTGTAGTCACTAATAAAATGTCTGAGCTTTGTAAATTCTTTTGTTCCCATATGTGTTTCCCACTTCTATTATGCTTTTTTTTGTTTTAAGATTTAATAAATGCTTGTATGATCTCATTGGTTTCCCCTGACATAGATTTTTTTGTATTTCTATGTCCGTTGTTTAATGTGAATTTCCATAGTGGCACTGTTGTTCACCTCCTTACTACAATTCTTGCCTCTTGTCTTTACATAACTTCCCCCTGGAGATCTGTTTGCACATCCAAAGTCTTGATTAATGATTTTTTTTTGCTTCAAGGACTGCCACTTACCCATTGTTTTCTGTGAGACCTGTAAATAAATATAAACACCTGTGTCAGTGTGTGGAATGTCTCTTCAAGTGTCTTGCAGGGACTTATATGTCCATGTTGTAACAACATGTACAAGTGCAACCATCTGAAGAGAAGATCAATCCATGTTTTCTTACAACATAGGCACAGTGAGAGTAAGCAGTAAACAGTAATTGTCAGGAACAGTAGTATCAATTTTCAGTTTGCTAGACACCATCATGGTGATCATGCAGAACATACAAGGGTTTTCATCACAGAATGGGGCAATGATGGGTGTGTATGTGGGTGCCATCTGTGTTTGAGCCAATACATAATGGTAAGAACGCAGTAGTCACCAACAATAATCCTCATAATACCTGTTTCAACATGTGCACATGCACTTAGAAAAGCAGGGTGTCAATGAAATGGGAAGTTTGTACATCTACTACCAGAGTATGGCCTAAAGTGTCCTATGAAGGGTTGGAAAATGTCAAGTAATAAATCAGAAATGTGACGATGATCCATATAAAATGTGCCATACCCACTCACTCATGTTCACATATACACCTTGTAAATGACATTGCATGGGCCTAAGACATCAAAAGCATACATGTCAGCTGTCATGCTGCCCAACAATAAACAAGAGTGTATCAGTCTAAACAAGTATTTTAATTACTATAAAAATATTACTAAGAAATCTTAACACTATTGCAGAAGCCTTCCAAAACCTAATGTACAAAATCTTAACCTAACATATCTTGCTAAAACCAGCATAGTCTAATTTATCACTAATCTACCTTAAATAACCTTAACTAAAGCTATGCTACACATGTATCACATAAAACCACTAACCCTCTACCTCCATCACCCATAACACATTAATGCACATTAGACAAACATAAACTTAACCTATACAACAGCAAACTAAACATTGAAGCCTACACAAAGATATATATATATTTTTCATTTTTAACACATATATTATAAAAACTTATGACCCAGAGCCCACCCACCCAATATCTAACCACACTGTAAAATGACTTTCATAAAGAACTTAAATATTATGTAAATCTACACCTACCCTATTCTAATCCTAACTAAGAAGATCTGTAGTATGAAAACACTGTAACTAAAATTGCATACCAAAAACAAAGAAAGTTGAAACGTATATGTCCATATGTTGCAGGATGTGGTCCACAGACTGCTGCAGCATGTCCACCTTTTTCAGTAGTATGGCCTTCTGCAGCTCCAGACCTGATATTTTCAATTTGAAAAAAGCCACATCCTGGGAAGTCACTCCCTGATCTGCTAATTGTCCCACCCTATGTTGTGGAGCTTGCCCTGCCACTGGTGTAGCTGCAGATAAGGATCTTGCTTGAGGCTCCTGCCTTCAACATGTCCCACGTCCTTGTTGGCCCTGGAGTCCTTTGTAGTTTGTGGCACTTTCCCACGGGCAGGTGAGACCAATTTTTTGGCTGCCTGTTAATTGTTGTACCTGCGGGCCATCCTCATGAACCCCACTGAGATTCAAAGGATATGCTGGTACCATGCCTTCCGTATGCAGAATTGCTGTTCCTCCTCTGCATTCATGTTGTCTTTTGTAGAAGAAGGACGCATGTCTCAGACATTGTGGCCATAGGTGACACTGTCTGCTGTACAATGCATGAGAACATTGTAGATGCAAAATGCCAAAATAGTGTCAAAGATAAGGCATTTGTGGGCCAACCACACAACAATTATACACATGTAGCTTGTTCACCATATCCTGTGTCATCACATGAACAGCCTGGAGTTGGCCTTGTGGGTACAAGAAATGGTAGTGTCTGTCAAAAGACACACTGTGCTCTGCTAATCTTCATCCCTAGATTGGATGACTGATATAGTGGGCACACACAACAACACACAACGCCCATATTGGTACCATCTAGGTACTCCATGGGGAGTATTATGCAGCATGCAAAAAGGTTCCAGCAAGGGGAACCCAGCTATGTGCGAAGCGTGTAGTGACGCATGTCCAGAACTGGGACACAATGTCCTTGTGCACTGTGCGGATACCTCAACATTGCATACTTCACAACTGTTCACCTGTCAGGGCAATTGCAGCCCATCCATCCCATCCTATTCTGTCTGCAAAGTATTTGGATACTGCCAAAAAGGCTTCTGGTAGATGTCTCATTAGCTCACTTGCTTACCGCAATCACATGTAACTCACATCCAGGACTCAGAAGGATTTGCAGGCAACCCTAATGTAAGCTGATGTCAGCAATATACAAGTTGCATGTGAGCAAGTAAGTACCGCCAATGAGATGATGACATGCCAAAATGGAGTCATGTCTTCTCTGATATCTGTGGGGTACTAGTTGTACCAGACTCCTTTGTTACTATCATGACTGATTATTTAGTATAATGGCACATCACCCTGACATACGACATTTTCTGGATGTTCCTGAACCTCATTTTGGCCAAAGGGGATGATGGATGGAGTGTTGAACAATGCAAGCATTCACCCCCAGTCAACTGATCTGGATTTAATCCATCATCATTCTTTAGCTCACTCCGCCACCCCAGTTCAGACATGGTCATATGCATATCAGTCTGACCCTGTGCCTCATGGGAACAGTCCAGCCCGAACTGCCAAGCCATGTCTTCCCTGGACCAGAAACAAGCATCCTGGGACCGGTTTCTGGCTACTCAGCCATCATCAGCCAGGCTAGCTTGAATCCAGTGGCAAAGTGAGCAAGGGACCCACGTCTGGGCATACCCTGCCAACTTAGGGCGAACAAAGCAAAACCAAAGGGGATGATGGACATAGTGTTGAACAATGCAAACACTCACCCCCAGTCAACTGATCTACAGTGTTACAGTGTCTACAGTGTTATGACAGCTTATGGTTACGCATGAACATACAAATGATAGTAACCATTTTTGATGCTCTAAATGCTCAGATCACTTCCAAATCTTTGGTATGGATGTACATACTAAGCAGCCATAGCCTTGAAACTTTGTCCACACACACAAAAAGTTAAATGCATGGTAATCAGGAATGCACATTGGTATGGGTGCATTCATACATGCTGTAGGCATATCAAAAAAGTATGGGGATCATTCTCACACAGCTTACACCCCTGGATAACGCTACATACATGACTTTCCCTTACATACTGATGTTGTGTAGTTCCAGGCCTTCCCATCCAATTTGTCTCTGACATGATGCATCATAAATGGTGGAGGGAACGATAGTTTGCGTCACAAACCAAAATTCACAGCCGCACTAGTAGCCTTAGTGTTGTGCTGCAGTGAGTGAAGATATGACTACAACAATGGCCCAATTTTCAAATGTATGGTTCATTGTGGTTAATCAACTTTGCACTAGCACACAATGTTTTGCTATGTGCCAATGCTGGCAAGCGTACACTATGGTGTAAGGGTGTCTGCATTGTAGAAAAGTTTGTATTTGTCTTGATAAATATTAATTCCAGTTCAAATCAATTGTGTGATGGCATATTCCTCTCTCTTACTATGTGTGCTGCACAATGCAGCACACATGAATAGAGCAATATTATAGGTCAAATAAGATAGTTTCTGCTGGTATCACCTGTTGAAGACAATGTATACTCAGGCTATAACTTAGTCCCTGACCCACACCTATGGTGCAGCGTTGATACACAAAAACAAAACAGTTCAGAAAGGAGGGTCCAAGGGACAAGTTTTATAGACCACTACGGATTATATCCCCTAACAGACATAATAAATACCAAAAAATCCTAGGGTCTGAACATATATCACTAGTATATGTGAAACGTAAATACTCCTTAATTAAGAATGTATTTAAACCAACAACAAAATTGTGCTCATAAGATCATCTAGGGGCAGATCCCTTTAAAGGACGTAATCCCTCACTCACCAAAGGTGACATGCTTCATCATAGGGACTCTCCTCCCAAAGGAAACACCTAGTTCCTTTGAGGGCTACAACCCCCTCACTATGAGGGAGGAGCTCAGGGATGTTTTCAAGGAGTATGTTGGGTATCCTAAACCCACCTGTGATGAGTCTAACGTGTGAGTGAGATCGCAGCGCAAAATAATCTACAGTGTGAAGAATAACGTGTGTAAGTGAATAAATGCTAAAACTGGCTAGTAGGCATCGAACAACAATTTTAATCAGAGTATGCCTATTGTCAGGCTTAAAAAAGCAGTGCACCAGCGGTATAGATTTAAACCGCTATGGTGTGATGATAATTGGTCGACATGTTTTCAGCCGTAATGATCCATAATCGGATCAGGCTTTCATCAGGACCTAAACAAATAATGCTGCTGCTCTCAAAAAGTGAAAAACACAAAAATAAACTTAAACATCAAAGGATATTAGACCCAGAAACAATCTCTGGTCTCTCAGTAATTAGGTATCGCCATACCTGAAAAGATAAAAAGACACATAATAAATGTCAACTGGACATATGTTATCATATTAAATGAAATACTAGAAAAAGGAACTGTCAACAGTGAGCCCACACAATTTTTAAGAGTCTTACCCGCTATCGATGGGTGTAAAGCCTCACCTCTACCTGGCAACCGCTAAGGAAGGGAGCACCGCTCTATAAAAGGAGAACTAGGTTGAGCGTCCCTAAGTACACCAACTGCTCGCATACAAAGCTACCTCTCATGGTGATATAACATGTATGTCAACAGTAGACCTGTTAGATAATGAGGGATTCGATCAACAAACAAAACCGCTTAATTAGACACAGCAACGAAAACACTAAAATATGATCTAGATAATCGAGGGAAAAATGTTGTGTGCCTTGCAGAGCCCTGCAAGACCCAACCTCTCTCTCTTTAACCATGAAAGATGTTTAAAACAAAGGAAATGAAATGCAGAGACCAAATGATGTCTACTGCCCTTGCATTATGTATAGCAACTCGATGCGTGGTATCATATATGGCATAATGCCCAAAACGATACGTAGTCTGTCAAAAATGGTCAATGAATTCATACCCTCACACAATCAACAAAGGGTAGACACTCAGGCCATTAGTCACGTAAGTCAAAAAACGAGAAAAGGCAGAAGCTAACTGGAACCATAGTAACAGTCTTACCTATCCGTCGGTACTGCTTGGCAGGAAGAGCCTGCTGCCGGAGGTAACCGTTAGCTGGTGGGTGTAGCCTTTAAATACCCTGCCTCCCTCGCTGTTAATGGAATGCACATGATATCTATAGAGTCGAAGGAGGTGCCTCGGCAGAACGTGCACGCATGCTCCAAAGAGGATCCGCTGTCAGTGCGTACTGCGCAAGTCACATAACGGAAACACAACACTCGCGCATGCGTGTAACCAGAAACTGAAGCCTCGCCCCATATTACCACGTTACTCAAACATAAAACAAAAGATGAACAGCTAGAATAAACTACGACAAGGAGAGATTGTATAAAAAATATATATAAAATATATTTTAACACGTAATCTGTGCATTATGTAGGCGATTTACAGTCATGAGTTGTGCACTACAATGAAACACCTTACATGTAGAACGTGTCCGAAAACAACGCCTGCGCATCACGTGTGTAGATGGAACTCAATAGAAAGCCAGAAATTCAAACAAATTCTGGTTAACTATGAGGCAGTTCAAACAAAGCTCATTAGAGGCGGGAACTCTGCCCACATGCACAAAACAGTACCGAAAAGCCTCTGATGTCTCAACTCATTAGTAGCAGCGTTGATACAGCCAGGGCGTTATAATGGATGGAATGTACACTGTACCACCCATTGCATGGCTCTTGCACACTAAGTGGTGTAGGAATAGGGTAATTGGTTACAAGGCCGCATGAAGCCATGTAAACTGGATTTCCGACACCTTGTAACTAATGCAAAGGAGTCAATGCCACCAGAACGTTTAAACCAGTCACGATCTAGGGACCCTGACTCATTGCGAACTTGCGAACTTGCACCTAAGTGTGGCTGGATGGGATGCATTGTGAATGGAAACAGAATTCTCCAATGGATAATTTGATATGACACCTACCAAGATGGGATGTCAAGGCACATGCATGGTACATGCTCTGACAATATTAGGAGAGCAACCTAATTTCCTTGTTCACATTGAACTTGTCAATTCAAAGTGCATGTATCAGTTATCACTCTTTTGTTTTCATTTTCTTCCAGATCTCGTTTTTCATTTAGTTTCCAGATGTTGGTGTCTTTTTCCAAAAAGTTATTTTTTATTAAGTATCCAATTCCATCACACCTAAAACAGACCCAGCTGACACGTTTCATTTTTAAAAAAATGTGATCAATACTTTCCACTTATTAATATCAACAAATCTGTTTTTTTTTTCCTTGTACATTAAATGTTCTAAATGTTTAGTTTTTTGTGTAACTTTGAATCTAACATAAACCACTTCCATTTTAAGGAGTGTATTGATCACAATTTCTGTACCACCACTTCTCAGGTATACAGACTAATATTTCCACACCATCCCCAAAACTTAAATTGATCTGTGTATTTCTTAAATCGAAAGACACCAACTTTCTTAAGAGTGATTGCAGTTACCAAGTGCGTACTGCTGAACTAACACCTCTAGTACTCCTCAAATGTGCATACAAGAATGTCACTACCTTACTTAAAATTTGATTTATCCTCTTTTTCAAAATTCTTCTTTTCCATTCATTCTCCGTTTAAATGTCTGGGCTCCTTTTGCCAAGAAAACAGTGTCAACGCCCAAAACGCCTGTAGCATTTCCATCTCTTCCTCTTGTTTATTAAGTAATGTTTCTCCTTGTTTCTTTCTAACCTGCTTGACACAGTGTTATCAAACCATTCCCTGATTAACTTCCAACCCACACAACAGAGTAAACCTATATTCTGGGCAAAACTAGAACTCCCCTTCTTTCATATCCGCAATCATTTCTCCAACATGTCATTAAATTATACCAGCATCATCATATATAGTCCCTTTAGACCATATATTCCTCCTTCTGATCTTTGTCCCTCCCCATTGGGTTAACTCACCTATTTTCTAAGGTCTCTTACCTTTTGAGCAGCCTTTTGGCTTGTCTTATTCGATTGATCTGTCTTAGGTTCACTCGTCCCGCCTCTTAAATATCCCTCAAATTTCAGTAAACGGTTTCAGTTGTTACCTGTCCGAGTCTCAACTGTCAATCCATTATTTTATGTCAGGCCTCTTAAAAGTTCTTCATACTGTATTCATCCTCCACAATCACATTCCTGTATCCTGACACTCAACTCTACTGTTCCTTTCATTTCATAAACCGAACGTGTATCTCAAGCCTAAAGTGGGTATTTATATATTTGCAGTATTTTATAGATGCCGGAACACCCACTTCCGATACATGGTCTCCATCTTGTAATGGCTATCTCGATAAACTCAAGAGTGACCTCCATCTTATAGCAGCTTTCTTGTTGTTAACATAAGACTACCCCTAGTCCCGACTGTCAATCCATTATTCAATGGCAGCCATCTTAAAAGTTCGTCCTAGCATATTTGTCCTCCATAATCTCTTTCAAGTATCTTGATGCTCTACCCTATCGCTCCCTTCCTTTCATAAACTGAGCATTTACCTCAGTCTGATACTAGGCGTTGATATATTCTCTGTGATTTTATGAATGCCGAACCCCCGCTTATGATACATACACTTAAGAGTAGTCGCCATCTTATAACGGGTTTCTTATGATACATATAAGCGGCCACCATTTTGTACTGGCTATCTCGATGTACCCAAGAGTGGCCGCCATCATATAACAGGTTTCTTTTTGTTAGCCTAAGATTATCCCCTGTCCTATTCACATGAGGTATACCTCTGACACGTATATCGTCCATTCTATTTTTAATGTCTGTTGTGCGTTAACATCATCTTTGGCCTATATATCAAGCCCTGTTCCCACCTCAAATCTTTATGCTAGCACGTAATGCACATTAGTATCTTCCCTATAAAGTTTCAAAACTCCATGTAAGTCATTAAGCTCCTTTCCCCTCCTTTCCTGTTAGTGTGCAGTGCTCTGTACACACAAAATGGCATGCGATACCATACTGTGCATTTTAAAAGAAAGTATTGAAGTTCCTGTTCCGAATTCAGCCCTTTCTCTACACACCGCAATCTCGCTATCCATTTGGGCTGCTTGAAAGGCAAGAACCCTTGTGAGATAGTTGACTTAACCCCATGGGGAGGGACAAAAACAAGAAGGAGGAATATGGGGTCTGAAGGGATGGTATATGATGATGCTGGTATAATTTAATGATATGTTGGTGAAATGATGCAGGATATGAGAGAAGGGGAATTCTAGTTCTGCCCAGAATATAGGTTTACTCTGTTGTAGGGGTTAGAAGTTAATCAGGGGATGGTTTGCTAACACTGCATCAAGCAGGTTAGAAAGAAACAAGGAGAAACATAACTTAATACATAAGAGGAAGAGATGGAAAGGCTATAGGCTTATTGACACATGACACTGCTTTCTTGGCAATAGTAGCCCCGACATTTAAACAGGGAATGAATAAAAAAGAAGAATTTTGAAAAGGAGGGTAAATCAAATTGCAAGTAAAGTAGTGATCATCTTGTATGAGAATTTGCGGAGTACTAGAGGTGTTAAGTTTGGTAGTACGCACTTGGGGCCTCATGTAGGTGGCCTGGCATTTACCACTTCATAAATACCGAATCATACCGATTCAGTATTTATGAAGTGGTAAATGCTATGTAGGTATTCCTGCGGTAAAAATTACCGATTCGTAGAAATTCGGTAATTACCGAATCGGTATTTACCGATTCGGTAATGAGGCATACCTTCCCATTGATTGAATCAATGGGAAGGTATGCCTCATTACAGAATCGGTAAATACCGATTCGGTAATGGGGGGGAACACAATCAAGGGTGGCAGGGTGTCACATTGACACCCTGTTGCACCCCTGATTCCTGCATGTGTGCACATGTGGCACACATACATGCCCTAAGGGCATGTATGTCTGCCACATTGCACACTTCTACGTGCAAAAAAATGCTTTTTCACAGCCATTCTTCATTTACCACCAACTATTAGTTGGTGGTAAATACCGACTCCACACGACACCCACACACTCCCCCTACATATCATTACAGGATTCGGTATTTACCGAATCGGTAAAATTACCGATTCGGTAATTTTACCGATTCGGTAAATTACCGAATCCTGTAATGTGCCCCCTACATTGCAAAAGCCTAAATACCGGTCGGTAACGGTATAATTACCGAAAATCGTCCGTTACCGACCGGTATTGGGCTACCTACATGAGGCCCTTGGTAACTGAAATCACTCTTTAGAAAGTTGGAGTTCTTTGGTTTATGAAATACACGGATCAATTTGATTTTTGGGGATGGTGTGTAAAAATTAGTCCGTATACCTGACAAGCGGTGGTATTTTTTTTAAAAACTTGTTAAGGCCCTGATGAAGTCCCTAATAAGGGATGAAACGTGTTGGCTGGGCCTCTTTTAAGTGTGATGGAACTGGATACCTAATAGAAGTAACTTTATGGAAAAAGACATCAACGTCTAGAAATTAATTGAAAAACAAGATATTGAAAGTAGTTGAAAGCAAAAGAGTGATTACAAATACATGCAATTTGAATTGGAAAATTCAATCTGAACAAGGAAATTAGGTTTCCCTCCTAATATTGTGAAAGCATTTACCAAGGATTGAGTTTTGTGGGCAGTCAGAACTCCAGGAGTGGGCAAAAGAGAACAATAAGATTGGGATATTTGACCGTTGCCTCCAGAAACACCACTGCTGGTTGTCTTTTTCAAATTAGAACCTGTATGGTACAGCTTGTCTGCACATGCTGATGGTAGTTGTGGCACTTGTAAGTGTCAACATTCCATTCAAATAATGCTAAGTAGCCTTATTCACCAAACAATATATAACTTGATACTCACTGGTAGCATTGGGGTCCAGAAACAAGTCCACCTCTCCTCTTCTGTAGGCTGGGGTCCACCTATGAGACATAAACAGAGGTACATAGACCTGTGAATGCAGGACATGTTTACAGTGGATGCATGGAGCACAGTACAAAACCATTACACAAGTATGATATTGCATACAGTGGCTTTTGTTCATAAAGACAAGTAATGTCAAAGCATCATGCTGTCATGCCAGTACATAGGGGCCATATCAGCCATTGGGAGCACTGAGTTCACTGCAGGTAGAATAAGTAGTGTAGCTAACATGGTTGTTTAACTGTCTGGGCTGTGTAGTGAGTTAAATTGAAAGTTGCACACAAATCATTATAAGCCAACAATGTATACTCACACACTTACATGTGATCACATGTACAAGACACACCAAACTGTACCCATGGTCATTGGACTCTGACATAAACTTATTTAGAACACACAAACAAGTTGAGGCACATAGGGCCTCATATATGAAGGCATTGTGCAGCCTTTACCTCACTTGTCAGTGACGCTGCAGCACTGTAATCAATGTGCAACACTGCACCCTGGTCACAAAGTGACACATCTAGGCAGATGTGTTACTTTGTAAAGGTATTTCCTACATCATACCTGCACCAGGTAATATGCATGCAGGGTGGGCGTTCTCCCGTAAAGAAGCCTTGTAGATATGGCACAGTGAAAAATCTGAGATTTCTCTGCCCTACTCCCAGGACTTGACTTCGTCACGATCCTTTCGCCTTCATCAAGCAGGCATAAGGAGTGAATCAGGGCTTTTCACATGGGACCTGCCCATATGAAATGACACATTACTGGAGTTGCATCAATTATCTGATGGACTCCTTCAATTCATCATTTTTCTGCCACTAGATACGTCAGGATTCCTGACTTATCTGTTAAAGTCTCTGCGCCATGGAGCTCCACAGTGTAAACACGGTGCATCCATGGTGTTGCAAGGATGGCGCCATGAATAATGTCACATTGCCGTTTTAGCCCAGCAATGCACCACTTTTCCAAAATAAGGCCTATATTTCCTCACTTACTGTACATGTCACTATTCCACACAATGAATATATGTGTGTGAGTAGAACTATGGGTGTTTAGGCATGTTGGTAGTTACCAAGAGGTCCACTGACTTCCAGGCCAAGATGATCCAGCAGATCAGGCTCTCTACTGACGACATCTTGCCAGTGGTGCTGTAGCTGGTGGACAGTCCTCTCCACATCAAAAATGCACAACATCTGGTACCAGACCTTTCTCCATCACTGACGGCGTTCTCGGGGTGGGTAACCTTTGCTGACGTGGCCGCCATTGCTAATCATATTTGGTAAGTAATTCTTTATGAGCCAAAGTATGCCCCAAACTCGTTCAGCGAAAGGTTTTCAGACCTGCCCACCATAGCAGAAATAATTTTGACCCCCCCTCAAAAACAAACAGAAACTTATTACCAAACATTACTCTCACCATACAACTAATGATCTCAATAACAGATATACACCCCACAACACAATACAATAGATGACACAATTTATTTCTCTAGACAATGTACAGACATTTTTTTAAAACTTGCACAAAACACACACCAAAAAACAGGACACCTCAACTGACAATCGGTCTGCACTAGACAAATCCCTCAAACAAAAAGCACTCCCCTAGGAATTGTAAGTGAAAGAGAAACTAACTATCCACTTCCTGTTTTGCAGCTTTGCTAAGTCATTGCAAAATTTTCTATATGGATGTGACACGTTTTTACATTTTGCATTATATTTTCCACCTATGCATCAGGTTTCTTTGGCGCAACATCCATTAGGAAGAATCATGTCACAATGTCTGCATGCGTGATGTTTGTTGATAAAGTGTCTTTTTCAATATTTAGCATTAAGCTTAGTAGGCAATCAGTCATTTTTAAAAGAGATGAGTGGCTGCCATGTTTAATGCTTCATTTTGTAAAGATATGTGTCATGTTTTGTATAACAAAGTACCTCTTTCAATACGAGCGTGAAAATCTGAAGTGATGCGTGGATTTATCAAAGAGATGCACAGTAAGGCCTAGGTTATGTTACTTTACCTCAAAAGGGGTGACGTTAACTAAGCTAAAGTAATTTTTGGGACAGAAAATCACATCAGGCCTATTGATATGTCACCACTACTTCTGATGTGTCAATTTTGTTTAGTTGGTGTGCTAACTTATGGCACTTTGCATGTGGGATTTGCAATGCACTAATGTGACACATCCTATTCACATGTACTGTGCACTTTTGGTTACACTTTGACATTGGTGTACTATCTTGCTACATGGGGCACTAATATGTAAAGGGCAAAGATTTCCTGTTTGTGCCAGGCACATCTTCACAGAGGTGTGCCTGCCGCAACAGGGAAATGGCCGCAATTACATGCAATGCACTGACCCCGGGGCTGCAGGAAACTAGTGCCACTTGGTAGCTTCTATGACTATGCATCCATGACTGTTATACAGCACAGGAGTAGAGACTAAGGGATTCCTCATTTTCATGAAGCCACGCAACCATGCAAATGTGGGAGCAGCCTCAGAAGATTGTGCCTGGCCTATCCATATCACAGAAGGAGCCACATAAGCATGTGCGATCCTTTTGTGATTACAAAGGGTCCCAGCGCCGTGCAAGGCTGTCGCAAATACCTCTTGCACACCCAGAGCCGTTCAATGTTACAGCCCGTATTATATTGTCCAATTCCGAGCATCTGTCATTCGATACAGTAGATGTCTCACGGCCTGGGAACAATATAGCACACCTACAACTCATTTGAGAGTCCTTGTATTTGCATTGAGAACCTTAGTGTTGTGCTGGACATTGTGATAACAGATAGTTCATGTGAAAAACTGATTTACAATGTATGTGCATCGTCTTATACCGGCAGCAGTGGGTAGGATGTCTTTGCCATCTGCTTCCGCTGGTTCTATGACATTACAACGCATGCCAGTACCCCGCATGCCGTTGCAACGCAAATCTTTACCCCGACTTGCTGTCGGGGGTGCACTGGAAGTTGGAATAGTTTAATTTACTATTCCAACTCCAGTGTGTGCAACAGTAGGGAAGGTGTTGGAGTTAAATCCAACACCTTCTACCCCCTGCTAAACACCTTTCGCATTGCAACGGCATTCGGGGTAATGGCATGCGTTGTAACTCTTGCGGTGTAACGGCTGTTTCCCACTTCCGCTTCATTCTCATCATTCGCCATTGTCTCCAGGGGTTGTTGTCCTTCATCCCTGGGCACAACTGTTTGAACACATATATTTTGGAGAATAGCACAAACTAGGATCTTCTCACCTACCATTTCAGGCGAATAAAGCTGCCGGCCCCGGATAAGTCCAAACACCTAAACCTGTCCTTGAGCAGGCCTAAACTTCTCTCTGTTACATTGCGTGTACGGCAATGTGCATAATTGTAGGCCTTTTGAGGGTCTGTCTGGGGGTGTCCAAATAGGGTCATCCCCCATGTCTGTAGGCCATATCATTGATCAGATGTAAGTGAGAAGTAGGACAACTGATAATAATGTTGCTCATGCTTACCAATACATGCCATGGTGTGTATGTTATGTATGCTATGATATTTTTAGATATCGCTTTTGTTATGATTAGATGATGTGTTTGTGACATGTGTTGCTTCCATTGCTGTGTATCATGTAAAATGCTGGACAGGGGATGGTGCATTGCTGCCCAAGAGTTGCTGACTGTAATGTAGAATGGATCATAATCAGTGAAGGATACCTGGTGCCCTAATATATATGGGTTGCACTTTCCCTGTTTGTGCCTGGCACACCTTGAAATAGGTGAGGCAGCCGCTAATAGGGAAAGGGAACCCTATGACATAGGATGCACTGCACCAAGAGCTGCCGCAAACTTGTGCTGCCCAGAGGGCAGCCCAGGCAAGTGAAATACAGAGCAGCTGTAAAATAGCCAGTCTGTATTTCACTCTGCATTGGCAAACCCATCTGGACTTTTAAAAGGTATTAGAGATCCCCTTGCAGGCGGGTGCAGTGTGTGACTGCACCTAGCTGCAAGTAGATATTTGGGGCATCCATGGGATCCCTTCTCCTCCCTAAAGAGGCCGCAGTGTGCCACTTTCAAGGTGGTACAGTGTCAGTGTGCCTCCTGAGAGCTTCTTTGACTCCACAACTATGTCTGTGATACAGCACAGACGCAGAGTCAAAGGTATTTCCTAATCTGCATGGGGCACCCCCCATGCGCATGAGTGCACATATCCAGAAGATAGAACTGGTGCTTTATCTGCGCCAGTGCTATTGTTATGTCAGCAGGGGACACACAAGGGTCTTTCACCCCTTCTGTAATAACAAAGTGCCCAGGGATCACACAAATTGGGCACAAACATCCATTGCACCCCCAGGGCACTTCATATAATATGGCCCCTGGTGGATATACCTTTCCACTACATGGTGTGTGGTGCTTGGAGTGGATGTGTGTATTATCCTTTGGTCTTTCACTTGTTTGCTCAGTAGTTGTGTCAAATGTTGTTTGTGTGAGGTCCATCATGTCTTGCACTGACACATGCATATGTCCATGACTACACACATTGGTCAGTACTGGGTTACATTACATGCATGTAAACTCATTAAAATGGCCTGTGGGCACATGTCAACACACATATCATCACTTACTTGCACACAGTGATGCCATGATGCTTTTAGTGCCACAATTCACCAATGTGTTCCCATGAAATCTTCAATGCCAACCACAGAGGTTTGCATGTCTTGACTCGTGCAACTATGGAGCTTTTGTAGACATATATTGTGTTGCATGCATGAAGCATGTGACTCATACTGATAACACTATCTGCGGGGATGATCTGTGAGGGCCATATTTATGAGGCCCCTTGCATCACTTTAGCACCACCAGAGCATCACTTTTTAGACTTTCTGGTGAAATTATGTGCTGTGCATATTTACAGATCCATTATTAGGACATTAATGTGGCTTTTCCTGTCCTTGTGAAAATGCGCCTCTTTCATACAGTACACTGCATTAAAAGGGGCGTTCCATGGGTGTTGCAGTAGGTGTTCACACGCAACATCCATAGAATCAGAAGCATTGTGAGATTTTCTAACAATTGTAAAGCTGGGAATCCATCAACATATGACAACACCCCAGGGGTGGCATTAGGGATGGGCAGCGAGGATAATAAATGTTGTTAGCCAAATTTTTTCATTTTTCAATGTGTGTTGCATTCTACTACATGCATAGAAAGAGGAAATCCCCTGAATAATTGACTCTGTGCATGAAGGAGTGCCTTCCTGCACAAGATCAATCAACCCCGCAACACAGGTACACTTGCACCATGGTGCAAGGGTGCCTGCATTGGTGCATGGCAGCCCATTGTGTGCTGGTACAAGGGGAAAGGACAGGACTGTGCCATATCTTATGGATATGGTGCTTTTCTGGGCTTTGAATTTGACACAGAGCAGCGCAGCATCATTCCTTGCTGCACTGCCCTTCACTAAGCCCTCATAAATGAGGCCCTGAGATGTGCCAGATGTCCAGCTATTCTGACAGAATATTGGTATATATTAATTTTAAATGTTGCTTACCTACAAGAAGATCATTGCCATATTGTTCATTTTGGAAGTGGCTCTTGATGATGCAGCGGCGGAATATGAATGCCTCATGTACACTACCAGGAAATTTAGCCAGGACATTTGTGAAGAGTACCCGAAGGTACACAATGGCCTGGACATTTACTGAGTGGGTGTGCTCCCTGTTATGGTAGAGATGGGCACTTGCAGCAAGAGAGATCAGTTGCACTTGCATACAGTCCATGGCACCAAGAACATGTGGGAAGCCTGCAATGGCATTAAAGCCTAGGTTTATCTCCAGTTGAAGCCGTTTGGCGTTTGGAAAATGGAGGTACTGTGGTTTGAGGTGAATTATGGCATCCAGGACAGATGGAAGTAAGGCAGTAAACGATGCTTGGGAAACACCTGCCACTCGTGCTGCCGTGGTTTTCGGAATGAGTCTGAGGCCAACATGTGTAAAACTGCTAGGAGCTTGGCCTGCGATGGGATGTTGCAGACCCTGGCAGTTGGTGGCTGTAGCCGTGGTGAGATCTGATGTAGCAAGCTCACAATGGCTGCCCTCCTGAGGCGGTTATATCTTATAACCTCTTCCTCCCTGAGCCCAATAAGGGTAGTCTCTGACAGTAGATGCGCACCCTTCTCCTGCGCTCCTTTGCAGTGGTGGAGGTAGGGGCGGTTGTGGAATTTGGGCTGGTGTTGGTTGTGACATTGTCCAGGCAACTCCCAGCTGCAAGATTAGCAGGTCCATATTGACAGAGATTGATGGCAGGCTGTTCTGCTAGGCTTCTCTTTTATTGTAACAGCACATGGGTCATTTCCGACGCATGGGTTTGTGAGGTGTATGGATTATAACGCAATTTTAAATCTGCGTGATGCAGCCCAAGGATGCATCCACTCGTGGAATACTTGTATATATCCCTGTGTCTGTACTGCGGTAAAAGTTCCTTTTGAACGCCTAGCTTGAATATATTATTACTTACTCGGTGCAGCAGGTTCTGATGCTGATCCATTCCAATGCAGGTCTCTTGTATATGTCGCATCTCCCTAGATACGTCACTTTGTAAATATGGAGTAAAAAAAAAACCACTCATGAATCACAAAAAGTGACGCAACTGCAGTACAAGGGGCTTGTAAATATGCTCCAGAATTTCTGTCATACTCACCAGTGCCCTCGTACAGGTGCTTCAGCTTGCTCCCTCTCTCCTGCAAGGCATTCATTACTACATGCCCCGTCGCATCTCTCCCCAAGTACTTTTTCGTTCAATTTCTCATCCCACAGAAACTTTGCTTGCCCCCTTTTTCCAAGTCACCTCAGGAGCTCCCATCTGCACCTCCTTTCTCTCAGAAGTGCCGATGGGAAGCAGCGGACTGACCTGAGGCAGAGGATAGGCAGCCTGAAGTACCAACTGTGGTTGGGTGGGCATCCTAGACTTAAGCAAAAGGTAAGTATCAAAAAAGAAGAGAGAGAAAATGAGAATGTGTGCATTATTGTTGTATCCACTGTCCACCTTGGTAAGATTTGGGATCGTGTACAATGGTGGTACTTCTTGATAATGTTTAGGTATCCATGCAATGATATTTATCCCTGGTAAATTGCGAGCACTCATATATGGGGTAACTTAAAAAGGCATCCATGATATTATGCCCATCATTGGTAAAAGGCTGATCATCACATACTGATGGTAATTCTTGGTAACCTTTGTTCATACATCGGATGATGCAATTCCTCACCTAGAGAGAATACTGGGCCTGACGCAACACAGGCAATTATTGGCAACATACTAGTATCCCAAGTGATGGTACTCATTGGCTGCAGCCGTTAAAATTCTGGGTGTGGAACAAAAGTGGTAATTATTGTCAATGTGTGGTCATCAATAGAATAATGCAAATAATCCACCCTTGGAAAAATGCCAGCCTTTACATAACAGCAGTGATTTTTGACAGCTTGTGGGCAGCTTTGGAGCTACACACTCTGATAACCCCTGGCAACATGTTGAGCCTCACATGGTGCTGTTACTCATAAACATATGGAAATCCATGCACAATGCTCATTATCAACCCTATTGAAAATAAACTGGCATCAGCATAAGAGCAGTATTATTTGGCTACATGTGGACATCGGTGCTATGAAGCTCGCCACTGGTAAAATCATGTCTCTGGCACAACATTGTATTGGGGGAATCTATGCTATGATGATGCCTTTGTTTGGCACAGTGCTCTTCCTGCCAGAATCCTATTCATTTCAGACACTTTGCTTATATATATGACACCGTGGTGTATATTGCATAATGATAGCTTTGGCGGTGTGGTGTTAATTTATGGTGTATTGTAGGCATTCATTGCACAGTGATAACGGAGTTTGTTGGCATCAGCGGCACAATCGTTGCTCTGGTACTATTGTGATAATTTCTCCCATTTTGTGGCCATCCATTGCACAATGGTGGTACTTTCTGTCATACTGTGGGCACCCACTATTCTGCCCATTGCATTATGGTTGTTACTCATGCCATACTAAGGGCATGCATAGTGAATACAAGCCAACCCTCCTTATTCAGGCAGGAGATTACTGATTTCAAAGTCAGTCTTCCACCTCTCGATTCCTGCATGCAGAAACCCGATATGGATTGCCGAATCATGATCTGCTGGAAACAAGGCAAAGGTGAAATGTTGATGCCTATCACGCATGCACCCATCCAAAGTTCACGCTTTAGTTAACGCTTTGCAATTAATTCTTGAAGGGGGAGATTAGAGAGTGAGACAGGCCTTGACATTTTTGGCAGTGTTACATAGCGCATACTAAAATAGAGTTTAGACGTCTGTTTTTGTTTGTGCTATGTTGTTAAACTTCCACTCGCCTGCTCTAAAATGTTGGCATGTATGATAGTAAGATGCTGCCCACCATGGAATAATGCTGACCCTGGCTTAAAAGTGGTAATTTTGGCATATTATGGCCAGCCATGGTACGATGGTGTCAAGGAATAAATGAAAATAATTTTGAATACATTACAGTTCAAGCAGGTTCAGAAGAAAGGAACTAACACAGGTGAACATATACAACCTGCACGCCAGTGTGCATGCTAGTGTGCACATTTATAAAGGAAGAACAATGGTTCCAGTGGAATAATATGACCTATCTTAATAATAGTATGCACAATCGCAATAAGGAGAGTTCAAATAATGTCAGAGGCGGAAAAAGAAACCAACAAGATACTGATATTTCAATATAAACAATTTATAAATTTGTCAATTCTCAAGACAGAAAAATAGATATTTACATTGTACCAAAGTCATGAAAAACATTTGTACATAGTGTCCCAAGTGAAAAATGGAACCTAAACCATTAGTGAGAATGTGATAACTATACACAAGGGGACCGATTCACAGAACTAACTTAAGACAAAATCCTAAACTTACTACTTTTGGTATTCACACAAGGCATTTTGTTAGAAATGGGGGTCTCTAGTTGACAATGGCTGACCACTGTCCAAGTAGGGACCCTTCTTCCTAAGTCAGAGTAAGCGGGCTACACCCTTTGATAACCCCTGCTCAACCCTGTGGTAACGTAGCACGAGCAGTTAGGCTTATCTCAGAGGCAGTGTGTGAAGCATTTATGACCATACACAGTAACACAGTGAAGAACACTACAAAGGGACACCACACAAGTAGTTATAAAAAATAAGTATCTTTATATATATATACTTAACACAAGACCAATAACAGTAAAAAGCCACAGAACTAGAAAATAGGGTTACTCTTAAAATGCTGCAAAAATGGTTCAAAGTGTGCAAAGAGGAGTTCAGTTAAAGGCAGTGGTCTCTGCGACCCTTTTACTCACAAACTACGTGGATTCTGTAAAGCTCAACCCTGTGGTAACGTAGCATGAGCAGTTAGGCTTATCTCAGAGGCAGTGTGTGAAGCATTTATGACCATACACAGTAACACAGTGAAGAACACTACAAAGGGACACCACACAAGTAGTTATAAAAAATAAGTATCTTTATATATAGACCTAACACAAGACCAATAATAGTAAAAAGCCACAGTACTAGAAAATAGGGTTACTCTTAAAATGCGGCAAAAATAGTTCAAAGTGTGCAAAGAGGAGATCAGTTCAAGGCAGTGGTCTCTTCCACCCTTTTACTCTCAAACTACCTGAATTCTGTAGCAAAGCAACCAAAATGTTGCTAAGGAGCTGTAGCGATGACCAACGATGCATTGAATCCTTGCCGCAAGGGAGGATGATGCGCTGATCTGTGTGCTGGACAAAGCGACAAACTTCTACACGCTAAGCCGGCGATGCGATGGGAGGATGATGCGCCGAGCCTGTTGCGTGTGCAATCTTGTTGCGATGAAAAGAAATGGCGCCTCGCGAGGGAGCGACGATCCTGATGCGATGAAAATGGCGAACGCTCGGCGTCCGCGCTGAGATGTCGTGAAGCGATGAATGCGATGCGATGATTTTTGGTTAGCGAGTGCTTGGAGGCCCGCAAACATGCGATGCGATAATCTTCGGGTTAGCGAGCGTTTGGCAGCTCGCAAACGTGTGATGCGATGATCTCCGGTAGTGAGCACTCAGTGGCAGCAGCGCGATGATTTTCCTTACGCTCTTCAGCTGTGACGGCTCGGTCTTCTCCACAGTAGAACTAGAGGCCCTGGAACTCACAGGAGCCTCACCTGCAGACAGAAATCCTCGCTGGGAGGAAACAGGAGGCTGGCGTTGGAGTCTGATGTGCCTGAGACTCCAGCAGGAGGCTAGCTCTCTTCTAGCCCTTGGTTGATTGCTGTAGCAAGATAAAATAAAAGTTCCTTCAAAGTCCTTTTCCTCTTCTTCTAAGTCCAGTAGTAACCACTGCAGGCCAGTCCAAGAAACAGCACTCAGCACAAGGACAGTCCTCTCCTGCAGATTCCTTCAGTTACACGGACAGAGGTTCTTCTTGTTGTCCAGGAGCAAAACAAATTGTAGGGGTTTCAGCACAGATATTTATACCCCAAAAGTCTTTGTTCTAAAGAGTCACAAGTCACTGAACCCAGCCAGAACCAGTTCAGCCCAGCCCTGGAGCACTTTGTTTACCAGGCTGCATCTTTCCTTTCAGAAAGAGGGGCTCTGCCATCAGACCCACAGTGGGAGGTGGAGCCAGCATTCACCTTGCCAGGCACAGCTCTATTCAGGTCCTGGAGCTGCCCCTCCCTATACTCCAATGCAGATCTCTCTATTCAATCCAGGTCTGACTCAGCCTGCCCTGTCCCTCCAAAACCAGACAGCCAATACACATAACAGCAGAGCACACTGGAAGGCTTAGGCAAGAAAATACCTACCTTCTAAAAGTGGTATTTTCAACACAGAATATAAAAATAAACTTCACTAAAAGATGTATTTTAATATTCTGAGCTCAGGCATACTAAATTCATTTTTCTACCATGTTCTGTGGGTCAGTTAGGACTATATCATGTAATAGCCAAACCTCCCATTCTGGCCTGTGGAGAACAGGTAGCCTTACAGTAGTGAACAACGAAATTGAGTGTAATTCACTACCAGGACATGCTACACACATCAGAGCATGTCCTACCTTACACATACAATGCACCCTACCAGAGCGGTGGCTTACATGATGCCAAGGGAAGGTTCATGGGCTGGGAAGTGGGTGCACTTCACAGCCAAGAGGGCAGTTCTAGACTGCACACAGACACTGCAGTGGCAGGTCTGAGACACACTTTACAAGCTGCTTCTGTGGGTGGCACAAACCAGCGCTGCAGGCCCACCAGCAGCATTTGGTTTACCCGCCCTGGGCACACACAGGCCATGCTACTAGGGTCTAACAGGCAAATCAAATAAGCCCCGGGTTGCGAGGTTCTGGGAATTGGAGTTTCATGCTACACTGGAACATAAGGGTTCATTTTAAGGCGGCGCTTAGTGTGGGGTGGGCTTGTCAATCAGTATCCACGTGTTTATCCACCTGGAGAGAACCAGGGGCGTTGGTTATATATTGCATCAGTTTCTAGGAGCTGATTCAGTCAAATCTATTAGCAAACCGGGGCCGCGGAGTGCAGAGGAATAGTGCTCAGGAATGGGGCCCACTAGCGAACTCGGTTTATTTTTGAAAAATGTGCTGACACATGTGCCACGGTAAGCGTTGTTGATGCGCCCAACCTTATGTACCTCAGGTTGCCAGTATATGTTTTGAACTAAGTATCACGCTATGTAGGTTTTAAGGCTCAAGGACCATGTTTAAGTCGGTGAATGTAGTGTCAGGCAGCAAGATTATACATCGCTATGATGAAATTCAGCGGATTATCTTTGTATGCGCTGCTGTATTGTTAATATCAACAGATATATTGATAAACTCTAAGCTATTGCATTAAGAGGGCTTAATAATGCCAAACGTTTTTTAAATATTAATTTTTATGTTTCAGATACCCCTGACGAAGGGATTTTATCCCAAAATGCATTGGGTTATTTTTAATAAAAAAGTGGCACGTGAAAACCAGATTGCTTCCTACGTTTTTTGGAATGAGTAAAATGGATTGAATAATTAAGAAGAAAAAAAGATATGGAGCAAATTATGGACAAATATACAAGTTGAGAAGTAACAAGTTTTGATTGATTGGATTCATTCTTGAACGGCTGTGCATCTTGAAGTGGCACCGAACGAGGTGTCAAAGTGTTTTGTTAAATATGTTATGGTCTGCCCTCACTAGTAGTGTACACTATAATTACTGTATGCGATCATAAATGCAAGTTCAAATCCCACCGCTGCCACCAATGTTAGAAATGGGGGTCTCTAGTTGGCAATGGTTGGCCACTGTCCAAGTAGGGACCCTTCTTCCTAAGTCAGAGTAAGCGGGCTACACCCTTTGATAATCTCTGCTCAACCCTGTGGTAATGTAGCACGAGCAGTTAGGCTTATCTCATAGGCAGTGTGTGAAGCATTTATGACCATACACAGTAACACAGTGAAGAACACTACAAAGGGACACCACACAAGTAGTTATAAAAAATAAGTACCTTTATATATAGACTTAACACAAGACCAATAACAGTAAAAAGCCACAGTACTAGAAAATAGGGTTACTCATAAAATGCGGCAAAAATAGATCAAAGTGTGCAAGGAGGAGTTCAGTTCAAGGCAGTGGTCTCTTCAACCCTTTTACCCTCAAACTACCTGAATTCTGTAGCAAAGCAACCAAAATGTTGCTAAGGAGCTGTAGCGATGATTTTCCTCACGCGTGACCAGAGATGCGTTGAATCCTTGCCGCAAGGGAGGGTGATGCGCTGATCTGTGTGCAGGACAAAGCGACAAACTTCTACACGCTAAGCCGGCGATGCGATGAAATCCTTGTCGCGAAGGGAGGATGATGCGCCGAGCCTGTTGCGTGTGTGATCTTGTTGCGATGAAAAGAAATGGCGCCCCGCGAGGGAGCGACGATCCTGATGCGATGCGATGAAAATGGCGAACGCTCGGCATCCGTGCTGCGATGTCGTGAAGAGATTAACTTGATGCGATAATCTTTGGTTAGCGAGCGCTTGGAGGCCCGCAAACATGCGATGCGATAATCTTTGGGTTAGCGAGCGTTTGGCAGCTCGCAAACGTGTGATGCGATGATCTCCGGTAGTGAGCACTCAGCGGCAGCAGCGCGATGATTTTCCTTACGCTCTTCAGCTGCGACGGCTCGGTCTTCTCCACAGTAGAACTAGAGGCCCTGGAACTCACAGGAGCCTAACCTGCAGATAGAAATCCTCGCTGGGAGGAAACAGGAGGCTGGCGTTGGAGTCTGATGTGCCTGAGACTCCAGCAGGAGGCTAGCTCTCTTCTAGCCCTTGGTTGATTGCTGTAGCAAGATAAAATAAAAGTTCCTTCAAAGTCCTTTTCCTCTTCTTCTAAGTCCAGTAGTAACCACTGCAGACCAGTCCAAGAAACAGCACTCAGCACATGTTTTTTTTTTACACAAAGACGGTGCACCAAGGAAAAAAGTCTTTTCAATAAGTCCAATGTGTTGTTCTTTTATTTTCATTCAATTTTTCAAAAAACAGACTCAGCCAACGCGTTTCGTTCTCTACGAACTTCGTCAGGGCTGTGAGAAAACATAGATAAAAACATACATATGTATAAAAACACATAAAATACACCATACAACACAACAAACTACATAGCCAATACTACATAGAAAAATGACATCATTACATATTACCATATAAATTAGTAAACAAACCTCAACAAACACAAAAATTCAATTGCAAATTCTGACAAATATATATGTTACAAACAAAAGATGAATCAAACATGTATTGCATTTACATACACATATATAAAAACCAAACAACATACAATTTAGTCAAACACATATATATCACAAAAGGTTTAAGAAAACACCACAGAAAACACATATATATTCTGCTTAGTTTCACGGACAGGACTTAGTGTGTTACGCCCACCTACATGTGCTGTTCAATGTTATATGAAGAGAACTCCTTTGAATCAATTTATAAGTGTGAAAAGAACTCTAAAAGACAATAATTAATAATCAGGTATTTTGGTAAAGTTAAAGAAGATAATCCTTTTAATACCGAAAACACTACATCAAATGGAAGATGATCTATACAGAAACAGAATTAAAGAAAAAATCTATATAACAAAAGAAAATAATATAAAATTCAAGATAACAATTCTTACCATGGATTATCTCCAAGGAGCGGCCACCATATATTCCAAAAGAAACACCGCCGTCCTTCAAACGAATATATATGACCTAATACGAATAATAGTTTTCCAAGAAAAGGAAAAAGACAAAAGACGAATTCCATTAAGGCCTATTGCGGGCATGACTAATCGCAATCTCCTCAAGTAGCCATCTAATTCATACATAAAGAGATGACAAAAGGCTTACCTCTGCAAATGTAGAGGTTCTTATTAAGAAATCACCGGCTAGTCCAACATTCAATTAATCAAGTCCCTTTATGTCCGATTTATATGTTTCACGAAAAGAAGTAAGACGACCTTGTTGTCGTATATTTATGCCCACAGTACAGGCTCCATCATTCTAGAAGGGTAATATAAAAAACACACACGGTGTCAAAGGAGTCCACTATAGTTTTAGAAAAAGTGTTTTGATAAATTCCATTGCATATTGTTAATGACAATATGCGCTAACGTATCACAAGAATACAAAGACTATGGTTATCACCATGATTTATTACATCGCTTTGCGGACCTGCGGGTACTACTTACTTATACGCATAAAATATTAACGTTAGAAGCGTTTTGAGCAAGCGAACGATCAACGTTATTATATTCACCAGTTTGGAAATATTATTATTCATAAAATGCATACGGCCGCTTTAAAGATCGGAGGGTCCCACCTAATTGTGTGCAAAAATATTTAGCATCAGAAGCATTTTGAACATACGAATAATCAACATTATTTTCACTAATTTGGACATGTAGCTGTCCCCATCTACCTCCCAATAAGCTATCAACTTGTTGAACTATTGGGGCGGTAGCAGCGAGGATCCCAGCAAGAGACATATATACACGAGCAACCAACAACGCTCATGGCGATAATTCAGTAAAAGCGTTTCTTTTTATCACACAGTTCGCCCAAAAGGACAATAATAATAAGAATCATAGAATAAAATCAAAATAGTAAACGATGAAATCGTTTTTTAAGTGTAAAAGTGGTGTTACACCATTACACTCCCCTCCACACATAACATGGCGATCTCGTCTTACCTTTCAAAAAGGGGCGCTATCTCGTGTCACCAGTGAAACCCTACCCCATAGGTCAGCCGTCTTAAATAGGCCTATCCCCCATATCACGTGGTGTATGTCGATGTTTATAGGCGAAAATACAAATCTTAGTGTTTGTTTCACCTCTGCGGGCGCCATTTTGGAACGGAGTTCCCATACATAGTGTTCAATCACGTATCGGTTAAACCCGCATATATATAAAAGTCACTTAAACAACTATGGGAAATTCGATGTCCAAACCGGTCCCATATTAAGATTACAATAATAATATCCTCACTGAAGCGATTCTTTGGCCAGGTTTTCAGTACTCAAACATCATGGGAGTAGCATGATCGATATGTTTATACATTTCAAAACTGCTATATTAAAACCGTATTGTTTTCCCAATAGTAGCGTATAGGCCCAAGTAGCGACCAATGCGTATCGTTTGCCTACGTATGCGATACTCAATACTAAAAATCTTTATGATATCAAAAATCAAGAGGAAACCTCAAAGTATAAATAAAGCGTTTCCTATATATACAAGTGTACGTCACGAAGATATACATATATTAAAATCAATATAGGCACATGAGCCTAAAAAGTTGACCGATGGACGTGTAAAAATATAAGCTCGATACGATCCATATATAATGACGTACCAGTATTCCCTGATGTTAGTACTATCTTTACCTAGACACAAAGAACAAAACGTATCAAAACTTAAAGTGTATATCATTAGAAGCCAAAATTGGCGTCAATGATATTTATACTGATGTTCGCTTGATCTGCACGCAATTCAATGAAATATTATTGGCCAACCCTCCATGAGCTCAATATATAACGAGTTATTATTAATGTTTCAAATCAGTATGCGACAATGGAAGTCAACACTTTAAAGAAGAAGGGAGAAAAAGGGGATAACGCGTTTCGTTCTCTACGAACTTCGTCAGGGCATGGATTATCTCCAAGGAGCGGCCACCATATATTCCAAAAGAAACACCGCCGTCCTTCAAACGAATATATATGACCTCTGCAAATGTAGAGGTTCTTATTAAGAAATCACCGGCTAGTCCAACATTCAATTAATCAAGTCCCTTTATGTCCGATTTATATGTTTCACGAAAAGAAGTAAGACGACCTTGTTGTCGTATATTTATGCCCACAGTACAGGCTCCATCATTCTTTCAAAAAGGGGCGCTATCTCGTGTCACCAGTGAAAGCACTCAGCACATGGACAGTCCTCTCCTGCAGATTCCTTCAGTTACACGGACAGAGCTTCTTCTTATTGTCCAGAAGCAAAACAAGTTGTAGGGGTTTCAGCACAGATATTTATACCCCAAAAGTCTTTGTTCTAAAGAGTCACAAGTCACTGAGCCCAGCCAGAACCAGTTCTGCCCAGCCCTGGAGCACTTTGTTTACCAGGCTGCATCCTTCCTTTCAGAAAGAGGGGCTCTGCCATCAGACGCACAGTGGGAGGTGGAGCCAGCATTCACCTTGCCAGGCACAGCCCTATTCAGGTCCAGGAGCTACCCCTCCCTATACTCCAATGCAGATCTCTCTATTCAACCCAGGTCTGACTCAGCCTGCCCTGTCCCTCCAAAACCAGACAGCCAATACACATAACAGCAGAGCACACTGGAAGGCTTAGGCAAGAGAATACCTACCTTCTAAAAGTGGTATATTCAAGACATAATATAAAAATAAACTTCACTAAAAGATGTATTTTAATATTCTGAGCTCAGGCATACTAAATTCGTTTTTCTACCATGTTCTGTGGGTCAGTTAGGACTATAGAATGTAATAGCCAAACCTCCCATTCTGGCCTGTGGAGAACAGGTAGCCTTACAGTAGTGAAAAACAAAATTGAGTGTAATTCACTACCAGGACATGCTACACACATCAGAGCATGTCCTACCTTACACATACAATGCACCCTACCATAGCGGTGGCTTACATGATGCCAAGGGAAGGTTCATGGGCTGGGAAGTGGGTGCATTTCACAGCCAAGAGGGCAGTTCTAGACTGCACACAGACCCTGCAGTGGCAGGTCTGAGACACACTTTACAAGCTGCTTCTGAGGGTGGCACAAACCAGCGCTGCAGGCCCACCAGCAGCATTTGGTTTACCCGCCCTGGGCACACACAGGCCACGCTACTAGGGTCTAACAGGCAAACCAAATAAGCCAATCATGGATATACCAATTCTCATGTCATCTTTACACAGGGAGCATTCGCGCTGTGGCACTGATTGGCAGTGGCACAGCGCCCAGAGCATCTATTACCAGCAAAAACAGAGGAGACAACAGCGAAAAATGGAAGGGAGACCCACGCCAATGGTGCCAGGTCTAACACGTGTCCCCTCCAGCTGAAATGTGGGGAGAACTACCCATCCCCTTGGAAGTTCTCATCGCTAAGGCGGAAAAATCTGGACAGACCATCAGCATTGGCGTGTTCTGTACCAGGGCGATGTTCCACCGTGAAGTCCATACTCTATAGGGAAATGGACCAACTCAACAACTTGGGATTCTCATCCCTCATCTGCATCAACAATCTGAGGGGCCTATGGTCTGTCTGAACCCGGAAGTGAGTCCCAAACAGGTATGGTCTCAGCTTCTTCAGTGCCCAGACCACAGCAAATGCCTCACGCTCAATTGCACTCCACCTCTGTTCCCGTGGAAGTAGCCTCCTACTGATGAAGGCTACAGGTTGGTCTAGTCCCTCCTCATTCATCTGTGACAGAACAGCCCCCACCCAATGCTCTGAAGCGTCTGTCTGGACAATAAATTCCTTAGCAAAATTGGGCGCCTGGAGTACGGGTGCTGTACACATGGCAGTCTTGAGGGCATCAAAATCTTTCGGACAGGTGTCAGTCCAGTTCACAATCTTTGGCTGCTTCTTGGAAGTCAGCTCAGTCAAGGGTGCAACAATGTTGTCATACCCCTTGACAAACTTCCTGTAGTAACCCGTGAGTCCTAAGAAGGCCCTCACCTGGGTCTGGGTCCTTGGGGGCTCCCAAGCCAGGATGTTTTCAATCTTGGGCTGCTGGGGTGCCACCCGGCCACTCCCCACCTGGTGTTCCAAGTACAACACAGAACCCTACCCAATCTGGCACTTACTGGCCTTGATTGTGAGGCCTGCTATGCGCAGTGCCATCAACACTTCCCATAGGTGGTGCAAGTGGTCCTACCAGGAGGAACTAAACACTGCAATGTCATCCAGGTAGGCGGCACTGAAATCCTCCAGCCCAGCCAACACCTGGTTGACCAACCTCTGAAAGGTGGCCCGGACATTCTTCATCCCAAAGAGCATCACACGGAACTGGTAGTGCCCATCTGGTGTGGAGAATGCTGACCTCTCCTTTGCCCCATCAGTTAAGGCGATCTGCCTGTACCCAGACGTTAGATCAAACGTGCTGAGGTAACGGGCAGCCCCTAACCAATCTATGAGCTCATCAGCTCTGGGGATGGGGTGCGCGCCAGTCCTCGTGAACGAATTGAGACCTCGGTAGACCACACAGAACCTAAGTTCCGGAGTGTCACCAGGCGCTGCAGCTTTTGGTACCAAGACCACAGGGCTGGACCAAGGGCTGCTAGAGGACTCAATCACCCCTAGGGCAAACATTTTGGAGACCTCCTCCTTATTGTAGGCCCTGACCCTGTCAGTCACTCTGTAAGCCTTGTGCTTGACAGGAGGACTGTCCCCGGTGTCTACCTCATGGACGCACCAATCAGTGACACCAGGCACCAGGGAAAACAAATCAGAAAATTGCCCCAACAGCTGGTGACAATCTCTCTGCTGCTCAGGGGTCAGTGTGGTGGAGAGGACCACACCCTCCACTGACCCATCCTTCTCTCCCGCACACAGGAGGTCAGGAAGAGGCTCACTCTCCTCCTCCATCCCAACATCTGTGGCAAGAAGCATGCCCACTTCAGACCTCTCAAAGTGGGGATTCAGGCGGTTCACATGCAGGAACCGCTGGGGGTTCCTGGGAGACTTAAAGTCCGCCAAGTAGGTAACTGGACTTTTGCGCTCCACCACCTCAAATGGACCGGTCCACTTATCCTGAATCTCACAAGGCTCCACTGGGGCCAGTACCCAAACCTTTTGACCAGGTTGAAACTCGACCAGAGTGGCATTTTGATCATGCCAGCATTTCATCTCCTCCTAGCTGGCTTCCAGATTTGCCTCAGCAATTTTTCTGATACGCCGAGTCTGGTTCCTGAAGGCCAACATGTAGCTAAATACATCTTGGGGAGGTTTACTGGGAGATTGCTCTCATCCTTCCTTGACCAGACTCAGAGGCCCTCTTACCGGATGGCCATAGAGCAGCTCAAAGAGACTGAACCCTAAGGTTTTCTGTGGCACCTCACGGTATGCAAACAACAGGCATGGCAAGAGAACGTCCCACTTACGCCTCAGGGGCTCTTCTAGGCCCATGATCATGCCCTTTAAGGTTCAGTTGAACCTTTCAACCAGACCGTTACCTTGGGGGTGGTAAGGAGTGGTGAACTTATAAGTTACCCCACAATCCTTCTACAGAGACTTCATATACTGGGAGATGAAGTTGGTCCCCCTGTCAGACACCACCTCTCTGGGGAACCCCACACAGGAGAAGATCCCTATCAGTGCACGTCTCACCACGGGGGCCGTCACTGTCCTGAGCGGGATGGCTTCAGGGTACCGGGTGGCATGTGCACCAAGAACAGGATGTACCTGTTGCCCATGGCTGTCTTGGGGTCCAGAGGCCCCACAATGTCAATGCCCACTCGCTCGAATGGGGTACTAACAACTGGAAAGGGCTGGAGTAGGGCTTTGATCTTCCCCCCACTCTTCCCACTTGCCTGGCAAGTCTCACAGGTTCTGCAATAAGTATCTGAGCTCTTGCGCATCTGGGACCAATAAAAGTGGGTTGCCAGCCTCTCAAAGGTCTTGGTTTGCCCCAGATGTCCTGCCAATGGAATGGCATGAGCCAACCCCAGTAGGAAGGCTCTGAAGCACTCGGGTACCACCAGCACATGGGCTGACCCCGGCTCAGCAGCCTTAGGCTCGCTATACAGGAGACTGTTCTCCCAATAAATCAGATGTGAACCAGACATGTCACCTGCTGCCTGGGCTGCAGCCTGTTGCCGCATACCCTCAAGAGAAGGGCAAACTCTTTGCTGCTCACAAAACTTCTCCCTGGTGGGCCCTGCTTCCTGCTGCCAATGGGTCAGCTCAGGCAGGTCCCCCAGGTTGGCACTCTGCTCCCCGGTAGGCTCCAGGGCATCCCCCTCAGGGTCTGCTCCCTCCTGGGCAGTGGGAACCAAGGGGGCCGGCTTCCAGCGCCCCCTGCCATTTCTCTCTAAGGCAGGGACCTGGGCCATACTCTCATGCTCCAGGTCTTTCTCAACACCCTCTTTGGCTGCCATGGACCGAGTGGTAGCACACGCCCACTCAGGCAGACCCAACATTTCCAAGTGAGATTTCCTCTCCACCGTAGCCCACGGGGAGTTCTCTAAATCATTGCCCAACAGACAGTCTACAGGCATGGCGGGCCTCACAGCCACCTGAAGAGTTCCTGAGACCCCCCCACTCAAAGGGAACCTGAGCCACATCACATTGTTTCTCTGAGTTGTCTGCGGACACTACTGGAGAGAATGCATGGGGAACAACCTGCTCTTTGGACACCAACCGGGAGCTGACAGCAGTTACACTGGCTCCTGTGTCCCTTAGAGCCTCCACTCTATGGCCATTGATGGTCACCCTCTGCCTGTTCTTTTTAGTGTTATCAGGCAGTGCAGGCTTAGGGACCATCTCAAAGTCTCCTAATGAGACAAGGGTCAGTTCCATGGGTTCCCACCCACCTTGGGCACCCATCTCCTCCCCTCCCAGGGCTATACTAGCAAGCTGGCAGGGTGGTGCACGGGGTGGTGCAGGAGCATCCCTTTGAGGACACTGTGGATCAAAGTATCTTTGGCCCACTTGACCACACTTAAAACAAGTAAGGGGCCCCCTCTGAACATGCCTACCTGTCGGGGGCATTGGCTTCTTATCTTGGGGAGGCTGGCACACCACTGCTTGGTTCCCTTGGGTATTACTTTGGGGCCCTCTGTGGAACGCCCTTGGTTTACCTATGTCCCACCCACTTCTCTGCTGGGGACCCTGCAAACCATTGGCAAAGTCTCCCACTGGACCCTTGCGAACCCGGGTGCTCACCCAGTGGTCCACCTCCTCAGCAAGCTTCCTAGGGTTAGTTAGCTTGCAATCAATCAGGTGCTGGCGTAGCTCAGGAAAACAGTTACTAGATAAATGCTCCCATGCAATCAAATCACAAAGTTGCTCAAAAGTTTCTACTTTGCTACCTTTTACCCAGCGCTCCATTGCTCTGTAAAAAAATACACATATTCAACCCACGTGGTACCCTCTAGCTTCTTGCATGTTCAAAATCTCTGCCTATACATCTCAGGGGTCTAACCATAGCGGGTAAACAAAGCTTCTTTCATGTGGGCACAAACCATCCTACTTTCTGGGGGCAGGTCCAACAAGGTATCCCTCCCCTCACTCACAAATCGTCCACACAACACCGCTCCCCAATCCTTCTCAGGGACCCGGTGGGACACCATAGCTAATTCATAAGCGGCAAACCATTGCCCAATATCTTCACTTTTATGGAAATCCTTAATAACCTCTTTGGGTATATACACTCTACTCTCAGTGCGCACTACTGGTATGCTACCACCAGAGGGGGAGATCTCTATACTCTTTGCTTTAATCTCCAACTCCCTCAAAATTCTCTCAGGGTCAAGTTTCACTTTCATCATTTCAAATTCTACCTTCTTATTCTCTAGGTCCCTCTGACCATCCATTTTAAGCTTAGCCATCTCCTTATTATGCCGCCTATCTCTCTCTCTGTCCTCCATCTCTTCTGGAGTCAGATCCCTTGAGGACACACTAGTGCCCGGGCTGGTGACTGCATTATCTCCTACCAAATCTACCACTTCATCCTGCTGCTCTCCTGCATTCTCTCCACCCTCCACAGGCTCTTCCATATTCCTAGGGGCATCCCTGGCTTCTAACCAGGCCTTCAGCGCCTTGTAATACTCTTCCCTTCTAGTGAGACCTTTGATAGGGACTGTAAAGCATTTGCAAAAATATTTGAGCTGCTGGCATTGTAGGTTTCTAATTTCTCTTCTTCCCAGGAGAGATCCTCAGAGGCATTGGATCTGGGCTTGCCCATTGTAGCAATAACTGGCAATAATAATCAAAAATAGAATCAAAACCTCAAAAAACGTACGTGGTTATGTTATGGTCTGCCCTCACTAGTAGTGCACACTATAATTACTGTATGCGATCATAAATGCAAGTTCAAATCCCACCGCTGCCACCAATGTTAGAAATGGGGGTCTCTAGTTGGCAATGGTTGGCCACTGTCCAAGTAGGGACCCTTCTTCCTAAGTCAGAGTTAGCGGGCTACACCCTTTGATAACCCCTGCTCAACCCTGTGGTAACGTAGCATGAGCAGTTAGGCTTATCTCAGAGGCAGTGTGTGAAGCATTTATGACCATACACAGTAACACAGTGAAGAACACTACAAAGGGACACCACACAAGTAGTTATAAAAAATAAGTATCTTTATATAGAGACTTAACACAAGACCAATAACAGTAAAAAGCCACAGTACTAGAAAATAAGGTTACTCTTAAAATGCGGCAAAAATTGTTCAAAGTGTGCAAAGAGGAGTTCAGTTCAAGGCAGTGGTCTCTTCAGCCCTTTTACTCTCAAACTACCTGAATTCTGTAGCAAAGCAACCAAAATGTCGCTAAGGAGCTGTAGCGATGGATTTCCTCATGCGTGACCAGCGAAGCGTTGAATCCTTGCCGCTAGGGAGGATGATGCGCTGATCTGTGTGCAGGACAAAGCGACAAACTTCTACACGCTAAGCTGGCGATGCGATGAAATCCTTGCCACGAAGGGAGGATGATGCGCCGAGCCTGTTGCGTGTGTGATCTTGTTGCGATGAAAAGAAATGGCGCCCCGCGAGGGAGCGACGATCCTGATGCGATGCGATGAAAATGGCGAACGCGCGGCGTCCGTGCTGCGATGTCGTGAAGCGATGAACTTGATGTAATGATCTTTGGTTAGCGAGCGCTTGGAGGCCCGCAAACATGCGATGCAATAATCTTCAGGGTAGCGAGCGTTTGGCAGCTCTCAAACGTGTGATGTGATGATCTCCGGTAGCGAGCACTCAGCGGCAGCAGCACAATGCTTTTCCTTACACTCTTCAGCTGCGGCGGCTCGCTAACGGGCGTTAGTGACGATTTTCAGCACTCTCTTCTCCACAGTAGAACTAGAGGCCATGGAACTCACAGGAGCCTCACCTGCAAATAGAAATCCTCGCTGGGAGGAAAAATGAGGCTGGTGGTGGAGTCTGATGTGCCTTAGACTCCAGCAGGAGGCTAGCTCTCTTCTAGCCCTTGGGTGATTGCTGTAGCAAGATAAAATAAAAGTTCCTTCAAAGTCCTTTTCCTCTTCTTCCAAGTCCAGTAGTAACCACTGCAGGCCAGTCCAAGAAACAGCACACAAGCACAAGGACAGTCCTCTCCTGCAGATTCCTTCAGTTACACGGACAGAGGTTCTTCTTGTTGTCCAGGAGCAATACAAATTGTAGGGGTTTCAGGCTCAGCACAGATATTTATACCCCAAAAGTCTTCGTTCTAAAGAGTCACAAGTCACTGAACCCAGCCAGAACCAGTTCTGCCCAGCCCTGGAGCACTTTGTTTACCAGGCTGCATCCTTCCTTTCAGAAAGAGGGGCTCTGCCATCAGACGCACAGTGGGAGGTTGAGCCAGCGTTCACCTTGCCAGGCACAGCCCTATTCAGGTCCAGGAGCTACCCCTCCCCATACTCCAATGCAGATCTCTCTATTCAACCCAGGTCTGACTCAGCCTGCCTTGTCCCTCCAAAACCAGACAGCCAATACACATAACAGCAGAGCACACTTGAAGGCTTCGTCAAGAAAATACCTACCTTCTAAAAGTGGTATTTTGAAACACAGAACATAAAAATAAACGTCACTAAAAGATGTATTTTAATATTCTGAGCTCAGGCATACTAAATTTGTGTTTCTACTATGTTCTGTGGGACAGTTAGGATTATAGAATGTAATAGTCAAACCTCCCATTCTGGCCTATGGCAAACAGGTAGCCTTACAGTAGTGAAAAACGAAATTGGGTGTAATTCACTACCAGGACATGCTACACACATCGGAGCATGTCCTACCTTACACATACAATGCACCCTACCATAGGGGTGGCTTACATGATGCCAAGGGAAGGTTCAGGGGCTGGGAAGTGGGTGCACTTCACAGCCAAGAATGCAGTTCTAGACTGCACACAGACACTGCTGTGGCAGGTCTGAGACACACTTTACAAGCTGCTTCTGTGGGTGGCGCAAACCAGCGCTGCCGGCCCACCCGCAGCATTTGGTTTACCAGCCCTGGGCACAGACAGGCCACGCTACTAGGGACTAACAAGCAAACCAAATAAGCCAATCATGGATATACCAATTCTCATGTCATCTTTACACTGGGAGCCTTCGCGCTGTGGCACTGAATGGCAGTGGCACAGCGCCCAGAGCATCTATTACCAGCAAAAACGGAGGAGACAACAGCGAAAAATGGAAGGGAGAGCCACGCCAATGGTGCCAGGTCTAACACATTTAGTAGTAGTAAAGTTGGAATTCTGTCTTAAGTCTTTCTTAAGTCTGCCCTAGGTTTGTCTTAAGTTTGTCTTAAGTCTGTCTTAAGTCAGTCTTAAGTTTGTCTTAAGTCTGTCTTAAGTCTGCCCTACTACTTTTGATATTCACAGAAGGTATTTAATAGTAGTAAAGTTAGGATTTTGTCTTAAGTTTGACTTAAGACAGACCTAAGACAGACTTAAGACTGACTTAAGACAGACTTAACACAGTCTTAAGACAAACTTAAGACAAACTTAGGACAGCCTTAAGACAGACTTAAGACAGACTTAAGACAGTCTTAAGACAAACTTAAGACAAACTTAGGACAGACTTAAGACAGATTTAAGACAGACTTAAGACAAACCTAGGACAGACGTAAGACAGACTTAAGACAGACTTAAGACAAACTTAGGACAGACTTAAGACAGACATTAGACATACGTAAGACAGACTTAAGACAAAATCCTAACTTTACTACTACTAAATGCCTTCTGTGAATACCAAAAGTATTTTAGGATTTTGTCTTAAGTTAGTTCTGTGAATCGGACCCAAGGTTTCCACAATATTCTGTAAGTCGACCATTATCTATTATAATCAATATAAACAGAAGCTATATAAAGTGAAAAGCGCTGAGTAATGTTTTTCTTCTTTTGTGTGTCGACGGCATTTCAACCCTTTAGTCAAGGTAGGGTCTCTTCAGGACTGAACGATGTAGGGACATCTATAAGGAAATGAAAAAATGCATGAGGCCCATATACCGGCACAAATGCAAAAAAATGTGAGAAGGAATTTAGTATAATGAAGAGTACCTGTTTATTCAAATGTGCAGCCTAGTGAGATTGGAGTGCCACACGTGAAAAGAGTGAGGAGGAAAAGAAGTAGGTACCCACATAAGGACCCGTCCAGGTACTGGTATTGTGAGGAGAGAGGTAAAAAAGAGGCCGTTAATCATGGCTCGTAATAACTAGGAGGGCGCTGGACTGAGGGAGTCCTATGCATCACACTTACCTTAATGTGAGCAGGGGAAGGCTGGCAGATGGAGGATTGAGGACGGCCAAACAGCTCTGAAATAACACGCTATAGCCGTAGTGGTATGGCAGTAAATTGTAAGGATGTGTTGGCCAAATCTTGTAACAATCTACTGAATATATCTGGAGGAAATAAAACACGGGGGGCGAAAATTGTCAACAATGAAAAGAGCTAAAGTGAGCATTAATGACGGGGAGCGTCATAGTCGTCTCTTACCAGGATGAAGAATTCCTGTTGACCAGCGAGACGATGCTACGCGTCTATTACACCAAAGCTGCGTGAGTCGGCTTTGTTTCCGGCTATGTTGACAGTGATTCAGTGGTTGCAATGCTCTTTTAAACAATGTTTTCCCGCCGTTAGTACGGGATGAGCAGCGGGCCTTACTAGTGATAGCTGCTGTAGCATTGAATCTGGTTATCGGTGAACATGAAAAGGGAGGATAGACTTCAGTGTGAGTCGGGCGGGGAAGAAAAAGAATAGTGGTGGCACCCAATGTGGCAGTCGCGCAAGTTTTTCGTGATCACAATATGATCGTGCGAGTATTTGCGTGTATATATTTGCATCTCATTCGGCAATATAAAGCGTATCACCTAGTCAATGTGGACATATTGCTTGTGGGTATATGGATTTGAACGCTACAGCAGCTATCACTAGTAAGGCCCGCCGCTCACCCGGTACTAACGGCGGGAAAACATTGTTTAAAAAAGCATTGCAACCAGTGAATCACTATCATCGTACCCGGAAACAAAGCTGACTCGTGCAGCTTTGGTGTAATAGACGTGTAGCATCGTCACGCTGGTCAACAGGAATTCTTCATCCTGGTAAGAGACGACTATGACGCTCCCCGTCATTAATGCTCGCTTTAGCTCCTCCTATTGTTGACAATTTTTGCCCCCTGTGATTTATTTCCTCCAGATATAGTCAGTAGACTGTTACAAGATTTGGCCAACACATCCTTACAATTTACTGCCATACCGCTACGGGTATAGCGTGTTATTTCAGAGCCGTTTGGCCGTCCTCAATCCTCCATCTGCCAGCCTTCCCCTGCTCACATTAGGGTAAGTGTTATGCATAGGACTCCCTCAGTCCAGCGCCCTCCTTGTTATTATGAGCCATGATTAAGAGCCTCCTTTTTACCTCTCTCCTCACAATACCAGTACCCGGACGGATCCTTATGTGAGTACCTACTTCTTTTCCTCCTCACTCTTTTCACGTGTGGCACACCAATCTCACTAGGCTGCGCATTTGAATAAACAGTTACTCTTCATTATACTAAATTCCTTCTCACATTTTTTTGCATTTGTGCCAGTATATGGGCCTCGTGCTTTTTATCATTTCCCTTATAGATGTCCCTACATCGTTCAGTCCTGAAGAGACCCTACATTGACTAAAGGGTCGAAACGCCGTAGACACACAAAAGAAGCGAACCATTTCCCAGCGCTTTTCACTTTATATAGCTGCTGTTTGTATTGAATATAATAGATAATGGTCGACTTACAGAATATTGTGGAAACCTTGTATATAATTATCACATCCTCACTAATGGTTTAGGTTCCATTTTTCACTTGGGACACTATGCACAAATGTTTTTCATGACTTTGGTAAAATGTAAATATCTATTTTTCTGTCTTGAGAATTGACACATTTATAAATTGTTTATATTGAAATATCAGTATCTAGTGGTTACTTTTTCCCCCTCTGACATTATTTGAACTCTCCTTATTGCGATTGTGCATACTATTATTAAGATAGGTCATATTAATCAACTGGAACCATTGTTCTTCCTTTATAATTAATTACCCTGGTTCTTTAGTGAGTAGGGTTCCCCTGTTTTGTCCCCAGAGTGTGCACATTTCGCCAACCTTTTTTCCAAAGTAACAGAGGAGGGCCGTCTAGATAAGAGCGGTGGGGCCGGATTGGGGGGGATTCGACAGATGACCACGAAGGAAGATTAAATAAATAATTAATTTTCCCTTGCCGTCTGTCGAAATCAGCCCCTCTCCCCCCACCGCTCCTACCTGCATCGTCTGCTGCTGAAAAGTAAAGTAAAGGACAAATATTCGTGGCTTTTGGAGAGAGGTTTGGGGAAGGCAAAACTACTTGCATTTGTAAACGTTTGCTCGAGTCTGCCATTCTTGAGATTGTGTTTTCCTCTTCAAGTGTTATATATGTAGCGTTATCCTGTTTTCAGAATTTTTAAGGTGAAATTCTAAATTTCAGGGCACATATTAGCTATGAGGATCTGATAACACAGTGTCGCTAGCCGACCCTCTTTTTAAGTCCTGCTCTTTCTTTGAACAAATCAGTGTGTTCTAAAAGTTTGAGTTCATTTCAGTTGAACAGATGAAACTAATACACCTTAAAATATTGATTTGAAAAACAGAGATTCCAGATTGTGATCTAGTAAAAGTGATCTGGTAACTCCTTTTCAGGACACTTTCTCAAATGTACTTTTGATTTGATGTGACCACATTCTCCTTCACATGAATTTGTTTTTTCTGTGTAAAAAACATGATGCCTTTCAGCCCTCAACATCTTAGTATGACTCCCTCCTGAGTAGAGGTGCAGAACTTAAGAATCTTTTGTCTTTAAGTTATCGTAGTTCTCTGCCATCAGGGACAACTAGTTCCAAGCACTGACTTGCATTTAGTGACCTAAGTCATTCTGGGAGTTGCGGTCCATGCTGGTCCTATCCTGTGTCCATCATTTTTAATAGGTCCAATGAAACTAACCAAACCTGAAATGCATAATTTGTCATTTGTAACGACTTTTTCTACATCTATTAGATGTTATGTAAATGGCTCTTGCAGGGCTTTAAGTGGGATGAAAAAACTGGGGGGGGTCTCTCAAAGGGGTGTGACCAATGTCATTAAGATTGTGGCTTAAAAACGTGTAAGCTAAATATCTGTGCTTAGCATAGTGTGCCGCCCGACTTGTATTTTGCTGTTTCTGTCATTGCATCCAGATATATGCTGCAACAAGTAACATCATACCTACAACACGTCAGGACTATTGGCTTTGTCAATGGTTGTTAGTTGCATCAGATAAATAAGCAGCAACTATGGCTTTATAATATTGAAAAACCTTCCACTTAAAGCCCTTGTGACACCACAACAATGTGGCTGCCCGTGGCCCCCGCAGGGGGCCACCCTGAGCGGGCGGCCACCCTTAGTCACATTTGGCACTCCTCCACCCCCACTAATACGGGGGACTATAGGAGGAGTCCCCTGGCCAGACACGTCACTTCCGGCACAAAGAGGAGGGGGAGGTATTTATGCCTCCCCCGGCCAACTTGGCGTCCTCTTTGCGCCGGACACGCCGTCTCGGGATGTCGTCTTTTGTTCCCCTCCGCTGGACACGATTTCAACTGGTTGGCTCGTTGTCTGGTTCTGTCTCGATCGTCGTATTGCGGTGAGTGTTGCGTGCCTCGGTGACCTGATGTTGCCACTGGCCGCGGTGTTCATATCTAGGCCCGGGTGCTTGGCCTCCAATTTTGTATCCGCGGGGGGGCAAATTGAGCGGGAGTCGGGGCCCGCAGTCTGTTAGGGGCAAATTGAGCGGGAGTCGTGGCCCGCAGTCTGTCGGGGGCAAATTGAGCAGGAGTCGGGGCCCGCAGTCTGTCGGGTGCGCAGGCTCCTGGCATGGATCAGGACAGAAACCGGTCGAATTAGGCCGGTGGGCAGAAAGAAAGACCAGCTTTCCCGGGCAGTCTGGTTGGTGGTAACTAGCACCGTGGCCTTGGGTTGCAGGCCCGGGCCTGTTTTCCTTCGTCGGCATTATAGATGAATGTCGGATTTGAGCAGGCGAATCTTTGTACACTTGGTGACGGAATCAGTCTATGGCAGTTGTGACTATGTGAGCGGTGGATCCTTCGGGATCCCCCGGTATGTGCCTTCGCCTAAATGAAAAAGGAAAGCACATAAATTAATTTGAATGCCCAGCAGGTGGCAGGCAAAGGCTACAGGTGAATTAAGTTGCTTCATGACGGCTGCGATATGTTTATAACGATCCCGGTTATACCAGTTTCTTGTGTGCTGATTTTCTTTGCTGTATACATTTCAATATGCTTCCTGGCCCTACCATAGTACAGCTAGACACAGCAGGGAACTGTAAAGTGAGATCGATTTGTTGGCATGGAAGGACATTGAGTTTCACGAAGCAGCATTTCAGCTGAGGTTTCGCCTCAAATAGTTTCAAAGGCTCTTTATAAGAAACCGGATTAGGCTAGTGCCCAGGGGAGGTAGCCAGGAAGCTGTTCTTGGTGTATTTTAATTGAGGGATTTCGATTTGCAGGGTAGATGTCGCTGGTTTTGGGCCCTAGGGGGCATATGTATGCCCCGGGTGGAGCCCTGTTGGCCTGATTGTTCATGCCCTTCGCGCCTCGGGTTGATCTGCATGTTTCCCTCAGGTGTGGGGGCAGATACTGGTGCTTGTTCAAACACCTGGGGGCAGGTGGCTTACACAAACACCTGCGAGCAGGTAGAGACAGTAAAAGTTTGATGGGCGGTGCAGCTCAGTCGGGGTCCCAGGCTGGGCAAAGGAGCGGGCGGAACTTCGCATCTCCGACTCCCGAATGCCCGGCCATGGTGTAGCTACTGCCCCCTTTCGGTGCCTCTCGTTTTTGGGTATTAGATTCTGTAGTGCAGAGTTGGGGTGAAGTTGCCGGGGCCCTAGCTCCTTAAGCGCATCCTGAGCTGGTGGGGCGTTTGTGGTGCCATGGTCGCCATCATCCATGCGGGCTTGGGCTGGCTCCACCAACTCCCTGTTTACTGACTGGGGCCAGCATCGCTGTAGGGGCGATAGGCAGACGTTTTCCGCTACGCCTACGGGGTGCGAGATAACCGTGTCATGGGGTCCTCGCCTTGTAGCTCACAGGGGGAAGGGTATCGGCGTTAAGGCTCAACACTGTAGCTCTCTGCCCTCGGTAAACCCCCCCCGTCACCCATGACATCAGCCACTGGTTTTTTATACGTGTCCCGGTTATTAGGCAGCGTCCCCTGAACCTTTTAATGCGTCAATGTTGTGTACTCGGTTGGTGCGCGGCCAGGGTCACAGCTCCTCTTATGTTTTCTGAGGTACCAATACTCAGGCAGAAGCCAACACATTATAGTGAGTGTTCCGCCAGGAGAGAAGCGCGCCCGGCGCTCTCGGTTCGGTGTTAAAGGTACTTGAGGTCTGGTGGACCGATGGTGTGGTAGGTTCTTCATAACAGAAGAGCGCTCCCGTGGCCTTAGTCAGCTACAAGGGCAATTTGCTTCCAAGCGCTCAAGATAAAGTCAGAGTGATGCGGCCTTTGAGCAGCTGCTCACATCGGATGGTGGACGCTCAGCATTGTTGATGTCGGCGCAGGGCAGCGCATGTGGCCCTTTCGGTGCAGATCATCCTCTCCGGGTGGGGCATTGTTGCAAGCGTCGCGGTGCACTCTGCTTCTTCGGCTGCTCCACGTGCGGGCTACAATTAAGGTGTATCATGTACTGTAATGAGCATTGCGACACTGAAGCTGAGCATGCAACTGGTTCTCCCCCCTTTGAGCTCTCGCAGGGCTAACCTGACTTCGGGCTAAGCAAGCGTTGTACGGCAAGGATAGTCCTTTAGAGAGTCAATTACTCCCTGGGATTGCCCTTCCCTTTTACACCTTAGCAACATGGTTGTGGTGTCACCGGAGCTTTCAGTGGAAGCGTTACAATATTATTACAAGCCATAGTTATTGCGTATTTAGCGAAGGCAGTTCCTTTCGCATCCTTGTTACAGGTGTCCATTGAGTGATTAGGCAATAGTGTTACGAGGCCCGTGGCGCTATATTGGTTTGGCTGCTACGCAATAGTACTCAGGTTTTGAAATTTGCATGATGTCGTTTGTGATTTATGCACACAAAGGTAAATTGAATAACAAAGAATGTGGTTCCAAGGTGCGTGCATGTCCTTGTGGCTTTGGCCTTAGTAACAGAGGGCCTTCAGCGGCGCTGTGGGGGCCTGCTTTCTTGTGACGACAATTTTGTATTACGTTGCTCTCCCGGTTCACTCAAATCTCGGGGACTAATGTGCCTGGGGGCCTTAAGCGGGGGTTAGGTCTTCCTCGGCTGGAATTTTGGAGATCTAGCTCAGAAGCCACATCTTTGCCTAGCAAGCACGACTTTGGTGCAGGAAACCAGGGTTAGAGCCTCCAGTCGCGTCCTGCGATGTTGGGAAATCCATAATCTCCCCGTGCCTGAATATGTAATGTAAATGCTGTCCTCATGGGCAGCCGCCGACTCTGGGGCAGGTAACCAGGTTTCGAGCCTCGAGGTCGCGTCCTGTGATCATGGGCAAATCACTTCATCTCCCTGGCCTGAGTATGTAGTGTAAATACGGTGCTCAAGGTGCAGCTGCTCACTTCGGTGCAGGTAACATGAATGCGGACATTGTGGAGCGTCCTGTGATCCTGGGCAAATCACGTAATCTCCCCGGGCCTGAATATGTAATGTAAATTCGGTACTCATTTTCCACGTGATTGGCAGTGGTGCTTGTGCGCCACCTGCGGCTTGATCTGATTACTCACATTTAAGGGGATGTCCATGGTTCTTTGCGTGGCTATTTAATGTTTTCAGTACACAAAGACACCCGTTGCTTAAGGCCGCATGCTCCTATTGCTTGACTTTTGTCACACCTGAGCTTACCTGGAGCCCCCGATAGCGGAGAATTCAGAGGAGAACTGGACAGACCACTGCCTCCAGTGGGCCTGTTCAGGTCACTTGAGGGCATTGCTTCACTGTTCCCGAGCTAACATTGCCGATAAAGTAGTAGCATGAGCTGTTCCACAGGGAAGGCAAGTCTCTATCAAGCACGAAGCCAACCTCATCCGGGATGGTTTACACCCAAGTAACTGGTATTCAATCCAACCAGTTGGGGTGTTAACGTACAAAGGGGAGGGTGATTGTTCTTGCAGGTCTCGTCGGCTGATGATTTTGGGACCGCGTTAGCGTACTGTTTTACGCAAGCTCAGTGGTAATCCTTGTGCCTCCGGTGGAGCACGCTACCACAAGCCAAGGGTTCAAATCCTGCTATTGTCCCCAAGGTATCCCATAAGCTGAATGTTCACGCACTGCCTCTAGCATGCATTTCACATGTTCTCCTCGGAAGAAGTTGACTTGCTTGTATCTGGATATCGGTATGTCACCCTCATCTTCATTTTTGGTTTGCTCGCAATAAAGTGTCAGTCTTAGTACTTAAATGTCCCCATAGTTCATCCTTTGTCCCAACAGCAACAAAAGTTACGGGCAGGCTCTGTTTGCAAAGAATAGTTATTTTGCACCCGCATGGGCTTGGTTCGCAGTTCAGTGAGGTCAATTTTGTCTCCAACGCGGAGATGGTGCGCCGTATTTCGTTTCCAAAGGGCCCCCGCTTTCCGCATTTCGGCACCTGGGTCACGTGCATGTGACCTGTCAGGCTGTTGCGGAAGTTGATTAGTGCAATTGTCCCCAGTTGCGGTAGAGCTTGCTACCCATCAAAGGGAGACATTTAAGGAATGTTCAACACCTTAGGCATTGTTCAGGGGTGGACCCTTCAGCGGTGTCTTAGTGAGGGACTAGCGCAGGGGGTTAGGTTTGTGGTGCCTTTACTTTTGATCTGGGATTTTCGGTGTAATCCTCGGTGTCCTGTCCGGCGCCTGGGTGGCGTGCGCCGTGAGAAGTCTTTTTCGTATTTTTGCATTGAGCGAAGATTTCACTGCTTGGCCAACAAGGCCTTTGGCCACCAGGAGTTATGCAGGTGGCCCTTGTCAATGTCTTATTGAGGTATGTTCTACTGATGACAAATGGTAAAATGGTTGTCGGTTTTGGCCGGGGCTCGGCAAGTATTGTTTCATCTTTCACCTAACACTTGTGCATTATCGGCCTAGAAGCCAAGTATACTTCACAGGGATCTGCTCACACATAAGTGGGCCAAGATCACACAAAGCACAGGATGAGTGATTGGTGTCAGACAGATATGGCGAATCATGAGATAGATCCCACAGGTGGCGTATACATATCTCAGACTAGATCAGTGATATTATCATGGTTCATCCTTGTCCCAATATAGACAAAAGTTACGGACAGGCTCGGTTTTGCATGGAATAGTTAATTTATCTCCGCATGTGCCTCTTTCGCAGTACAACGAGGTCAATTTTGTCTCCAACGCGGGGACTGTGCGCCACCATTCCGTTTCCAGAGGGCTCCCGCTTTCCGCTTCCGGGACCTTGTTCACATGCAGGCGACCTGCCTGGCGGTTGCAGAAGTTGATTAGGTAATGGTCCCATTTGCGGTAGAGCTTGCTATTCATCAAAGGGAGACATTTAACGAATGTGCAACACGTTTGGGTGACAGTCCCACCAGTTCAGAATGGAAGCAATTTCAATATACTATGCAGGGAAGAGGTACCATGTACACTGGGTGGGTATTTCCCTGCAGCCAAGGGTCGGTATCAGGTAGCCTCAGTATGACATATCCACCCGTGCTTTAACCAGGGCAGCAGGCGGGTGGTGGTAGTTGCCAGCTAACAAGTGTGCTGTGGCGCGGAAAGTGTGGCAAACACCGCGTCAGTGCCAAATGGCGACAGGGTATTTTCTACCTTTTGGCATCCCATAATTCAGGAAAGGGTAGGTATTTGCACACTCTTTCCCCTCTGGTTACACAGACTTGTCTGTCCCCTCCCCCCCGGGTTATCCAGCTGCGGGCTAGAACCAGACAATAGAAGGGGCATCTTTGGGACTGGGGTCCCTAACACATTGATAGCCAAGCGCTGGGGTGATGAACCAGGTATGGCATGGTCACCACTGGGGTTGCCCCCAGGTTTTGGGGTCAAAGTGGATTGAGCATTAAGTCTTCAGGCCTGGGATAGCATCCTGCAACCCTTCAATCCAAGTACGGGCAGTTAGGATAGATAAGTATCAGCAAGTGGGTAACATACACTGGCTAGTCAGCGTCATCGTGCCCCGGGGGCATGCGCGCTTTACAAATACAAAAAGCTGCAACCAGAAGGGGGCCAAGTGGCATAACGAGTAAAGATGTTAAGCGGCGTGTCTCTGGCGTTACAGCTGGGTGTAGCCAGTCCCCATAGAGGTACGTCCGGGGGATAATGGTGTGCTCCTTTAGATCCCCATGACCCCATGAGGATTTTCAGCTTATGCTGGGTAGGTGGTTCTGTATCACCAACTAGCAGGGTGCCATGTGGCATAAACCAGTAAATATGTGTAAGAAGGACATAGATGCAGGTCAGGAGAGGTTTGTCTATGGTAGTATATAGTGCCAGGCATGGTTAACAGCCCATCCACACCAGTTGGATAGCCACCAACTGACACCGGGAACCTCGGATCCTAATAATCATTGGAAGACACACACGATTCTGTGGTCTCGTGGGGTATGTTGGTCCTACCCTGAAGTGTAGAAGGCAATAGAACTGCACATGCCACTATTGGTGGGGTGACCGATGCAGCAATTTGATCCCTGCCAAAGCAATCCAAGGTTCCTATGGTCAGACGCACAACATACAACCGTTCACCCTTGCCTCACTGAAGGTAGTCTGTTAGCAGAGGTATAGAACGGGACGTCTTGCGCCAGGTTGCGGATACTGCATGGGCAACACTGCAGATAGGCTGTTGCCAGACGAGGGTGCTTGCCGTCGTGGAGGCCAGGCAATGTAGCAGAGCAAATCCTAGGACCCCTCTCCCCCTCCGAACTGCCTGCGAACGCGAGTTCAGTGAGTTCTTGCAATGTCATAGGAAACCCCCCGTCCATGCAAGGGCAGAAGGGTACATTGCAGGAAACTGCATAAATAGAGTGGGGCAAGACCTATAGAGCATCAGGGATCTCAGCTGATTAGCAGAGACGTTAGCATCTGTGATTGAGCATTAGTCAAGGAAGTCTGGTAGTAGGCGTAAGTTCTCTCCAAATTGTTGTTTTGACTGCAATAGTTTGCGCTAGGCGGAAAGCAGTCTTGTTCGCTAGGGATTATTATAGAGAAGATCTGTGCACATGTCCGGTCAACCTCAACTAAGAGGTGCACTCTGCTCCCGGGTCGGGCTACGGGTCGCTTCAGTGATGCACCAAATGCCCCGTCCACATAGCCACGGATATAGGCTGGTTGTGGAAGCGGTCCTATAAACGAGTGGGCTGCGGTTCCATTGGACCAGGTGATAAGGTGCACATAAGGCTAGAGAGCTGCAACTACAAGGTTTCAGGAGGTGGGAGCCACTTCAGCTTGAAGGAATATAGCAGCGTTTAAGAGTAGAGCCCCCTCCTGGGAGGCCATCACATCCTTGCAGGTCATGCGAGGCACTGGTCCTTCACAGAGAACCATATACCGCTCCATGCGCAAATTCGCAGAGCAGGGGTTTTGGCTTCCATCATTTGAATCTGGGAACCTTAGATTCTAAGAATATCTATGGTAATATACACACGATTCCGGGGTCCCGTGGGTTATGTTTATGCAGTTCCACCCTTTAGGGTAGAATGCAACAGAACTGCACATTGCCACTATTTAGAGCATGACAGATGCAACAAGTTGTTCCCTGCCAAAGCAAACGAAGTTTCTTATGGCCAAAGGTATGTTCTTATGTGCGTCCTGTGAGGCCATCACATCCTTGCAGGGCATGCGAGGCACTGGTCCATTCCCAGAGAAGCATGCACCGCTCCATGCGCAAATTGCGCAGGGCAAGGGGCTTTGGCTTCATCAGGCATGAGCCATGCCGGGCGAACCCCAAAGCTTAGTTTGACATAGTTGGGGTGCACTTGGCACAGGTGGGCTTGTATCTGTTCCTACAGGACATGAATATGGCCCGGGAAGTTGCAGGTGGCAGTGAGAAAGGAACTGCTTTGGTGGGGGGGCTCTTTAGGCGACGGTGGCCGCCTCCAGAGCTGTGGCGGAGTTACAGGGCGATCTGGAAGTATATGGGTACAGAAAGTTTACCTCTACAAGAGCACAATAGGGGTGCCAGAGCCAAATCACAGGAACCTCGTGTGGAGGGTCCTGGAACAACTACGTTGGCGCCCCGTTAGTCCTTCGGGCGATTGTGGGCCTGAACAACCGGGGGTTTGCCTTGCTACGCTCCGCCCTGAAAAGGGCATGAGTAATAAGGGACCAATGTGTCACATGATCCAGTAAGGGGATCACCCGTGATCCAGTAAGGGGATCACCCCCCATAAGGGTAGCGCTGATTGGTTTCTCCACAGTGGGTGGCTCATCAGGCGGGCAGGGCAGCATAGGTTTATACTGCTGCCTGCCCTTGGATCGCCCGTAAGATAACCCACCATATTGCATACTTTTGTATGGAATAAACCTGCAGCAATATTTTTCCCAAACAAAAGTTGTGTTGTGTATTTATTTATGCATGCATACTCTGTTGTGGTAAGGGTGGGGCCTGGTGCCATAATGGGACTATACGGCTGCCCGCTGCCCCCGCAGGGGGCCACCCTAAGCGGGCGGCCACCCTTAGTCACATTTGGCACTCCCCCACCCCCACTAATACGGGGGACTATAGGAGGAGTCCCCTGGCCAGACACGTCACTTCCGGCACAAAGAGGAGGGGGAGGTATTTATGCCTCCCCCGGCCATCTTGGCGTCCTCTTTGCGCCGGACACGCCGTCTCCCACCCTACCGCTTACCCGGCGTGGGGTTGGCAGGCGAATTACATAGGATGTTGTAATGTTTTTCTTTGTCGTTGCAGGCGGAGTTACAGGGTGATCTGGAAGCATATGGGTACAGAAAGTTTACCTCTGCAAGAGCACAATAGGGGTGCCAGAGCCAAATCACAGGAACCTCGTGTGGAGGGTCCTGGAACAACTACGTCGGCGCCCCGTTAGTCCTTCGGGCGGTTGTGGGCCTGAACAACCGGGGGATTGCCTTGGTACGCTCCGCCCTGAAAAGGGCGTGAGTAATAAGGGACCAATGTGTCACATGATCCAGTAAGGGGATCACCCGTGATCCAGTAAGGGGATCACCCCCCATAAGGGTAGCGCTGATTGGTTTCTCCACAGTGCGTGGCTCATCAGGCGGGCAGGGCAGCATAGGTTTATACTGCTGCCTGCGATTGGATCGCCCGTAAGATAACCCACCATATTGCATACTTTTGTATGGAATAAACCTGCAGCAATATTTTTCCCAAACAAAAGTTGTGTTGTGTATTTATTTATGCATGCATACTCTGTTGTGGTAAGGGTGGGGCCTGGTGCCATAATGGGACTATGTTGCTGCTCCTAAATTTCAGAAAGAGAAGGGAAATCCAGAGAGAAAATGACTCTGTTAAAGGATTTCCCTTCCCCTACAAGGCTCACCAGGCATGACATAATGCCCTAACTTCTCCACTAATGAGAAGTGAGCAGTGTGAGCACGCCCACATCGCTGTGCCTGCTGTCACTGCAGTCTGGAAATAAACGGGCTGCCTGTGTCAGGGCACAAAACTGAGCCCGATTGAGACCCGTTTCGAGGCCTCTTTTAAAAAACTGCCGGTGCTCAGGACCGGTAAGACCCGGCCCACTTAAAGCCCTGTTTGACAGTTTAAGGCACACGGACCAGATTGTGGCGCGGAAACTGTGTGCTTCGTCCTCTCGCTATGAACGTGGGCCAAGTAACAACAACATACAAAAATGTGAACTAAAATAAGAATAAAATGGATCCCGTCACCGTCCTAAGGTCAGTGCCCAGGTGCGGAAGGAGGCTTGTTTGGTTGTCTTCCGGTGCCAGGCAGCAGAAAGGCCGGTAGCATCTGACTCCGACGTGCCACGCTGTGCGGCCTGCCCTGCTCGCTGCTCTGTCGCTGCCAGAGGGTTCGTCGTGCGGTTATGTTGTTTTGGCTGAAGCTGTCTTGTTCTCCCGAGGCGATTTCCTTTGAATCAAAGTTCCTTTGTGCTGCGCGTGAGAATAGGGCCGCGCGCAGATTTCTAATGAGGTCTATTTGTGCAAAGACCTTGAAAAGAAAAGGGGCGACGCGAGTGTGGCTCGGAATAACTATCACGCACGCCTTGTCTATGTCTAGCACGTTTATATTTTGCTGTGGCAAACGCGCCTTTCATTATTTGCACCCTTCGGTTGAAGTCAGGCACCAAGGACCCTTTTTCTCGAGTACTCAACTCAGTAGTATTCGCTGAATGTGATACGCCATTGGGGTAAGAAAGGCGGGTAAAGTCCCTCTGCTGTGATATCTGTGTACATGCCAAAGATTATGGAGGGCCGTCGTGCTTTAAATGCCTGTAAAAGTCCCTCAAGTGTGTGTGTCAGGCTGCATCCAGGTCACAGGCCTGCGAATCTTGTTTTGACTCCGTTCATCTACCCTCATCCAGCCAATCATCTAAGAATATGCGTACATTTGCAATTTACATAACGTGGCGACTTGTTGAGTGGAGAGCAAAACCCCTAATTTGTCAAATGCGTTCTTTAGAATACGGATTAAACTGGCCCGAAAAAAATAGCCCGCTGGCAGATATCCGCGTTTGTTATGTTTATTTTATTGCCTTACAGTCGTGCTCGTAAAACAAGTCATCTGTCAACAATGCAGAGCGAGTACTGCGTGTAAAATAAATCGGGCTTTAATTTTTTCCGAAATAAGTATAGACATTTATCACAGCTAATGCACTTATAATAGCGTGGCACCTTTTTTTTTTCCTTCCCAGTAATCTCATATATTTTGTAGGCCTGTCATGTCTTCCGTAAACCAAATTAGGAGGCGACAATCCTGGAAGCATTTGAGAAGATGAAAAGGCAATGTTTCTTTTCACCAATGCAGGGGAAAGCTTCACCAATTAAAGTTACCTGTATGTTTGAAAGATCATAGGATCGCTAAGACGACTCCGAAGTCCTGTTTTTGGTGCCTAATTATTGGAGCCATGCCTATAACGGCGGCATCTGCGCGCGCGCTCATCGCTCTATGAGCAGCTCTTCCAGGAATAATGAATTTTAATTGATTAGCGTGACCGCTGGCTTCCTTCCTTTTTGCGGAGGAGGATATCTGTGCCCTTCTGCTCCGCTGTCTCCAGTGAGCACGCTCTCTGTTGGGAAGATGCCACACGCAGATGGTCAACCACAGGCAAGGCATGCCAAAACTCTCGCGTGAAGGAGCAACGCCTGCTCGACTAAGCTTCCTACCCAAACTATTTATATATTTCACAATACGAATGTGAACCCAGAGGCAGCCAATCAGTGGGATGCATTTTTCACTCCTCCCTCCTGATAGAGCAGTCTAAATACATTGTCCTCATTGGCCAGGAGGGATGAAGATTTTTTTAAAAAAAAAATCTCCCCTTCATTCCTTCTCTATCAACCGTTAACAACATGAAGGCTGACCAAATTACAAAGAAAAATAGTGCCCAACAAAGCCAGTGTATTGTTCTGATTTGTAATGTGTTGTTTTATTTTTATTCGAAAAGTGGATAGCAATTTAGATTCCGGTGGTAAAATCGGACACCAAACACCCCGACAAACATGTTCATCCAGTATCAGTTGTGTTTTTTCACCAGTTTTACACTTTGTAGATGAAAAGGTGATGTGGCATGTACAGACGTTGTTTGCGTGCGATTTTGTGACATTGGAGACCATGGGACAGATTTACAAGAAAGTGACGAATATGTAGAGATGCGTCACTTTCCATTCGCCACCCTGAGAAACCCTTGCGTCACCATGGATGCGCCGTATTTACAATATGGCGCACCATGGCGCAAGGATTGACAGATTCATCAGAAATTCTGAAACATCTGTTGGCGCAAAAGTCACACATTCCTGGAGTCGTGTGATGAATACAGGCCCCAGCTAGGCCCGCAAATACAAGGGTTCGCCCTCCTGGAACGAAAGCTAGAAGGAAGTTGGCACGGAAACTGCAAACACAAAAACAGAGTTTATTATCCCTTAAGGGTGGCCCCACAACCTACACAACACTCTTCAGTATTGTATAGAGTAGCACAAAGAACTTGCGTACACGGTCCCCTTTTATACACAACAGAGGGGCTCATAAGTGGGTGGATACAACATAGAGCAAAATTCATTACCATTTATGGACATTTTCGATACAGGATCAATATATGGGCGGAGTTAACAATTTCCTGAGCCCGCGAAAACATAGTCAAACAAGGACTAACTGATAACAGATGTGGTCAAGTCTGGGCATGCGCCAGACGGACAAAGGAGCTATTTATAGACTGTTACTAGGCAGATTACAAGAGCAACTAGCGAAAAGGTAGGACTCTTCTCGTGCAAAGCACGTGGAGACATGACAATACAAAATGGAGTCCGGACATTAGTCAACATAAGACAGGAAACACATTTTGACTGTAGAGAATTCATGTCTTCAGTGAATGCTTAATCATATCGCTGTTTTAGTTTTCAACAGACGACCCTTTCAGCATTTACTGAAGACATTCGGCTTATTAGGATAATCATCATATATGTCAATTTTCATCATCTCTTCCACCTCCTTGTTTAAGTGTTTCTGATAGGTGACATTGGCAATAGCTTTCTTATCAGGAATACAAAATGACACACATAAAGAACAGAGTAAAGGACCACACTGAACACAGATGCAACAGGAAAACAAAACTGCTACAATAATACAGAGACCAGTTAAAACTTTCCATCCCCATGTAGTGATCAATGCCCAAAACCATCCAGAAAAGGCCCAAGTGCCATTTTCTGTATGAATCTCAGCTGCAATTTTATGCAATTTATTAATAGCGTTATAGACTGATGGCGTGTGGTCAGGAATAAATACACAACAACTACTTCCGATAATTCTACATGCTCCACCTCTGTCTGCTAACATAACATCTAATACCATACGATTCTGTAACGCAACAATTCTAGTGATTTGTAATTCTTCCGTAAGATTCCCAAGAGCAGCAGCAGCTTGATTTGTTACAGCCTCTACAACTCTCGTTAATCGTCGAACTTTCCTACTATTTAGAGCAGCTCCAACAAAGAAAAACAATCCTAAGTTAAAATCAACATACTGCTGTAAGCTAGTGTCAGTTTGGTCAACATCATCAATAGATAGAGTACGTTTATACCTATTTACAGTTACATTGTTCAATAACTTCAAGTCTTTATGATAGGATGCAGGCGCTAAGAATACAGGGGGTAATAAGAACGCTACATAACATACTCCGGACCAGCCGGCTGGTAAACGATAATAACCCTTATTCCCACATACGAAGTACGTATTATGGGAAGCTAAGAAAGTACTATTATTTAATCCATCTATATTCAAAACAATAATACAGTCACTAACACCAACAGGAATATGACCCACACTCTGAACACACAGGTCCGCTTGAGCTTGTGCCACTTGAAGTACAAATTTTTCATTTCCAGCAGTGTCTCTAGTGTTCGTGAAGATGTAGGGGATTGATTCATTATCTGGTCGATATTCTTCCCACTCCCATATTGTCCCATTTGCTTGTGGATAGCCTTCTTTATCTTGATGACATTCCCTATTAAGTCTAAAAAGTAGTCGTCCCACTGTAGGTTTCCGTGTGGCAAAAAGCAAAGTGTACCATGCTCTACAAGAGCCATTATGAGAGAAAGGAAGAGGTATAAACTGCGTTCCTCCTTTCTTCTGATGAGCTGGCATCATACCACATATCCAACAGTTTGTAGCATTTGTAGCAACATGGGTATGATGCAACATCTGGATAAAAGTATTATTCAAATAAGACTGACGATGCTTCAATTCTTGATACGGAAGGGTGTAAAAGTAGCGCTCCTCAGGCACTGGAGTAGTCAAAACAAGCAACTCACGGGCAGGAGTCACATCCTCGACAAACCACGTGGTTATACCAACAATAGCTACAATAATAATAAAACTTGTCGCGCAAAAAATCTTCTTCTTCTCCATTTTGTAGTAAAAGTCAATATCTTCCTGAAACTAAAAGGTTGTCAGAACTCTTCCCCTTAGGCAGCCGTTGATTTCTTCACCAACGGGCCAAGACGGGTGTCACTACACTAATGCAGGGCTGATCCCCCCCCCCTTGCCTCATTGGCTCTCCGTTTCACTAACCTAAGGGCCGTTCTGACAACGTGTCCTGATACAGAAAGAAATCACTTCCTCGGTCTGAGATGATATCTTCTTCCTCCAGGAATCGCTTGGTCCGGAAAGAGCTCCTCAATGTCGTTCGGTTCCCCAGCACGGCCTTTCTCTGCAGTCAGGATTTCTCGATGGTCGGTCAATACAGCAGGCTCCACTAATCCAGGCGGCACTTTACGACAGTGCAAGGAGTGAATCCAGCTCTTCCGATTGGAGACTCGCACAGCTGTCCTCGTTGCGAGCAAGACTTGCTCAGGACCAACCCATCTCGGCTCCAGACTGTTCGTCCTTTCAAACACCTTGATCATAACATGGTCTCCAGGCCGGAGGTTATGTCCTTCACCTGTGGACCGATCAGGGAGCGCTTCTCGAACCTGTTGATGAATAGAAACCAAATTATCCGTTAACTGTGCCAGATAATCATTCATCATTACACAAGGTACATCATACACTGACTTCGGTTTCGGTGGACCCCAAATATTCATTGGGCGTCCGAACACGATCTCATATGGCGTGAGACCGGTCCGAGAATGCGGTATCGATCTAATTGACAATAATGCCAGCGGTAAAGCGTCTGGCCAAGTCAAAGAAGTCGAAGCTTGGATCTTAGCGATCTTAAGCTTCAAAGTACCGTTATATTTCTCAACCAATCCCGCAGACTGAGGGTGAAACACTGCATGAAATTTCTGGGTAATTCCCAGTCCTTTCAGGACATACTTGATAACGTCTGCTATAAAATGAGGTCCGTTATCACTCCACAACAATCTACAAACACCATATCGAGGGAAGAACTCCTTCAATAGCATCTTGGCTGTAGTCATTGCAGTATTGTCTTTCGTAGGGTATGCCTCAACCCATTTACTGAAGGCACAAACCACTACTAGAACATACTTCAGATTGTTACAGCGCTCAAGCTGGATGTAATCCATCTGCAAAACCTCAAAGGGTGCAGTAGGTGTTGCAAATCCTCCTGCTGGAGTTCGTGTACCCTTTCCTGGGTTATACTTCAGGCAAATCATACAAGTCTGCACTACCCTCTTTGCCGTACTAGCGATCTCCGGATGCTCCCAAACTCGTGTGAGTAATTTTACAATTGCGGAAGCTCCGACATGCGCTAGTCCATGTGCCATCTGAACCATAGGTTGTACGAAAGCTGTGGGTAACTTCCATTTATCCATCTGCTCATTTCTCCAGCACCCTTCATCGTCTAATTCTCCATCATTGGACCATTGCTCCCGTTCCTTATCGGAAGCGGTCCTCTGTATTTCCAGCACTTCTCTCCTAGCATCGTGCCATCTTTCTGCCTGTGACTTCACAACATACATTGCAGTAGAGTCAGACTGCATCGCAGTCTCTCGTGCCACCCGGTCTGCCAAGGCATTCCCTTCTCCAATCTTATCAACCACCTTTTTATGGGCACTACATTTAACTATAGCAATCTTCTTTGGATATGTTAATGCAGTCAAAAGGTTGTGAACTAACTCTCCATACATTATCTGCGCTCCATGTGACGTTAGAAACCCTCTCTCCTTCCAGAGTAGGCCAAAATCGTGCGCTACTCCGAAGGCATAACGGCTATCTGTATAAACATTCACACACAATCCTGCACTGAGCTCACATGCTCGTGTTAATGCTATCAGTTCCGCTGCTTGAGCTGATTTCTGCGGTATGTGTGCTGTCTCCACTATTGTTTGTAATGTGGTAATTGCATACGCTGCTGAAGTCGTACCATCTGGTAGCTTCAGGCATGATCTGTCCACCCATAGTTCTCCATCAACATCTGTAAAGGGCGTATCCTGGAGATCAATACGACCCTTTGTCTGTTCCTCAGTCACAAGAATACAGTCATGTGCTTTTCGTGCTTCAGACAGAGTTTCCGGGAACGGCAACAATGTGGCTGGATTTAACGTTGCACACCTCTTTAACGTAATATGAGGAGCCAAAAGCGTCAATTCATATCCCGTTAAACGAGCACTGGTCAAATGCTGCGTCTTTGTCTGATTAAGCAGGGCATCAACAGCATGGGGAACTAATACCAACAGCTTATGAGATAACACAATTCCCTCGCTTTGGCGTATTGACACAGCTGTCGCCGCAACCGAGCGGAAACAACCAGGCAATGCTCGGGCAACAGGATCAAGTACGGCCGAAAAATATGCACAAGGGCGCTGCTTGTCGCCGTGCATCTGCACTAAAACTGATAATGCACATCCATATTTCTCATGTACATACAATGTAAAAGGCTTCGTATAATCAGGGGTACCTAACACTGGTGCTGAGCAAAGGGCTTGTTGCAATTGCTGAAAGGCAATTTCACAACTATTTGACCAGGGAAGAGGAACTGGGGTATCTTTTGTCAAAAGTGCTAACAATGGCTTGACTATGTGTGAAAACCCCAATATCCATTGCCTACAAAAAGAAGCAAGACCCAAAAATGCACGCACGTCCTTCTGTGTGGAAGGTACTGGCGTGTCCAAAATTGCTTGAATACGATCTGGTGTGAGTGCACGCCCCTCCTTAGACAAAAGGTGACCCAAGTAAGTCACCTTTGGTCTACAAAATTGCAATTTCTTCTTCGACACTTTGTGATTGTGAGATGCCAAAAAGGAAAGCAAGGATAACGTGCACTTCTCACACTGCTCAGGAGTGTCGGCCGCCAACAAGATGTCGTCGACATATTGTATAAGGGCTACACCATCAGGCAGCACAAAGGAATCCAATTGTCTTTTCAATGCTTGACTGTAAATACTAGGACTCTCTGTATAACCCTGAGGGACTCTACAAAATCTGTAGGACCGATTATTCAAAGTGAAGCCGAAAAGATGCCGGCTATCAGGATGAATAGGAATCGAAAAGAAAGCATTTTTCAAATCGATAACCGAAAATGTGGTCGCCGTTGGCGGGACCAGAGTAAGCAACGTCGTGATATCAGAAACCACTGGATACTGAGGTATCACTATCTTATTCACCTCCCTTAAGTCAATAATAAAACGATAAACCCTAGTATCGGTATCTTTCTTCAAAATGGGTAAAATAGGACTGTTGCAGACATTGTAGGGAACTTCCTCCACTACTCCCACCTTTATCAAATCCTGCACAATCTGTATGAGTGCCTCCTCCCCCTCCTGGGAAATACGATATTGAGGGAGGCGTGGTAACACAGCACCCTCCTGGACACTAATGTGGACAGGCGGAATCACCATCTGTCCCACATCAGTATCCGAAGTGGCCCACAAAGTACGAGGGAGAGAAGCTAATACAGTATCCTCTGCAACCACACACATCCGTTCTGCCATGGGGTGATTGTCATTTAATATCACACGTACTCCAGTAGGGGAGCAGCGGATCGTAGCTCTGAAGTGCTTAAGCATATCAAGACCCATAATGTTGTCAGGCGTGTTCGGAGCAAGCAAAAACGGACAGGGTGCAGAAAGTTGGTCAACATGAAATGCAAGGGGTCGGGATAGAGGGCTTCGAGAGAGTGTACCATCAAACCCTACCGATGTAACCATTAAGCCAGATGGGGGGGCCCTCGGAACCAATTGTTTGGACAGCGTACTGCGAGTAGCTCCTGTATCAACTAGGAACCGATCAGTAGAACCCAGAACATTTGCTGTAACATAAGGACCCTTCTGATCAACTGGCACTTCAACTGATTCCAACCCCCACCCAAAGCAATCCTACGCATGCTGGGAATCATGGTACCCAGAGCGGTCATTCCCAGACATTTGATACTGATTTTGCCGATCAAACACATTAGGTCTTTCTCGTTGCTGCACGGTAGGCTCAAAGCGAGCACGATCATTGGAATTCCCTCTAAAATTCCAAAAGCCCCCTCTACCTCTCGGCGGTCCCTGACCACGTCCCTGACGAGGTGCATATAATACCGGACAATCCCTGGCCCAATGACCCAACTGTTTGCAATACGCACATTGATTTCTATTAACATCCGACCGACCCGAAGGGGGACCATAAAATCCTCCTCTACCTCTCTCAACACCCCGACGAGGCGGACCATACACTTGTGCTAACATCACCTTAGTTTTCAAATCTTTTGATTTCTTCTCCTCATGCCCCTTCGCTTCTTGTTACTGACGCTCATAATACTGAGCCATAGTCAGGAGGGATGCCGGAGACGAGGTGGACCAAGAACTTTCACTCGCTTTTAAACGAGCTGCTATTCCCGGTAATAAATTCGCCACATATTTATCAACAAAAAGATGTCAACCCGTATCATCCGTAAGTGACTGACCACTGAAATCATGAAATGTTTCCTCAAAACGCGTAAAGAAATCTGAAACTGATTCATCAACCTTCTGTTTACATGAGGCTAACATATTCCAGTCAATCTTTTTAGGGGGGATAATCGTTTTCAACTTAGTCAAGATAGCAGCAGGAAGATCTAAAATAAGCTGGGGCGGTTTTTGTGCGGGCTTTCTCTCCCTATCCTCATCCTCAATCTCAGACCATTTGGCCTTAAAAACGGCTTGATCATCCACCTTCCGCACAGATCGCCACATATCCGGCGGTAAAATAAGCCCAAAGAACAAATCTATATCTGCTAAAGTCATAGTACAAGAATTCAAGGCCCCTTCGACCTCTTCATAAAAGGCCGCTGGATTCTTGCGGGGGTCAGGCAATGCATTCTTCAATGCCATAACATCAGTCCTATGCCAGGGAGTATAAACCCAATTATACATGAAGTATCCCCTAGCATCGGGGGAAGACATGTCTGAACTAGTACCCGCTCCTTTAGGAGGAACATACAAAGGTGCCGCCTCTCGCATCGGTTTAGCATGCACTAGTTTACTCTTATCTGAATGGGAGGTAGACGACTGTTTCCCACCGACATGTGGATTCGATTGCTCCTCCTCTCCTGTCTTTTGGCGCACTTTCTCTTTAAGTTCAAGCATCGCGTCCCGCAATGTAAACAGCTGTCGGACCACATCGGGTACCTTAGAGGGAGAAAAAACACCGTTACGTAATGCTTTAGAATCTAATACTATATCGTCAGGCTCAAAAACATCAGAATATTTCCGAAAGGCAGTAACCACTTCATCAGAAAAAGTTTCAACAAAATATAACTTTTCCCTATTCTGCCAACTGTCCAAAGATGCCAATAATTCAGTAAGAGATAGCTTGCCCTTAAGCGCACAAAAAGAAATTTACTGAAGCTCACCCATACGATCAGCTGATAACATGGACCGCGTGCCTACCTTATCCGAAACCGATCCAGAATCCTGTGACCCCGGGGCAGACGCGCCAACATAAGGGGGCGGAGAGCGATCTAATAAATGAAAATCATCTTCAAGATTAGTAAGGACAGGATAAAGTGGCTGGCGGATAGCATATTGACCCGATACTTGCAACCTACGCTCTTTCTCTTGTCTCTCCACCAGTTCTCTTTCCTCCCAACGCTTCGCTTCCTGCGCTCTCACATGATCATTTTTCCGTTGCTCTTTATCAATCAGCGCTTTCTCACGTTTCTCCCGCTCACGCACTTCCTTCACCCATAACCGTACACATTCAAACATGTCTTGCCGAGCACGCCGTTTACACATACACTGTTCCACATACTCAATCTTACGCATATCAAACGATCCATACAAAGGCCATCGTAACTCAGAATCCTTTTTGGTGTATTTCCTCCACACTGTGCTGTACATTATAGAGGAAAGACCGTGCTTCACATACATATCCCTATTAGGAGTCCCCTCTGGGGGGGGCTGGAGTAGATTCCTCGAGTTTTAACCGGTTTCCAAAGCAGCAGCACCACTTACGAAGTGAGCTAAAAGCAGGCATGCTCAAAAATAATGCAAAATATGCAGTATTATCAAAAATGGCACTTAAACGTTGCGCCGTTCAAATTTAAACAACTCCGGAGAAATATCTCCACATTACCTGCCTATATGTGTTGCAACGCATATATTCCACAGTAATCAATACAAAATATGACCGGTCATCACAAATCAAACTCAAATAGCCAACCCAGGCTTCAAAACTCGGAGCAAGTACCGTACAACGGTTCTTACCAATCAAGAGTGTCCAGATTCCAACTGCCAAGTTCCAAAATTCGCCCAAACGGCTATCACACGGCAAACCGACAGAAGAGGTCTCAGTCGAGGACCGGCGCCACCCAGATGGTCAGCTCGGAAGGGAAGGAAGAAACCTTGGGATGCCAGGACTAAAAGACGCCGCTGGCAGTGATCACATCCCCGGCCAAATTCCTCACCTTCGTCACGACCAGTCCTTCGAGCATCCGAGTCGCCGATGAGCCCCACGTGACGGGCGCCAATTGATGAATACAGGCCCCAGCTAGGCCCGCAAATACAAGGGTTCGCCCTCCTGTAACGAAGGCTAGAAGGAAGTTGGCACGGAAACTGCAAATACAAAAACAGAGTTTATTAACCCTTAAGGGTGGTCCCACAACCTACACAACACTCTTCAGTATTGTATAGAGTAGCACAAAGTACTTGCGTACACGGTCCCCTTTTATACACAACAGAGGGGCTCATAAGTGGGTGGATACAACATAGAGCAAAATTCATTACCATTTATGGACATTTTCGATACAGGATCAATATATGGGCGGAGTTAACAATTTCCTGAGCCCGCGAAAACATGGTCAAACAAGGACTAACTGATAAAAGATGTGGTCAAGTCTGGGCATGCGCCAGACGGACAAAGGAGCTATTTATAGACTGTTACTAGGCAGATTACAAGAGCAACTAGCGAAAAGGTAGGACTCTTCTCATGCAAAGCACGTGGAGACATGACAATACAAAATGGAGTCCGGACATTAGTCAACATAAGACAGGAAACACATTTTGACTGTAGAGAATTCATGTCTTCAGTGAATGCTTAATCATATCGCTGTTTTAGTTTTCAACACGTGTCGCAAGCAACTCCCACAATGCATGGGGAGGCTTATCATCATTGTGCTGTAGATTTCACTGCATCACTCCTACGAGGCTTTTTTGCGTGGGAACGCCCACCCTGCATACATTATTCCTGACGCAGGTATAATGTGGCGCAGGGATTTACAACGTGACGCATCCCCCTAGATGCGTCAAGTTGTAAATGGGATTGCATTTTTACGCTGCTGCTGCATCACAAAAAGTCACGAATCAGCAGCACAAAAATGATGCAAGGAGTTTGTAAATCTGCCCCCATGTTCCTACTAGGCTTGCCAGATAGCACCATAGAACTAGGTCACAATGTTTTCAGTTCTGGCTTCTCAGTTAACAAATCACTGCATGTTGGGATCTGTAGCCTTTGTTTCAGTGGCCTCAATCATGTATCTGAAGATAATGATGATTTATGAAGGAAAGCTCAAACACATGACTTCCCGCTGGAATGGAAATTTCAGACAACATAAAATACACAGATGCCAGAAAATAGCAGACAATATTTTTACTCCTACACCCTCACTACCAGATCTATATTTCAGACAGAAGTATCAATTTTAAATAAAAACATATTTCTAATATTGATACTGAAGACACATAATTTCACGCTATAACCAGCTTGTTCCATGTTTATCTGTATCTCTTCTCTTTTACAACTGGATATTGACATCCTCACACCAAGACATTACAAGAATGCAGAAGACTAGCTCTGCATAACAGGAGAATGGCAAAAACAGACAACACTACTTTCCAGTTAACAAAGCAGTGTTGGCTTCACTTCTCTGAGCCACTTGCCTTCACCCAGAAAAGTAGCTGCATAAGTGTAATACCTTATTTGCCTTGAAGGCAAAACTACATCATGTCAACCTCTAACGTATCTCTAATGCAACTCGTCACTGGAGCTGTCTGTGATTTTTCAATGAGGTTTCTGAATTCATGCAATAGTATTATCAAGATCCCAAACTTTAAATGAGGTCTTAAATCCCTACAATGACTACCAAAATGAAATATGGTGACCAAAAGCTAATGGGTTCACACCTCACATAGCAGAACTGCCACACAAATTACACATATGCAAAGGATCTCGATTTAAACAGTAGAGCTATCTTCTATTTGCCAGGAGACATGGAACTTGCAGTCAGACATCGCATTATCCCCACACCCTCTCACTCGTTGCAATTATTACATTTGAGGTGATCTTTTTCTATCGACAAGGAAAAGAACATGAAGTGAATGTACAAACTCTGCACATCCATGTGGGTGCTGTAAGACCACAGAGTTGTATGGCTTATACCTCTCTGGTAAAACTGTGCATGTGTTGGACAACATAAACGTCAGGATTGTGCCAGACTAATTCCGTGCACACCCTCAGGATATGTTCGCCTGTATCCCTGCTAGCTCACAGTGCACCATCTGCACCCCAAACCATAGAGGTTTATAAATGTGTGTGTATCCTCAGAACATGGCAACCCTGATTCCTCAAGGAAATCATGGTAACAGAACTAGAACTCTTTCCTTTGTTTACTCAAGCATACCCAAAGAAATGCACAAGAAATAGTCAGCAAGGCATTTTAATATTTATTGAAGCATTGTGAATCTTATATAGAATATGTGTGCTGCGATAATCAGTAGAATGAAACAGAGTAGGATAATTAGCATTATGTAATAGTGAAAAAGATAAACATTTCCACCATTGCACTATAACAGTGAATATATGGGGGTATATAAGTTCTGTATTATAGTGTACTACTACCTAGCACTTCCCAACATAGTTTACCTAGAGCGGGTGATCTTCTAAATCCAATAAGCTGGACATCCCTCTTTGCAGGGGTAAGCAGGAATCAGCCGGACTGGAATTGCATCATGTAGCAACCTCGCAGTGTCAGCGAAATGCTCCTCTCCCTTAAGCAAGGAAGCAATGTTGTATATATAATAACAACACTAGGGGTGAGCGGTCAACTCTGCTCTGTCCACAGAGTTGACAGAGGTTTTGCTAGTCCGTGCTCTGCATGGAGCGCAGAGTGTGGCAGTAACTCCAACTATGCAGTGTGGCAGACTTTAGGGGCTGCACCCAACCTAAATGGCTCCTTAAAAGTTAGCACTCTAGTTCTCTTCTTTAATAGTCAGGCATGAATTTCCCATGCCTGAGACTTACGCTTACTCCCTTGAAGTCGATATGTAGAAAAAGATAATGCCTAGGGACTAATACCAACATATAAATTCAGATGAAGAGATAGATGAATTATCTCCTCTCTAGAGTAATATTTTTTCTCCAACAAACACTGTGTTGCTTTATTTTATGACTAAGTCAACGGCGATTCCAATAAGAACAAAAGGTATATAGAAAACTTAACTTTTTTTGTATGTGAAAGTATATTTATTTATACCCCACTTTTTCTGAAATTCTTTCGTTTTTAAACATATATATACAATAAACAAGTACAATATTTACAATACTTACATATAACTACACAACTAAACATATACATATCAACAAACGCCCTTTGTTTATACCAGGATGCTTCTGGGCTTATTTAGACACAGCATTCCTATATATCGAAGATCACTGATCCAGAGTCACTGCGAGATTTTATCGTTTATAATCTCCTAATTATTTTGAGTGCTCTTTCAACAATCATTTCAATCCATAAAGCAAAAAATCCAACGAGTGTCTTCAAAACAAAATGTCGACGCGTTTCAGCCTAATAACTTTTTCGGCCTCCTCAGGACTAGGGCATCCGAACAAATAGATTTCAACCTATAAGTACAAATCAATTGTCCTTATTACTATATACATTATATACACAGGAACAAACGCACTATTTTACAATTATTTTACAAGGCACTAAAAAATGAATGAAAAAACTGAAGTGGCGGCCCAGACAAAACAAGAAAAATTTAAAATTAAACACCCAAAGTGTGAGTCAACCTTATTACCCAATCTATCATATCACCGACAGTGAATGTAAAGAAATTGAGTGAAAGAAATGCATAATTATCTTAAATAAACCTAAAAGTAAGTGTAGCTCCTTATGCCAGGAGATGCCTATTACCTCTTGTCCCAACAGAATCTAATGGAACAACTGGTCGTCTTTTCTTTAAGTTATTCTTGTATTTCTTGGTGGGCTAAAAGTAACAAGAATACATATCACAAAGGCAAATCATTCTATCTGTAATAAATATATCTACTTTCTAATCCTGAACTTGTAAGTCCGTTTCTAGTTATATCGGAATCTCTATTGTTTCTAAATAAACCGATGAAAATCGTTACATAGAGGAAGAATCCACAAAATACCATTGAAACCATAAGATGCACCTAGTATTGATTGCACCTACGTGTCACCAAAAATACGTAAAAAACATACCTTTTAATTCACTTATTCAACCATAGCGAAACCATTCATTACTCGGTTTTATCTTTTGATATTTGCGTGTATTCACGATATTCTAGCGCTTCACCTCTGTCAAAAAAGACCAAACACAAGAACATAAATCTAAGTACAAGGCCTCCTATGTCTTACTGCAGCCTTCGTAACGCGTACCCGGTTGTCCATTCTTCTCACCTTTAAGTTTAAACCCGGGACCAACTTCTACCGTTCCTTCTCTCTAGTTTGAAAGGATCACGTCCACAGTCACGTGATACGGAAGTCTATTTAAACACGGCAAAGCGTGCCGTAAACACAATGGAAGGACCACTTTTTTTACAACAAGAAAAAAAGAGAGACAACAGCGTTACAGGCCGTAAACCTAGTAAAGGGACTATTTTTGACTGCAACAGGGACTGCTACTATATAAACGCAAAGAGACGTGAATAACCATAATAAATATAATTACTAGAAATATAAAAACCTTTGTAATGAAATAAAATCAATGCTAACACCTCATATTACCGCCCACATAGGAGATCTCTTTAAATCTTCCTATATTCAATTTGACGCTAAATTAAATGCTAACACCTAAAAAAATGCACTAAATCTATATTTTTTGTTGAAGTTACTTCTATATTGTAATCATATTGTGCCTATTGAGGTAAAGTTAAAACAAGTAAGTACTCCCTTGAAGTCAGCAAAGGTTTGGTGGTGGGCTGTGCTCGTGAATGTGGGCAATGGCTCTTGGGCTGGGCTCAAGCTCGCAGAAGCAGTGGGAGGTGCGTACCTGAGACGCCGTGTGTGTATACAGGAAGGGCGGTTGCAAGATTGGTTTTCTTGTTGTGGACCACTTCTTCCTTCAACCCCATAACAATTGGGGGGCCAGAGAGTGCATCCCCCAAAGCTAACCCAGAGATAGATCCCCAAAGGCATAGGGGGCGGAACAGGCCCCCTAGGACATGCAAACCCCGCCACTGGCAGACAATATGATGAGGATTTGCAGTGGGATGGATCTCATGGCACCTTCCTGATGCTGGTAGTGGCTCTGTGCACCTGCATCTCTCTGTGGGAAACAGCCTTCAGTGGTGGCCCCAAGGGTAAGTGCCCGTTTGACAGAGTTTCTAGGTGGCTAAGGGCTGGAATGGGAATGCACGCACCATCGAATTGCATTGATTGATTGTATTAGCCAAACAATGCTCGTCCTCAGACTCATCATCCACCTCAGCTACCCTGTACAGCTTCAGTTGTTCGCATGCCTTCAGTCACCCACTTCACTGCCTCAGTTTATCCTCAGGCACATTTGAGCACTCAATAACACCGTTCATGTTCTTTGCCCCCTCTGTCTGCCCTCAGGTACTCTGTGCATGATAAAATGTTACCCGTAGTGGAACAGTCCAGAGGGCCTTTACTTGCACTGCCTCTGACACCCTGCATCACCAGCCTCTCTGGGCACAGTCCCAAGGTTGTGCTCCAGGCATTCAGTAATCCTCAGCTAGGCATGCATGCTTATCAGCAGTGGAAGAGGGCCTAAAGGGAGCATAACGTTCGGAATGTTTGGTGAACATTACTGACTCCACCAACTTTTGGAACTATGTGGAATCTCACAGAGTTTTTCAGTAACTCTGAGGAATTTCACAGAGTAGAACTCTGTGAGCTCTGCCCATGCCTAAACAACATCCATGCTGCAATGTCAAAGCGTCAGTCAGGCCACTATTGTTAATCCTCTTGTGATAGCCTGGTCGCCTACTGGGCAACAATTGCAGCAACATTTGCGCAAAGGAATTTTATCTCTTGTACAGAATGTTCAAGGTGTCATGATAGTGTACTTACGAAGTGGAAATGTAAGTAATGCAGTTTCAGAGAATATTATCCTGCACAGGCACGTATGCAAATGTATGTCAAAATACACCGTGTGAAAAAGAAGGCAACTTAAAAAATATGAGCATGCATAATGATGGTGTTACTAACCGGGCCTATTCTAACAACATGACAATATCCTTCCCCTCATACTTCCTGTTTTTTTTCTTCTGTCTGATTTCTAAAATGAAGGCAGGAAGGCGGAATCTCTGCTGGGCTTGAGACTCCAGTGTCATGGCTGGGATATCCCTATGACAGACACGGAGGAGAGAGGGTTGCATGACAAGGTTGTGATCATCAGGAGGAATGGTATGGATCCCTGGTTTGGTCATCCAGGAATTTTCTCACTGAGGTAGCTGTTTGACCAGTGAGGCAAGAAGATAGGTAGATGGAGATTGCTTATTAGTGTATGAAAGTACACAGTTTTGTTGCAGTAGGATTGGCAGATGATTGTGAGTGTTGTCTCCAAATTACCTTCTAGCATGTGTGGTGAGTGTTGGTGACTGGCTTCTATGCATGCACAGACTTTTGGATGCTTTCCCTGGCCAGAGTGTGTGTTCTAGGGTATTTAAACAGTGCACGCTGTCCATATAAGTGCTATGGTAAATTCCTTAATTGTGTCAGTAATTTTAGCAATATAGGAATTTTTTATTTCTTTAAAGTTAACTAGTTGGATGATTTATCTTTTTTTACTGCTCTCCCTCTCCTTGTATAAAACCTTTGAAAAAGGGAAGTGGATAACAGGACAAGGAAGATTATTTTAGAGACTGTTTTACGTTCAGTCTCCTGAGACTAATTTGCTGATTAGGAGAATGCTTTATCATTTTTCTTGGGGCTTGATGAAGAAGATGTGGAGATTAATCATTTGGGACTAAGGGGAATGATATGAAATAGGACATTTTCCCTTAAAACTTGCCTAAGGCACAGCAAAATATGGTGTTTCTATCAGAAGAAATGCTTAGTACCTCACCTGAGCCAGTTCTAAGGCAGTTTCCGCTTACAACCATCTACGGGTCTTTCCTTACATGAGCATGTTTTGGAGTTAATAAATTGGGAGTGAAAGGTTCAAGGATCAATATCCCCAGGTCTATGTCCAATTCAAATTTATTTGAGGATATGGATAAGTGTAGTTTGGAGACCGTGTTAAGGGATTCCCTGAAGCCAGTTTGGTCAGGTGAACCATACTGGCATGGGACAATATCCAGCAAGCACAAACTGACAAGAAAATTAGCTCTGCATGAGTTAATTGAGGGAGCTCATTTAGCTTTGAGAGCAGGGATTTAAGGGGCCTATATGAGTTAAAGAAAATCTCATAATAATCTGAGAAGGAACAGAATGATCTATGTTACTGGAAGCTATGGAGACGCAGTTAGTGTTCTTTTACGGCAACTTGCACAATGTTGTGCAAGCTTCAGCCCTGACAGTAGATGCTACTATAGCCGCTAGAAAAAAATCTAGTTTTAAAGTATTGAAAAACCATCTTGGCCATGAAGTCTACCGCAGTTCATATGCCATTTAAAGGAATTGAGTTTTGGGACAGATCTAGAGAAGAAATTGCATCAGCTCTTTAATGAAAAGGAGCAAACTTCTTTTTTCAGACAACCTTTAGGTTCTCCAAGTGTTTTTATGCAGACCTATTATAAAGCATTATTCTGTTAACCCTCAAGAAAACCTTCAGGATAGCATCAATTTTCATTTCTTAGGAAACAGTGTGGCAGTAATTTGAAGAACCAATTTGAGCGGGGGAAGGAGCTTCTTCACTGGCAACGACACAGTGCTCATGACTATGGCAGAAATGGCCTAGAGTGGACATTTGGTAGAAGCATAAAACATTTCAGAGTGAAATGAGAAGAATCTACCTCAGGTGCTGGGTTCTTGAGGATCATTAACAACAGGTGCCAGATCCAGTTCTTCATAACACATCGAGAAACTGGGAACATATCTTTACAATGCGCTTGTGTTCTTGTCAAGTAAGAGCCAATGCTTTCTAAAATTCACTGTCTGTCAGTAAAATTAGCTATTCTTCCAACACACAAGGAACAGAAAGGAAGTGCTATTTATTCTATCATCTTCTTGGTTTCCAAGAATACCGGAAGATTCAGACTAGTCAAAGACATTTGGAATGCCAACAAGTGGGTTTTGAAGATTCCCTTTAAGATGGATCCTCTGCCCAGGATAATGCAATTAGTCCCAGAAGGTGTAGTCGTGATAACACTAGATCCAATGGATGCATACTTTAATACTCCCACACGGTTTGGTCACAAAAGATTTTTGAGGGTCTATCTCCTGAGAAATCAATATCAGTTTAAGGTTCTGCCCATTGCCATTAAATCTTCGCCAAGAGTGTTTAAACGATAATGGCACCACTCTCAGCATTATTACTTCTACAGTGTTTTTAACATATGTCCATATCTAGATGACTTGTTACCTCATACGTCATCAAGGGAGAGACACTGAAATGTTTTCAAGCTGTTTAACCTGTCAAGTGGCTACTTGGGCTTCATCTCCAACTTTTGTTGGATATTCCTAATTGAAATATTGGAATTGGAAGGTGTAGTTCTTTTAGTTACACAGTTTCAAGTTCTCTTTTGACAATGTATTTGTTGTTGGTTAATTGCACTAATTAATTCAAATTAGTCTTTATTGTTGGATTATTTAAAATTGTTAGAATGAGCAAGAGTCCAGGATATAGAAATGATACTTTCCTAAAAACCTATGCAAGGTGCAAAAAATATGAATACAAATCTAGAGTATCATAAAACATGAGATAAAAGACTATAGACAAAAGTGTTGGTGCAAAAGGAGCTCTATAAATTTGTGATCACACAGTTTGTTGTGATTGAGTGATGTTTGCTAGTGTTTATCCATGTTGGACTTGGCCCTTTTTGCAGGGTAATCCCTGAACTTTTTGCCTTCCTCCTGTATTTTTTCTGACGGTCACGATTAGCACGCATCAACAAAGGGTGCGGCACGTAACAAGCGATGCCTCCTTTTTGCCCCCGAGAAAAAGTATGGTTTGTGGAATGCGTGGCGCATAAGGGGTCACTAGGGAGTACATGAGCACAAGGCACTACACATTCCAGCATGCCTATGGCGGCCGAACCGGATGTCGAATCCGGCTTCGCCACCTGATTTGCAACTATAAAGCCCCTCCCTTTCTAGGGATCAGGGCTTGACAATCCTTCCTGTTTACAGCCTTCCTGGTGATAAACGCGGATGGTATTCCCCGCGGGATCAGTACTTGTGCGTTGCTTTCCGAAGGACTACGACGGTCCGCTTCCCATTGCGGAGAGATTTCGAACAGCGCGACTCTCAACCTACCTACTGTTCTGCACCGTGATCAACGTTACAGTGAAGGCGCAGCGCGGCGAGACACCCTCCCCGGACAACGAGGATTCCAAGTGCCGGGCAGACAATCGATCAAGCAGGGAACCTTCATGTTGTTGAGAGAGGTGCGCAGGAGCGCTCCTCCAGGTACTCCGTTTGTTTCCCTTTGACCTTCTTGATTTGCATTTCATTTGTTTTGCACGTTTCCTTGAAACACCAGTGCTGTGATGCAACAGCACTGGGGGTCTCGTTTGGCAAGGATTCCTTTCCTGTTTTAATTCAGTGCTAGATCACCGCGTGACATTTTATCCTTGAGGGAAAAAACCTTGCTGAAGACCTGTTACCCAAAGCGGGTAGACTTACTCCGCTATTCGTTATCCAGTGTTTGCTGCTACATAATCATGTGAGTGGCTGGGTGGAGTTTTGGCTGACATAACAAAACGTTTGTGTAGTGTGATTGGTCTGGTCAGGGGCAGCGCTTACCTAAACACTTCTTGTTTTCTTTTTTGTTTCATTCACATAGTTTATGCCCGGGGGGTTCCCTCTGCATCTGTGCTGAATCCTGAAAACAGAAGCAGGACTAGGAGACGCCTGGTTGGATAGCAGCACTTTCTTGTTTTCTCCACTTCCATTTTCCCCGGGGGGCTTTCTCACATAGCAGTGTCTCCTTCACTCTGCGTGGGGTTGCGCCTCAGGGTAGAGGGGGGGATATTTCTATGCTTCATCGTTCCTGCTGGTGATCTCCCGAGGTTAGTGGCAATTCAAACTTGGTGCTGCTGACATCGCAACAGATTGTCAAGTCCACGACTGTTGCCAGCCTGAACGATGGACGCTGCAGTGGTCATGTCCTCGCTGCTGGAGAGCATTACTGCTCTCCAGCAGGAGGTACAGACCTCACGCCGTGAGACCCAGGAGCTGAGGAACGAAATGGGAACCTCACGTAGGGAGGTAGCGGGTCTCTCAAGAAACGGTAAACCCTCAGGCACAGGGAAGGGCTCTTACATCAGGGAGTGGACTTTGCCCCCACCTGCATCATCCCTGGGAAATAAGTCAAAGGGCCCAGGTTTCTTTTCCACACCTGTAGCCGCCCTCCCTCTGTAGGCACCAGCCCCACTGTCCATGTAATACAGAACCCTGGGATACCTCTAGCACCCCCTGAACGCTTCTACGGGGATCCAGAAAAATTTGAAACATTCCTCAACCAAAGCAGACTACATTTCCTTTGCAAACCCGCCATATTTCAGGATGACGCATCCAAAACATCCTTCATGATGTCCTATATGGGGGGCAATGCTTCCAACTGGACCATTCCACTGATGGAACGCAACGATCCCATACTACACAACTTTCAGGACTTCTGTGGGGAAATGAGGAAGTTGTTTGACAGAAAAACCCATATGTTATCTCTAGGCCGGGATTTGATTACTCTGCGGCAAGGGTTGCAGGACTTACTAACGTATATTACTACCTTCAACCGCCTCCTGGTGGAAACTAATTGGCCCTAAGAGAAACGCACCACCCTATTCTATCAGGGCCTACGGGGTGAGCAGAAGGACTTTCTTTCCCAAGTAGTACAGCTACCTCAGACTTGTGAGGAGCTGATTGAGCTTACTGTTCAACTGGACCATCGGTTGCAGGAAAGGAAGGGGGACAAAAGCAGAGGATAACCACGTTTTGCCTTTCCTCAGCCCCGACCGTCGTGGAGGAACATCCCAAGGCAGCAGACGGGTCCAAACCCATGCAAATCGGAGGGATCTGAGGCCCCCTTACCGTTTAGGAAATAGAAAAAAGACGACAGCAAAAACTGTGTCTGTATTGTGGAAAATGCGGTCATTTTATAAGAGAATGTCGGGCCCGGGCAAGGGTACCGGAGGAGGGAACCATTCCCAGGACACAAGCAGTCACCCAACAAGAGGCGGGAAACTAAAGAGCCCAAGTCAGGACGGGATCTCCGTCTTGGGTTCAGGAGCAGTCACGATCCCTTCTGTCCAGGAAAACACCATACAACCGTCCGTGGCCCACCTGAATGTTTGTGTCACGCTTTGGATAAACGCTGACACACCCCTAAGAGTGCCTGCTTTAGTGGAATCAGGCACCACAGGCAACTTTATAGACCAGCAATACGCTTGGAACATCAGGGTTCCATATGTAAAAAAGAAAACCCCTACAGTGGTAAGAGCGGTAGGCGGGAAGGCACTGACTTCGGGACCCGTCCAATACCGCACCGTTCCGCTTGTGATGAACTTCAATGGGGACCACTATGAGACTTTACACTTCGACCTCATTGATGCCCTTCACTTTCGCCTCATCTTGGGGATGCCTTGGCTAACACTGCATGATCCTGTTATACGGTGGGCAAACCGTACTGTTTCCTTGTCTTCAGCGTTCTGCAGGGAACATTGTACCAAGCAATCCACGCTCCAGGAGTCAGCCATCGACACCCAAGCTGGGTTCCTGGCTACAGGAGATGAAACACCCTGATAGTGTTGTTCTACCCTGCTACCGGAGGAGTACCGTGACTTCCAGCCTGTCTTTGACAAACAAATGGTGACCCGGTTGCCACCCCATCGACCCTATGACTGCCGCATTGATTTACTGCCAGGTGCAGATATCCCTTGTAGCAGGGTTTACGCCCTTACAGAACCCGAAACACGATACCTCAAAAACTACCTGGAAGAAAACTTAGCGTCTGGATTCATAAGACATTCAACGTCCCCTGCCTCGTCCCCTCTCTTCTTAATTTCTAAAAAAGATTGCGAAGAGTTAAGAACGTGTATAGACTATAGAGCCATCAACAAAGTTACTATTAAAAACAGATACCCGTTGCCTCTGATACCCGTGCTGTTGGATCAGTTGAAGGGCGCAAGGAACTTCACCAAGCTGGACCTACGTGGTGCTTATCACCCGGTACGAGTGAAGACGGGGGACGAGTGGAAGACGACCTTCAGAACTAAGTTCGGACTTTACGAGTACCAGGTGATGCCCTTCGAGCTGTGCAACGCACCAGCAGCGCTCCAGTTCTTTATGGAAGAGGTACTGCGGGGGCTATTGGATTCTATATGTATCGTATATATCGACGATATCCTTGTCTATTCAGCAAACCTCCAAGACCATATTACCCACGTGAGAACACTGCTCGAACGTCTTCAAAGACACTCGCTATACGCCAAACTGGAGAAATGCCTTTTTCACGTTAAGGAAGTTGCTTTCCTAGGATACGTCATTAATGATCAAGGCTTCCAGATGGATATGGGAAAGGTCACAGCGATAACTCACTGGAAGGCACCACACCATGTGAAATCAGTGCAAAGCTTCCTGGGATTCGCCAACTATTACCGGCGTTTCATCAAGGACTTTTCCAAGGTGATACACCCCATAACCTGTCTGTTACGGAAGAATACCCCATTCCTTTGGAACGACGAAGCAGACCAAGCATTGGAGGAACTGAAGAAACGGTTCACACAAGCTCCCATCTTGCGTCATCTGGATTCACGCTTGCCTTTTGTCTTGGATATGGACGCTTCACAATACGCCCTGGGAGGGGTGTTGTCACAACGGCATCCTACCACGGGACAGCTACACCCTCTTGCATTCTATTCCAAGAAGCTCTCCCCCTGCGAGGTGAACTATTCCATTTCTGACAAAGAGCTGTTGGCAATCAAACGAGCCTGCGAAGAATGGAGGCATTACCTCCTAGGAGCTCACCACACCGTTGAGATCTATACGGGCCATCGGAATCTTCTATTCCTGAAGACCGCTACTGCTCTAACTCCACAACAGCTACGTTGGTCTCTTTTTTTTTCTGACTATGATTTTATCATCAAATTTAAACCCGGACTCCAGAACGGTAAGGCCGACGCGCTATCTAGAAAGGACGACCCCGCAGAATACCAGGTGGAGGAACCAACTTAACCAGTTCCTACACTACCTAGCACGGCCTTCCCTGACAAGTTCCTCGCACTGCTCACATCCCAAGAATTACTTGAGGATGTCAAGGTGTCCTTAGCAAATGTGGATGTCCAACTCTGGATACAAGAAGACCCCGAACACAGGAGCACCAGAGAGGATCGAGCATATCATAACCACGCCTTGTATATTCCCCAGGCGGCTCTCCAGACACAAGTATTGACTTGGGCTCACGACTCTACACTCGGAGGTCATCTAGGAGAATATAAGACCATAGCCACTATTGAGAGATCCTTTTGGTGGCCCACACTGCGCAAAGACACCAGGGAATACCTAAGGAATTGCGCCGTTTGTGCTCAAGGTAAAACCAGTCATTCCAAACCCGTAGGACTATTGCGACCAATACCCATTCCTCCTCTCCCTTGGCACACGGTATCTATGGATTTTATTGTCGAGATGCCCCCCTGTGAAGGTTTTACCACCATTCTGGTAATTGTCGATCATCTGACAAAAATGGGGCACTTCGTTCCCATGAAAAGGCTTCCTACGTCTTCCGAACTGGCAGTCACGTTCCTCCAGCACGTAGTCCGAGCACATGCAATACCCAGGGTTCTTATCACAGACCGCGGCACTCAGTTCACCTCTCTTTCTGGAGGGCGCTCTGCAAAACCATGAACGTAGAGGCCCATTTGTCCACCAGCTACCATCCTCAGACGAATGGTAAAACAGAGAGGCTCAATCAAACATTAGAACAATACCTACGGTGTTTTACCCTACAAAACACCACAGATTTGTACCCTCTGATCTGGATGGCGGAATTTGCTTACAACAACGCGGAACATGCCAAGCTGGGATGTTCGCCCTTCTTCTGTCTTTACGGACTCCATCCCAACATGCTTCCGTTTGAATGGCCTGTTGTTTCCAGCCATCCCACCATACAGGAGCATCACACTCATCTTAGGGCGGTGCTGAACGAAGCCAAGCGACAGTTAATAGCCGCCCAAAACTCACAAGAATACTTTGCTGACAAAAAGAGAGCACCAGAACCTGTGTATCAGGTGGGAGACAGGGTATGGCTGGCTACAAAAAACCTGCCTCTGAAAGGGGTGGGTAAGCTATCACCCAAATACATAGGACCTTACGCTGTTGTAGAAATCATTAACCCCGTTGCACTGAGACTATCCTTACCCCAGGCATGGCACGTATACACCCTGTGTTTCACGTCTCACTGCTTAAACCATGTCCCACATCCATGAGACTCCCATCGAGGCCTGTTCCGATCGAGATAGATGGGCAGGAAGAATATGAAGTGAGGGAAATACTAGACTCCCAAATGGTGAGAGGGCGAGTACAGTATCTGGTAGACTGGGAGGGGTATGGGGTAGAAGACTGTACCTGGGAACCCTCCAACAACCTGCACTGCCCTCTTCTGGTTAAACGCTTTCATGCTAGGCATCCCGGGAGACCAGGACAACCGCCGAGACGGCGGTCCTCAAGAGGGGGTTCTGTCGCGATTAGCGCGCATCAACGCAAGGGTGCGGCGTGTAACAAGCGATGCCTCCTTCGTGCCCCCGAGAAAAAGTATGGTTTGGGGAATGCGTGGCGCGTAAGGCGTCGCTAGGGAGTACGTGAGCACAAGGCACTACACATTCCAAAATGCCTATGGCGGCCGAAAATGAAGTCGAATCCGGCTTCGCCGCCTGATTTGCAACTATAAAGCCCCTCCCTTCCTAGGGATCAGGGCTTGACAATCCTTCCTGTTTACAGCCTTCCTGGTGATAAACGCGGATGGTATTCCCCACGTGATCAGAACTTGTCTGTTGCTTTCCGAAGGACTACGACGGTCCGCTTCCCATTGCGGAGAGCTTTCAAACAGCGCAACTCTCGACCTACCATCGCGCTGTTCTGCACCGTGATCAACGTTACAGCGAAGGCGCAGCGCAGCGAGACACCCTCCCCGGACAACGAGGATTGCAAGCGCCGGGCAGACAATCGATCAAGCAGGGAACCTTCGTGTTGGTGAGAGAGGTGCGCAGGAGCGCTTCTCCAGGCACTCTGTTTGTTTCCCTTCGACCTTCTCGATTTGCATTTCATTTGTTTTGCACGTTTCCTTGAAACACCACCGCTGTGATGCAACAACACTGGGGGTCTCGTTTGGCAAGGATTCCTTTCCTGTTTTAATTCAGTGCTAGATCACTGCGTGACATTTTATCCTTGAGGGACAAAACCTTGCTGAAGACCTGCTACCCAAAGCGGGTCGACTTACTCCGCTATTCGTTATCCAGTGTTTGCTGCTACATAATCATGTGAGTGGCTGGGTGGAGTTTTGGCTGACATAACAAAACATTTGTGTAGTGTGATTGGTCTGGTCAGGGGCAGCGCTTACCTAAACACTTCTTGTTTTCTTTTTTGTTTCATTTACGTAGTTTATTCCCGGGGGGCTCCCTCTGCATCTGTGCTGAACCCTGAAAACCGAAGCAGGACTAGGAGATGACTGGTTGGCTAGCAGCACTTTCTTGTTTTCTCCACTTCCCTTTTCCCCGGGGTGCTTTCTCACATAGCAGTGTCTCCTTCACTCTGCGTGGGGTTGCGCCTCAGGGTAGAGGGGGGATATTTCTATGCTTCATCATTCCCGCTGGTGATCTCCGGAGGTTAGTGGCAATTCAAACTTTGTGCTGCTGACATCGCGACACTGACCTGTTGTTGGTGGCTTTATGACTCTGGGCACTTTACCACTGCTGATCAGTGCTAAAGTGCATATGATCTCTATTGTAAATTGTTGTAATGGATTAGTGACTCCATGATTGGCTTATTTGATTTACTTGTCAGACCCTAGTACAGTGCACCATGTGTGCCCAGGTCCTGTAAATCAAATGCTGCTGGTGGGCTTGCAGCACTGGTTGTGCCCCCCACAGAAGCAGCTTGTAAAATGTGGCTCAGACCTGCCATTGCAGGGCTTTTGTGCAGTCTGGGACTGCCATGTTGACTTGGTAAGTGCACCCAATTACCAGTCCCTAAACCATCCCTTTTTTACATGTTAGCCATCCCTAAGGTAGGCCATAGGGCAGGGTGCATTGTATGTGAAAGGTAGAACATGCTCAGAAGTGGGTGGCATGTTCTGATAGTAAATTATGGTCGATTTTGTTTTTCACTATTGCAAGCTACCTGTTCCCATAGGCCAGAATGTGCAGTTTGATTATAACATCTTACAATCCTAACTGACCCAGGGAACATGGTAGAAAAATAAATTTACTATGCCTGGACTCCGAATGATAAAATACACCTTTTAGTGAAGTTGGTTTTAACATTCTGTGTTTGAAAATACCACTTTTAGAAAGTAGGTATTTTCTTGCCTAACCTTCCCGTCTGCCTCTGATAGGTTGTGTATTGCATGTCTGGTTTGTGAGTGACAAAAGGTCTGGGGTGGCTCCAGGAGACATGGTGAGTCAGCACTTGGCTGAATAGACCTATCTACATTGGGAGTGGTGGGAGGAGTAGCACCTGGGCCTGAAGAGGGCTGTGCCTTCCTTTCACAATGCTGGCTCCACCTCTTGTGGTGCGGCTGATGACCATGGCCCACACTGACAAAGGAAGAAGTTGTGCACTTGCAGAATGCATCCAGAACTGGTTTATACTAGGTACAGACACTCTCTGCCTTCAGAGACAAAGGATTTGTGTGTATAAAAAAGGGGGACCCAGACCCCAGAACTTTAGATCACTTCTGAGAAATCAAGAGAAACCTTTCCCAAGGAGAAGAGACCGGAAAAGCCAAAGGAGGATTATTGCCCCTGTGCTGTTTGCTGGCAGAGGTTTGTCTACAGTGGTTACTTGTTGCTAAGGGAAGGAGAAAAGGACTTTGCTGTGTACTTTCTCATCTTGAGGAAGATCTCCAAGGGCTTGAACTGAGATTGCCTCCTGTCTGAAGTCTCAGGGACACAAAGACTTCACCACCAGCTCTCCCTGAATTTCCTTGCTGGGAATTCTAACCTACAGAGTGGTGCCTGCAGCTGTTTAGGACCTCTAGAGGCTGTTTGTCGCTGGGAGCTGGAAGCGCAACGCAACAAGAGGAGAGGAGTTGGCCTAACGGCTCGGGCGACTGACCTCGAATCTGGGGAACTGGGTTCGAGTCTCGGCAATGACGCTGAACATCCTGTGATTCTGGGCAAATCACTTAATCACCCTGTGCCTAACAAAAAAAGAATGTTTCCTAATGTAACGCAACTGGTGCTATGTAAAGCGCTCTGATACCCAATTCGGGTTAAGTCTGCGCTGTATAAAACTCTTTTAAAAATAAAAGATATTTTTTTAATAAACGAGGAGAAGTGTGTTGCCGCCACAGCAGTTGCCGTCAGATCGCAGGAGAAACGTGCTGCAGCCGCATCGCAGAAGAAGCGTGTAGCATCACCAGAGAAGCGTGCCGCCGCCACAGAGGTCGCCGTCGCATCACCACAGAAGTGTGTCGCAGGGCCTGTCGCGGCTCCAAAGATCATCGATTTCACCGCACGGCCATCGGGCGTGCACGCATCGCATCCCGGTTGTCTCATCGCATCAAAGACGCCCTTTTGTCGCATCGCACCGGATTGTCGCATCACATCGAGGTGCCCTCTTGTCGCATTGCAAATGTTCACAGTAAGAAACTGACGCATCACCTCCTCTCCGGTAAGGAACCGACGCATCACCTCCCCTGCGCTGCAGTAAGGAACCGATGCATCACCTTCCCTGTGACCCTTTTGTTTGCATTGCGTGACACATCTAAGGTACTTTGAGAGTAAAGTGTTGCATTTACCATCTAAATTGAACTAAGCTATTTATGCCATTTTAAAGTGATATTTGTATTACAGTAGAATTTTGTCATTTGATCTTGTGTTAAGTCTAGTAAAGATCACTTATTTTTCTAAGCTGGTGTGGTGTCCATTTGTAGTGTTTCACTGTACTACTGTATGTGTTCACAAATGCTTTACACACTGCCTCTGAGATAAGCCTGACTGCTCGTGCCAAGCTACCAAGGGGGTGAGCAGGGGTTATTCAGGAGTGTATCCCCCTTTCCCTGACTAGAAGCTAGTGTCCCTATTTGGACAAAGGTGTATACCATTGCCAACAAGAGACCCCCATTTCTAACAGTCCACATTTTAAAAGACTCAGTTTTAGTGTGGGGGAAGGCTGGAGGCAGAGTAGCTGGAGGGGTGGGTTGATTTGTGTCCTGCACTCTTTTTCAGGGCACTCTCTACACCATGATTGATCTCTAATCTGAGAGCTAAGGCAGGCCAGAATGGCTTCCCAGCAGGTGCGCACCCCTTGTAGGTTCCATAGCGGGTGCTCCCATTTTTGCAGGATGTCTAGAGTAGACTTGCAAAGGCAGAGAGTATGGACCAGATTTTCAGGCCACATAGCCAGCAGGTCGTATCCCTTTCTGTCCTCAGCCAGGGACTGTTTTGCTGTAGAGATGGCAAAATTCCCAGGGGGTAAGTCAGGTATTTGGTTTTTATCCTAGGGTTTAGAACTTCCGTCAGGTACTTCTGTGGTCCAGGGTCTTATAGCTGTTTAGTATGACCCAGTCATGAAATAATTTTTCTATGGATGCTGTGTCTTCTAGTGAAGCAGTTATTTTGGTGGATTTTGAAACCGTTCTTTTAAATTGATTGTGGCTCACTGTTGCCATCCATAGTTCAGTCAGTCCTAGCATGTTGATCATTTTGTTGCAATATTCTTTGGCTGGCGAGCATGATTTGTTTGTGATCTCCTCCCAGATGTGGTGGTTGATGGAGTTTTCCTTGGAGTTTTTGAGCTTGTGACAACACATGAAAAAGGCTGCACGTCTGGCATGAGACTGCTTTGCTAACCTAAACTCTAGCCTGATCTGGGCTGGTCAGGTGTGTTGGGGTATTGGAAGATATGCCTATCGATGCAGACTACTGGTGTGTCCAAGACCAGTGTGTCTCTGCCTTGAAGTACCTCGCTGCTCTAGGCAAGGGTTGCAACCACTTTTGATCTGGCGATTTCAAGTCTCGGTCTGAATGAGTTCCCATTCAGATTCTTAAATATGGCCGAAAGGTCTGCCGCAAGAGCTACCCCTTTCCTTTTGATTGCCTCCTTTTGTGACTTAAATGAACCTTTGTTATCAAATAATAGGCTCAGGTACTTGTAGCATGTTGTTTCATCGATCCTGCACCAGTCAAGGCACCAGCTAACCCTCCCTTGTTCATTTTCAGCCCATTCACCAAGCCTAAGCTTGAGTTGCTCTCAGCTGTGTACAGAAGGCTAAAGTACTTTATCAACCCTAGTTTAGGGGTGTGCAAATTGATTGAGGACAGTGTTGAGAAGAGGTCTCCAAGAAATAAATTGAATAACATCGGTGCCAGCACACCCCTGTTTGAGGCCCCCTGCTGTTGGAATGGCCCTTGAGAGGTTGCCTTCACTCCCCAGTTTGATTCTGACCTAAGTGTTACAGTATGGGTTTCCAATTGTTTTCAGGAGATGTGGTGGAATTAGCCAATTCTTAATCTTTTCCCAGAGATTATTGCGGTCCACTCTGTTGAAAGTGGCTTGGTAATCAATATAGCAACAATAAAGGGGGAGCTTTATTGCACTAATTAAAGTCATGCCCAGCATATTAGTGTCTGTGGCAATTAATTGGATATTCAGCACCTGAATGCCCTCATGGGTAACAAGCAGCTCTCTACACATTCCCCAAACATTACTTTCATTCAGACCTAAAGAACAGCATGGCTTTGGTATTCCTCAAAAGTAAAAGTAATGAATGGGACAAGCAATATAAGGATAATGTTGGAGTTGCATACCGATAATCTTCATTAACCTTAGTCTTACATGGCCTGTCAAAGTCATTACGACCTACCAACCTCCCAGGACTGCTTGCTTTCATTTGGCTTAGTAGAGTCTGGAAGTGTGATGTAAAGGCAGTGCTTTTATAGCACCCACATGAACGAACTGAATTTGCACATTCACTTCCTGTTCTTTCTCCTATGCAGAGATGGAGATCACCTCCAAAGTAATCGCTGTGATGGGGATGAGCAGGATTAAGGATAATGAAAGTTAATCAACTTGACCATTCCAGCGCATTCCCTCAGGAGACATAGAACTTAAAGGGATAGGCTCCAAGCAGCAGATCTTTCCCTCCGGAAATAAACATATTTTAGCTCAGACGTCACATAACAGAGCTATCCCTATTGTTACCTGTTAGAAATTGGATCTCTAGTTGGCAGAAGTATGCACCCTGTCCAAGTAGGGACCTCAATCCTAGTCAGTGTAAATCATATACACACTCTAATTTAAACTGTGCACAGCCTCTGGTAGCTTGGCAAAGAGCAGGAGGCTTAACTTAAAAAAAATGTGTCAAGTATTTGTGCTCAAAAATAACAAGGGAGCTACCCCAATGTGATACTCACAAAGGGACGGGGAATCAACATTCAGCAAAACAAAAATGTCCCTGTTAGGAGAGGCCTACGGGATTGTCCTTAGTCAAGTGTCTGATATTCACAGATTCTGTTGCTTATATCATAGACAAGATTTCATCATAAGGTCTACATACAGTAGCTAGTATATGCACTAAATAAAATCTAAAATAATTTTTCAGTAAAATCAAAATTATTTATTGTTAATAAACAATGAGCTAAAATGGATCACATAAAAATATCTTTCCCTCCCAGAGTGGGTTACAATCTTTAATGAAATTCAATTGGTCACAGAAAAAATTAATCTTTGTGAATACATATCATAAGAGTCGACGCAGCGTTTCGGTGATTTCACCTTCTTCAGGACTAAAAACAGTTTGATCAAATCTCAATTCTTCTGTAATAGAAGGGGGTAGACGTTTCAATTGACTATCCAAATGGAATAACCCTTCGAGATGGAAGTATGTATCTGATGATGGTTAAGCCTTATTTTTAGTTGAATTAAGATATTTTTGTCCGTAAGAGCCACTGTAGAAATATTCGTTTTTTCGAGAAAGGCCCACTTTAAAACTTTGGGGGATGGTTTCTCGCAATATTCAGAGGCGTGTAAATCCTCGGACTCTTCGATAGTGGCGTATCCACTATCGAAGAGTCCGTAAGAGCAGGGAGGCCGTTTTGTTTTGACTAGGATCGATCACAGGAAAGTGATAAATTGAGAAAACCCACTTTCTTAGACCTGTCAGATGTAATTTCCTTACCACATGACAAAAATTGAAGAAACGAAAAGGATTTACACGCCTCTGAATATTGCGAGAAACCATCCCCCAAAGTTTTAAAACATTGAGATGAAAGTGGACACATGTCAATGCAATACATCATGAGATGGGTACAGCATCTCACGTTCTGGATGACACAACGCCAACAATGACTGTCATCAAAATTGAATTACAGACCAGCTTACACCTTCAGCTACACAAATGGCACACCTGTCAACTTACACAAAACAAGTACCTCAAACACCACCTCGGTCAATGTGAATGCACATAGGGATATGGCCACATTTACCATGGGCACGCCTGAGAGTATAGCATCCAGTATATGTGTAACAAATCAACCCCACTGTCTCATACCTAGCTGCTGAACCTGACACACCTTAATGCGTCATTTGAACCTGGCACGCATCCACAAAACAAGACCACAGTCGGAGAAGAAATGACGATTGTGTACATGATCAGACATAAGAGGACATGCATAAATGTCTCACAAAAACAAGTAAGTTAAAGGGTCTGAGGGAGATTTACAGACCAGCGCAGAAATGTCCCCCTACCATAACTACAATAACCAGGAATCCGCGGGTCTCTTGAATAAAAGCAAGAGAAGTAAACTGACTGATCCAACTCAACAGGACACAAAATCTATAAAGGGAGTCCTCTTAAAGAGGACAGGATCCCATCACCCACCGTGGTGGCATGCTTCATCATTTGGGAAACTCTTTTTTCTCCTGGTAGCCAATTTTAATACACTTTCTTTTGACACTGCACTATACATTATTCATCAGCTCCTCCTTTTTCACTAGCAAGGAGTTGTAGCTCCTTAGCTGCACTAGGTTGCAGTTAAGAGGAGATTCCAAATGATGAAGCATGCCACCACGGTGGGTGATGGGATCCTGTCCTCTTTAAGAGGACTCCCTTTATAGCTTTTGTGTCCTGTTGAGTTGTATCAGTCAGTTTACTTCTCTTGCTTTTGTTTAAGAGAATCGCGGATTCCTGACATGCAAAAAAGAACATCATTCATTGAGACGAACATTGCTGTGATTGTCACTGCACCTCAACACATTGACATGTGTACACATTGTAGAGTCCATAACAACACTGTCCTGCATACACGACCATCAATATCATAAGTGACATGTGTGGGAGTACATGCCACTCTACAAAATCACATACAAAAACATGGCATGTGTAGTCACCAGTGGAGTAAATGGAACATTTCATTGTGTGCACAATGATGTGCCATTGACCATGTGGGCACTGTGCACTGTTGATGTTTGCCAGATGGCCATTGTGATTGTATGGCACCCAAATCGCGGTAGCTCCCGCCTGTCCCCAGCGGTGTGTCACCAGCAATCCCCAATGCACAAGTGCGGTAGTGATAGCCATGGAGACATTCCCAAATGGCGGTTGGCATGCCCCGCCACCCAAATCGCGGTGCCTCATGTCAATGTAATTCACCCAAATTGCGGTAGCTACCACCGGGGCCCAGCGGTGTGTCACCAGCAATCCCCAATGCACAAGTGCGGTAGTGATAGCCATGGAAACATGCCCAAATGGCAGTTGGCATGCCCGCCACCCAAATCGCGGTGCCTCATGTCAATGTATGGCACCCAGATCGTGGTAGCCACCGCCTGTCCCCAGCTGTGTGTCATCAGCAATCCCCAATGCACAAGTGCAGTAGTGATAGCAATGGAGACATGCCCAAATGGTTGTTGGCATGCCCGCCACCCAAATTGCGGTGCCCCATGTGAATGTTTGGCACCCAAATCACGGTAGCTACCGCCGGGCCCCAGCGGTGTGTCACCGCCATGGAGCATGCCCTTGCAGCCAATGGGAACCTTGATTGCGGTGGCATGATGCAGTTTTGAAAATCGCGATAGGAGTGCTCCACTACTACGGAGGTGGTCATTGGATGCATTTGAAAGATGCACCATTGCGGAAGCTACTGCCGGGCCCCAGCGGTGTGTCACCGTCATGGAGCATGCCCTTAAAGCCAATGGGAACCTTGATTGCGATAGCATGATGCAATTTTGAACATCGCGGCAGGCGTGCTCCGCCACCGTGGAGGCGGTCATTGGATGCATTTGAAAAAGGCAGACCTGGACCACCAATTGCTGCAGTTTGGCACCTTTGAAACGACCCCAGGGGGCTATATATGTGTGGGAGGGAGCCTCACATTTCCACTGCTCCCAGAGCCTGCTGCCAGAGACCCCTCACCTGCTGCTGCCTCCAGGGACTGCTGCCAGAGACCCCTCACCTGCTACTGCCTCCAGGGACTGCTGCCAGAGACCCCTCACCTGCTGCTTCTCCCAGAGCCTGCTGCCTGAGACCCCTCACCTGCTGCTGCTTCCAGGGACTGCTGCCAGAGACCCCTCATCTGCTGCTGCCTCCAGGGACTGCTGCCAGATACCCCTCACCTGTTGCTGCTTCCAGGGACTGTTGCCAGAGACCCCTCATCTGCTGCTGCCTACAGGAACTGCTGCCAGAGACCCCTCATCACCCAATTCCACCGCTGTTGTCTCATGTCCACAGTGATGGCAAGGACAGAGAAGATCTGTGCCAGTCCCTTCACAAGCGAGGAGCTGGAGGTCCTGGTGGACAAAGTGCTCACACAGTACCCATTGCTATATGGTGCCCCAAATGTCGTGGTCAGTCCTCAACAGTGGGGGGGGCAGGGGGGCACACATGTAGTTGAACTGATGTAGTATGTGCCTGAGAGTGAGTGGTTGTGTCATGCACTGCCTGACATGCTGTCTCCAGGGGGAAGGAATATGTACCCAATGCCACAGGTTACCCTGCCTGCACATGTATATTTGGGTGACCTGTGTTGTGTTGTCAGCCATACAGTGACGCAGAAAGTTGTCAGGAGTCAGGACAGTGATTGCTTGGCTGAATGGCTGTGTGTGCCCCTGTTGTCCATCTCAGTGTGAGCCCAGCAGGCCTGGGCAGTCCCCAGCCCAATAAGACAAGGACACGTCACTTCAGTTACAGAGTATTAAATCAGTCTTTTCTCATTGCACTCCAGCTATGAGCCATCTCAGCACTGTAGATTGCACACAACCAGCCTTGTGATGAGGATTTTGGATTTGTGAGATCATGTCCCTCAATGTGACATCCATCACACAGTTATCTATTCACAGGGCAGGGACATTGAGGGCTGTGCAGTCTTGGACACAGTGAGTCTACCCCCAAACACATGTTGATATGTGAGGTATGTGTTGTTCGACCTAAAAATGGACTGGAGATGTGGGCTGGCTACCCAGGGGTTTCAGTGCTGGCATCCTGCATGTGTGTGAGATGTGCAGGGACTGTGTTCCCCCTCACACCTGCATGCATTTACATCAGCTTTCCCATGCAGATTACCATGTGAGATGTATTCTTGCCTCTGATAGACATATCTTTGGATTTGTGATGTGTTTGTATCTTGCTGCTGTACTGAGAGATGTAGGTATATAACACTGTGTCACTGATTGTTTCCCCCTCTTGTCTCCATGCCTGCAGCTCAAGGTACACAAGCATACAGCCATGTGGAGGGCCATTGCGGCCAAGGTGCGGGCTCTGGGTGTCTCAAACCGACGGCACACCCACTGACACAAAAGGTGGGACGACATCAGCCGTCTGGCAAAGAATGTGGCAGAGATGACCTTGGGACTGCTTCCTCGCACTGGGCGTTTAGCACAGCGCAACATTACACCACTAATTGGCCGCATCTTGGAGGTGACACAGCCTGAGCTGGATGCACGTTTGAAGGAGCATCAGCAGCAAGCCAGGGGTGAGCATTCTGGGAAGGGTGACTTTGGCTGGGAGTGGCTGCATGTGTACAGAGCCTTTGCCATCGCTGGCCTATGTGATGTTGGTAGTGTGATGCAGTGGCATGTAAGTGGCTGCTGGGCTGGGTGCAGGTGTTACGCATTAGCCCTACCTGTACTTACAAAGGAAATTTGAGTACTGTGCATTCCCATTGCATTCTGAGTCGTGGTCTTCGGGTATCGTCTGCATTGGGGTAGTCTGGGAAATCCCATGGGAGGGAACAGCAGTGTGCCTGATCTGAGTGTGCCTTATCAATGCGTCCATTGCATGCACTCAGATTTGGGAGGCCTACACATCTGACAACAATGTGCACCAGACTTTGGTCCCCAAAGTACAACATGGTGGGTGGCATGGGCTCATGGCCATTGTGGAATGTCATGTTGTAGTCTGTGTCTGTGTTGTCCACTCCTGTTCCATCCAGATCTGTCAGTGGCAACAAGTGGAGTGCCCCCATCATGTCCCTAGGTGTTCTCGGAGCTATTTGTATGTCTGTTTGAACGGAGCCACAAGCAGGGTGTTGTGGTCTGTGGTCATCTTTTCTGAGGCACAGCTGACAATATCATCACTACTGAAAGCACCATTTTTGACCAATTAGAAAAATCCACTAAGAAATTCATCAGGCTACAACTGATGGTCCGCATGCTCAGTGAGTATCTAAAAACGGACACTATCCCTGCGGGCTTACAAGTTCGTAATATACCGGGGGTTTTCACTGAAATTATGAAATATCTGACTGGCTTTAGCCACATTGGAACAACCTGGATGGTCTTGAGCATAGACATAGCTAACGAAGAAGCCAAAAAACTAGAGGTAGCAATAAAAGACATTGACAGGCAGATAAAAGAAAACAGCGGGATGAAAGACGCAAAAAGCCTTTTAGACAAAGTCGAAAAAACCCTCTCTGAGTTCCACAGAATTGAACAGAACAAGAAAATCATTAAGGTTAAACGTGGAAACCTCTGACAATACTGACTCTGCTGAGGGCCCCACACATCCAGCACATCTAGAAACAGAGGCATCAACCCTAATTTTTAGGACAGGGACGTCAAGCCAACCGCGGCACGCCGCGGCCACCCCGGTGGTACAGCGCACCTGGGGACAGACAAACACGTCAGAGATACTACCAATGGTAAGACACCACAAACCACATACTGACCCTACAACCACTGCCGTTACCGGCCATATGCCCGACCCCGGATCAATCCTGATTTTCAACCTCTCTACTCACCAACTATCCAATGAAGAAATTGCACTACTCAGTAAGGGATTGTCCTTCGTCCCGATCATTAGACCTGACTATCTTCAACTCCAGATCGAATTACTATGGTTATTTAGAAAAATACGCCTCCAAGCATTTTTTCTCGATAAACCATATACACCCTCGACAGCATGCACTGCATTCCGTCTCCATCTACCTTCTCCCCTCCTCATCACAGCATACCAGCTGAGATCCTCGCCTTCGAGAAATTGGTACTCAAAGAAATTATAGATCGTGAACACACACGTACATACATTCCTTACAACCTCACCCTCTCTGAGAAAAATGCTTTACACGGACTTAAACAAACTGAGAGTTTGATTATCAAGCCAGCGGATAAGGGCGGAGGGATCGTTCTTCATAACACTGACAATTACACACAGGAAATTCTCATGCAACTATCCAGACCAGACCACTATCTGAGACTTCACGCTGACCCTACTAAGGAGGTTCAAAAACTCATTCACAGGGCAGGGACATTGAGGGCTGTGCAGTCTTGGACACAGTGAGTCTACCCACAAACACATGTTGATATGTGAGGTATGTGTTGTTCGACCTAAAAATGGACTGGAGATGTGGGCTGGCTACCCAGGGGTTTCAGTGCTGGCATCCTGCATGTGTGTGAGATGTGCAGGGACTGTGTTCCCCCTCACACCTGCATGCATTTACATCAGCTTTCCCATGCAGATTACCATGTGAGATGTATTCTTGCCTCTGATAGACATATCTTTGGATTTGTGATGTGTTTGTATCTTGCTGCTGTACTGAGAGATGTAGGTATATAACACTGTGTCACTGATTGTTTCCCCCTCTTGTCTCCATGCCTGCAGCTCAAGGTACACAAGCATACAGCCATGTGGAGGGCCATTGCGGCCAAGGTGCGGGCTCTGGGTGTCTCAAACCGACGGCACACCCACTGACACAAAAGGTGGGACGACATCAGCCGGCTGGCAAAGAATGTGGCAGAGATGACCTTGGGGCTGCTTCCTCGCACTGGGCGTTTAGCACAGCGCAACATTACACCACTAATTGGCCGCATCTTGGAGGTGACACAGCCTGAGCTGGATGCACGTTTGAAGGAGCATCAGCAGCAAGCCAGGGGTGAGCATTCTGGGAAGGGTGACTTTGGCTGGGAGTGGCTGCATGTGTACAGAGCCTTTGCCATCGCTGGCCTATGTGATGTTGGTAGTGTGATGCAGTGGCATGTAAGTGGCTGCTGGGCTGGGTGCAGGTGTTACGCATTAGCCCTACCTGTACTTACAAAGGAAATTTGAGTACTGTGCATTCCCATTGCATTCTGAGTCGTGGTCTTCGGGTATCGTCTGCATTGGGGTAGTCTGGGAAATCCCATGGGAGGGAACAGCAGTGTGCCTGATCTGAGTGTGCCTTATCAATGCGTCCATTGCATGCACTCAGATTTGGGAGGCCTACACATCTGACAACAATGTGCACCAGACTTTGGTCCCCAAAGTACAACATGGTGGGTGGCATGGGCTCATGGCCATTGTGGAATGTCATATTGTAGTCTGTGTCTGTGTTGTCCACTCCTGTTCCATCCAGATCTGTCAGTGGCAACAAGTGGAGTGCCCCCATCATGTCCCTAGGTGTTCTCGGAGCTATTTGTATGTCTGTTTGAACGGAGCCACAAGCAGGGTGTTGTGGTCTGTGGTCATCTTTTCTGAGGCACAGCTGACAATATCATCACTACTGAAAGCACCATTTTTGACCAATTAGAAAAATCCACTAAGAAATTCATCAGGCTACAACTGATGGTCCGCATGCTCAGTGAGTATCTAAAAACGGACACTATCCCTGCGGGCTTACAAGTTCGTAATATACCGGGGGTTTTCACTGAAATTATGAAATATCTGACTGGCTTTAGCCACATTGGAACAACCTGGATGGTCTTGAGCATAGACATAGCTAACGAAGAAGCCAAAAAACTAGAGGTAGCAATAAAAGACATTGAAAGGCAGATAAAAGAAAACAGCGGGATGAAAGACGCAAAAAGCCTTTTAGACAAAGTCGAAAAAACCCTCTCTGAGTTCCACAGAATTGAACAGAACAAGAAAATCATTAAGGTTAAACGTGGAAACCTCTGACAATACTGACTCTGCTGAGGGCCCCAGCACATCCAGCACATCTAGAAACAGAGGCATCAACCCTAATTTTTAGGACAGGGACGTCAAGCCAACCGCGGCACGCCGCGGCCACCCCGGTGGTACAGCGCACCTGGGGACAGACAAACACGTCAGAGATACTACCAATGGTAAGACACCACAAACCACATACTGACCCTACAACCACTGCCGTTACCGGCCATATGCCCGACCCCGGATCAATCCTGATTTTCAACCTCTCTACTCACCAACTATCCAATGAAGAAATTGCACTACTCAGTAAGGGATTGTCCTTCGTCCCGATCATTAGACCTGACTATCTTCAACTCCAGATCGAATTACTATGGTTATTTAGAAAAATACGCCTCCAAGCATTTTTTCTCGATAAACCATATACACCCTCGACAGCATGCACTGCATTCCGTCTCCATCTACCTTCTCCCCTCCTCATCACAGCATACCAGCTGAGATCCTCGCCTTCGAGAAATTGGTACTCAAAGAAATTATAGATCGTGAACACACACGTACATACATTCCTTACAACCTCACCCTCTCTGAGAAAAATGCTTTACACGGACTTAAACAAACTGAGAGTTTGATTATCAAGCCAGCGGATAAGGGCGGAGGGATCGTTCTTCATAACACTGACAATTACACACAGGAAATTCTCATGCAACTATCCAGACCAGACCACTATCTGAGACTTCACGCTGACCCTACTAAGGAGGTTCAAAAACTCATTCACAGGGCAGGGACATTGAGGGCTGTGCAGTCTTGGACACAGTGAGTCTACCCCCAAACACATGTTGATATGTGAGGTATGTGTTGTTCGACCTAAAAATGGACTGGAGATGTGGGCTGGCTACCCAGGGGTTTCAGTGCTGGCATCCTGCATGTGTGTGAGATGTGCAGGGACTGTGTTCCCCCTCACACCTGCATGCATTTACATCAGCTTTCCCATGCAGATTACCATGTGAGATGTATTCTTGCCTCTGATAGACATATCTTTGGATTTGTGATGTGTTTGTATCTTGCTGCTGTACTGAGAGATGTAGGTATATAACACGGTGTCACTGATTGTTTCCCCCTCTTGTCTCCATGCCTGCAGCTCAAGGTACACAAGCATACAGCCATGTGGAGGGCCATTGCGGCCAAGGTGCGGGCTCTGGGTGTCTCAAACCGACGGCACACCCACTGACACAAAAGGTGGGACGACATCAGCCGGCTGGCAAAGAATGTGGCAGAGATGACCTTGGGGCTGCTTCCTCGCACTGGGCGTTTAGCACAGCGCAACATTACACCACTAATTGGCCGCATCTTGGAGGTGACACAGCCTGAGCTGGATGCACGTTTGAAGGAGCATCAGCAGCAAGCCAGGGGTACCTTCTCCCCTCCTCATCACAGCATACCAGCTGAGATCCTCGACTTCGAGAAATTGGTACTCAAAGAAATTATAGATCGTGAACACACACATACATACATTCCTTACAACCTCACCCTCTCTGAGAAAAATGCTTTACACGGACTTAAACAAACTGAGAGTTTGATTATCAAGCCAGCGGATAAGGGCGGAGGGATCGTTCTTCATAACACTGACAATTACACACAGGAAATTCTCATGCAACTATCCAGACCAGACCACTATCTGAGACTTCACGCTGACCCTACTAAGGAGGTTCAAAAACTCATTCTTGACATCACAGAGGAAGGGGTCGCACAGGGCTACCTTATTAAGAACGAATTCCTATACCTCAACACCAAATCCTCATGCACACCAGTAATTTACACTTTACCTAAGGTGCACAAAAATGCCACCACACCACCCGGTCACCCTATTGTCTCTGGATGTGGCTCAATTCTTGAATCTCTTGGCAGGTACATTGATCACTTCATTAAGGACTTTGTACCTGCCACTAAATGCTACATTAAGGATACCATGGCCATGGTTAACCTTGTAGAAGGACTCCCCTTTGACCCCCTTAACAGCCTCCTCTGTACCCTTGATGTCGAGTCACTATACACCAACATTCCCCAAGACGAGGGCATTGATGTCATTGGCATGGCCTTGAATTTCTGACCCAACCCCACTCTGTACCAACATTATTTATTCTTTACCTCTTAAAGATTTGCCTCACACATAACTTTTTCCTCTTCAATGGCAATTTTTATCAGCAAATTAAGGGCACCAGCATGGACGCAGTTTTTGCCCCTAATTTTGCTATACTTTACATGGACTGGCTAGAGACGCAGAGAATACTATCTCCCTACAACCCATTCAGAATTAATATTCTTGAATGGAAACGGTACATAGACAATATTTTCCTTATCTGGAATGGGACTGAGGAAAACCTCGTAGACTTTCAGATTTGGCTTAACACACATAGTAATGGCCTTAGCTTTACCATCAACAGCAATAAACAGGAGGTAGCTTTCCTTGACTTGAACTAACATAGCCAACAACGGTACACTTTACACAACACTCTACCGCAAACCCACTGAAAAAAATACCTTGCTAGCATACATTAGTCACCATCCTAGAGCCTTACGCGATTCCCTCCCATATTCACAATTCCTCCGCATTCGCGCAATTGCTATCGCAAGAAGGATTATTTTATGGAGGTAAGCATCCTGTCCAAAAAACTGACCAGCAGAGGGTACCCGCGCAAACTGGTTAAAACAGCATTGCAAAGAGCATGGTACTGCCCTAGGGAGATGCTACTTAGTCCCAATGAAAGAAAAGATGGTGATAAAATAGTATGCGTCACTACATCTCCAATACAGTGAGAAAATGCATTTTGAAACATTGGCCCACACTGAATGCAGGCCACCTCAAATTAGCACGCCCTCTCTATGCTTTCAAAAAGAGCAAAAGCATAAAAGACCACCTGGTGAGGGCAGCCCTCCCCAACACCAAAAAAGACTCCTCTTTAAGAGGTCTATGGGGTTTACCACCTATAATAGGCCATTTCAAATATGGCGGTTGCAGCGTTTGCCATCTGATTTCTGATACAAAAAAAGTTGTGAATGCGCATATTGACGTTACTCTTACTAACTTCTCCAACTGTAACACCGTTAATGTTATATATGCAATTACTTGTCCTTGCAACCTGATTTATGTAGGTCAAATGACACAAAAGATCAGAATCTGCATTTGCCAGCACAGGAGCCGTGTGCATTGCAGAACTCCCAATGCGCCACTTGTTGAACATTGCACTTGCCTGAATCACACTGAAGATGAACTAAGATGGCAAGTGATCAACGTGATCCAGCAGCCACCAAGGAATACAAACATTGCTGGCATCCTTAACAAGGAAGAACTTAAATGGATAATTCGCACTGACAGCCTCCACACAGGTCTGAATTGCCTGGAGGACTGAACAAACCTGCTATAACTTGGTGATACTTTGATGAACAGATGTCGTGCTCTCTAATGTTCTATAACTTCTGAACTGTAACCCAATTTTGAAATTGTTCTGTCCACTATAATGGGTCCATCCTTAGGTCTCTCTATTTACTGTCTATGTATTTATCATATTCACTTTACTTTTCTGCTGGGATTCCATTTGGCGCTTATGAATACTCCCCTTACACTCTTATCCTCGCTATCTCATCTGCTAATTAGCCCTACCTTCTCCTTACTAACCACTACATCACTTCAGCACCTTCACTCCTTTCCAAGATGGCCGCGCTAATTTCCACTCCTTGCGCGTGCACTTGCTCGTAGTCTCCATCTGGAGGGAGGGACTTATATAGCCCTCATCTCACCTACCAGCCTACTCGCATCATTGGCCACGAACCTCCCACATGACCCGCATACACCGGTGTTGCTGTAATGACGTGAGTTTTGGCTGACCGGCTACTTGGCATCGCACCCCTCGAGGTAAGCCTTCTGCATTCCCCACGCCTACAATCTGGAGCACCCCAGTTCCAAATTGCATCTAACCCCCGCCTCCCCTTCCCCAGGCGCCGATCTCTACCCCACGTGGACACTGTTCCACTTTGATCCCGGCTTGGATTTGACCAGCCCCTTCGTGCCGCTTCCCTCTACCTTCACGCAGGTAAGCTTAATTCTCTGCTCCCGCACCCTTATCCTCCTTCCCCCACCCCTTTTTCAATTCTGTACGCTTCTACTTACAATCACCAATTCCTGCCCTATTGAGTTCCCGGATAGATATCCCGGATGGGATATCCGCATCTCCTATGTACTGGACTCTGACCGATCACGTTAATTAGCGCCACGAGGTCTCAGCTGCCTGCCTGCCGGCCGTCCTTTCATCATCAGTTTAGCTTCCTCACTGTGATCATTGTAAGGCCCCCTCCCTCCGCTCTACTGGCGACACACTTTGCCTGCATGCCACCGTTCTATACCCAGCGCATTGTTTTTACCGCACCTTCACCCCTTAGCCATCCCTCACCGACCTACCTCCCTCCACTCTACAGGCTACACACCTTGCCTGCATGCCACCGTTTTTAACCCAGTGCATGGGTTTACCGCACCCTCGCCCCTTTGCCATCCCTCACGGACAAACCTTACCGACAACTGTTTCACTCTTCCTTCCTTCCCTGTTTATTACCACCTCTTCTTAAATCTGCACAGTAACTACCGATCAACTGTTTACCGCCATAACACACCCCTAGGACCTTCGCTCATTGCTCAATTTTTATTCTCTTAACTGTACTCTCCCTTCTGGCAAAACTTTCACCTTTCCCATAATCCTCCATCGCAGCATGTAGCAAATGGTTGAATTTATGCCTTGCTTAATTTTTGTTTTCTTAAATATCAGTGTGTTTTGACCTATATATATGTAATTGCCCTTGCCCTCAACTAATCCTTACTCTGTTCTCCCCTCTTTTTCTTTCCTACTCCATCCTCTCTATTTACACCTACCCAGGCAAACTTCCCAGGCACTCGTTCCATCGCCTTGTCCTGATGAGATCCCACTATCTCACAGGGATCGAAACGTCGTCGACACACGTCTCCAACTCTATACTATAATTTGTATCGTACTGTTGAATAAGAGATGCTAATTGATTGTGACTTTTTTATTTACATTTCCACACACTCAAAAGTCACTTTTTAAGTCACTTGCCTGGGGTAAAGCAATCGGCTGCTTTCCTTTTACCTCATCACAGTCTGCTCACTCACCTTTTATGTATAATTTGTGCTTCTAATTCATTGATAATAAATTATTTCAATTTTTTTTTAATACATGCATTATTCCTTTTTTTGATTGTAAAAGTTGCGATATTGTACCTATCCTACATGTATGGGACCTTTTTTGTTCTTTATAACTGTGGTCATCACATGGCTCACTTTAGCCTGAATTTCCAGTTTCCACGCACTGTTTGAGTCAATATAGTGAATTAGCACAATGTGATTGCACAGGGTGGTGTACAACATGTAGATTTAGTCATCTTCTGAAATGCATTGCTTGCATATGTTTGATCTGTTGCTGCCACTGAACTGACCCTACATCTCTCTCTCTCTCATGCAGCATCTCCTGTGGTCACGGAGGAACAGGAGACGGACACCAGTGGTGGTGAATCAAGCACAACAGCTGCACAGGAGCCCAGTGACACAGATGTTACCAGCGCCTCAGAGGGGGACAGGTGTCTGCTGGAGGAATCCCAGCCTGAGACGCAAAGTACCATATCATCTGATGCCAGTGGGGATGCACCCATGTTGGCGGGCACAGGGAACGGGGACTCTGCATCATCTTCCAACACACAGTGGCCAGTGCCCACCCTCCCAGCCACTTCATCTGGTGCTGCCTGTGTTCGCCCCAGTAAGAGGGGAAGAATTTCCTTCACCCCGGGCACCACTGCCCCTGCCACTGCCCCCCCTTCTGCTGTCAGTTCTGAATATGTGGACCTTTTGCGCCAGCTGTGTGTAGGCCAGACAGCTCTCCTCAATACCTTCATTGACCCCGACAAACAATTGGCACAGGTGGTTGCTTTCATGGAGGGCATACATTCAGAGGTGGGTGGGCTGCGCCGGACTGTCCAGGCTTTGTCCTCAACAGTGACGTCAGCCCTTCAACAGGCACATACTCACAGTCCAGCTCCGGGCCCTTTGTTCACCCCACTGGCATTGGCCACGTCTGACGATAGTGACCAGGGTCCACATACCTCAAAGTCACGATACAGCAAACAAAGCATACAGTAGCAACAACCCAAGCGGTCACAGGAGCAGACACCATCCCCGCAGAAGACAAATGCCACCCCAGACCGCAAGGACAAAAGCCCGTCAGGCTACACCAGGGGCAAACATGCTAAGAAGCAGACCTCAGGCTCACATGCCTCAGAGGCATCCCCATCCAAGGACTCTCCTGTCCCTAAAGCATCTCGCAAAGAGAAGCATACAGTTTCTGTGCCCACCGAGAAGGTGGTGCATGCCAAGGGTACACCTAGGAAGGGCTCCAAGGCAGATTCACCCACCACCACGACTCCCATTCCAAGCCCAGTGAAGCAGGGGAAGGAGGGCACTAAAGGGGTAACACCTAGTAAACAGGGGATGGAGGGGCAAAGGCGAAGCCAGGCAAAGCGTTCCGCTGGATCCAGCACATCACCAGAGGGAGTGCCAGCGCCTGCACATGATGCAGCTTTAGTGGTGAGTGTGCCTGTTGTGTCCACACCACTTCCAATTGATCCAAAGTCAGTCAAGCCAGTTAGGATCCCCAAGAAGTGAAAAGACACCCCTCCACAATCTCCCAGTCCCACCGTGTCTCCCATCTGCATGACTCCACCTCCACGTGCCACTACACCACCTGGTCCAAGCAGCCATCTGGCTTGCCAAGCCACTGATAGCTCTACCTCAGCTGGGCCGCTCTGTCCCCGGTCAAGTGCCCCAACAGTCCCAGAGACACAGCCAGCCCCCAGGCCGCCTGACAGCCAAGTCTGAGTGGTATTCACCCTCACACATCTGCCTCTCACAAAGGTGGGCCTATAATGCATGTTGTTACCCACTGACTGTGTTGCTGACCATGGAAAGGTACAGTCACAAACATTCCCTGTTCAGCCTCTCCTGGGCATACTCTGCACTTCGTTTTTGCCACTGGCTTTGTTGCTCTTTGCTGTGTTCAAGTATTCCATGTGCAGCTTCTCATGGACATACTCTGCACCCTGAACTGGCCACTGGCCTTGCTGTTTTGCCCTTGCCTGTGCAGCTTCTCATGGACATACTCTGCACTTGATTTTTGCCACTGGCCTTGTTGCTCTTTGCTGTGTTCAAGTATACCCTGTGCAGCTTTTCATGGACATACTCTGCACCCTGAACTGGCCACTGGTCTTGCTGTTTTGCCCTTGCCTGTGCAGCTCCTCATGGACATTCTCTGCACTTTGTTTTTGCCACTGGCCTTGTTGCTCTTTGCTGTTTTCAAGTATTCCCTGTGCAGCTTCTCATGGACATACTCTGCACCCTGAACTGGCCACTGGCCTTGCTGTTTTGCCCTTGCCTGTGCAGCTTCTCATGGACATACTCTGCAGTTCGTTTTTGCCACTGGCCTTGTTGCCCTTTGCTGTGTTCCCCTTCCCTGTGCAGCTTCTCATGGACATACTTTGAACCCTGAACTGGCCACTGGCCTTGCTGTTTTGCCCTTGCCTGTGCAGCTTCTCATGGACATACTCGGCACTTCGTTTTTGCCACTGGCCTTGTTGCTCCTTGCTGTGTTCAAGTATTCCCTGTGCAGCTTCTCATGGACATACTCTGCACCCTGAACTGGCCACTGGCCTTGCTGTTTTGCCCTTGCCTGTGCAGCTCCTCATGGACATTCACTGCACTTTGTTTTTGCCACTGGCCTTGTTGCTCTTTGCTGTTTTCAAGTATTCCCCTTCCCTCTGAAGCTTCTCATGGACATACTCTGCACCCTGAACTGGCCACTGGCCTTGCTGTTTTGCCCTTGCCTGTGCCGCTTCTCATGGACATACTCTGCACTTCATTTTTGCCACTGGCCTTGTTGCTCTTTGCTGTGTTCAAGTATTCCCTGTGCAGCTACTCGTGGACATACTCTGCACCCTGGACTGGCCACTGGCCTTGCTGTTTTGCCCTTGCCTGTGCAGCTTCTCATGGATATACTCTGCAGTTCATTTTTGCCACTGGCCTTGTTGCTCTTTGCTGTGTTCCCTTTCCCTCTGCAGCTTCTCATGGACATACTCTGCACCCTGAACTGGCCACTGGCCTTGCTGTTTTGCCCTTGCCTGTGCAGCTTCTCATGGACATACTCTCCACTTCGTTTCTGCCACTGGCCTTGTTGCTTTTTGCTGTGTTCAAGTATTCCCTGTGCAGCTTCTCATGGACATACTCTGCACCCTGAACTGGCCACTGGCCTTGCTGTTTTGCCCTTGCCTGTGCAGCTTCTCATGGACATACTCTGCACTTTGCCCTGCCAACTGGCCTTGTCATTCACTGCTGTGTGCCCCTTGCCTGTGCAGCTTCTCATGGACATACTATGCACTTTGCCCTGGCCAATGGCCTTGCTGTTTTGCTCTTGCCTGTGCAGCTTCTCATGGAAATACTCTCCACTTCGTTTTTGCAACTGGCCTTGTTGCTCTTTGCTGTGTTCCCCTTCCCTGAGCAGCTTCTCATGGACATACTCTGCACCCTGAACTGGCCACTGGCCTTGCTGTTTTGTCCTTGCCTGTGTAGCTTCTCATGGACATACTCTGCACTTCGTTTTTGCCACTGGCCTTGTTGCTCTTTGCTCTGTTCAAGTATGCCCTGTGCAGCTTCTCATGGACATACCCTGCACCCTGAATTGGCCACTGGCCTTGCTGTTTTGCCCTTGCCGCTGCAGCTTCTCATGGACATACTCTGCACTTTGTTTTTGCCACTGGCCTTGTTGCTCTTTGCTGTGTTCCCCTTCCCTGTGCAGCTACTCATGGACATACTCTGTACCCTGAACTGTCCACTAGCCTTGCTGTTTTGCCCTTGCCTGTGCAGCTTCTCATGTACATTCTCTGCACTTTGGTTTTGCCACTGGCCTTGTTGCTCTTTGCTGTGTTCTAGTATTCCCTCTGCAGCTTCTCATGGACATACTCTGCACCCTGAACTGGCCACTGGCCTTGCTGTTTTGCCCTTGCCTGTGCAGCTTCTCATGTATATACCCTGCAGTTTGTGTACGCCACTGGCATTGCTGCTCTTTGGTGTGTTCCCCTTCCCTCTGCAGCTTCTCATGAACATACTCTACACCTTGAACTGGCCACTGGCCTTGCTGTTTTGTCCTTGCCTGTGCAGCTTCTCATGAAAATACTCTGCACTTCATTTTTGCCACTGGCCTTGTTGCTCTTTGCTGTGTTCAAGTATTCCCTGTGCAGCGTCTCATGGACATACTCTGCACCCTGAACTGGCCACTGGCCTTGCTGTTTTGCCCTTGCCTGTGCAGCTTCTCATGGACATACTCTGCACTTTACGCTGGCAACTAGCCTTGTCATTCACTGCTGTGTGCCCCTTGCCTGTGCAGCTTCTCATGGACATACTCTGTACTTTGCCCTGCAAACTGGCCTTGTCATTCACTGCTGTGTGCCTCTTGCCTGTGCAGCTTCTCATGGACATACTCTGCACTTTGCCCTGGCCAATGGCCTTGCTGTTTTGCTCTTGCCTGTGCAGCTTCTCATGGACATACTCTGCACTTTACGCTGGCAACTAGCCTTGTCATTCACTGCTGTGTGCCCCTTGCCTGTGCAGCTTCTCATGGACATACTCTGTACTTTGCCCTGCAAACTGGCCTTGTCATTCACTGCTGTGTGCCTCTTGCCTGTGCAGCTTCTCATGGACATACTCTGCACTTTGCCCTGGCCAATGGCCTTGCTGTTTTGCTCTTGCCTGTGCAGCTTCTCATGGACATACTCTGCACTTTGCCTTGCCAACTGGCCTTGTCATTCACTGCTGTGTGCCCCTTGTCTGTGCAGCTTCTCATCGACATACTCTGCACTTTGCCCTGCCAACTGGCCTTGTTGCTCTTTGCTGTGTTCAAGTATTCCCTGTGCAGCTTCTCATGGACATACTCTGCATTTTGTGCTTTGCTCTTTTCTACTCATGGTGCCTATCTGTGCAATATGTGAATAAAGACAGTTGGTCCTGTTGTCTGTTTTGTCAGTGTCCTTACTGAATGAAGTTATTTTGCTGCGTGTATATGTTTTACTGTGCCACATGGTCTGTGTGCCACTTCAACATAGCCACAGTCTTGGCTCATGTACTACATTTTTTACAGGTGTAACAGGGACTTCAGTTCTTCCTGACCTTGATACTTGTGGGGGCAATGATGTCAATTTTAAATGGAAAGCAGTTGTAATTTTCTTAATTTGTTCATGTTGGCTATATTGTACACATGTCAGGTTGGGGGCACTGCCCGCACAGAGTGGGATTCTATCCACAGTATTGCAGGCAGGCTGTCCAGTGTCATCATGTATGTGTATTCTTCCTTTATCTGTGCCCAGTGGTGTATGTGTGTGGTCATCTTGTGATGGCCAGTCATCCTAGTCCCATGGCTTACTTTCAATGTGTGCTCTTGGATTGTCAAGAAGTGTGCAGTGTGAAGGGGGTGACTTTGTCGGGACTGTTGATGTGTGCATGCCCCTGCATTGTCAACTACACACCTGTCAACCAGGAGTTGTTTGCCTGTTGTTTTGATTGTTGAGCCCTGTGGAACTGGTTGTATGCACATGTGTGAGTTTTATGTTGTGCACTGTGCAGTGTGTTGGTGTGTCCTTGCAGTTCTGGCTGACTCCTACTTGTTTTTCTCACTTGTGAGTATGCAGAGTGTGTGACTGGCAAGTCAGTGTTGTGTTTTGTTGATCATCCATGTGTCTTGTTACTGTTTGTGGAGACTGTGCAGACCTGCTGCTCCACACTGCCATTGTGGTTGTGTTTTCTCATGCATTACTATCACATGGTGCCTTTTTCCCTCCCGTATGGCATTTTGTGTGTGTTGTCATACCATGCCCTATCTGTGCTTCAGATGCCTACCCATTGTGAGTCTACACTACCTCTATTTGTGTATGGTACACTCCTGCCATGCCCACTACTGACATGCAGTACACTTCACTTTGATGTCATCTTTCCCCTTGGTTTACATGTGTGTGTGCCTCCCTATCACTTCATTTGTGACACTGTGCTTTGTGGTGCAGTTTGTGGCCAGGAGCAATGTGTCACTCAGGGCATTTCCCCACTGGGTTATATGTCACGTTTTTGTGCTGTTTAGCAGTCATGGTTGCTCATATGCAGTTCAACTGTGTGTGCTGCCCAGTCCTCTGGTCAAGTTGTTTCCACCTTTCTGTTCCAGATTTGTGCATCTATTGGTGTTGTGTTGGATGTATGTGTGTTGGCTGTGGTACTACTTCACTTCCTGGGTGTGCTGTTGTCATTGTGCTGTGCTGATTGGTGTTGTGTGGGTTAATGTTAAATCACTCATGTCCGTGTGGGGTTGGTAGGCTTGGTGTGCACACACTGCTTGTTGTGCATGCAGTGCTGTGTGTGTATGTTGCCTTGTCATTGCCTGGTGTACATCCCCTGATGTCCTGCTGTGTTTGCTATGTGATTTTTTTGCCTGTGCATCTGTTGTTTGTTTGATGTGGCTGTGTTGTTCTGTGATGGTGCACTTCTTGCCTGTGTTGTGGCATATTGTCTGTGCATTGTTCCTGAGTGATGAGGTTGGGCATTTCTGTTCTTGTTGTGGTTCTGTGTGTGTTTCTGTTTGGTTATGTGTTTGTGTGTTGTTTTTGTGCAGACATTTGTTCTGGCATCCCTGTGTGTGCGTGTGATGTTTGTGGCTACCCCCAGGGTGTGTGATTGTTTGTCTGTGTATTGACTGGCAAGTGTTGCCAGCCTTCAGTGTGTTTGACACTGGTGTTGTGTGCTGCTGGTGTGAGGGGGTTATATGTGTAGATTCCTACTGGTGTTTGGCAGTCTTGGAGTGTGTCAATGGGCCCTGTGTGTTGTGCTGCTGGTGTACTCCTGTGAAGTAGCTGTATACATGTGTGGCTGTTCACAGTTTGACTTCAGAGCCTTCTTTTCATCCTTGTGCCTATACATAGTTTGCCTTGCTGTCTCCCTGTGTTGTTGCACTGAGCTGTCTAAGGTTTGAATTCACTAACTGTACCGGCTATGTGTGCTTTGATGGGCTGAGGGTGTTTTTCTCTGTTCCTTGTCTTGATGTGATGTACACATGTGTGTGTATTGTCTCCAAGGCCTTCCATTTGAGTGCACCCCACTTTGGCTTTCCTATTTGTTGTGCTCCATTGCTGTTGGCATATGGTGTGTGTATGTGTCTGTGTGTCAGTATGGGGTATGTATGTGTGACTTGGTAGGATGTGTGTCCAGTAGGATGTTTGTTCTTTGTATGTGTGTGTATTCATTTGGTGCATGTCCTAATTTTTATTGCACTGAGTGTGGTGTTGTTGTGGTGTGTGTGTTTCCCTGGCCCTGTGCTACTGTGCTGTGTGTTTTTCTGCAGCCACTCCTGCAGTGGCTGTATCCCTGGTTGTTTGCTGTGTTGTGCAGGGTGTAGATTCACATGGCTTGTTGTTGTGCATGGGGATGCACAGGAGGGGCACATGGCATGTGCCTTCAGGGGATGTGCTAGTGTGTGGAGGGTAGAGGTGTGGCCCTGTGCTCTTTGTGTCCTGCCCATGCCTGGCGCTGGCCCTTCCTTCTGCATTGTGTGCATGTATTCTCTTGTCTTCACCACTGCGGTGACGTGACCGGGACATTGCTGCATGATCGCTGAAAATGTGTGTCCAGGATGCGGAGGGGTGACTTGGTGGCAGGTGGGTCATGTGTGGGTGCACTTGTGTATGTGTTCCTGTCCCCACCAGGGTGTCTGATGTGGATTTGGACCCTGTATCAGCCCATGTGTTGTGTTTGTGTTATTGCGTACCAGGTGGCGTCTGCGGCGGTCCATGAGTTGCTGGTGATGCATCAGGTACACGTGTAGGGCTGGGTCCATTGCGGTCTTGTCCGGGTGGTGTGGACCAGGACTCTGGTTTCGCACTTCGCTGTCGAGCTTCCGCCCATCTCTGGTTGGGCAGTTGCTCTGCTGCGGTGCAACTGCTTGTTTGGGGCATCCTAATTTGTGGAGCGGGCGGACGTCATTTCGCACGGCGGTGAGTCTCCATTGGCTCACACCGCCGTGGTGGCGGGCGCACTTTGATGTCGGTTCGCGTCGCACTGCGGCGGATGGGAAATGGGCTGTTTGGCCATACTAATATGGCGGGCGTGAGAACCGCTGCTCGCAATCTGTAAAATGCATTTTTCCGCACCGCCAGCACCGCGGTGGTGCCACAGCCCGCCATCCTAATAGGCCCCTAAGTGTTTGTCATTCAGTTTTAGAACAGATTGTCCTCAGCAACTCTGGAGACGTGTAGGAAAAGGTCCCTCTCTGAAAGGGTTAACAGACAGAATATCGAGTTGTTTATGTCGACTTGCACTAATATCAAGTGGAAAATATCATGGTACAAAAATATCGACTGTCAGAATATCGTGGTCAAGAATATCGATTCTAAGGTAAGCAATATCGTTTTCAACAATATCAAAGTCATTAATATCGTTTGCAAAAATATAGTTGTTAAAAATATCGTTGTTTTAGTGAGTGGTATGTATTTTAGTATGTATTTTAAATGTTTTTCAATATATGTGTTACATTTTTAGAAGTTAAAAAAAAAATGTAAAGTAAATTTTGCGTTTTAATTCCATAGCGGGTTGTGGGTTTATAGGGAAATAGGGTGGGAAGTAATTTAATTATAATAAATGTATTAATATTTTGTAATAAATAATATGTATGTATTTAATATTTTAGATTGTTAATTGTGGTAATTAATGTGTTATTAATTATGTATAAATCGGTTGTTAATTATTAATAATTAATTGGTAATTATGTTAACTGTGTCTTTTTTTAGGAGTGGGTTGTGGGTTTATAGAGGAGTAGGGTGGGAAGAAATGTAATTATAATTAATGAATTCATATTTTCTATTAATTAATATTTATGTATTGAATACTTTATATTAACTGTGGAAAATAATGTATTAGTAATTATTTATTAATTGGTTATTAATACTTATTAATTAATTGTTAATTACGTTAATTGTGTCATTTTCTTTAGGAGATGGTTGTGGGTTGATAGGGGTGTAGGGTGGGAAGTAATTTAATTGGAATATTTTTTTATATGTTTTATATAATATTTAATTAATGTTATTTTATAGTGTTAATTGTGTGAATACATTTATAATAATTGTTTTTAATGTGCTTTTTAATTGTTATTAATTGATAAATTGTTAATTAATTATGTTAATTGTGTCATGTTTTGCGACATTGGTGGTCTCATTTATCGGGGAATATGGTGGGAGGTAAATTATTTTTAATGAATCAGTTATTTATTAATTAATGCTAATTAATTAAATAAATATTAAATATGCTAATTGAGGAAAACAATATGATGCGTAAGTTGTGGGGTTTATAGTCGTAAATGTTGAGTAGTATTTTTTTTTTTTAATTAATGATTTGTTGTTAATTGTTATTTATTTATTAATGTAAAATTAGTTATTGAAATTGTATAAATATTTTTAGGTGTGTGTTTTGGTGTTTATTGGGGTAGAGGATGGAAAGTAATTTAGTTTAAATAAATTAATCATTAGTTGATCATTATTATTCATTTATTAATTGATAAATATTTTTGAACATTGTTTTGTTTTTATTTTGTTTGGGGACTTAGGTTCAGTAGTTGTTATATTTGGTTTTATCCCCTCCACTATCCAACACTTTCCCTACTGTTGCACTCCCTGGAGTGGGAATAGTAATTTTAACCCCTCAGCTATCCAACACTTTCCCTACTGTTGTACATGCTGGAGTGGGAATAGTAATTTTATCCCCTCCGCTATCCAACACTTTCCCTACTGTTACACTCTCTGGAGTTGGAATAGTAATTTTTATCCCCTCCGCTATCCAACATTTTCCCTACTGTTACACTTGCTGGAGTGGGAATAGCAAATTATTCCCCTCTGCTATCCAACACTTTCCCTACTGTTGCAGTCCCTCGAGTGGGAATAGTAATTTTTACCCCTACACTATTCAACACTTTCGCTACTGTAGCTATCCCTGGAGTGAGAATAGTAATTTTTACCCCTACGCTAGTCAACACTTTCCCTACTGTTGGTATCCCTGGAGTCGGAATAGTAATTTGTACCCCTCTGCTATCCAACACTTTCCCTACTGTTGCACTCCCTGGAGTAGGAATAGTAATTTTATTCCCCAATGCTATCCAAAACTTTCCCTACTGTTACACTTATTGGAGTGGGAATAGTAAATTATTCCCCTTCGCTATTCAACACTTTCCCTACAGTTGCTCTTTCTGGGTTGGAATAGGAATTGTTACTCCTATGCTATCCAACACTTTCCCTACTGTTGCTATCCCTGGAATGGGAATAGTAATTTTTACCCCTCCGCTTTCCAACACTTTCCCTACTGTTGCACTCTTTTGAGTGGGAATAGTAATTATTTCCCTCTGCTATCCAACACTTTCCCTACTGTTGGACTCGTTGGAGTGGGAATAGTAAATTATTCCTCTCCGCTATCCAACACTTTCCCTACTGTTCCCCTATATGGAGTGGTAATAGTAATTGTATCCACTCCGCTATCCAACATTCTCCTTATTGTTGCACTTAATATAGTGTAAAATGTAGTTTAAAAAAAATATTTTAATAATTTAATATATTAAATATATATATATATATATATATATATCCACAGAGAAAACGCACGCTCTTCCAGCTGCGTCAAACAGGCCACACCAACTGCTTCCAAAAAATTCTTTATTCAAATAAAAGCCGGCATTACGCGTTTCGAGTCTAAATGACTCTCAATCATATGCCAAATGCTGCTGTCACGGTGGGTTTGTTAGCTTTTAAACAACGTAACTTATAGACACTGAAAAAGGACATTCAACCAGTTTAAAGGAACAGTCAATTCACATTGTTGAAGTATTGATTTAGATTTTACCAGATATCTTGGATGCAACGATGGTAAGTACAATCATTCATATAGATTATTTCTTATAATCCCCTAATGGTGTCACTTTCCATGTTTTCCTCGTTTTGCATATTCCAATAACTCTTTCCAATTGTTTCCGGGACTGCAACTCCCAAGATGCTGCACAACTGTCCTTCCACTTTTCTGGTTTTCAGTGTCGGTTTTAGTAAAACTTCACATATTTTCACTGTGCGTCGAATGCAACATTTGCTTCAAAGGAATAGTTCCGTGTTTCGACCACAGCATACAACAGGGAAGTCCCACTACCATCGTGTTTATTTGCAGCTCTCAGTCAGCCTTTTTTGTTTGGCTTTTATTTGAATAAAGAATTTTTTGGAAGCAGTTGGTGTGGCCTGTTTGACGCAGCTGGAAGAGCGTGCGTTTTCTCTGTGGATTGTTAAGAGGTGTCTGACACACCTCAAAACGGGCCCACGATCCGTGAGGTAGAGGCATATATATATATATGGCCGACTAAGCAAAAAATAAACGAATCTGCACTGAATCGTGGTCCGTGCCTGCTTTTTGTATCTCGGAGACTGGGGAGCGGAGTAAGCAGCATAATTGCATATATATATATATATATAATTTTCATTTTTATGTTACAGGCTTATATATATTTATTTGTACTTTTTAATACGTTTCTAACATTTTGGTGCCAATTCCGATCCTGTAAAAAAAATTTGCGTACGACTCGTATCCGTATTTTTTTACGTACGAATCGTACAAGTACCGTACAAATGGCCAAGTACGATTCGGACGTGAAAAATACCTACGAATAGCGTCGGGAAATGTCTACGAGAGGGAGTCGGAATTTTTTACGTCCGAATGGCCTCGTGAAAAGTGTACGAGAGGGAGCCGGACATTTTTACGTGCAAATCGTAAAACAAAAGTCCGAACGCGCAAGTACGATTCGTACCGCCCGTCCGAATACACAACACATGTAAAAGGCCCTGTACGGAGCCAACACAGTAGCACACATGTACACGGGTAAACGTGTGCCCGTGTACGAGCCGTACAGCCCCCCCACCCCCAATATGTCAGCACCGTACACCCCCCTGTGCGCACTGTACCCCAGGCCCGCACCTGTACGCGCCGTACCCCCCCAGTATGCGCCGTACCCCCGCTTGTACGCGCCGTACCCCCCCATGTACGTGGGTACTCCAGGCCCGCACCTGTACGTGCTGTACCCCCGCATGTACGTGCCGTACCCCCCCATGTATGCGGGTACCCCAGGCCCGCACCTGTATGTGCCGTACCCCCCAGTACACGCCGTACCCCGCATGTACGCGCCGTACACCCCCCCATGTACGCGGGTACTCCAGGCCTGCACCTGTACACGCCGTACCCCCCAGTATGCGCCGTACCCCCGCATGTACGTGCCGTACCCCCACCCCATGTACGCGGGTACTCCAGGCCCGCACCTGTATGTGCCGTACCCCCGCATGTACGCGCTGTACCCCCATGTACACGGGTACTCCGGGCCCGCACCTGTACGTGCCGTACCCCCACCGCCCCAGGCCCACACGTGTACGCGCCGTACCCCCACCGCATGTACGCGCAGCACCCCAACCCCGTACCCCAGCACCCTCATCCAGCATCGCATATGTACGGACCGTACCTACGCGAAAAATACTCGTACAGAACCAGGACACTGTAAAACAGCACAAGGATGGTCAATTCGACTCGCACAACACCACAAAACACGTCTACATGACAAAATACATCTCAAAGACTGACCTGGCACATCCAAACAGGCAAACAGAGGCCCAAACTCACAACCACCTCTTATAACACACCCACCAAAATTCAAACACAGCCACACCCAAAAATGGACCAATAAAAAGGGCCCACACACACAACCCATGAGCCTTTGCAACAGACCCACTGCTGCCAGACCCCACACACAAACAACTGCACCTTACTGACCCCTTAACTACACCTTAACTCACACACCTTCACACAACCTCCTTCACAAACACCCCCACTCACATTCACACACACACCGTCACATTCACACCCACACACCCACAACCATCCACACCCACACCCCACACCATGCCCACAGACAAGAATCCAAAGTTCACAAGGGCGGAGCTGGACATCCTTGTCAACGAAGTCATCAGAGTCGAGCCACAGCTGTTTGGAACATTGGTCAGACAGACCAGCATAGCCCAAAAAACCAGCCTGTGGCAGAGGATCGTCGATAAGGTGAATGCTGTTGCGCCCATCCGAAGGACCAGGCATGAATGCCAAGCCAGGTGGTACGATCTGCGCAGGGCAGTCAAGAGGAAAATGAATGAGGAATACGCCCAGAGTAACATCACTGGAGGTGGGCTGCCCCGCAGACCCGTATACTACCATCCCTGGGAGGAGAAGGTGATGGCCCTGCTTCCGCCGGTGGGAGTACATGGAGTTGAAGGAGTCGCAGAGCCTGGTGAGTACACAAACTACTTACGTAACATGGGGGCAATGGGGTCCACACCACAAATACACCAAATGCACGCAACTTCCCCCAAGCACTCACCGCACACAACCACACTCAAAAACCACGCTCATGCCACCAATGTCTCCATGCACCATTCACAAATCAAGCCAATGCCATGTCCCAGGCTACACCAACCACAAACCCAAGACTGGATGTCCGGGAGGCTGGGAGGGTGGGTGTCACACAACACATAGTGAAAATGAGAAGCAGACACCAATGCCCTCAGCCCATATGGCATAGGTACATACCCATGCACAATGCACAGGGACTGGCAAAGTACTGACAAGGTAGCTGACACTTGGCCCTGCTGTATGCAGCACAAGGCCTTCCTGGGACCACTGTACACTCAAACACCAACTCCACAAGCACAGGTAACTAGCACAGGAACTCACAATCACTGTCATGCCAGCATTCACCATGAGGGGACAGACACATCACCTGGGAGACCCAATTCCAAATCACACTACACCCAACAGCAGGCCCGGTCACACACCCCCCGTACACAAAGACACACCCCCGGGGCAGGCAACGGATGTACACACTCTCACAATGGACATGTGGCACAAGACCAATCCATAGCCAAATAAGCATCCTAGCCAAAATTCTACAGGTCAAATACTCAGGAGAACATCTCAATCTGTCCCCCGCAACATACCCATCTCCAAGTGGACATTGAGAGGAATGCTAGGCACATCCAACTACCTGGAGGAACTGTGACAACTTGAATATGTATGAACATGGATGTCGCATGAAACAGCATTCACATTGTCTCTCTCTCACACACAGGGCAACGTCGTGGATCTCCCCCCAACACTGGGGGGGAACAAACACAGTCCCCTGCTCGGCGTGAAGATGACCCCACCGGCAGCGACGACTCTCACCACTCCGTGGTGACCCTGACCAACCTGGCCCCTCTGGTGCCCAAGCCCCTGCAGCACCTGCGTCAGGTACATCTGTGCCAACCCCCACCCCCATTCCTGCCACATCCCAGGAGACACCCAGGAGCCCTGCTCGCACTGAACAACAGAGCCAGCCTGACCAGGAGGGACAAGGTTCTACTGGCACCCAGGAGGAGGCAGGCAACCCTGCAAATGCCATCCCTCAGGGGTCCCGTAGACCCGATGTGCCCACAACGGCAGGCCAGGCTCAAGTGGGCAGGGGTGGTGGGAGTGGAGGCAGGCGGAGGCGCAAACCTGACCATCCAGCTGAGGGAACCAGTATGTCCCACATACGCCACATCCTGGACACATACCGGCGTGACACCAGGGGCATCAGCCAGGTAGTGTCAAGACTCACAGAGATGCAGGGGACCCTCAACGAGATCAAGAGCATGCAGGTCGAGCAACATGCCAGTCAACAACAGCACCAAGGACGGATGGAGGCAAGACAGGCTGAGCTCCTGGCGGTGCAAAGGGACATGAGCCATTCACTCCGTCGGATTGCCGACAACATGGGCAACCCTCCCTGTGACAGCAGGCGCAGACCAGCACCAGCCACAGGGAGGGAGGAGGAGGAGGATTCATCCGACGGAGCGTCCCAAACATCGTCAAGGCCTGCATCTGAGGGTCCCTGGAGGAAGGTGGGTCGTCCACGGAAAAGACCGTGAGAGTCAGCGGACCATCCACATCTCCCAGGTCACCTGGCCTAGCACCTGGCCCTCTGGCGCAACAGCAGCACCTCATCCAATGACATTCTCTGCCACATGGACTTGCTGGTCACAGTCTGACCAATGATGACCAACATTGTGCCCTGGACTCTGATGACTTCCAATGCCAAGGATACCATCTCCCCCTGTGAACTTTGGATTCTATTCCCCCGGTAGAGCACCTATTTTCACCTACCAAAACACGTACCCCAACGCAAATAAAAATATTATTTGGTTCATGATACGTTGCTGTCATGTTGCTTAATTCCACAACATATGTGTGTGTAAATGTCAAACTATGCCTGAGTGTTAAATTAACTCCAGCCATCCATACCCTGGGATCTGAGTCTGGTACAGGACACACATGGGTCACAAGGTATCATTCAAAGCAGGCATGGAGCAGAACACTCACCTGTGATGGCCACAAGCTGCTGAGGGGGGCTTGCAATACTGAGCGGACAGACCTATTTGGAAGATTATCATTAAGACGTAGAGGTCATGGCTCATGTGGAGGTTCCCGGGGAGGGAGTCCCAGGTATGTTGTGGCAGGTGGGAGAACTATGTCCTGCATGCTGGAGTACGGTGGATGTGAAGAATGGTGGCCAGGGCAAGGTCGGATGCACGGAGATGGCCCAACGGGGTCTCGTATGACAAGACGTACAAGGTTGGTTTTGTGTCGGGGTTGTGGACTGCCTCCTGAGTGTGGGTGGGGAGTGTTGAGGTCATCCTGCAGCAGACAGTGATCCATTGCAGCTATCTATGGTGGACGGTGATGTGGCTGGGGTGCAGGATGTTGAAGCTGAGGTGTGCAGATGCACCCTGGATGTGGACAAGTTTCCCGGGAGTTTGGATGTATGTGCTCCGTAGAGGGCAGGCCAGTATTTGACACGGATGTTGTCGTGGACATGGGGGATGGTCTGTCTTTCCTTGGAGTGGCTCTATCTGTGGATCATGTGCATAATGCAGAGGTTGTTGCAGCATGAGGTACAGATGCTGTGGACTGACATGGCAAATGTGTGCGAGCAATACATGATGCACACCATCTTGTGTGTGTGGCCACTGGGTGCCGGGGCAGGGCTCTTGTGGGTGGGACACAAGCACTTGACCCAGCTGTAAGGGGACAATACTCAGATGATCACCTCAGTCCTGTACAAGTCCAGCCTCAGGTGGCTCATGTACAGCCATTCATCAATGGATCTCATGTATTCAGGAATAATGGAACTGGCAATGTCTGCGCCTTTGGTGAGGGTGAGGAGCACCTGGCTGTCAATGGCATACCAGCTGATGAGGTGCTGTGCGCATGTGATGGTGGAGAGGGGTGTCCTTGACACATTGTAGATTGACACGCTAAAAGATGATACCTGTGCCATGTGCCAGACGACGACACCATACTACATGCAGAAGCCTTGAGTCCCACTCCCATGGCCTTGCTGGGGTACAGAGCCGGTGGGGAGTAGGAGGGACATGACCTGGTTGGTGTGACAGGGCCTGGAAGGCGTGGCAGCGCTGTGTAGGCAGTTGGAGTAGCACACTCAGCATGAAAAGGTGTTGTGTGTGCGCTTAGGGTATGTCTGACAGCAGGCGGTAGATTTGCGGATGGACATTGCTTGGAGTGTGGCTGCTACATCAGACTGTAGTGTGATGTGGGTCATGCAAGGACATGAGGGTCGTGCAATGTGCACGTTGCATGTGCTGATGGTCCAGTCTTTGCCACCGTGTGGCGCCAACTGTGGCATAGACAAGCTGAGGACAGCCAAATGAATGGGTGGAGGGAGGAAGTGAGGAGCATCTTTGAGGCGTGTGTGTTGCCAAATCAGGATACTCTGAGGGCCCTTGCTGCAGGGTCCGCAGCAGCAGGCGGCATGTCCTTGAAAATATTCCACAATTTGCACACAAAGACTAGGATGTCTGAAGGACAACTGCAACAGGCGTGTGTAAAGGAAGGAGTGTCAGGGAACTGAAGGCCGAGCTGCGCACAGGAGACACACCCTCAGCAGGTGTTGATGGCCCATTGTGTGGACCAACATGCCAAAATACATACACAACCATGGACTTCATGCACAATAGGGATCATAATCCATGAGGATCTGCATGCATGGTGCTAAACTACACATGGACTCCTCTGCACAATCTTTCACAACTATGCCAGAGATGCCGCATGCAAAGTGGCAAGAGACCAGAATTGACAGAGATGAGGCACCTTGGAGTGTGAGGAACAACTTTATTACTCAGGCTCACACTAAGGGAAATGCATCCTTTTGAACAGACTCACAGGTCATTCCTCTGACCATGTGGGACCTGCACTGGACACTCCCTGCAACACACAGATGTGTAAAATCCTACTGAGCTGGCACACAAGTGAAGTGGGTGAGCCAAACACCCCTTGCTCCACACGGAGAGTCTGCAATTCGCCATTGAGCCTCTTATGGGGATGTCCCACACTATGTCCACCATCAGCATCCCGTATGTTCCTGAGGGACGTTTTACACACATTGATGCCTTCATCACATTCCACAAAACATTACAGATGACTGTCAGGAAGGGTGAATATCAAGTCATGGGAGCCATGCCAGATGCCATGTGCCCCATGGTGAGTCGACAGGTATGCATGGTAACACAACATGCACAGGAGCATTCCCAACATAAACCAAACACGTACCACACACAAAATGCCTTGCTGCACTCCTTACCCAAAATGACTTTTCATCATGTCCTTGCATGGAACACTGATTCAGCACACGTTGCAATACTCATGAGGAATAGCTGGAGGCCAACGAAGACACGAGCAGACGACATGCGCAAGAAATTGTGGATGATAGACACACCACAAGTCAGCAAAGAGCTAGTTATCGGCAGGCATGGACCTGTACTCGACATGAATGATGTTGTCACCATGCTAATTTAACAAATTAGTGTCCATGCTAAAATGTGTGGAATTACATCATCACTTGAATGACACATCAGAACACACCTCCAAGTCACTTAGCACACAGTCAGCTGGACACGCACATTGAAACACATGCCACACAAGGATCAACGCATGCACACTCAGACACAGGGACTCACCATTATGAGAAGAAGTTGCGGATGAGCTGACTCCGGATGTCCTCCTCCTCCTCCTCACTTTCCTCGTGCCCAAGCCCTTCATCCTCCACGGGTGGATGTTCCTGCTCATCGGGATCCAGGATGAGTGGCACTACCTTCTCCACTGCCATGTTGTGCAGCATGCAGCACACAAGGAAGATTTTGCAGACCTTCACCGGGGCATATGGGAGGGACCCGACGGTCTTTTGGAGGCACCGGAATCGGCTCTTCAGGTGTCCAAACGTCCTCTCAATCACGCGCCTGGTCTGCCCATGGACGTCGTTGTAACGGTGTTCTGCGGCTGTTCTGGGATTGCGGAGAGGCGTCATCAGCCATGGCATGTTGGGGGATAGCCAGAGTCCCCTACATGGAAACATCATGTGAAGAAGTGGGTCAGGAGATGCCGTAAGATACAAAGATACCGCTAAACAGAGGACAAACAGAGTACAGCCACCAAAAAGACATGCTCGTTCGTCGTGCAGCCGCAGCATCATTTCTGGCACCCTGCTACGCCTCATGATGTAGGCATTGTGTGCTGACCCTGGAAAACGGGCACAGACATGGGAAATCCAGATGTTAGGTAGACACACCACAAGGGCATTAATAGAGTGATAATGTTTGCGGTTCCGAAAGGCTACCTCCTGTGCCTGTGGTGGTACCAAAGCCACATGTGTCCCATCAATGGCCCCAATTACATGAGGCATCCCTCCCAGGGCATAGAACTCACCCTTGACACCTGTCAACTGCTCACGAGTGGGAAAATGGATGAATTCATCCAGGTGCTCCAACATGGCTTCTAAAACATCATGCAGGACACAGCTGAACATTGTCTGGGACATGCCACCGACATCAGCTATGGTGAATTGAAAGTTACCGGTGGCAAAAAAATGTAGGGCTGCCATCACCTTCATCTTGGGGGTCAGAGCAGTAGGATACCTGTGTCGTGGTTGGAGGTGTGGTTCCAGCCGGGTGGTCAAGCTCTCAATCAACTCTTGCGAGAAGCGGTATCTTCGGATGCAGTCATGTTCACGCATGGCACCCAGGTCTGGCATTGGTCGGGGGAGAGGCGGTGCCCTGCAGAGATTTGGAAGGAATAACGAAGAGCGAGTACATCACAACAACAATGTCAATGAAATGAGCACATGTTCAACAGCTAACACACATCTGCTTAATACAGAGTCTGGTCTGTGCAATACATCCAGCACACGTATGCCAGCAAGGTGATACTCCTATGAAGAGCCAGCTACAATAGTTTATTTGCAAGGTCGACGTGACATGCCATGAAACGTGCTGTGTGCCAGTGTAAGTGAACAGCCAGACACATTACAGGAGTGACAGACATCCACATATCTGCATTTGAAGGATGTAATCGCATACAGACAGCAGGCGGGAAGCTAGACGCACAGGTCAGATGTCATTTAAAAAGGGCAGATCACACACAGACATTGAGATAATGCAGATATGTCCTCAGGTCGCAATACCATGTTCGATGCATGCAGACATATGTCACGTGGTATTGCACATGTGGCATGGTGTGCGTAATTGTGTGCCATGCACATATGCACACAGACACATGTTGGATGCTGCAACAGCAGATAGAGTTGACGGATCACCAACTGCAAGCTCATGGGAACACATGACACACACATGACATAGTCACATCGTGGCACGCTGGTAGTCACATGTCAGGTGTAATTATCCATGTACCTGCCATCAGGGGTCAGTTGCGGGTGTTGGTGACTGTGGCATACCAGTGATGCAGTGCTTGACACGTTTGTACTACATGCACACATGTGCAAAGTGTGAAGGGGAAGTGGGCCACGTAGTGCCCCATCACACATGACATGTGTAAACAGCTCATCACACATCTATCGTGCCACAACATGAGGAGACATGTGCCACATCACTGCCTGACACACCTAGGCCCTGCACATGAAGGACTGCACTGACAATGACTTGATGTATAGCCTTGTGCGAGTCTGACACCTCCATTCTTTTCGTCTGCGCCTCCTATCACCAGTGTAAGCTGTGAAACGCAGTACACACGCTCTGAGGCCGTGTGTACGGGCCGTACAAGTGTGAGTACGGCCCGTACTCACGCGTGTATGGCCTGTACATGCGTGAGTACGGCCCCATCACTATAGTTGTGTTACCGTAGGCCATTGTGATAGGGGCCGTACTCACGCGTGTACGGGCCGTACACGCATGAGTACAGCCCCTATCACTGTAGTGTTAGGCCATAGTGATAGGGGCCGTACTCACGCGTGTACGGGCCATACACGCGTGAGTACGGCCCCTATCACTATAGTTGTGTTACCATAGGCCATTGTGATAGGGGCCGTACTCACGCGTGTATGGCCCGCACATGCGTGAGTATGGTCCGTACACGCGTGAGTACAGCCTGTACTCACGCGTGTACGGGCAGTACACGTGTGAGTACGGCCCCTATCACTATAGTTGTTTTACCGTAGGCCATTGTGATAGGGGCCGTACTCATGCGTGTTTGGCCCGTACACGCGTGAGTACGGGCCGTACACGCGTGAGTACAGCCCCTATTACTGTAGTGTTAGGCCATAGTGATAGGGGCTGTACTCACGCATGTACGGGCCGTACACGTGTGAGTACGGCCCCTATCACTATAGTTGTGTTACCGTAGGCCATTGTGATAGGGGCCGTACTCACGCGTGTACGGGCCGTACACGTGTGAGTACAGGCCATACTCACGTGTGTATGGGCCGTACACGCGTGAGTACGGCCCCTATCACTATAGTTGTGTTACCGTAGGCCATTGTGATAGGGGCCGTACTCACGCGTGTACGGCCCGTACACGCGTGAGTACGGGCCGTACACGCGCGAGTACGGCCCCTATCACTATGGCCTATGGTAACACAACTATAGTGATAGGGGCCGTACTCACGCGTGTACGGCCCCTACACGCGTGAGTACGGGCCGTATCACTGTAGTGATGGTGCCCTAGGGGTACGTGTGAAACGCGCCGTACCTGTGTGGGGATTTAAAAATTACAATGGGGACACATGAGGGACAAGTATTAGGGCATAAATGCATGCTGGTTGTCATGGATACCGAGTTTCAAGTTAAAAATTTTACATCATGTGGTCTGGAAAAAGCCACATTATACATTGTTGCAAAGTGGTTGTTGACTTGACATGATGCTGCAAATTCAATCAATCAAACAGTCTTTATTTTGACTTCATGTCATAAAAGACAATTTTAAAAACAAAGCTCACCATCATTTACAAAAAACACAATAAAAAAACATTTCATCATCAAGTGTTTCCAATTTGGGCTATACATATAAAATTCATGGTACTAAAGCTAGGAGCAACATGATTTGTTTTACTGCATGAGTGGTATTCCAAGTCGACCAGATAAAAAAATAAATATCTGACTTTCATAAAAACAAGCTAAAAGAATACAGAGATTCCACCGTTATACTGGATTATTTTTAGGGCAGCTGGAGGGCTTTCAGTTTCCCAGCTCTAATTACCCACATCCATTTCAGAAATTTAGCTAGGGCTATCACTATCATTTCAGAACTATCGGTTTGAAATATTCTTAGTGCAGTGATCCCCGTCCTAATACCCTTCTGAATGCAGACTGCTCTTATCCATCTTAGGCAGGGGGCCTTATATACTGGGCAAATAAACATAATATGTGCTATGGTTTCACGGTATATTTTACAAAAAGGGCACATTTGATCGTTTTTACTGGAGGCCCAATTACAGGTGACCGTGTTCAGTGGAAGAGTACCTACCCTGAACTGATGATATAATTTCCTATCTAGAGGCAGAGTGATCAAATCCCAGTACATCTCATACCCAGTAGAATGTTTCAGCTCCAAGAAAACCTTGGTATATGATGGATCTGTGTGTGACTGGAAATCCACCTGGGATATATATGACCAGTAAGCCTCTTTCAACTCTTGTTTAGTAGGAATTGATGTCCCCTGAGGATTATCCCATAGATCCCCCATTCCTAAGGACTTTAAAAGGATTTTTACCTTTCTGAACCAAGGGATTTTTTCCCCGGTATCCATATTACGCGTCTCCAAAAGTGCTAACGCATAGTGGTTCAATTCAGGGGTAACCCACAGTCTTCTCCAATAGGCGATTGGTCTAAATCTACATATATTTTCTAGACTCTGACACCCCAGATCCATGCGGAGAGGTATTAGCGGTGTAGATTGTGGGAGGCCTGTGATACAGCGAAGAAACCTATTATGTGCTTTTTGTAAGCCTGCTATTTCAGACGAACCCCACAATTCAGCTCCATACAGCATGGAAGATCTTACTCTCGAGTCATAGATTTTTAATACTGGGGCTATGGGTTTGGTGGCTGATAGCTTAAATTCTCTTAACAATGCGCCAGAAGGTTGTGCATGCTTGGAGATTAGATGGGCCACATGAGGCTTCCACTGTAACCTGGAGCCCAGTGTGATACCCAAATAGTTAAAGCTGTCAGTCTGCTCTAATAATTCCCCATTCATAAAAACTCTGCCCCTGATGTTCCGATGCCTGTGCATTGTCATAAATTTGGTTTTGGAGACATTGACAGAGAGGCCGTAATCGTTACAAAATTTTTCAAAGCAGTCTATTGCCTTCTGTAGCCCTTCCTGTGTCTTGGATAGTAGGAGGGTATCATCGGCAAACATCAAAAGGGGGACGGGGGTGCCATTCTGTTTGGGTGGATCGGTTGTAGAGTCCTTATAATAATCGATAACTCTATTTATATACAGTGTGAATAGTGTGGGTGCCAGCACACAACCTTGCCGGACACCCCTATCCGTTGGGAAACTGTCAGTCACTTGACTCTGGTTACCCCACCTTACCTGCGCATAATTATGTTCATGTAGTTTAATCAAAATTGCAAGTAATTCAGGTGGGATGCCCTGGTCATGGAGCGTTCTCCACAGCCTATCTCTCGGTACTAAGTCAAATGCAGCCTTTAAATCAACAAAGGCTGCATAAAGTGTGCCTCCCCCCAGAACCACCCATTTCCAGTATATTGTGGAAAATCTAAAAACTTGGTCCACCGTGCTGGTCAGGGGTCGAAAACCAGCCTGTAGAGTGGACATAATTCCCGATTCCTCAATCCAGGTCTGGACCCTGAGAAGTACCATTCTAGCCACAACTTTTTGAATGCAAGCTATTAGGCTAATTGGCCTGTAGTTTCCCGGGTCTGCTCGGTCACCCTTCTTATAGATTGGTATGATTTCGGCTCCCCGCCATAAATCTGGCACCGTGGTGCCTTTAGCCAGAGTGTTCGCAAATAGTTCGATGTAAGGGACCCAGACTGATCTGCTATGCAAGAACAAGTCTGTAGGAATTTTGTCTAGGCCCGGGGCCCTGCCTTTAGGAATTAGATTGAGGGCACATTCGACATCCTTTTCGGTGAACACTAGCGTAGTAGCTGGCAAAAGGGGGCTGAGAGAAGCTAGGGCGGGTGGCGGGACACTAATTACATTGGCAAACTGGGACTTAAAGTGCTTTACCCATTGTTCTGGTGGGACATGATTGACCGGGGCTGGTTTTTGGTTCCCCATGCCCCACCTCACAAGATGCCAGAAGTCCGTTAAATCTCTGGACTGACTGGCCGCCAATAGTTCATCCCAGTATTTAGTGTCCCAGGTTTTTTTCGCCACGTTTTGTGTCTTTTTGTAGTGGATCCTTGCCGCCCTTACTTCTTCCCTATCTGTGGATCGCACAGCATCAGCTAAGGATTTATAAGCGAGCCTACAGTTTTTATCATACCATGATGCTTGTTTTCTTTTCCCCTTGCCAGGGTGCTTTTTCCTGGGGATATTAAAAAAAGTACTAAGTTTAAGAAAAAGGGTCGAATGAATATGAATTACCCTACTGCAGCAGTCCTCAAAATCCAACTGCCCCAGCATTTCGGTTGTAGCTTCGTTTACCATGTCATTCATTATATTAATAGATTCAGGCTTACCCAGACACTCAGCCCATCTGAGCCGCCGGGTAGCATTTGTCACGATGATGTCATCTATCAAGTCAACTTGTGATGACCCCTGCCCTTTGTATAGCTGCAACTCAAGACTTAGAGGATTATGGTCACTTTCAATGCGCTGTATAACTATCATATCAAGTATGGCGGACCAAAATTCGAGGTTGACCAGTATATAGTCAATTCTACTGGTGCACAATCCGTTGTTAAAAGTTGGATTGCCCTGCTTATCACCTCGTGTCCTACCGTTCACTGCTCTCAGTCCATACTCTAGACTAAAAGTCTTAAGTTGTAGAGCAGCCTGGGTCCACCGTTTGATAGGGGTAAGGTTGAGGGTGGGGATTTGCCAGCAGATGTCCTCTGCCTCCGTGAGCTCCAAGTCTGATTGATCCAGGGGCTCGTAGGAGCAGTTGAAATCACCACAAATTAGCAAATTGGCCCGTCCCCTCCAAATACTAACATAATGTCCCAATGTCGTCACAACTTCTGAAGGTTTCCCTCCTGGCTTTCCTCTGGCATACACATTAAAAATAATAAGCTCACCAAACGATGGAGATTTTAGGTTAACCGCCAGGATATCCCTTGAATTAATTTCAAGTTGTGAAATAGTGAAACCATCATCCTGCTTTACCCAGGTAGTCAGTCCCCCCTTGGGTCTCCCTCTATTTGTTTTCGTTGCAGCTATTGCAAAGTGGAGATACCCTGTTCTATATTGGGGCTCTAAAGCCCATGTTTCTTGCATGTTAACTATCATAAAGTTATCAATGAAGGTAGCCCAATCACTGGAAGTCAACTTATTTTTTAGACCAGCCACATTCCACGAGACCAGAAACTGGGTCTCCGCATTGCAGGTTAAATTGTTTAGGACAGTTGCAGAAACTCCTGTACCATTAGTATCCAACTTTTCACCAGACTCAATTCCGCTACCCTCTCCCGGGCGGTCAATATAAATTGACTTCCCTGGAAGGTTGCTTGGCATGGAAGAGCCTGTGGCCCCTGCATAAATCTCATAATTATTTAGACCATAATTAGATGTATCGTTTATACGATCTCCTAGTGTAGTTAATTTTATACTGCGCGCAAGATTAATTGGGACATTAATAGTAACACCAGTCAAATTGAGATCTCTATCGAGTATATTTAAATCGGTGGGAGAAATCCTATCCAAGGTCTCAGCCATACCCACTGACTCCTCCCCGGGTAACTGTAAGCTTCAATCACAAGCATCCAAACCACTAAAGATGTCGAACCGGTTAGATACTTCCAGTGGAGTGAAAAGTGCCGGGTAGTCCCAGCTCCTATGTACAGGGAAACCTGGCCTAGTAGGTACCGTATTCCACCCAGAGAGTTCTAACGATTTGACTGGGTTCCTGATATTCAACGTGTCGGGAAATTTAGTACTAGATAATGTATAGCCCCTAGTCTGATGGGAAAATACTACAGATCGTGGGTAAAAATAGGTCAGAGGACGTGGAATAATGCTACTATCTGGATTGACTCCTGGCCAATTCAGGATATGGCGTACTGCATTTTGATCTCTAAAATTTATCACAACCACATCCCCCCCAGTATCTTTGGGTCTACCCCCCAACCACTGGAGCCGGCGTACATAGATTATTTCGCCATCAATATTACTGGCGATTGGCCTATGTAATGCCAGCCAGTGTGTTATTTTGTTCTTTAGTTGGGAGAAACCCTCTCTCTTATTCACTGGGAGCTCAGGAACCCCCGTTAAAATCACAACAGAGGGAACAGCCTCAGGTGGAAGATCCGGTAAGGGTCCCCTAGACTGATTCCCCCGGGTCTGCCTCAAGCCTCCCTCCTTGTGTCTTTGTGGCCCGTCCGAACAGTTACCCATGTCATTAGTAATATTGTTTACAGGGATTATAGGATGACAAATAGTATTAACTGACGCATTGCGCACAGGAGCGTTTGTCTGGTTGGTGGTAAGATTGCTCGCAGAAAAATTAGAGACTAAAACTGGCCCGCTTGTTAAGTTGCTACCAGAGGACGGGTCACCTAATGATAGATTAGTTAGAACTGTGTTTGCAACTAGCCCATTTTCAATCAATAATGGTCGAGATTTATCAATAAGACTTCCCCCGGCGGGGTGGGCTTGGGCCTGATTGGGCTCCAAGTGAACTTTTAATTGTGTAGGACTAGACTTCCTATCCAGGTCTGCTTCAATTTTCCCTAGTCGATTCTCAATTTTTTCCAATCTTTCCACAATTGCAAGAGTGTAAGAACGCAATATCAGCTCAAAAGTGTCCAAAAGATTGCTAGTAAGTTTAATGTTAGACCACTTGTCTTTAGGGCAATGTTCAGTACTATATTCCCCCTCTATATGTGCAGAGGTCGACGCTGGTATAGGAACAATGTCCGATCCGGTCACGTCCTTAGTAATTACAGCGGATATGACTTTAGAACTGGAGGGGGTTGCCTTCTTCCCAAAGTCAGTATGGCTCATCCTCTGTTTTGTGAATTCCATCCCTTTGCGTCTCCTCTTAGCAGGTGGTGGAACTTGCTTTGCGGGTTGTACAACTTTCTTGGTTTTTTTTTACTTGGGGGGGATAGGTGACACTATTTTCGAAATTCCTGGAGAGCTGGGTAGATCAAGTGACGAGTTGATAATAACTATTCCAGTGGGAAGAGTGCTGGGTGCTACACATTCTCTCAACAGGAGTGGTACACCTTCTGTACTTAGAGTATCATCGACAGGGACTGGTACAGGAATATCATCATTTGACAGAGTAGCTGTAGGATTAAGCTCGAGCAATGCCCTGGTTTTAATGTTTTCAATAGAGCGTCTACGCTCAAGTCTTCGCTCTGCTAGGGAAGATTCGGTTGTTCCTGCAAATGGGGTCTTGATAAGATAGTTGTCCAAAGTGCCATTCATTATAGTTCCCAGTCTGTCAGCCACTGCGGAAATCGGGCTCGACACACAGGTGGTCATAATAGTAGCTGGGTCGGGTAAACAGATAACTACAATAAAAAGTATATGCAACTTACGGTGAGACGTATTCCTAAGTCAATCCGTTTGACCAGGGTGCTGTACCTGGGCTGGTCTCGTCGGTCCACGGAGGGCCACAGAGGGCCCGCCCTTTGCCCGGGCTTAGCCCGGCGCACGCCCGCGCGCGTCCCGCGTCGCGGGGGCGAGATTCAAATTTATGCGCCTCCATGCGCGCTGGCTGCGTAGGCAGACTTCCGCCGCTGAGGCTCCTGGGGGCTGTGGTCCTGCACTCTGCGGCCGCGGTATGGTGGTGTAGCGGCGGCGGCAGGAGGGCTCTTTGGGATGCCAGGAGAAGCGCAGAGAATCAGGTAGGATTGACGAGCTTTTTCAGGGTTCACCCGCTCTGCCGGGGCGAGATTCAAATTTATGCGCCTCCGTGCGCGCTGGCTGCGTAGGCGGACTTCCGCCGCTGAGGCTCCTGGGGGCTGTGGTCCTGCACTCTGCGGCCGCGGTATGGTGGTGTAGCGGCGGCGGCAGGAGGGCTCTATGGGATGCCAGGAGAAGCGCCGAGAATCAGGTAGGATTGACGAGCTTTTTCAGGGTTCAAATTCGAAAGATGCTAAGGCTGTCATTGGTGTATCTTTAAAGGGATTGGAGGAAACGTAGGATGCAAATGAGTCTGACCAATCAATCTGTACTCCTGTAAATGAAATAGGCCAGCAATGCAGATATAAGGCAGACAGAACCCATGAGAGGGCACTTGCCTGCACAACATGTCAGTCGATACCACTGCTGCTGTATTGTCTCCCTCTGGCACCATGTCAAGGACTGTGGAGAGGGCCCAGCCTTTCACCCAGGAGGAGAATGAGGCCCTGCTGGATGTGATCCTCCCACAGTACCCCATGCTGTATGGTCGACCAGGGGATCAGGTGAGTGCTGACTCCACTACCTTTGCCTGTGCACCTTTTTTGTGTCTGTCACTTCTGGCATTGTGTCCAGGTGTGACAGACATGCAATGTTGTTTAGAGTGGGTCCCAGGGGGGGTGGATGGCTTATGTCTCTCATGCAGGGCTTGATGTAGTTCATGTGTGCACTCCTCACTTGCATTGTGCTTACTGTGACATTCAGTGCATAGTGCATGGCACATTCAGCCTGGCTAATCCTCTTGGGCATTCTTGTTCTATTGTCCTGCGGTGATTCAGTGGTCACCCCGGTGTGACAGGTGACTGCACCCACAGATGTGTGTGAGTTGAGTGGAGCTGTGGTGAGAGTGGTGAGAGTGTCCAAATGATGTGTACGCCCCCTGGACATTGATGTGTGTGAATGTTCCTTGTCATGTGGGTGAGTGTCTATGTGGAGCGTTGCACTACAGCTGCATGGAGCAGGCAACTGATCGACCCATCTGATGTGAGAAGGAAGCCGTGCTGTGTGTCTGACTTGCCGAGCTAGCCCCACACCTGTGACACCCCCCTGGCAAGTGGCACATGTGCAGAGTGAGCTTTGTATCCGTTGTTGACAATGGCAGGTGATTGATCTGTGCCTGTGTGTGTCTGTGTACTCTGCTGAGGTTTCGTCAGTGGCCTGGGGCATGTGACTGCTTTGCGGTGCTGGCCATCAGCCTTGTGTTGCTTGGGATGCACAGTGTGTGCCATGATCAGGGATTGGTTCGCACCCCTCATGCCACCTGTGTACTTACTATGCCATGTAGTGCATTGGTGCGTCCACAGTGGCAAATGTCCCTATGACTAAGGTGCTATTACTTGCCAGCATACTATGCCCTGTTCAACAAATCAAAGATGTTCAAATGTGTGTCTATGTGACATGGTGCAGGTGTAGTGATGTTGTCCCACTTTGTCATCCTCACAGGTAACCGCCTACCATAAGGGGAAGATCTGGAAGGAGGCCGTCAAGGCCGTTCAATCAGTGGAGGGTCGCAGTCGGCGCCTGCCACAAGTGAGGAAGAGATGGCAGGACATCCGGTGCTGGACCCGGAGGATCGCCCGTGTCATGCTGAAGGAGGAGGCTCCCCGCAAGCATGGCGGGCGCCGGCGCCTGACCCACCAAATGAAGCGTGTCCTGGCGGTGATCTCCCCTGACCTGGATAGGCGGATACAGGAGTTCCAGCAGCAGGAAGGGGGTAGGTACATGTGTGTTTGTTGTGTGTCGCCAGCTTTTGTAGCTGCTCAGTCGCCTGTATACACTGCCAGGGTATATATGTGCAGTGCATATCCTGTTCCCCCAAGTCAACCTGTGCTGTTCTTCCTCCCTTACCCTCCTTGACATGTATTACCTGGTCTGTGTGTTATCACTATTGCACATGGTCATCTAGGCTGCCAGTTAATCAAGGTGCACACTGCTTTCAGCATCATGTGTGGGGGTGGTCTGCCTGTGCCCTGTCCTGTTAAGTCATTTGGGGGTGCATAATTGTTGGCACTGATGCTGAGTCTCAACATAGGAGTGTGAGATTTCAAAAGAACAGACTTGCAGCATGCATTACCAATGTTGTGGCCTCAGACATGATGTGCATGAGTGGGAGATATGCATAGTGCCGGGACGGTTGCTCCTGTTACAGTCAGCTCATTCCAGGACCATGGAGCAGTGTGCCCACTACAGTCCCCTGACACAGCCTGCCCTCCTAATCATGTGTGTCATCCAATACTGTGCACATTCACTGTGGGTTCAGCATGGCCCTGCCTCTGTGGCATTGTTCCCTGGCCTAGGTTGTATTTTTCACATGTGTGCTACATGTGTACACTGGACAGGGATACACCAGTTTGCTTGTGCATACTCATACTGGGCAGTGCCTGTGTGGCTATTCACAACAATCTGTTTATGGTTGTTTGTGGCAAATATGTTTTGCCAGCCCTACAACGTGATGTTGTGTTAATGAAGCGAGTTTTCAAGCACAGTTATTGTAACCATGAATAAGAGGTGTCACTCCTTGTTCGGTATCAGTCACATTGACTCAGGTATGGGTGGGTGTGTGCGGGAGGGGCGTACATGTTCAACCCTGATTTTTCATTGCCAGTTCTGACTTGTGTGTGATAATTCGCAGTACAGAAAGTCACTGTGCAGTGCCCCCGTGATGTTGGCCAGTGCTTAATGTTTCTGCTTCGTAGCCTGTGTCAGTTTTTGACAATCATGTATCCTGCTTGTACATTTTTTGCACCTGTGTGTGGTTCAGATGCTACACAGTTGTGACTTGGTGTGCTGACATCTGTGGGTACATTCTGGCTTGCCATGAGGGTGTCCCCACAGTACAGCTAGGCTTTTTTACAAAACAATTGCAGGCCCATTAGCTTATTCATTGTCCTGGGTGTGGACATGTGTGCCACTCCAGATGACAGCCAGTAGGTCATATGTGTAGCCAACTGTGTGACGGATAGCCATGTGACAAATGACATTATTCAAGTTGTTACTCAGAGAAATTGTCCCTTGGCAATCACTACACCTGTCAACATGTCTCAATGGTTCATATGCTTGACCTTGTTGTTTTGTTGTGAAGGACAATAATGTGCCTGCATGACAGATGTCTCCCAAGGACTTTACACTTTCCAGGGACCCGCTGGCACATTTTAAAGTTAATCACAGTTTGAACAAAACTTGTTTAGAGTTCATACATATACATGTTCCCACAGTGTGGTTGCATTTGGGTTAGTCATTGGTTGTTGCTGATACCAACTTACGAGTGTCAAGTCATCCAGACCACCGTGGTGCCATGTATATGTACTTACTGATACCCCATTTCTGCCTAACAGTGGCTTATTTGAATGATTCTGGCAGCTCAGACAATGACTGTGTACATGTAGTTTGGTGTGCACCTCCTTGTGTGACTTCTGTTATACAGACACATGTGTGTTCTGTTCACAAAGTGGCACATTCACACATTCTAGACATGTCCATTGTGTAAAGGGTTGTGATTCTCCAGGAATCACAATGTATTTCTTTGGGGTTTCCTAAGTACTCACAGGTCTCTGAGTGTGGGGACACCTTCTGCATTGGCATGTGGTATTTGGCCTTGGGTGCGACATTACTGTTGGGTTCACAGTGAACAAGAGGCGGCATGCCTTCATAGTCTTGCTGTGCTCAACTGATCCCAGACATTAGCTTCTCAGGATCTTGGGATTTCAAGTTATTTGCTGCTGTGTCCTAATTTTCATTTTTTCCAAGTGGCATGGTGGGTCAACCAACTGGAGAGTGCAGGGCTTACATATGTGGGGAGTATTCTAGATGTTACTCATGATGCCTTTCCTGTTATGCACTGTTGCCTATTTTGTTTGGACTCATGTGTCAGATGTATACAGGTGACTGAATTTTTCCTGTCTCTTCACCTTGCCCACAGCATCATCGGAGGACACCGAGGGAGACACCGGCACGGACGTGGAGGAGGGATCGAGCACTGGTGCCACCACTGCTGAGGAGTCGGCGGAATCTAGTGGCATGGAGGGCGAGGGGAGTGAGGCGGAGGACCTGCCCAGTACCAACACTGACTATGACGCTGACGGGTCCGAGGCTGAACTCCCTGAGGGGGCGGAGGCTGCTCCAACAGCTGGCAGCAGCACTCCATCCGTCACCGCCCCCTCCATTCCCATCACCGCCCTCCCACTTGCTCAGGTCCCTTCTGTCCGTGCTAGGCAACACCGTGTCTCCTTCGTGCGAGGCACCGCACCCCCTGCCCCTGTCCCCCCTGCTGCCCTCACTGCCGAGTCTGTGGACATTCAGCGGCAGTTGCAGGTTGGGCAGACATCGATCCTGACTGTCCTCCATGGCCACACCAGACTGCTGACCCAGATGGTGTCGTACATGGACTCGTCACTGACGGCAGTAGTGAGTCACCTGCAGCGCTGCGTCCCCCCCTACCCCTGCACCATCCACAAGTCCCACACCCATGCCTGTCCCAAGCACACCAAGACATCCACACACACGCACCCCACCAGACACAAGCAGCACACCACCACGTAAGGGCAAGCGCACACCTCCTGACATGCACACTCAGGGTGAAGCAGGCACACCCACTGGGTCTGGGACACACAGGCAGGCACGCAGCCACAGTCCTCGTCCACATGACTCACTCCCCAGTCCCTCCGATGTCACTCCCCTTGGCTCCCCTGCCCCAGAATCGGAGAAGGAGCCCTACTTCGCTGGGCTGGGCCTCAGCCCCACTAGTTCACCTGGCCGCAAATGGTCAAGGCACTCCACGGGTAGGGGAGTTATGTCCCCCAGCCTGTCCACCACCTCCCCCAGTAGCACTGCAGGCCATCCCTCCGACCCCCCCCCTCCTTGGGGCCTGTTGTTTCTCCGGGTGCAGGGGAGACACTTGAAGATCTGGCAGAAGTGTGCAGCGCTGAGCTCGCCTCCACCTTTGGCGCTGCCCCACCCCCTGTGGTGGAGTCGTCCGTCCCTGCACCCACCACACCTACCCTTCCCCCTCCTGTCCCTGCAGTGCCTGGTCCTTCCCCACATGATGCCCCCCCAGTCGCTGAACCAGAGGTTTAGTATGTGCAGGCAAGCTAGGGGAGATGCGTGGCCATGTGTCCCCCCCAAGGACTTCATATCTGGACTGGCCATTGGCCTTTGTACATAGTGTTCTTTACTACATCTTATTTTTTCATGCTGAATAAAGCATTTTCTTTTCCGTTTTGAAAAGTCTTGCATTTCATGTATTGATGTTGATGCTGAGGGTCCAGGAGTTGGGGTTGTGGGAATGTGTTATGTGTCATGGAAATGTTGTAGTCTGCATCTCATGGGGTGGAAATTGCTATCTGCGTGCCCTCACTAGGTCTCTGCAAAGAATCTTTGGTCGTGTCTGCTCTTTGTGTTTGGAGACATTGTCCCTAGGAGTGTTCCTTCCTCTGTTGCACCTGACATCTCCCCTGCAGAGGGTTGCACAATTATTGTGTTGCCCTGTATCTACATTTCCTTTGTTGGTGATGGAACCCTTCAACTCTGGCCATGCCTGCTCAGCAATGTCTCCGGCTGCATCGTCTGTGCCATCCTTGGTACTCACTGTACATGTGTATAGAGTATTTTGCCATGCCTTCATGGAGAAATTGTCCCTTTTCCGCACAATGCATGTGTGTAATCCCAGCCTAGCACACATATGGTACTTGTTCTGCTGGGTATTTGAACACCTGACTGACAATTGTGGGCATTGTATCTGTGGGAACTCCACCCTATTCCTTCCATGAGAGGCAACATCTTGCTGGCTGTCCCAGCACCTCTACATTCCTATCAGTCCTGGGATGTGCGTGACAGTGTGTGTTCCTTTTGTCTCTCTTAGTTTAGTGGGCATTGACATGACCATACAGTCTTGTGGCATGATCTCTGTGTGTGTATTGTGCTGCATCCGCCAGGGGTGGGTATGCATGTGTGATTGGTCCTCACACCCACATGTGGTGTGTCATGCAGTGGGGGAAAGACATCCATCCTCATGGGAGTGGGACACTCCTGTCAGTGATGTGTTGTTATGGCACTATCAACATAGTCCAAATATCGGGATGCATACATACACCCATGGAATTGGGATCATCTGATAAGGATGTACACACCCCCATGTCTGTGTCCACTGCTGGTATTCCTCTGCACCCACCCCCATGTCTCTGGGGGCGTGGGTACGGTCCATACACACGTACCCCTACATCACCACTGCAATGGTGGTACGGACCGTACCCACGCTCTGAGGGGCGTGGGTACGTCCTGTACCACCATTGTGGTGGTGACGGGTACGCGTCCACGTCCACCTCCATTGTGGCGGGACGTGGGATTGGTGGACACGCCCCCCGAAGTGACCAGACCATGGAGGGAATTAATGTGCAGGATATATATGTTTTTTGTGGGGTGTGGGTTATGTTTCCTGCCCCTTGCCCCCCCCTTTGCCCCTGGGGGTTGTTATGACCTTCTGGGGCATCTGCGTAGGTTTCTGTACACAAGGTCGTAGGCTATGAGGGCTGGGATGACACGTAGGATGGGGTCCATGGCTGTCCATCGCGTACCGGTGCTCCTTGTTCGCGTCGTCCTCAATTTCCCGGGAGTTTTTGGCTGCCGTAAAATATGAGCCATGCGGAGTGACGTAGGCACGGATCGTACCTGCTGGTTCGTAAAACGCTGCCTGACTCCGTCCGGATGTCACATACGCGATGTCCCGGATCGGAATTGTGGGTATTTTTTTGTCGGTCGGTCTTTTGTACGACTCGTACAGAAATTGTATTTCTGTACGAATCGTACTTGCGGGTTTGTAAGGTGTTTTACCCGAGGACGAGTCTGACGGAGAATACGCTCCGTACGACCATTCGTACCCAGGTTTTACAGGATCGGAATAGGCACCTCTATAATTTATTAATATAATTATTTATTAATATTATTAAGTAAATATATATATATATATATATATATATTCACTTAAAAAACCATAGGTTTCACACATGTTATAGTTAGCTGGACATTTCCCTCGTAAAAAACCAATGAAATTCCCCCGTTATAGTTAGTAAAGGGAACTATAACTCACGCGACCGCAATCCACTGCTGATGACGTCAGATATTACATCACTGTATTTATTCACTTATTTACCCATTTTTCTTTCCTTTATCCTTTAGCTATACATATTTAATAAATATTTATTTTACAGAAAGACACATATGTCATCAGTGATGTAATATCTGACGTCATCAGCAGTGGATTGCGGTCGCGTGAGTTATAGTTCCCTTTACTAACTATAACGGGGGAATTTCATTAGTTTTTTACGAGGGAAATGTCCAGCTAACTATAACATGCGTGAAACCTATGGTTTTTTAAGTGAATTTGCAAGGTTTTTTAAATGCTAATTCCTAACTATAACGTGTGTGAAACCTATGGTTTTTTCAGTGAATTTGTACGGTTTTTTAAATGCTAAGTTATGTATTTATTATTTAATTTTTTTTTTTTTAAGGTTTTTCACCGTGCGTGTACCGTGCGCGCTCTGTGGGCGCTCAGTGCGCTTCGCGCACCGCGCGCCCACGTTACGCCGTTCGCGTAATTTTCACGGTTCTACCGTGCGTGCACGGTAAGCGCACTCCGCGATTTTTCGTAAAAATATTAAAAACATTTATGGCCCTTGGGGGTCCTTTGGGGACCCCCTGACAATGGCTAGGGGGTCAGGAACTGTCCACCCTGCCCCCTTTTCATGTTCTCCACCTTTATTTTTCACCTCGGACTGCAAGAGACAAAATGGCGGCCGACACTTCCTGGTTTCGACCGATTCGAATGTTTACTAAGATCTAACAACCAATCAGAATTGCACTCGTGCACGGCAGGGTGCGCTTACCGTACGCGCACGGTGCGCGCCTATAGATATATATATGCTTTTAAATGCTATTTTCTCAGAAAATACTGAACAGATTTACACCAGACCTGCAAAAGGCACATCCCTGACCTGAGGACTACCTCTCTGCCAAATTTCAAGGTTTTCTGTTCAGCCGTTCGGGCTGTAGCGCGGACTAAAGGTCCTATGGGAAAATGCATGGGGAAAACGCGTTTTGGGACCCCCCCTTTTTCTCAGCCCCCGCTAGACGAATCCCCCCGAGACTTTCAGGGAAGGAGCGGAGCGGAGCGCCTCACCTATTTTGAAAATTTCGCGAGGATTCGTCAATCGACGCAAAAGTTATTCCAAATAGAATGTTGCGGATTTCCTATGGAAACACGGTCCTAACTATAACTATCTACTGGCGACCGCCAGTAGATAATGTATATATATATATATATATATATATATATATATATATAGGGCCCGATTCACAGAACTAACTTAAGACAAAATCCTAAACTTACTACCATTTTCGTATTCACAGAAGGCACTTACTCATTTTGGTATTCACAGAAGACAATTACTCCCTTCGGTATTCACAGAAGTTAGGAGTCCTAACTTTAGGACTCCTAAATGCCTTCTGTGAATACCGAAAGTCTTAAAATTAGGATTTTTCTCAGTTTAGGAGTCCTAAAGTTAGGAGTCCTAACTTTACTACTACTAAATTGAGAAAAATCCTAATTTTAAGACTTTCGGTATTCACAGAAGGCATTTAGGAGTCCTAAAGTTAGCAGTCCTAAATATACTACTCCTAAACTGAGAAAAATCCTAATTTTAAGACTTTCGGTATTCACAGAAGGCATTTAGGAGTCCTAAAGTTAGGACTCCTAACTTCTGTGAATACCGAAATGAGTAAGTGCCTTCTGTGAATACCAAAATGAGTAAGTGCCTTCTGTGAATACCAAAATGGTAGTAAGTTTAGGATTTTGTCTTAAGTTAGTTCTGTGAATCGGGCCCACAATATTTTATATATGTATGTTTAATTTATTTTTCCCTTATATTTATTACTTATAATTTTTAACATTATCTAATAATTCTAAATATGTTTTTCATTGCATGTATTATTTAATTTATTTTACATTTTTATTTATACATTTATTTTACAATACTTTTTATACATTTAAAAAAAACGATATTTTTTTCGATATTTTAGTACTTTCCATTATACAGATAGGATGTCGATATTTTTGACAATGACAACGAGACTTAGGCGCCCATTTTGATGGCAGTCGGAAAACCACCCCGACCGCCATGGAAGTGGAAAACAACCGCCCACCGGCACTGTGGAAAAACCGGCGGCCAAATCAGGATCATCCGCCAAAAAACACCGACCGCGGCGGAACGGGGTCAAGAAAAGCAGCCCGTAGCAGGTGGTGATTGCCAAAATCTGTCCGCGGCGGTTGGATACGCTGTGCAAAAACACCAACCCGCTGCAAGCATAGCAGAGACACCGCACGGGAAATTAGGATATCCCCGATGGTGCCGCGGTACGTACCGCTGTTTCTGACCGCTGCAGTCTTACACTGGGATGAATGTGAGAGCCAGCGGAAGAGCTGTAGCACAGCCACCGCTGCGGATGATCCGTGAAAAATATAGTGGACGTAGCAAAAACCCCACAATAAGACTATAAAGTGCACACAGCAAACTAGCCAAGCCCCCCAAATACACAAAACACACCCCAATGACACAACCACATGGCAAAAAGAAAAATACATTTCCCAGGACAACACACACACCACACCTGACAGCAATACACCATTTGGACACACCCACATAGCTGAGTATAAAACCAGCCATTTCCCTGACCACAATCCTTTGCTATACTCCAGGAGAGAAGGGACATACACCCCAGCTTAAAGGAGAGTCAAAGAACACAACATCACTAGCCACACCACACACAGCACCACCACCACTTCTACACCTACACCATTAACACCCCTGAACATCACACACCATACACATCATAACCACACCCACCATTCACACCCCTCCACCACAACCACTTTGCACACCACACACCATTTCAACACATAAAATGCCCAACTTCACTGAGAGTGAGTTGACAGTCATGGTAAATGAGATAGTCAGAGTGGAACCACAACTCTTTGGTAGCCAGGTCCAACAGGCACCATTAGCCACAAGGACACAAATGTGGGCAGGGATAATCCAAATGGAGCAGGATGGAGCACTCCCCCACCCAGAAGCAGTTGGAATCCATTGCAGTACATCAAACAAACTTACAGGTAGGTAGCCTTCTTCCCTGGGAGGGTGTTTGTCGGTGGGAGGCCTGTACCACTGCTCCCACCATGCCCCCTGGACCACACCTCAACAGGATGGAGCACTCCCCCACACAGAAGCAGTTGGAAGCCATTGCAGTACACCAAACAAACTTGCAGGTAGGAAGACATACAATTCGGTCTTATGACACCACTGAGCAGGATGTAAGCCTCCACCACGCACACACAGATGTGTCACATCACAAAGCCAAATGCGAGCACATAACAGGCAAGTAGCTAATATGTGCACCCACACATTTGTCACAAAAGAAATGGTGTCATATGACAACACCAGTCCTCCCATTGCACAAATATGCACACCGACCCCATTGACACACACAGTGTGCACACAGGTAAGCTAAGGAAACTGTCACAGCTACCAAAGTGTGACACACCAATGCACATGTAGAAGAAAGTCTGGGCACAATCATGCACAGCACCTATTGACATGTGCATCGCCGTGGGGCAAGTGCAACAAGGACCATTCGAAAAATACCTAAGCATTTGTGGTGGTACAAATCAAGATATGCACATGACAGGACAAAGGTGTGCAGGAGATGACAATGGCCAGTCCATGGCCAGATGTCATGCCTGCCAGGTCAGACAAATCAACAAAGAGTCCTCAAAGAAAAACATGTTGTGCCAGTCCCTAGATGGCAACAGGTCCCTGTGATAATAAATTCTGCACGGGTTGCATGGTATGCCTTGACACCTCACACCATGGACAAGTAATGCATGTACCACTGCATCATGTCAGGAAGCACAGTAGTGCACATAGGAAACAATGTGATGATCAGTCAATTGTGTAGTGTACAAAAAGTGAATGACACACAGCTAACACAAGGCTTGCGGGGTGCACTACAATGACCATTTCCCATCTGATCCACAGGTGATCAAGAGATCACTGAAGAGGACAACACCAGCAACCGGCAGAGCCAGTCTCCCACCCGGTACATGGACTCTCGGACGTTGACTCCCAGGATTCCTAGGACTATGAGCTCGAAGCCGGCCCATCTGGTGTGCCAGGGAGCAACAGGTCCCAGGACCCCATTGTCCCCCCCACATCTGCGGCAATAACAACTTCACCGCAGACCCCTGCTGTTACGGCCTGTGCGGCCACTGCCACCACCACCACAACCACCAGTGCTGCCTGCAACACCCTCCCTGTCCCAGAGGATGACTACCCCACACCACCGACGGAGGAGGGCAGGGAGAGGATGCTGGTGCCCACAGTGGTGATGCAACAGGTCCATGGCAGCAGGGTAGGTGGGAGGGGCAGGGTCACCCACAGACACCAGGAGGCTGGGACCCAATCCCTGGAACACATCACCAGAGTCCTTGGCGCATATGAACAGGCCCAGGGACGAACAGGCTGGTTGGACTACCTGTTGCACAAGCTCATCCTGCTTATGAGGTCATCGACACCCGCATGGGACCAATTGTGGACCTCTTGGGCCAGCAAGTGGCGGTACTGAGGGACAGGCCTGCGCCACAAGCAACACCTCCACCTCCCTCTGGTAGGCCGCAGGATGACAGTTCACCTTCCTCCCCTGCACCCACAGAGAGGGGTGAGTCCTCAGACCCCTCTGGCCCTGCAGCAGGGCCTCCCTTGCCAAACGACAAAGGGGCCGTCCTAAGAAGACCCTGGGAGTATCTGGAGGCAAAGCACCTGCCAAAAGCCAGTCACGGAGCCAGCCATGATGGCAACCCTCTTCAGCACTGCATTGAGTTTTTGGACTGTCCTTCCCCACACTGCCTTGTGAATGGCATCTGTCTGTTGGACTGGGTCACCACATCAATGTGGTGACTACTCGATTATCTCATTTACCATAACTGTTAACTCACTGCTCCACCACCACCTCAATGGAAATGTACACCCCCTCACATGTCACCATTGCAAATTAAATATCCTTAAACACATGTTGTCGTGTCTGCTCCGTCTTTATTGCAGGATGTACAGTCTTCAACATGATCACAAAGTACCAGGAGTGCCGGCTGTATGTAGGCAAGGAGAAGTTGAAGGCACCTATGGAAACACAACAGAATAACATTCACTGGTCTGGGTGTGGCATCACAGACATCACACAACACCTACCATGAAGATAACCCAACATGCACACGTCACAATGGTCAACAAGTGTCCACATACACGTCCTGTAGATGTTCCCAAATGACCTGTCCCAGAAACATTGCCAACCACTGCTGAGTCTACAACTGGCTGCTGTTACAGTTCTCACATACACCTTCACGACAACAGCAATATCAGCAGACAATGGGTATGTTGTACATTGTCACCCACCTTCAAGTGAAGTAGCGGGTGATGAGCTGTTCATGCAGGTCAACACCTTCCTCCTCTCCACTGTCCTCATCACTGGACACGGCTTGGTTTGCAGGCTGGGGCCTTGGGTCCTCACCATCATACAGGACCAGGTGAATCTCCTTGCGAATGGCTAGGTTGTGGAGCATGCAGCATGCCACTACAATCTGACACACCTTCCCGGGTGAGTATGCCAGTGCACCTCCGGTCTTGTCCAGGCAGCGGAAACGTGACTTGAGCAGACCAAAAGTACACTCCACCACACAACGTGTCCTCCCATGTGCCTCATTGTAGCGGACGTCAGCTGGGGTCCTGGGATTCCACAGTGGGCTCAGCAACCAGGGACGGTTGGGATATGCAGAGTCACATAGGTATGACAAACATAAATAGACATTGCAATGTCACAGAAGCAAAGGGCAGCAGGTCACACACCCAACAGGCCATACAACTAGGCATACTCACCCACAATGCATGCACGCTCGGGAAGCAGATTAGCCATCAGCTGAGGCCCAATGCGGTTCCACAGGATGTAGGAGTCATGGGCAGAGCCTGGGAATTTGGCACACACGTGGGAGATGATCATATCTGCCAGGCACACCACTTGCACATTTATGGAGTGGTAATGTTTGCGATTCCTGTAAATGTGCTCACTTGCCTGTGGTGGCACCAGCCCGACATTGGTGCAATTAATGGCACTAACAACATTGGGGATGTGTCCAAGGGGATAGAAGTCTCCCTTCACAGCTGGCAATTCATCACCCCTGGGGAAATGGATGTATCTGTCCTTGCATATCATTATGGTGGACAGTACATCACGCAGCATCATGCTGAACATCGGTTGTGGCATCCCACCAGCACTGGCCACTGTCTCTTGGAACGACCCAGTGGCAAAAAAATGCAGGGCCGCCATCACCTTATAAGTTGCGGTGAAAGCTGTTGGATATGTCCGGCGAGGCTGCAGGTGGAGCTCCAACAGATCACAAAGGGTTTTTAGGGTGGCTCTATCCAGACGGCATTTCCGGATGATCGCCACATCCTCCATGTCCTCCAGCACCGTGAAGTGACAAAGCAGATTGGACCTCCTCCTATTTGAGATGAAAGGGACACATGTCAATGCAATACATCATGAGATGGGCACAGCATCTCACGTTGTGGGTGACACAATGACAACAATGACTGCCATCAATATTGAGAAACAGACCAGCTTACATGTATGGTGACCTTCAGCTACACAAAGGGCACACCTGTCAACTTACACAAAACAAGTACCTCAAACACCACCTTGGTCAATGTGAATGCACATAGGGATATGACCACATTTCAAATGGGCACACCTGGGAGTGTAGCATCCAGCATATGTGTGACAAATCAACCCCACTGTCTGCAGGCTGGGGCCTTGGGTCCTCACCATCATACAGGACCAGGTGAATCTCCTTGCGAATGGCTAGGTTGTGGAGCATGCAGCATGCCACTACAATCTGACACACCTTCCCGGGTGAGTATGCCAGTGCACCTCCGGTCTTGTCCAGGCAGCGGAAACGTGACTTGAGCAGACCAAAAGTACACTCCACCACACGACGTGTCCTCCCATGTGCCTCATTGTAGCGGACGTCAGCTGGGGTCCTGGGATTCCACAGTGGGCTCAGCAACCAGGGACGGTTGGGATATGCAGAGTCACCTAGGTATGACAAACCTAGGATGATCGCCACATCCTCCATGTCCTCCAGCACCGTGAAGTGACAAAGCAGATTTGACCTCCTCCTATTTGAGATGAAAGGGACACATGTCAATGCAATACATCATGAGATGGGCACAGCATCTCACGTTGTGGGTGACACAATGACAACAATGACTGCCATCAATATTGAGAAACAGACCAGCTTACATGTATGGTGACCTTCAGCTACACAAAGGGCACACCTGTCAACTTACACAAAACAAGTACCTCAAACACCACCTTGGTCAATGTGAATGCACATAGGGATATGACCACATTTCAAATGGGCACACCTGGGAGTGTAGCATCCAGCATATGTTTGACAAATCAACCCCACTGTCTCATACCTTGCTGCTGTACCTGTCACACCTTCATGCGTCATTTCAACCTGGCACACATCCACAACACAATGACCAGAGCTGGCGCAGAAATGACGATTGTGTGCATGAGCAGACATAAGAGGCCATGCAAAAAAGATCATCATTCATTGAGACGAGTATTGCTGTGATTGTCACTGCACCTCAACACATTGACATGTGTACACATTATAGAGTCCAGGAAAACACTGTCCTGCCTATCCGACCATCAAATCCAAAAGTGACATGTGAGGGAGTACAGGCCAATCTACGAAATCACATACACAAACATGGCATGTGTAGTCACCAGTGGAGTAAATGGAACATTGGCATTGTGTGCACAATGATGTGCCATTGACCATGTGGGCACTGTGCACTGTTGATGTTTGCCAGATGGCCATTGTGATTGTATGGCACCGATATCGCGGTAGCTACCGCCTGGCCCCGCGGTGTGTCACCAACACCCCCATTAACACAAGTGTGGTAGTGATAGGCATGGAGACATGGGGAAATGGCGGTTGGCATGCTCTGCCGCCTGAATCACGGTAGCTACCGCCTGGCCCCGCCACTGTGTCACCAGCACCCCCCATTCACACAAGTGCAGTAGTGATAGGCATGGAGACATGGGGAAATGGCGGTTGGCATGCTCTGCCATCCATATCACGGTATCTACCTCCTTGCCCCAGTGGTGTGTCGCCACCACCCCCCATTCACACAAGTGTGGTAGTGATAGGCATGGAGACATGGGGATATGGCAGTTGGCATTCTCTGCCGCCTGAATCGCAGTGCCTCGTGTCAATGTATGGCACCCATATCACGGAAGCTATCGCCTGGCCCCGGCGGTGTGTCACCAGCACCCCCATTCACACAAGTGCGGTAGTGATAGGCATGGAGACTTGGGGAAATGGTGGTTGGCATGCCCCACCGCCTGAATCGCGGTAGCTACCGCCTGGCCCCAGCAGTGTGTCACCAGCACCCCCCATTCACACAAGTGTGGTAGTGATAGGCATGGAGACATGGGGAAATAGTGGTTGGCATGTTCCACCACCAGCATTGCGGTAGCGCACACCGGGCCCCTGCAGTGTGTCACCGCCATGGAGCTCGCCCTACAGCCAATGGGACCCTTGATAGCGGTGGCATGATGCAATTTTGAAGATCGCGGTAGGCATGCTCCGCCACCGTGGATGCGGTCATTGGATGCATTTGAAAGATGCACCATCGCGCTAGCACACACTGGGCCCCTGCGGTCTGTCACCACCATGGGGCTTGCCCTGGAGCCAATGGAAACCTTGATTGCGGTGGCATGAAGCAATTTTGAAGATCGTGGTAGGCGTGCTCTGCCACCGCGGAGGCGGTCATTGGATGCATTTGAAAGAGGCAGACCTGGATCACCAATCGCTGCAGCTTAGCACCCTCAAAACAACCCCAGGGGGCTATATATGTGTGGGAGTGAGCCTCACATTTCCACTGCTCCCAGAGCCTGCTGCAAGACACCCCTCACCTGCTGCTGCCTCCAGGGACTGCTGCCAGACACCCCTCACCTGCTGCTGCCTCAAGGGACTGCTGCCTGAGACCCCTCACCTGCTGCTGCCTCCAGGGACTGCTGCCTGAGACCCCTCACCTGCTGTTGCCTCCGTGGACTGCTGCCAGAGACCCCGCACCTGCTGCTGGCTCCAGGGACTGCTGCCTGAGACCCCTCACCTGCCGCTGCCTCCAGGGACTGCTGCCTGAGACCCCTCACCTGCTGCTGCCTCCAGGGATTGCTGCCTGAGACTCCTCACCTGCTGCTGCCTCCAGAAACTGCTGCCAGAGACCCCTCACCTGTTGCTGCCTCCAGGGACTGCTGCCAGGGACCCCTCACCTGCTGCTGCCTCCAGGGACTGCTGCCAGAGACCTCTCACCACCCAATTCCGCCGCTGTTGTCTCATGTCCACAGTGATGGCAAGGACAGAGAAGATCCATGCCAGTCCCTTCACGAGCGAGGAGCTAGAGGTCCTGGTGGACGAGGTGCTCACACAGTACCCAAGGCTATATGGTGCCCCAAATGTCGTGGTAAGTCCTCAACAGTGGGGGTAGGGCAGGGGGGCCCACATGTAGTTGGACTGATGCAGTATGTGCCTGGGAGTGTGAGGTTGTGTCTTGCACTACCTGACATGCTATCTCTAGGGGGAAGGTGTATGAACCCAATGCCACAGGTTTGCCTGCCTGCACATGTATGTATGAGTGACTTGTATTGTGTTGTCAGCCATACAGTGACGCAGAAGGTTGTTCATGCAGGAATCAGGACAGTGATTGCTTGGCTGAATGGCTGTGTGTGCCCCTGTAGTCCATCTCAGTGTGAGCCCGGCTGGCCAGCACAGTCCCCGCCCACAAAGAGGAGGACAAATCACTTCACTTACAGATTATTACATCAGTCTTTTCACATTGCACTCCAGCTATGGGCCATCTCAGCACTGTAGATTGCACACAACCGGCCCTGTGAAGAGGATTTTGGATTTGTGAGATCATGTCCCTCAATGTGACATCCATGACACAGTCATCTATTCACAGGGCAGGGTTTTTGAGGGCTGCACAGTCTTGGACACAGTGAGTCTACCCCCAAACACAGGTTGATATGTGATGAATGTGTTGCTCAACCCAACAATGGACTGGAGATGTGGGCAGGCTACATAGGTGTTTCAGTTCTGGCGGCCTGCATGTGTGTGAGAAGTGCAGGGACTGTGTTCCCACTCACACCTGCATGCATTTACATCAGCTTTTCCCATACAGATGTACCATGTGAGATGCACTCTAGTCTCTGATAGACATATCGTTGGATATGTGATGAGTTTGGATCTTGCTGCTATACTGAGAGATGTTGGTACATAACACTGTGTCACTGATCATTTCCCTCTCTTGTCTCCTATGCCAGCAACTCAAGGTACACCAGCGTAAGGCCTTGTGGAGGGCCATTGCAGCGAAGGTGCGAGCTCTGGGGGTCTCAAACCGATGTCGCACCCACTGCTACAAGAGGTGGGACGACATCAGCGGGCTGGCAAAGAACGTGGCGGAGATGACCTTGGGACTGCTTCCTCGAACTAGGCGTTTGACATGGCGCAGCATGACACCACTAATGGGGCACATCTTGGCGGTGACACAGCCAGAGCTGGATGCACGTTTGAAGTAACATCAGTAGCAAGCCAGGGGTGAGCATTTGGGGAGGGTGACTTTGGCTGGGAGTGGCTGCATGTGTACAGAGCCTGTGCCAGCGATGGCCTATGTGATGTTGGTAGTGTGATGCAGTGGCATGTAAGTGGCTGCTGGGCTGGGTGCCGGTGTCATGCATTTGCCTTACCTGTACTTACAAAAGGTGATTTGGATGCTGTGCATTCCCATTGCATGCTGAGTTGTGCTCTTCAGGTTTCTGCATTGGGGTAGTCTGGGGAATCTCATGGGAAGGAACGACAGTGTGCCCGATCTGACTGTGCCTTCATCAATGCTTCCATTGCATGCACCCAGATTGGGGAGGCCTAGACATCTGACAACAATGTGCACCAGTCTTTTGTCCCCAAAGTACAACATGGTGGGTGGCATGGGCTACTGGCCATTGTGGACTGTCATGTTGTAGTCTGTGTCTGTGTTATCCCCTCATGTTCCATTCAGATCAAGTAGTGTGCCCCCATCATGTCCCTATGTGTGGTCAGAGCTAGTTGTGTGTGTCTGTTTGAACAGATCCACAAGCAGGGTGTTGTGCTGTGTGGTCATCACATGGCTCACTCATGCATGAGTTTCCAATTTCCACGCACTGTTTGAGTCTATATAGTGAGATGGCACGATGTGATTGCGCAGGGTGGTGTGCAACATGTAGATTTGGTCATCGTTTGTTATGCATTATTTGCATATGTTTGTTCTGTTGCTGCCACTAACCTGACCCTACATCTCTCTCTCTCTCATGCAGCATCTCCTGTGGTCACGGAGGGACAGGAGCCGGACACCAGTGGGGGTGAAACTAGCACAACAGCTGCACAGGAGCCCAGCGACACAGATGTCACCAGCGCCTCAGAGGGGGACAGGAGTCTGCTGGAGGAATCCCAGCCTGAGATGCAAAGCACCACATCATCTGATGCCAGCAGGGATGCATCCATGTTGGTGGGTACAGGGAGCGGGGACTCTGCATCGTCTTCCACCACACAGCGGCCAGTGCCCACCCCCCAGCCACTTCCTCTGGTGCTGCCCGTGTCCGCCTCAGTAAGAGGGGAAGAGTGTCCTTCACCCCTGGCACTGCTGCCCCTGTCCCCCCTACTGCCATCAGTGTTGAGTCTGTGGGACCTTTTGCACCAGCTGTGTGTAGGCCAAACCACTCTCCTCAATGCCTTCATTGACCATGACAAAAAATTGGCCCAGGTGGTTGCTTTCATAGAGGGCATACATCAGACGTGGGTGGGCTGCACTGGACTGTCCAGGCTTTGTCCTCAACAGTGACATCTGCCCTTCAACAGGCACACACTCACAGTCCTGCTCTGGTCCCTTTGTCCACCTCCCTGGCATTGGCCACGTCTGACGATAGTGACCACGGTCCACATACATCAAAGTCACGATACTGCACACGAAGCACACAGCAGCAGCAACCCAAGCGGTCCCGGGCGCACACCATCCCCACAGAAGTCCAAAGCCACCCCAGAGCACAGAGAGAAAAGCCTGTCAGGCGACACCAGGGGACAAAAAGCAAATCAGCAGACCTCAGGCACACATGCCTCAGAGGCATCCCCATCCAAGGACTCTCCTGCCCCTAATGCATCTCGAAAGAGAAGCATACAGTGTCTGTGCCCACCAAGGAGATGGTGCATGCCAAGGGTACACCTAGGAAGGGCTCCAAGGCAGATTCACCCACTACCTCGGCTCCCATTCCAAGCCCAGTGAAGCAGGGGAAGGAGGGCACTGTAGGGGTGACACCTAGTAAACAGGGGAAGGGGGACAGAGGCAAAACCAGGCAAAGCATTCCGTTGGGTCCAGCACATCACCAGAGGGGGTGCCAGCGTCTGCACCTGATGCAGCTTTGGTGTTGAGGGTTTCTGTTGTGTCCACACCACTTCCCATTGATCCAGAGTCAGTCAAGCCATTTAGGAATCACCAAGAAGTGGAAAGGCACCCCTCCACAATCTCCCAGCCACACCATGTCTCCCGTCTGCATGACTCCACCTCCACGTGCCACTACACCACCTGGTCCAAGGAGCCTTCCGGCTTGCCAATCCACTGATAGCTCTTCCTCAGCTGTTCCGCTCTCTCCCCGGTCAAGTGCCCCGACAGTCCTCGAGACACAATGCCCTGGCCACTGGCCTTGTTGTTCACTGCTGATTTGCCCTTGCCTGTGCAGCTTCTCATGGACATACTCTGCACTTTGCCCTGTCCACTGGCCTTGTCATTCAGTGTTGTGTGCCCCTTGCCTGTGCAGCTTCTCATGGACCTACTCTGCACATTGCCTTGGCCTATGGCTTTGTTGTTCACTGCTGTTTTGCCCTTGCCTGTGCATCTTCTCATGGACCTATTCTGCACTTTGCCCTGGCCACTGACCTGGTCATTCACTGCTGTGTGCCTCTTGCCTGTGCGGCTTCTCATGGACATACTCTGCACTTTGCCCTGGCCACTGGACTTGCTGTTTTCCCTTTGCCTGTGCAGCTTCTCATGGACATACTCAGAAACTAAACCCTGGCCACTGGCCTTGTTGTTCACTGCTGTTTTCCCCTTGCCTGTGCAGCTTCTCATGGACCTACTCTGCACTTTGCCCTGGCCACTGGCCTTGTTGTTCACTGCTGTTTTGCCCTTGCCTGTGCAGCTTCTCATGGACATACTCTGCACTCTGCCCTAACCATTGGCCTTGTTGTTCACTGCTGTTTTGCCCCTGCCTGTGCAGCTTCTCATGGACCTACTTTGCACTTTGCCCTGGCCACTGGCCTTGTTGTTCACTGCTGTTTTGCCCTCGCCTGTGCAGCTTCTCATGGACCTACTCTGCACTTTGCCCTGGCCACTGGCCTTGTTGTTCACTGCTGTTTTGCCCCCTTGCCTGTGCTGCTTCCCATGGACATACTCTGCACTCTACCCTGGCCACTGGCCTTGTTGTTCACTGCTGTTTTGCCCTTGCCTGTGCAGCTTCTCATGGACATTCTCTGCATTTTGTGCCTTGCTCTTCTCTTCTCATGGTGCCTATCTGTGCAATATGTGAATAAAGACAGTTGCTCCTGTTGTCTATTTTGTCAGTGTCCTTACTGAATAAAGTTCTTTGGCTGTGTGTATATGGTTTACTGTGCCACATGGTCTGTGTGCCACTTCAACATAGTCAATGTTTGGGCTCACTTACTCAATTTTATCAGGGGTGACAGGGTCTTCAGTTCTTCCTGACCCAGATACTTGTTCATGTTGGCTATATTGTACACATGTCAGGTTGGGGGGCACTACCAGTACAGAGTGGGTTTCTGCACACAGTATTGCAGGCAGGTTGGCCAGGGTCATCATGTATGTGTATTTTTCCTTTATGTGTGCCCAGTGGTGTATGTGTTTGGTCATCTTGTGATGGCCAGTCATCCTAGTCCCATGGCTTACTTTCCATGTGTTCTCTTGGAAGGTCAGGTAGTGTGGAGGGGGTGAGTTTGTGAGGAGTGTTGATGTGTGCATGCCCCTGCCTTGTCAACTACACACATGTGTCACCCAGGAGTTGTATGCCTGTTGTTTTGATTGTTCAGTCCTGTGGATGTGGTTGTATGCTGTGCACTGTGCAGTGTGTTGGTGTGTCCTTGCAGTTCTGTCTGACTCCTACTTGTTGTTTTTTTCACTTGTGAGCATGCAGAGTGTGTGACTGGCAAGTCAGTGTTGTGTTTTGTTGTACCTCCATGTGTCTTGTTGCTGTTTGTGGGGACTGTGCAGACCTGCTGTTCCACACTGCCATTGTGGTTGTGTTTTCTCATGCATTGCTGTCACATGGTGCCTTCTTGCCTCCAGTGTGGCATGTTGTGTGTGTTGTCATACCACCCCCTATCTGTGCTTCAGATGCCTACCCATTATGGGTCTGCACTCCCTCTCTTTGTGTATGGTACACTCCTGCCATGTCCCCTACTGACATGCAGTACACTTCACTCTGGTGTCAGCTGTCCCCTTGGTTTCCATGTGTGTGTGCCTCCCCATCACTTCATTTGTGACACTGTGCTTTGTGGTGCAGTTCTTTGGCCGGGGTCATTGTGTCACTCAGGGCATTTCACCAATGGGTTGTCTGTGATGTTCTGGTGCTTGTCAGCCATGGTTGCTCCTATGCAGTTCAACTGTGTGTGGTGCCCAGTCCTCTGGTCAAGTTGTTTCCACCTTTGTGTCCCAGACTTGTGCATCTGTTGGTGTTGTGTTCAATGCATGTTTGTTGGCTGTGGTGTTATTGCTTCACTTCTTGGGTGTGCTGTTGTCGTTGTGCTGTGCTGTATGGTGTTGTGTTGGTTGCTGTTCTGTCACTGATGTCTGTGTGTGGCTGGTATGCTTGGTGTGCACACACTACTTGTTGTGCATGCAGTGCTGTGTGTGTATGTTGCCTTGTCATTGCCTGGTGTGCTTCGCCTGATGTCCTTTTGTGTTTGCTATGTGATTGTTTTGCCTGTGCATCTGTTGTTTGTTTGAGTGGCTGTGTTGTTCTGTGATGGTGCACTTCTTGTGTGTGTTGTGGTATGATGTCTTTGCATTGTTCCTCAGTGATGAGGTTGTGCACTCCTGTTGAGTCTGTGCTCCCATTGCCTTTCCACAGTTTAGCTGCACAGGGCATGTGTGGTCTTGTTGTGGTTTTGTGTGTGTTTCTGTTGGGTTATGTGTTTGTGTGTTGTTTTTGTGCAGATATTTGTTGTGGCATCCCTGTGTGTGTGTGATGTTTGTGGCTACCCCCAGGGTGTGTGATTGTTTGTGTGTGTATTGACTGGCAAGTATTGCCAGCCTTCAGTGTGTTTGACACTGGTGGTGTGTGCTGCTGGTGTGAGGGGGTATGTGTGTAGATTCCTACTGGTGTTTGTCAGTCATGCTGTGTGTCAATGGGCCCTGTGTGTAGTGCTGCTGGTGTATTCCTGTGAAGTAGTTGTATAGATGTGTGGCTGTTCACAGTTTGACTTCAGGGCCTTCCTTTCATCCCTGTGCCTATACGTGGTTTGCCTTGCTGTCTCCCTGTGTTGTTGCACTGTGATGACTGTGGTTTGACCTCACTAACTGTACCAGCCATGTTTGCTTTGATGGTCTGAGGGTGTTGTTCTCTGTTCCTTTGTCTTGCATGTGATGTACACATGCTTGTTGTGTATCTCCATAGCCTTCCATTTGTGTGCAGTTCACTTTGGCTTTCCTATTTGTTGTGCTCCATTGCTCTTGGCATGTGGGGTGTATATCTGTCGGTGTGTCAGTCTGTGATATGTATGTGTGACTATGCAGGCTGTGTGTCCATTTGGATGTTTGTTCCTTGTGTGTGCTCATTTGGTGCTTGTCCTCATTTTTGTTTCCCTGAGTGTGGTGGTGTGGTGGTGTGTGTGTTTCCCTGGCCCTCTGCTACTGTGCTATGTGCTGTGTGTTCCAGTGCAGCCACTCCTGCAGTTTCTGTCTCCCTGGTTGTTTGTTGTGTGGTGCAGGGTGTGTATTCACCTGGCTTGTTGTTGTGCATGGGGTGCACAGGAGGGGCACATGGCATGTACCTTCATGGGGTGTGCTACTGTGTGGTGTGAGAGGGTGTGGCCCTGTGGTCTTTGTGCCCTGCCCATGCCTGGCATTGGCCCTGCCTTCTGCATTGTGCGCATGTATTTCCTTGTGTTCACCGCTGCAGTGACGTGACCGGGACATTGCTGCATGGTGGCGGTAGCTGTGTGTCCAGGATGCAGAGGGGTGACTTGGTGGCAGGTGGGTGATGTGTGGGTGCCCTTGTGGATGTGTCGCTGTCCCCACCAGGGTGTCTGATGTGGATTTGGACCCTGTGTCAGCCCATGTGTTGTGTGTTGTGTTATAGCGTATGTAGGAAGGTGGATATCTGACTATGGTTACCCCCAACTTTTTGCCTAGTGTCTAGCTGGTTTTTCGACTTAGTTGGCCTGAGATCCTGCCATTCAGGGTCTCAGGCTGTCTGCTCTCTCTTTAAAATGAACTCCATGTACCCTAGGTACATTCCCAATTGGTAAGGATCACCTTATTGGACCCTGTACAGTGTACCCTAGGTACCCAGGGCATAGGTGTACCCTAGGCCTCCCAGGGGCTGCAGCATGTATTATGCCACCCCTGGTCTGGCCTTCCAATCAGACACAACTGGCTGATCACTCAGCTGGGGCAAGGTCGTGTAATCACCCCTTGCTTAGATATAGTATGCCTATATCTACCCTTATATATAGACACATGTGTACCCATCAGTCACTCCTATGGCAGGCCTTAACAATCCTGGAGGCAGAGTGCGTGGTAATATGTGAGATGGTGCTCTAGCATGAGCTGAGCCTGTCTGCAGCTTTCGGAACCATGTCCTTATAGCTGTTCTATGATATAGCCTACCATATACTCTTAAAGTGCCTTATAATCTTAAACGGTTATGGTAACTATGGTTTGGCTGTATCAAAACATGTTGTGTAAGGTGTCTAACACTTTGGAATAATACCCCCATACCATTTCTGGTGATGAGGATATTATTCCTCCCTTCTAGAGGGAGAGACATGTTAAAATCCTACTTTGCTGTTTAACTCTAACCAAAGCCTCAGCATCACAAAATGGATGCTGCTGCCACAGACACGAGTCTGACCTCCTGCTGCTGGGAGTGATCCCGGCAAGGGAGGCTTGGACAATAGGTTTCCTGCTTGGGGAGGTGCTAGCACCTCCCCAGACAGACTTTAGTGTATTGGGGCAGGGAGGGCTGAAAGGAATGAGACATTCCTGGGGCACACAAGGTGTCCCATGCATAGTCCAGTTCAAACCGGTGCTGGGGCACTCCAGCCCCAGTCCTGGCGCGAAACTGGACAAAGGGAAGGGGGTGTAACCACCCCCCTCCCAGGTCCCACCCATAGGGCGTGACCTAGCAGGTATCCCAGCCCCCCAGATTAGTATAAGAGTGGGAGTTGGGCCTCAAGACTTTCGATTATCCTGAACCTGCAATCTTGAACAGAAACTCTGGACCTTCGACATTCGACGAAAGAAGAAGACTGAAGAATCTCCCTTGTGGCCAAGGAGTGGCTACCCTGTGCAAACAGGCACCATCAAGAGACTACCCCTTTGCTTTGCCCAAGTTCTATGAGGAACCGACCGCAGAGTCCGACCAGAGCCTTGACTTCCAGACTTCTCCGACCCTGATCCACATCCACAGCAGAGCTGAGATCCGTGGAGGCGACGAGCGACGTGGGACCGGCTACCTGGGAAAAGTGGCTAGTATCTTCAAGCGCAGCTTCTGAGGCACCCTCGAAGTTGTGCACCGGGGATTGAGAAGCCCCAACCCCAAGCACCATCTGCACCGAAGATCAGCCCCCCACACTCCACGAGTCCTGCGTGGGGCCCTTCAGCATTTTCCTGCTTGCCGCGTTTGTCCGGTTGCTTGCCCGCTGGCTAGTGGCCTTTGTGACGACGCATCCTGTAATCTTCACCGCTGGTTTGGCTCCTCCAGACTGGCTCCTGCTTCTTTGAAAAAGAGAAGCACCCCAGACCTTCCTGGTCTGCACCAGAAGCAAGTCCTTCGTTCTGCGTGGGTTCCGCTTGCCAAGGCTTGGTGAGTCCTAGTCCAACTTCGACGCCGCCGACAGCCAAAGCCTTCGTGGGACAGCTCCCCTCCTGGTCCTGGTCGTCCTCGACGCTTCCTGGTCCTCGTGGCTGCAGCGACAAGCTTCACCTTCACCTGCAATCTTCACGACATCGCCTGGTTCCACGTGGTCACTGGCTAGTGACCTTGACTCTGTCCCTTCTGCTTGCAGGTCTCCTCTCTTCTTGATCCCAGCCTTGGGATCCACAGGAAACTCTTCACTGACTGCCTGTCAGCATCTTTCTTCAGGCATCCATAGGAGTCGACGACGAAACCCGACGCAACTTCACCCCTATGCACCCGCAGCCTGTGGGCTAGGTAACTTGGGTACTCCGATGCTCATCAGGATAGTGACTATCCTAGTGTCTAGTTGACCAGTCTCGACTTCCTAGCTACTCCGGAAGTGTCCTAAATCTATTTAATTCTAAACTGTACTATTGCTATTGACTTTTACGCATTACGCGTGAGTGTTTCCACTCTGCACCTGAATCCCGTGGGCCTCCCACTTCCTACCCTTTGGTAGTATAGTGTAGCCCCAGCGATTCCCTAGGCCTCGGCCTACCCTATCTCCGTGACAGTGGTCCTTATACCACTTACTTAGTATATGGTTTGCGTGGCCCCTAGGGCCTAACTGTATTACTTACCTGTGTGACTTAATGTATGCTTGAATAAGACTGTGTTGTACTTACCTCTAATCTCATAAAGAGTGCTGAGGGTTTGACTAGAATAAATACACTTTATTTTATATATATATCTGTTGTGGTGTCCTTTCATTTGGTATTCAAGGGATTATATATGGTATCACAGCTGGCTTCACATGCCATTCAGAGTTTAGCCTAAGACTGCTCTTGTCCATGCTACCACTAGGATAGCTGGTCTATAAGGTTGACTTTACAACCAATCACCATAAGGGTATTTGGACTGATATAAGGTGTACACTAGAACTAGTGACATCATACATCAGGCCAACTTCTCACAGCGTACCTGCGGCGGCATCCGCGGTGGTCCATGAGTTGCTGGTGATGTAGCAGGTACAGCACCGGAAAAACGTGCAGAGCGGGATCCATGGCCGTCGTGACCGGGTGGTGTGGGCCAGGACTCTGGTTTCGCGCTCCGCTGTCGAGCTTCCGCCGTCTCTGGTTGGGCGGTTTCTCTGCTGCGGTGCATCTGCTTGTTTGGGGCATCCTAATTTATGAAGCGGGGCGGACGTCATTCCGCACGGCGTAGAGTCTCCATTGGCTCCCACTGCCGTGGTGGTGGGCGCACTTTGATGGCGGTGCACGTCGCCCCGCGGCGGTCGGGAAATGGACTATGTTTGGCCATGCAAATATGGCGGACGTGAGGACCGCTGCTCACGGGCGGAAAAATAGATTTTTCTGCAGCGCCAGCATCGCGGTGGTGCCACCGCCTGACATCCTAATGGACCCCTATATTTGTGTAGTCGATATTCTGTCAGTGATCCCTCTGAAAGATCACCTTAAACCTTTTGCCTGCGTCCTCTTTTTCTGACCTTGTTTTTGTTGTCTTTAGGACTCTAAGCACTTTGCCACTGCAAACCAGTCCTAAAGTGCATGTGCTCTTTCCTCTAAACATGGTTTCAATTACTTTTCCACAATTGGCAGATTTATTATACTTGTAAATGGGCCTGTAAATTAAATCCTACTAGTGGTCCTGCAGCACAGATTGTGCCACTCACAAAAGTAGCCATTTAAACATGTCTCAAGCCTGCAAGTGCCAGGCCTGTGTGTGAAGAATACCTCCACTTCAATTTGGCATTTAGAACCCTTTGTCAACCCTTAAACTCCCATTTTATAACACATACGTCCCCCCAAGGGTAGGCCTTAGGTACCCCATAAGCAGTGTGCTGTTTAAGTAAAAGGCAGGACATGTAATCCTATGTTTTGCATGTCCTGGAAGTGACAAACGCCCAAATTCCTATTTCACTAGGGTGAGGCCTACTCCTCTCATAGGTTAACATTGGGAATACAATAATTCACTTTTAAGTTGTAATTCCGCATTAGAGAGTAGAATCTTTGTCATGTTTTATATCTTTGGAATGGTACTGTGATAATAATAATGTGATTATATATTCTTTATTGTCCGATTAATTAAAATCATTACAATAAAACAACACGGTTCATAAAACAAGGCAATTTCTTACATTCCTTAAAGATAATGAGAAAGTGTTAAAATAGTTCTATAATTGTTAGAAATACATAAAATATCATAAAAAGGTATTTTCTTCATAACCGAATATAAACATTACATTTCGTTATTATTCACCATACATATCAGTAAACCTATCCATACAGATAATCTTTGAGTCCCCTCTCTGGTTTTTAAACAGCCCCTAAAAAGAAGCAAAGCATACAGTAACACATGTTTGGTCTAGTTGTGATCTTAGTACTTAAAATATAAAGTGCATCTGGGCTTCTTAAAATTACCCCGAACCTCATATACTTTATAAAATTCATCAAGTTACATTGCCAGTATAGGGTATAACAATATAGTTGGAATCATAGCCGCTTTCTATTCTTATTATATGACCACAACATCGTCCTGAGCCAGTTTTTTCCCAGCTATAAAGATACATTTGACAAAGTTAAATTGATGATACGCCCTTGAAGGCACAGTATTATCACTTGGAGACATGTTCTCACCCCTTGTTCGTTGAATATTGGTTTTAAAAGTGTTAATCTTTCTTGACACAATTTGGGGCAAATACATACAATGTGCAATAACGTTTCATTAATATAACCACATAATCTACACTTTTGTGATTGCCAAACTTGTACTCATCTAGGTGCAACATCTTTTGTTGGGTGATGTCCAAGCCTACGCTTAAGCAATATATCCCTTACCGCCGGTTTCAAGCAAGAAATTAGATAGAATTGGGGTTCAATTTTATACGAATTAATAACCGACCAGGCATGCTTTTTTTTACAGTCTGCTCCTGATCCAATATTAATGATACCAATTTAGTTTATTGATTTAAAATCTGTTTTAAAATGGTTTTATTTCTAATCATATTGTCAAAACGTTGGAGCTTAAAAGTAATCAAACTTTCCGTTAAGTATGACTTTCATGGTCTAGTAGACTCCTTCTTATTAGTTTCTTGCCAACACATATATGCAAAGGACTCAGGGTCCGATAAATGAAGTGAAAATAGACATTTTAAAAATGCAGCTTGTCTTACCAATATTTGATAAATCCTCTTTACTAGTAAAGTTGAATTTAACATTCCCTTTTTAGAAATGCCACTTTTAGAAAGTGGGCGTTTCTACATAACATAACGTGTATTTGTAAAGCATGCGTTAACCCGTAGGCATCTTGGCGCTGAATAACAGATGTTTATTGTTACCCAACTCAATGGTACACACTTTATTAACCTTAGATGGATGAAAGGCTGAGTAGACCTGCTGGGATTTGAACCTGTGACCATGAGGTGGAACACAAGCCTCTGCAGAGGATGCATTAGTACACCAAGCCATCAGATGTGGCATTTATCTGCTCTTACTTCTCTGTGTGCCTGCAGCCTGTCTCCAATACAAGTCTGGGGTGGATGACAGCTTCACTTTGTGCATTCCCTCTAGACAGTCACAAACACATGAAGGGTAGGTGTGTTTGAGTGCCAATCTGCATTCTGTTGGCTCTTCCTGGGCAGGAATGGAGGGAGGAGCTAACACCTACACCTGAATAGGAAGTATCCTCTCCCCACAAAAAGGGTCCGTTACCCACTACTGGAAGTCTGGAGCCAGGGCTGTGAAGAAGGGATCTATGGGCACTTTGTAGACCATTATTTGAAGTCACCCTCACTTCAAAGGCACTACTGGGTATAAGTACTGGGTCACTGACCCCTCCAAACAAGGCCCTTCTAGACATGTAAAGAACATCTGTCAGAAGATCTGCTGTGTTGCTACAAGGGCTGTCACTCTGCTGGACTGCTGCTCTGGGAGAACTGCTTTCCTGCTGTGCTTCCCTGCTGCATGCTGCTCTCTGACCATGCTGAGGGAGAGCTGGACTCCAGAGTGATCTCCAAGGGCTTGTTGACTTGCCTACTGTTTCTTGATACTCAGGGCTATCAAACTCGATGCATCTCTGGCCTGCTTGGAGCAGAATCAACTCATCAACCCTGTTGCGGGAGCAGAATCAGCGCATTGCACTCAGAACTGGCAGACTGCATCCAGAACCACTGTTTTCCCACCACCACATGGGGTAGATCGATGCATCGCCCCTCCAGTGTGGATTAACCCGGCGCTTCACCTTCGAAACCTTCGCAATCAAAACCGGCATTTCGCAAAACGGATCTCATCCATCACTGCAGTTTTGTGTTAGGAATCCAGCGCAACACCTCCGCAGGGTGGGGATCATCGACGCATCTCGTGCTGCAACAAGGATTAAGGTACTTTTGCACAGCGGGCCCTACGAGGGTACTGTACTCCATTGTGGGCAGCCTGAATTCTTGACTTTGTTCCAGTCTGGCGCCACCTGGTAACCCATATTGGCACTTATTGCTTCTAAGCGCTAGAATTCTTTTTATTCTTTAAAAATGTATATCTCGACTTCTACTCATTGGAGTTTGTCATTTTGGTCTTGTTTTACTCATACAATTATTGTCTATTTCTTTAACTTGATGTGGAGTCTTTTTGTGGTGTTTTCATTGTGTTACTAGGTCTGTATGCTTCACAAATACTTTATGCATTGCCTCTCTAGATAAGCCTGACTTCTCTGTGCCAAGTTACCAGAGGGTGAGCAGAGATTATATTTTAGTGTGTATCTAGCTTACCCTGACTAGGATTGTGGTTCCTGCTTGAACAGGGTGCGTACATCTCTCCACCAGAAATCCAATTTCTGACAGCATGTTTCATGGTAATTCCAATGGGGGATGCTTGGCAAGTTGCTTTTAATGTCTCAGGTTCAGTCTCACTCCAAGCTGCACGTGCATCCACAGGTAGCATTAACCCAGCTGGGGAATTTTAAACAGTGGAGGTGGCAGGCACACTCCTGACCAGTACTCCCAATGAGCGATGTCCAGCACTGGCTGCAGCTAACCAGAACCACATCAGATTTTTCTGATCATTGACTCCTGTTTGACATTTCCAGCCGGTATTGTTATCTAGTTCTGTCACTACACATTCCTTGATTTATAACAATTAAGCTGCAGCAAATGTTTGGGCTGAATTGTGTCTAAATTGTGATGTAGTGAAAAGTGTTTACATCAGCCAATCAAAGTATTTCCGGTGTCAAGTATATAGTGCTATCCTATTTCTGTTTTTCCACCATTGATTATTATTTAACCATATTGTCTGCTTTATATATCTTACGACATTTATGTTAACGTCCAATAAAAAGGGGAAACAGGCCCTGTCACATAAATGCTTTTGAGAATCCTTCATTTTACTTAAGCACTCATCGTGATGAATATTTCAAATAATCGAGTCAAGACTTTCGTAAACTGGATAGATTGCACATTAATCAGCGAACTGTGAGGCCATGTTAACATTTTCAACAAAATGCTTTCCTTAAAGGAATTAAAAAACATCAAAGTACAAGAAATATATAATGTGCGAGCTATTAGAAAAGGTGGCGTGTGTGTCAATCTGTGTAGTTGTATTAGCTGCCATTGCTGTTCCTTTTCTGTGTGCAATGGATTTTTAACCCGCTGCTTCATGTACTAACTATACTTCTGTTTTAGGAAACTTGCTGTTGCTCTTGCTGTTAACTGTTCTGTGCGTGAGAAGCGTCACCTACTGCAGTCTCTGCAGGATTTGTTCTATTTGTGAGTAGCTTGCTGTGCTGCTGCAAATATAATATGCCTGTTGTGTGTGTGTGTGCGTGCGTGCGTGACTGTGTGTGACTGTGTGTGTGTGTGGGGGGGGGGGGCTTGCCACCTGGCTGGTATTTTAGCTCCTGGCCAGTATTTTTATGTCCATGCCAGAAAGAAAGTGTGTAAAGCAGGGAAATCATATGTTTTCTTTGAAATTTAAACACAAAGCAGCAAACAGATGTAGAACGTAGTCAAAAATTATTTGAGAGCTGCCTAAATAATTTCTAGATCATTGCTGAAACAAAGCAGAAGGTTCATTGCCATGTTACAAAAGAATACTAAGGATTTTACATAAAATACGTTTCACTAACCTGTTCTTGGCCCATCCAAAGTGTCAACATGTAAGCACATGGAAATGTTTTTTTTCTGACAAAGAGGGCAATCCTAAAACTGTGCCTCATCATGCCTATTTATCCCCCCAACTGCTGTCAATGCATACTGCACTTTACTGCCCCTCTCCCCCGTCAATGCCATTCTCCTACTGTCTATCACTCCTCCCTGTCTGCCTTTTTCACAACCACAAACACAAGGAGATGATGGACGGAGTGCTGAAACTTTTCAGACACTCACCTCCAGTCACAGATCTGGGTTGAATCCATCATCATTCTTTAGCTCACTTCGCCACATCAGTTCAGACCCAGCTATATGTACATCAGTCTTGACCCTATGCCTCATAGGAACAGTCTAGCCCGAACTGCCAAGCCAGGTCTTCCCTGAACCAGTAACATGCATCCTGGGACTGGTTTCTGGGTAACACCCTTCATCAGCCAGGCTAGCTTGAATCCATTGGCAAAGTGAGCAAGGAACCCATGTCTGGGCATACCCTGCCAACTTAGGGTGAACAAAGCAAATACAAGGAGATGATGGACGGAGCGCTGAAACTTTTTAGACACTCACCCCCAGTCACAGATCTGGGTTGAATCCATCATAGTTCTTTAGCTCACTTCACCACCTCAGTTCAGACCCAGCTATATGCAAATCAGTCTTGACCCTGTGCCTGATGGCAACAGTCCAGCCCGCACTGCCAAGCCAGGTCTTCCCTGAACCAGAAACAAGCATCCTGGGACCGGTTTCTGGGTAACACCCTTCATCAGCCAGGCTAGCTTGAATCCAGTGGCAAAGTGAGCAAGGGACCCACGTCCGGGCATTCCCTGCCAACTTAGGGCGAACAAAGCAAACACAAGGACATGATGGACGGAGCACTGAAACTTATCCTTGTTTTTCCCTTCTCACAACCACAGCCTACTCTCTCATCACTGCCTGCTTTCAAGCTGATACATCTCAAAGGTTGGTATTACTTGGGCATGGAGATGTCCTATGGGACTGATTATTCCCTAGAACTACTGGACATTCAGAGGCCTGGGCAAGTAGAAAACTTTCTGTCACTCTTTCTTGGCCTCTTTGTACTTATAGGTATTTTATTTTAGGTGCAGAAAAAAAGCAATACATTCTTCTACATTGAAACCCACAGCTCCCCAAAAACCTCAGCCATACGCTGACCGTTCACTTAAAACACACCCAAATGCCAGAGGAAGGAAAACTAACTCAAGCTTAACCTGCACAATGACAATGATACACCTATCAGCGATTTTTGTGTTTTGAAGATTTTTCCTTCTGTTTACCAGTAGTTGAGCATGCTTAGAAAATATATTTAGTGCTGTGAAACCACGGTGAAATTAATTGCTGAGCTGTTGCCCCATTCAATGTAGCCTTGGCCTCCTAAGGAGGTGAGGCCCACACTTTGAAGACCACTACTCCAGGATATCGTGCAGTTTAAGTATCATATTGACCAGAGTTCTAATACAAACATCGGGTTTTGCAATCTACTTATATTCTTTTATTCTTTCAGTTTTTACTTGCATTAATAAGGTTAGAATCTTTAAAAGATGTTGTTAAATATATATGTTGTGACGTATATGTAAGGTAGTGTTTGAGCTTACATACAAATCATTTTTTCTCCTAATACGTGCGAATAACATTTCCATGTGAGGAAACCATCTCATACATTTTGATGCCAATATCACCACGGAAATTTAAAATATTTAAGTCTTTAGGAACTTCATTCTGATGCCACTGGCCATGTTTAACATGTCTCCAGCATTGGAAACTCTAGATTCTGCCCATACAAATATGGGTTTTGGGGTGTGGATCCTGCATGTGTACTACTATTTTCTTGGGGCCCTAATATTGTAGACAGAATATTAAGGGACAAATTATCAAAATATAAGCATGTATAGATTTTCTCTACCTAAACACACGCATATGTACTGTTGGACATTTGCCCTTTATGCAGGGTCAACCGGCATTTGTGCCTTTTTGTCTGAGCCCAATTTTTGTTGACTGTAGAATTCTGCATACTTTACCGCTGATAGCCTGTGGTAAAGTGCTTGTGCTCTCCCTGCTAAATATAATAACATTGATATACACCTGATTGGCACATTTAATTTACTTTTAGAACCCTAGTATATGATACCACCTGTGCCCCGGCCCTGCAAATTAAATGCTCTTAGTGGGCTGCAGCACTCACTGTGCCACCCACTACTGTAGCACTGCAAAACATGTTCCAAGGCCTGCCACTGCAGCCTAGGTGTGCAGTTTTAAACTGCCATTTCGACTTGGCAAAATTAACCTTTTGCCAGGCCTAAACCATCCTTTTTTAATACATATATCTCACCTCTAATGTAGGCAGTAGGAAACACATAAAGTCGTTTTTCACTGTGACAAGGCTCGCGCCCCCAGAAGAATAGCACTGGTTTACTCTAGTACCATCAACAATTGCTAAATTTAGTGTGGGATTAGATACAAAAATAGTTCAGGGACTGAGTTTAAGAGTAATTTAATTTCAACTTAATGGTCAAGTTTGCTTTTATATTACTAGTTTGGAAGGTTGTAATTTTCCTAACTAAATCAAAAAGACTTTCCTGCCAGTGTCTGGCTGTCACCTGACCCCTGATGGCTCTTCTGTAGTGAGATGTATATTTCTTCCAGATGGTGGACAAAGGGCCCTGACAGTGGCTAGGAGGACTGCACCATTGACAAGATGGCCTATGGGGCTGGGCCGAGCCCTTTCCTGAGCTTCAAAGGATGCAAATCATGTCACTGGCAGATGAAGCCCACACCTAGGCCTGTCTCCCATTTGTCTCACTAGAGTCAGACTGACTCCAAACCCATGGACATAGTCTGGACAGAACTGGTTTAGGGGTCGATAAAGCCTTGCTCTTCACCCACAGGCTGGCACACACACAGATGAATCCTGGAACTGTGAAGAATCAGAAGAAGGACTGCCCTGCTGTCTGAAGGAAAACTGGACCTGCTTGCCTTGAATCCAGGACCCCAGAAGTGATTTCAAGGGTCAGTTGGCTGACCTCCTGTTTGACCTACAGGGACACAACAAGCTTACATGAGGCACTTTCCCTGCAACTTCCCAGATGTCCAATACCAACCGTACCTGCCCTGGACCCTCCTGCTGACCTTCATTGGCGTGACTCCTAACCCCCAAGTAATACTCCCCCGGTTCTATACCCTTGGCTAGTGTTAGGATATACTTTCCTGTCCACAAACTGCAAGAGCTGGAACTTAGAAACGTTTTGCCAACTTTCTACCTGGAGATCTGATGGATACCGGGATCATAGTCGAAGCCGGAGTCATCAAAATCTAGCCAGCCTCAGCTTGTTGGTTCGCCCGGCAGAAAGAAATCTGAATTATAACATTCAGTGTTATAATGCTGAATCACAGCCAGTCGACATCAAGGCCTTCCTGACTCCAGACATCATCCGCTCAGAGTTTTTTGCAACTTCGTCGGCAACCACACTGGAACCCTACTTTACAGGATCCCGCATTGACGAGTCCTTCTTCTTCTGATCCAGCTTGTAGCTTGCCCCGCTGACTACCACTTTTTCTTTGTAAAAGTTTTTAAGTCAGAAGGTAAACTTTTCCTTCAGGATGAACGTGGTCCCCATGTAGGACCCACGCTCCATCATGTTCAGCCTTAACTTTACACAGTGACCCGGGTTAGAGAGACTAAATAACCGTGGTTAGCACTGTGTGCTTTTTGGCATTATTTTGTAATTCAAAGTTAAAAAATCCATTCTCTGGTTCTACTTATTAGATTTTTGGCCTTTTGGTGTCATTCCATTTATTCAAATATTCTCTATTTGTCTCAATTGATTTGACACTTTTCTTGTTTCGCGTTTTCACGTTATTACTGCACTACATAAATACTTTTACACATTGCCTCTAAGTTAACCCTGACTGCTTTGTGCCAAGCTACAGGAGGGTGAGCACAGGTTTGTTTAATGACTTTATTGGTTCACCCTGACAAGAATTGTGATTATTATATGAGTTGGATTCTCATCCCCTTAACTAATACTCTGATTTCTTACAGGTACCATAAAGATATATATTGTGAACATACATGGATGTAGAGTTAAGAATAGTGGGGCATATTATCAAGCCAGGCGATAAAATTGTCCTTCACATCTAACATGGGCTTCAATTAGAATTCCATAGAGCATATTATCAAGCCCATTATCGCCATTTTAGCGGCAGTTTTCTGCACTTATCTTGCAATAGTTTTTCCATCAATATTTTATCCATGCTATTAGCACACCAAAATATTCTTCCACTCTATATTGCAGAGTACACTCTACATTTGGTAGATTTATTTTGTATGTATATTTTAAGGTCTTTTGCTATCTTGAATCCTTATTTGATTCTATTAGAAGAAAATTATTTATTGGCACAATAAAGAAATCTAAACGTTGCCGTCATTTTCCCGAAAACCGTGGCTGTTTTTCTGTTATTAAGATTTTCTCTTTATCTTTTTGTCCCTTTATACATTTTCAATCGTTTTCATGTACATACATACTTAGAATTAAATCATTCTTCACAATAATTGAATACTTCTCAATGTAAGACTAATATTTGATTTTGATAAATTAGTTGGGCATAACATACTATTGTGATTATGTACCGCCATTGAGCTTCAGATGCCTTGAAACACCTTTTAGCAAATGTCTTAATATAGAAATTAAATATCAATAAATAACTTTGTGGACACACCAAAAGGGCCTTTGTATTTTTATATAAGCTACATTTCAATTTTGTTTTTATCACCGGAAAGCAAAATCCAAGCTAACTTGTGTTGATCATCCAATCTTCCCCACCATGTCCCACACCACCTTCTATCCACCCACAAACGTGACCAAACACTGTTAGACTTGTCTCTAGTTGGCACAGGTATACACTTGTGACAACTAGGGACCTCCTCCTCCAGTCAGGGTAAGGGGGTACACTCCTAAAATAACCCCTGTTCACCCCCTTGGTAGCTTGGCACGAGCAGACAGGTTTATCTCATAGGCAGCGTGTAAAACATTTGTGAACACATAACGTAACCAAGTGACAACACTACAAATGGACACCACACAGGTTTTATATAAAAAATAAGTATTCTTGATATAGATTTACCACAAGACCATTAAACGACAAAAACACACAATACTGTTACTATAGATGGTAGAATTATGCTTAGTTCTCTTACATTCTTAAATGCGACACTTTAAGTCAATGTACCTTTTAGATGCGACACGTAGGGCAACAAAAGTGTTGCAATGATGTTGATGCGATGAAGTTTTTGGTGCAAAGAAATAAAGACGTGAAGATCTTCCAGATGCGGCACGCTTCTCCGATGTTGCGAGAAGACTCGACTCGATGCTTCAGCTGCAGCGGCGACACACTTTACGCGATGCGACGACAGCGGCCTTGGCAGCAACACTCTTCTCCGACGTTTGCGAGACGCTTCCGCTCGATGCGATGTTGCAGCGGCGACACCCCTTTACGCGATACGACGACAGCAGCTCTGACGGCGGCACGCTTCTCTGTGGATGCGAGGCACTTTTCTTGATGCGGTGCAATGCGACAACTACGATGGCTGCGATGGCGACACGCTTCTTCCTCGATGCGAGACTCTTCTCTTGATGCGGTGCAATGCATCAGCTATGATGGCTGCGATGGCGACACGCTTCTTCGGTGTTGCGAGACACTTCCTGGATGATGCGAGACGCTTCTGCTCGATGCGATGCTGCAGCGGCGACACACTTTACGAGATGCGACCACAACAACACCGACGGTGGCACGCTTCTCCTTCTTGAGTCGCGCTTCTAGCTCCTTGCGACACGCAGTCCCTCAGAAGGCCCAACAACAGCAGCAGGCACTTCCAAAGAACTCTGGGGAGCTGGGGGGTGAAGTCTTTTGTTCCTGAGACTTCAGCAGGAGGCAAGCTCTTTTCCAAGTCCTTGAAGATCCTTCACAAGTTGAGCAAAAGTACACACAAAGTTCCTTTCTCCTCTCTTTGGCAGTAAGGCAACCACTGCAGGCCAATCCCCCAGGTTTAGGGATAGTTTCCTCCTCAGCTTCTTCTGGTTCCTCTCTCAGCAGAGGTTCTTCTTGTTTTCCCATAGTGGTCTAAATTCTTGGGATCAGGGTCCCAATGTTTATACCCAGAAATCCTTTGTCCTATGAATGCAGAGGGGCCTTTGCCCAGTCCAAACCAGTTCCTGAGCAGTCCTGGAGCACTTTTGACTCCGTCTTTCCTTTCAGAGTGCAGGGCAGAAACATCAGACGCCCCACAGGAGGTGGAGCCAGCATTGTGGAGGGAAAGCACAGCCCTGGAGCACTTTGTTGACATGACTCCTTCTCTCCTTTCACAGAGCAGGGCAGAGACATCAGATGCACAACAGGGGGTGGAGTCAGCACTGTGGGGGGCAGGCACTGTCCTACTCAGGTCCCAGGTGCAACTCCTCCCTCCCATCTAGATGCAGCTCTGTCTATTCACCACTGGGTGGACTCACCCTGTCTCCTGGAATCCCCCATCCCTGTCACTCAAACTCCAGACAAGGAATACACAACCTAGTAGAGGCAGGTTTGTATGGTTAGACAGGAAAATGCCTACTTTCTAAAAGTGGCATTTTCAAACACAGAATGTTAAAACCAACTTCACTAAAAGATGTATTTCATCATTCTGAGTTCAGGCATACTAAATTCGAATTTCTACCATGTTCCCTGAGTCAGTTAGGATTATAAAATGTAATAACCAAACTGCCCATTCTGGCCGATGGAGAACAGCGAGCCTTGCAATAGTGAAAAACGAAAATGGCTGTAATTCACTATTAGAACATGCCACACAAACCAGGGCATGTCCTACCTTATCCTTACAACGCACCCTGCCCTTCGGCCTTCCATAGGGGTGTCTGATATGAAGAAAAGAGAAGGTTTAGGGACTGGCAAGTGGGTGAACTTGCCCAGTCAGCATGACCGTACCAGACTGCCTGCAGGCTCTGCAATGGCAGACCTTAGACATATTTTTACAGGCTGCTTCTGTGGGTGTTACAACCAGTGCTGCAAGCCAACCAGCAGCATTTGGATCTACAAGCCCTGGGCCCTCCTGGTGCACTGTACTAGGGTCTGACAGGTAAACCAAACCAACCAATCATGGAATCACAAATCATACATCAATTTACAATAGGGAGCACTTGCACTGTGGCACTGGACAGCAGTGGCACAGTGCCCTGAGCAACTAACACCAGCAAAAACACATGAGGCACAGCGAAAAATGGAAGGGAGACTCACGCCAATGTGCCAAGTCTAACACGTGTCCCCTCCAGCTGAAATGTGGGGAGAACTACCCTACCTCCTGGGAGTTCTTATCACTAAGGCGGAAAAATCTGAACAGACCATCAGCATTGGCATGTTCTGTACCGGGTCGATGTTCCACCGTGAAATCCATCCCCTGTAGGGAAATGGACCACCTTAACAGCTTTGGATTCTCACCCCTCATCTGCATCAACCATCTGAGGGGCCTGTGGTCTGTCTGAACCTGGAGGTGATTCCCAAACAGGTAGGGTCTCAGCTTCTTCAGTGCCCAGACCACAGCAAAAGCCTCACGCTCAATAGCACTCCACCTCTGTTCCCGTGGAAGTAACCTCCTACTGATGAAGGCTACAGGTTGATCTATGCCCTCCTCATTCAACTGTGATAGGACAGCCCCCACACCATGCTCTGAAGCGTCTGTTTGCACGATGAACTCCTTGGAGAAGTTGGGTGCAAAGAGCACGGGTGCTGTGCACATAGCAGTTTTTAAGGCCTCAAAAGCTTCCTGACAGGTGTCAGTCCAAATCACTTTCCTTGGCTGCTTCCTGGAAGTCAGCGTGGTCAAGGGTGCAACAATGTTGCCATACCCCTTTACAAACCTCCAGTAGTAACCCGTGAGTCCTAAGAAGGCTCTCACCTCGGTTTGGGTTTTGGGCGGCTCCCATGCCAGGATGGTTTCAATCTTGGGCTGTAGGGGTGCCACCTGGCCGCTCCCTACCTGGTGTCCCAAGCACACCACGGAACCCTGCCCGATCTGGCACTTACTCACCTTGATCATGAGGCCTGCCCTCCGCAGCGCCATCAACACTTCCCAGAGGTGGTGCAGATGTTCTTCCCAACTGGCGCTGAACACTGCGATGTCATCCAGGTAGGTGGCACTGAACGAGTCCAGTCCAGCCTACACCTGGTTGACCAACCTCTGAAAGGTGGCAGGGGCATTCTTCTTCCCAAAGGGCATCACCCGGAACTGGTAGTGCCCATCTGATGTGGAGAATGCTGACCTCTCCTTTGCCCCATCGGTCAAGGCGATCTGCGGGGTACCCAGACGTTAAGTCAAACGTGCTGAGGTGCCGTGCAGCCCCTAGCTGATCTATGAGCTCATCAGCTCTGGGGATGGGGTGTGCATCAGTCCTGGTGACTGCATTGAGCCCTCTGTAGTCCACACAGAACCAGAGTTCGGGTGTGGCACCCGGCGCGGCAGCCTTTGGGACCACGACCACTCGGATGGCCCAAGGACTGCTAGAGGACTCAATTACCCCTAGCGCAAGCATCTTTGAGACCTCCTCTTTGATGCAAGCCCTTACCCTGTCAGTCACTCTGTAGGCCTTGTGCCTCACAGGTGTACTGTCCCCAGTGTCCACCTCATGGACGCACCAATCAGTGACACCAGGAACCAGGGAGAACAGATCAGAAAACTGTCCCAGCAACTGGTGACAGTCATTCTGTTGCTCAGGGATCGGGGTGGAAGAGAGGTTGACACCATCCACTGACCCATCTTGCTCTCGGGCTGACTGGAGGTCAGGAGGAGGCTCGGTCTCCTCCTCCATCCCAGCATCTGTTGCCAAGTGCATGCCCACTTGGGACCTCTCCAAGTGGGGCTTCAGGTGGTTGACATGCAGGACCCTCAAGGGGTTCCTGGGAGACCGCAAGTCCACCAAGTAGGTAACCGGACTCTTGCGCTCCACAATCTCAAAGGGGCAAGTCCACTTATCCTGGAACACACAGGGCTCCACTGGGGCCATGACCCACACCTTTTGTCCAGGCTGAAGCTCAACCAGAGTGGCATTCTGGTCGTACCACCGTTTCATCTCTTCCTGGCTGGCTTCCAGATTCACCTCAGTGAGTTGTCTGAAACGCCTAGTCTGGTTCCTAAAGGCCAGTATGTAGATATATACATCCTGGGGAGGTTTCCTGGGAGATTGCTCCCAGCCTTCCTTGACCAGACTTAGATGTCCTCTTACGGGGTGTCCATAGAGAAGCTCAAACGGACTGAACCCTAGAGATTTCTGTGGCACCTCACGGTAAGCAAAGAGCAGGCATGGTAAGAGGACGTCCCACTTATGCCTCATAGGTTCCTCAAGACCCATTATCATGACTTTAAGGGTTCGGTTGAATCTCTCAACCAACCTGTTTCCTTGGAGCTGGTAAGGAGTGGTGAACTTATAGGTTACACCACACCCCTGCCACAGGGACTTCATCTACTTGGAAATGAAGTTGGTTTCCCGGTCAGACACTACCTTGCGAGGGAATCCAACTCGGGAGAAAATTCCCATCAGTGCTCGTCCCACCACGGGGGCCATCAATGTCCTCAGAGGTATGGCTTCCGGGTACCGGGTGGCATGGTCCACCAAGACCAGGATGAACCTGTTGCCCATGGCTGTCTTGGGGTCCAGTGACCCCACAATGTCAATACCCACCCGTTCAAAGGGGGTGCTGACTACAGGGAATGGCTGGAGAGGAGCCTTGCGCTTCCTTCCACTCTTACCACCTGCCTGGCAAGTCTGGCATGTCCTGCAGTGAGTGTCTGAACTCCTGCGCATTTGGGGCCAATAAAAATGGGTGACAAGCCTTTCAAAGGTCTTGTCCTGCCCCAAATGTCCTGCCAATGGAACATCATGAGCCAGCCCCAGTAGGAAGGCTCTGAAGCGCTGGGGTACCACCAGCACATGGGCTGACCCAGGCTCAGCAACCTTAGGCTCTGTATACAGGATGTCATTCTCCCAGGATCACCTGCTGCCTGGTCTGCAGCCTGTTGCCGCAGACCCATAAGAGAAGGGCATTCTTTCTGCTCCTTGTAGAATTCCTCCCTGGAGGGTCATCCTTGCTGCCAATGGGTCAGCTCAGGCAGGTCCCCCAGTTCGGCTACCTGTTCCCCTGTAGGCTCCAGGGCATCCCCCTCAGGGTCTGCTCCCTCCTGGACCGTGGGAACTTCGGGTGCCGGTTTCCCGCGCCCCCTGCCTCTCCTCTTGCTGGCAGGTACCTGGGCCTCCCTCTCAGGCTCCAGGTCCTCTTGAGCACCTTTACTCTCTGCCATTGACTGGGTGGTCACACACGCCCAGTCAGGCATACCCAACATTTCTAAACGTGCATTCCGCTCCACCTTCGCCCAAGGTGAGCTCTCCAAGTCATTCCCTAACAAACAGTCAACAGGCATGGCAGGCCTCACAGCTACCTGAAGAGTACCCCCCCCCCACTCGAAGGGAACCTGAGCGACCTTGCAGTGACTCTCTGTGTTTTCAGCGGCAACAACTGGGTAGAATGCTCCAGGGACAACCTGCTCTTGAGACACCAGGTGACACTTGACAGCTGTCACACTGGCCCTTGTGTCTCTCAGAGCCTCCACTCTATGGCCATTGATGGTCAACCACTGCCTGTACTTTTTAGTGTTATCAGGCAGCTGGGTACTAGGGACCACCTCACAGTCTCCTAATGAGACAAGGGACATCTCTGCGGGACCCCACCCACCTTGGGCACCCCTCTCCTCACCCAGGGCTACACTAGCCATCTGCCGGAGGGCTGCACCAGTGGGTGCTGGTTTTCCAAAAAGGTGACACTTGGTATCATTGGCAAAATGACCCAGTTCTCCACATTTGTAGCATCTCGGGGGCCCTCTTTGAACAGATGGACTTGTCGGGGCCCCTGACGGTTTCTGGGGAGGAGGCTGAGAACCTTTCCCTTGGTTCCCTTGGGGATTACTTTGGGGCCTCTTATGGAACTCCCTCTGTTTACCCTTGTCCCCCCCACTCTTCTGCTGTGGACCCTGCCCACTCTTGCCTGAGTCTCCCACGTGACCCTTGTGGACACTGGTACTGACCCAGCGGTCCGCATCCTCAGCAAGCTTCCTAGGATTAGTCAGCCTACTATCAATCAGGTGCTGGCGTAGCTCAGGAAAACAGTTACTTGACAAGTGCTCCCATGCAATCAAATCAAGCAATCCCTGAAAATCATTGACTTTGCTACCCTTCACCCAACCATCCAATGCTCTGCAGAAAAAAGTAACATATTCAACATAGGTACTGTCGGCTATCTTTGTGCAACCCCTGAACCTCTGTCTATACATCTCAGGGGTCAACCCATATCTAGACATCAATGCATCTTTCCTGTGGGGATAGGAGTTATAGACTTCAGAAGGTAAGTCTAGCAGTGTGTCCCGCCCCTCACTAAGGAACCGTCCCCACAACCCCGCTCCCCAATCCTTCTCAGGGACCCGGTGGGAAGAAATGGCTACCTCATAGGCCTTGAACAACTGCCCAATATCATAATTTTTTTTAAATTCCTTCACCACATCTTTAGGGATATATACTCTAGATTCCACAGGCATTGACGGTGTGCTGCCATCAGAGGGAGTACTCCCTAAGCTCTGGGCTTTGAACTCCAACTTCCTCAAAATCTGTTCATGTTCAAACTGTAGCTTCTTTTCTTCTAGGGCTAACTTTCTACTTTGCATTTCAAATTCCAACTGCCCACCTAACTTGAGCTTGGTCAGCTCAATTTCATGCATCCTACACTCTTTTCTATCTGCCAACTCCTCTGGAGATAGACTTTTACCAGAAACACTGCTACCAGCAGGGGAAGGGGTTCTCCTTCCTCTTGGACCCACTGGCCCATCCAGCTGCTCTTCTGCATTATCCTCATCAGTGGCATTCCTTGCTTCTACCCAGGCCCTCAGCACCTTGTAGAACTCTGCCTTGTTTTTACATCCAGTAGTAGAAACATTAAATTGCTTGTAGAAGAATTTTAGTTGCTTTGCAGTGTAACTGTCCATTTTCTCTTCTTCCTACTCAAATTCAGTATCAACAGAGACTATGGATGCTGCTTTCTCCATGGTGGTTAAGCTTGGCAGTATTCAAAAATAGAAAGCCCCAAAAAGAAATCTACCAACAAGTATTGGTTGCATTAAGGTCTGCACTCATTAAGTAGTGTTCACCAATCACTGTACATGAGTCACAAATGCAAGTCCAGAATCCTCACCGCTGACCAACAATGTTAGACTTGGGGGTCTCTAGTTGGCACAGGTATGCACTTGTGACAAATAGGGACCTCCTCCTCCAGTCAGGGTAAGGGGGTACACTCCTAAAATAACCCCTGCTCACCCCCTTGGTAGCTTGGCACAAGCAGACAGGCTTATCTCAGAGGCAGTATGTAAAGCATTTGTGAACACATACAGTAACCCAGTCACAACACTACAAATGGACACCACACAGGTTTTATGTCAAAAATAAGTATTCTTTATATAGATTTACCACAAGACCATTAAACAACAAAAACACACAATACTGTTACTTTAGATGGTAGAATTTTGCTTAGTTCTCTTAAGTTCTTAAATGCGACACTTTAAGTCAATGTGCCTTTTATATGCGACACGCACGGCAACGAAAGTGTTGCAACGATGTTGATGCGATGAAGTTTTTGGTGCAAAGAAATAAAGACGTGAAGATCTTCCAGATGCGGCACGCTTCTCCGATGTTGCGAGAAGACTCGACTCGATGCTTCAGCTGCAGCGGCGACACACTGTACGCGATGCGACGACAGCGGCCTAGGCAGCGACACTCTTCTCCGACGTTTACGAGATGCTTCTGCTCGATGCGATGTTGCAGCGGCGACTCCCCTTTACGCGATGCGACGACAGCAGCTCCGACAGCGGCACGCTTCTCCGTGGATGCGAGGCGCTTTTCTTGATGCGGTGCAATGCGACAACTACGATGGCTGCTATGGCGACATGCTTCTTCCTCGATGCAAGACTCTTCTCTTGATGCGGAGCAATGCGTCAGCTACGATAGCTGCGATGGCGACACGCTTCTTTGGCGTTGCGAGACACTTCCTGGATGATGCAAGACGCTTCCGCTCGATGCGATGCTGCGGCGGCGACACACTTTACGAGATGCGACGACAACAGCTCCGACGGCGGCACGCTTCTCCTTCTTGAGTCGCGCTTCCAGCTCCTTGCGACACGCAGTCCCTCAGAAGGCCCAACAACAGCAGCAGGCACTTCCAAAGAACTCTGGGGAGCTGGGGGGTGAAGCTCGTTTCCAAGCCCTTGGAGGTCCTTCACAAGTTGAGCAAAAGTACACACAAAGTCCCTTTCTCCTCTCTTTGGCAGTAAGGCGACCACTGCAGGCCAACCCCCCAGGTTTAGGGATAGTTTCCTCCTCAGCTTCTTCTGGTTCCTCCCTCAGCAGAGGTTCTTCTTGTTTTCCCAAAGTGATCTAAATTCTTGGGATCAGGGTCCCAATATTTATACCCAGAAATCCTTTGTCCTCTGAAGGCAGAGATGCCTTTGCCCAGTCCAAACCAGTTCCTGAGCAGTCCTGGAGCACTTTGTTTACCTGACTCCTTCTTTCCTTTCAGAGTGCAGGGCAGAAACATCAGACGCCCCACAGGAGGTGGAGCCAGCATTGTGGAGGGAAAGCACAGCCCTGGAGCACTTTGTTGACATGACTCCTTCTCTCCTTTCACAGTGCAGAGCAGAGACGTCAGACGCACCACAGGGGGTGGAGCCAGCACTGTGGGGGCCAGGCACTGTCCTATTCAGGTCTCAGGTGCAACTCCTCCCTCCCATCTAGATGCAGATCTCTCTATTCACCACTGATCGGACTCACCCTGTCTCCTGGAATCCCCGAGCCCTGTCACTCAAACTCCAGACAAGAAATACACTAACTAGCAGAGGCAGGTTTGAATGGTTGAATTTTCAAACACAGAATGTTAAAACCAATTTCCCTAAAAGATTTATTTTATCATTCTGAGTTCAGGCATACTAAATTCGAATTTCTAATATGTTCACTGAGTCAGTTAGGATTATAAAATGTAATAACCAAACTGACCATTCTGGCCTATGAAGAACAGCGAGCCTTGCAATAGTGAAAAACGAAAATGGCTGTAATTCACTATTAGAACATGCCACACACACCAGGGCATGTCCTACCTTATCCTTACAACGCACCCTGCCCTTCGGCCTGCCATAGGGGTGTCTGATATGTAGAAAAGGGAAGGTTTAGGGACTGGCAAGTGGGTGCACTTGCCCAGTCAGCATGACAGTACCAGACTGCCTGCAGGCTCTGCAATGCCAGACCTTAGACACATTTTTACAGGCTGCTTCTGTGGGTGGCCCAACCAGTGCTGCAAGCCCACCAGCAGCATTTGGATCTACAAGCCCTGGGCACTCCTGGTGCACTGTACTAGGGTCTGACAGGTAAACCAAACCAACCAATCATGGAATCACAAATCATACACCAATTTACAATAAGGAACACTTGCACTGTGGCACTGGACAGCAGTGGCACAGTGCCCTGAGCAACTAACACCAGCAAAAACATATGAGGCACAGCGAAAAATGGAAGGGAGACTCACGCCAATGTGCCAGGTCTAAAAACACCAATATAGATATGTTCCCTGAGGGATGTAAATGTCCTTGCTTGCTCTCTATAAGCATGTATGCCTAGTTTATACAAACCTGTCATATATAAAACAGTCTGATTCTAAAGACCAGCTTCATGCTTTACAAAAGTCCCTGAATCACTAAGGTTGCTTCACTCAATGCTTTAATTCATTTATTTACTGCAATATAAATAACACTTGCCACAACCTTTTGATGGCAATGAATTAGAAGGAGAATTCCTGCCTTAATAGCAAAAATAGATATGTGTTTGTTTAAAACTGATAGTGGCTGGCCTTTACTTGGCTTTAGAATCAAATATTTCCAATGGAAACATGCAAATTAATAAATGCACCTAAACCAGTGAATGAAACACAGCGATCATGATTGCCATACTGACATAAATATTTGTATTTTATAAACTAAAATGCAGGAAAAAGTATTGCTCTCTATCTCTTATACTTGGTAAGTGGTAGAAGACTGTGATGAAATATGAAGAAGGACAACAATGGAATTAAGACTTCAGCAGGTGTGAATGCCATTGGTTATGAGTGTGTTTATTTAACATCCGAGGGGACTAACAAAGAGGTGAAATAGGCACTGATTACCACTTTATGGCTTGTGACAACAGTTATTTATTCCCAGGTGACCATGGATGTAAGGATATATAATGAGATCATTAGGCTAAGGGAAGCATGATATTAGGAATTAGGCGATGAATAGTTAGGTAGTATATCTGAACATTGTTGTCTAAATTGATGTGAACATCAATACCATGCAAAAAACACTCTGCATTACTATGGACTTGTGTGTTAATGCAATAGGAATGTGAAATAACCACACATACCTGTTAATCTGGGTCATGTTAACATTCCAATTTACCACCTACCTTAAGCATGTGGTAAGTAGCGAGTGCAGATGGAAAATGGGACAGTGGGCAGGTATGGGTGAAGGTGGAGATGTGGAGGATGTCAGTGGGATAATTGAGACATAATGGGGGAGCAATCCCAGTGCCATACAAGAGGGTTGGGCAATGACCAGGCTTCCATTACACCTGCAGCCCTTCACTGATCTTTCTATGATTTTAATGGGTAGATTTTCTGGTTGATAAAATGGGAACAGGTGTTTCTGTATCCAGAAATTCCAGCTGTGGTAATACTGATCCATTTGTGTTCAGGCAGTGCAGTATCCAACCAGGGGATTCTGCTCCACCAACTCATGATCTGGCCTTAATTGCGGAAACTGTTTTGTTTTAATCCCATAGAGGATATACCACACATTTGAAAGGAAATTTGAGGGATAATTGCCACACAAAATAAAGCTCACTTACAGAAATCCATCCCCCGCAATCAAACTTTAAAAAGTTACATTGTAGTGTCAGGGCTTGGAGGTACTGTTTACTGCTTAGTGAGGCTCATGCAGGTGGGGGTGGTGCACAAAATCTGCGTGTGCTGAGCTCTTTTCAGCAAAGGAAAAGGTTCTTTTTAGCCAAGGAAAGGCTGGCGGTTATCTCAGGGTAGACTCAGCAAATGACAGATTGCAGACCATTGGATATAAAGAGAGTGCCCGATTCACCAAGGTAAACTGAGACCAAAGTCTAACTTTACGACTTTCGGTATTCACAAACATCATTTATGAGTAGTAAAGTTAGACTCTTGTCTCAGTTAAACTTAAGTTTGGTCTTAAGTTTAACTGAGACCAAAACTGAGACGAAAGTCTAACTTTACTACTCGTAAATGCCCTTTGTGAATACCGAAAGTTGTAAAGTTAGACTTTTGTCTCAGTTTAACTTTGTGAATCGGGCCCAGTATTTGTACTCTTAAACAATTTCTATAAACGCTCTAAGCGATGAATTGTGGCTTGCAGCTCCTTTGCCCAACTCCAGAAAATGCTAAGTCCAACCTGATGCCCGGAAGGACCACCAGTCCCAGGGTGCACAGCCTATTAGATGGGCCCAGTGACCCTTCGTAATCTGCAACATTCTTCTGTAGTAATCATTTGTATCCATTTTGAATATGTATTAATGCTGTGTTTTGAACAAGATGAAACGATGATGTTTGTTTGTGGTTCACAGGTGTTGCTGTGACCAAAAGCCTCAGTGAGCCAGAGGGGATTTAAATCTCTTGAGTCCTTTATTTTTTTTGTTAGAACATTCTGCCCTCTAATCCGGAATGTTCTAATAGCATTATAGCCAGCTGTTGCTGGGGCATACCGGCCATTAAAGGCCTGCTTCCTTGCTAAAGGCCCTCACCTTTGGCTTTTGCCTTTAATGCTGGAGTGGGCTTTTAATGGCTGGTATAGCCCACAGTGGCATGTTATAAGGCTATAATAGCTGCTCAAACACTCCAATATGCTAGAACGCAGATAAAGTTGTTTGCAGCGTAATTCCCCAAAATGTAACAATATAAAATCTATCCATGAGCATTAAAAGTCCAGTACATTTCGAGACAAGTCCCTTCATCAGGGATAACTATAAAACAGTTATCATATGAAAACTTTGATATCATTGTATCATCTTGTTTAAAATACTAGATTAATGCAGATTAAAAAATGGATTCAAATAGATGAAAATTATTACTACAGAAGAATGTTGCTGGAGTTAAAATGGCCGACGGGCCTATCTAATCGACTGTGCACTTTGAGAATGGTTGTCATTCCAGAGTGCGACCACTGTTTGACTGAAGCTGCATGTGCTTGGAGGGCACACTGCATAGCAGCATGCTGGCAATAATCTACAATTCCTAGCAGGCTATGAACTTCTGCTTCTTCTAGAGAAACGGCGGTCATCTTGCATTATCAGGCAAGTGGTTCACTGCATCCTTTGCTAGGCAATCATGCTACAATTTTGTTGCAGCCACGACCTTTCTACATGATTCCAGATTTCCTTTCAAAAACTCATCACTTCTCAAATGATTGAATGGATACCTGGCATACAGAGACGTTTCATGAGAGTTGTGTTGTTGTTGGACATGAACTTTGTACATTAGGACAGTCATTTTATTACACTAGAGTTACCCTCTTAAGTAACAGAGACAATTCCTAATGTGGATTACTGTATCATCATAGTGTAATTTCTAGATTAGTAGCAACAGGACATTGAGAGTATAGTTAGCAGTTCTTCTGAAGCAAAGAAGAAATTATAAATCATCCTCCACAAGAAAGTACGAAATGTCAACACTTGAGGTAGTAATTTGACACATTGAGAGAATAACTAGTGCACATTTATATTTGAGATACTATGTTTTTTTAAATATTTTTAGTATTCAGGAATTACTACACTCTTTTGAAGTACAGAGATACGATTATAGAGAGACTGTTTCCAGTTACTTCAATTCCAAATTGTATTCACACTTATTGCTTTTAATGACAGGTCACCTAAAATGTCTCTTTGTCTTTTAGAGATACACAATAATCTGAAGAGCTCATTAACTAGCCAAAACCACGAGGAAGAGTTGCTGAGTCCTCTGTTTCATTCCCCGCTTCTGCCACTGGTCTTCATATTTATGCATGTGTGGTTACTGGTGGGAGTGGTGATAGATGGAATAGAGCATCATTCCTATTGCATCCTGCACACAAGGTCAGTGCAACCTGACATACTTCAGAAAACTAAATAGTGAATTTCAAGTGATGAAGGATAGCTAGGGACAGAAAAGAAAAAAATAAGCGACTCTTTAGGATGTAACTAGATGTTTAATAGATTATTGAATATCAAGAAGCCAAGGGTAGTTAGTAACAAATTTTATAGACGGCAATGTCATTGGACAAGCAGAGTTCTTCCACTAAATTAATCAAGAACTGTAAAGCCAATACAGAGTTAAAAGTAATAACATTCAGTGAACATTGTGGTAGTAAATAGATGTTTAATATACCACATGAGTGTTTCTATGTACGGTGTTATCTCCTTCACCCTACAAACTATGGGGGATATTCTCAAGGACTCATCTCCGAGTTAGCAGCACTTTATTGCAGCCAAAGTGGTGATAAATTCATTGTACCATTCACAAGCTGGTGCTAACAGCTGATATCACCTATTTTTCTGTGATAGTAGCCGCAAAATGCAACGTCACGGATTACACTGACAACTAACGCTAATGAGATGCAGAGTAGGTGTTCCCGTGCTAAAAGCCGCGAAAATACCACTTTGCAACACTTTCAACGACCAGCCAGATCTGCTATGAGATCCCAAAACATGAGATAAGGCACGTTAGCAGCAGGAATTTAACACCTGCTCTTACCTGGTGTTAAGTCGGATGACAACCTGCACCATGAAAGGGAGCTCAGCACACAGCCACACCTGAAGAACAACAGATGCCATGGAGCCACTGATCAGGCTGCTCGGACACCCAAGAGAGACACAACACCCACCACCACCACCCCCAGGAAACCCCCCCTCTCCCTGGGCCCTACCTCGGGCCCCCCGGATGAAGATAGTTCACATCAACTTTACAAATTCTTGAACCAAACAATTCGCCTGAAGCTGCACAATAACAACAATTAACATTCATGTGTGGACAGACAAAGGTAAATCATTCATGCACCTTTGAATTTCCCAAAAATAATAATGAATTCAAATGTAACTCAATACTACTATTTGAAAGAGTCATGGTGGGTCCCCCATGGACATTCTGAAGTCACAGCCTGCATGACAAAATTCAAGATAAAAAGGTGTGTCATGCGCTCATCAAAGGACAGAGAGAGAGAGAGAGAAAGAGATAGAAAGGGGAGAGAGGGAGAAGGAGAGAGAGGAACAGAGGAAGAGAGAGACAATGAAAGGAAGAGAGGGAGAGAGAGAAAGAGAGAGAACCAACCCTGGGCCCTGTACGTGGTTAATTCATTTCTGGGCTGGACAGGAAACCAACTGATGCATGTGACTCTGTTGCAGTGTCGGCGCCACACGGACCTCAACCGACAATGTCACCCTTTTGCATGCACACGGAGGGCGGTCGCGCAGGAATTGATTGTCCAAGCAGCTCGGGGTCTTGCTGATACATGTCAACTGTTGTGTGTGTGTATCGCTCTTGGTGCACCATAAGCCTAAGGGTGAGCCTCATTTGCAAAGCGAAAGCCACATCACATTTCAAGGATTCAAGCAGTAGTCAGACTGACATTGTGGATGAAAACTCCTTTGTCCCATTACAGAAGTCGGAAGGACATCTGCACCCATGACCTTGGCAGTGCATGCGGCGGGCACCCCCTGAAAAATACACCATAGCAGGTGACGACTCCCACACTCCACACAGCACTAATGAAAGAACAACGTATCCACACCCCACACACAGAAGACCTTGCCCGAGACACTCCTGCATGGAATGCCCTTGACATTTAAGCACAGCAAAACCCAAACGTCCAAACTTTGCACACCCATACGACTCATTACTCCGACCTGTGACATATCATCCACACAACAGCCGCAGGTCAGAAGAGTGCCGGTTCTTCGAGACCCAACAATGCAATGGCCGAACATCCCGGGCACATGCGCAACCCGTGTCATGTGGAACTGTACCATGACCGAATGCTGCAACTGTTGGGGGCACTGCCATTGGCTGTGCTGCGGATCAATTACTGTTTGAGCTTCCAACTTGTACGTCACCTGTGTCCAGCCCTGGATCCACTGTTGATCATGCATATACGAGTGGCCCATGGATGTCTGCCTATCTAACACAACGGTAGCTGAACTGGATATGACATGTGTGTGCGCCCCCTGTTGGCCCACAACCAGGATTGTAACCGTGAGAACTGTTCGTGGGATGCCTTAATATTTGGCGTATGTGCTGGGAGATTGCACAATTCTTCATGTGCCGGGACCATATCGAGGCGCTCCCCTATTGGGCTGTGTTGCGGATTGGTGAAACTGCATGGACGGAGCACATCTGTCTGAACAAGCTAATGGATTGGTTCGCCCTCGTTGAAGTTGACAACGATGTACTCTTGGAACTGATTGTCTATGAAGCGGCGCTGGCTCTCATGGACAAGCAACTAAGTTCCTGCAGCCACAACTGATTGTACCCACAGCACAGGTCCCAACACCCTTTTGCATCTTGGAGAAATGGTCACATATCCCACCATTACAGTGGACATGGCTGCATTTTCCTGGACTCAGAATGCATGTGCGTGCAACACAGAGGGTTGACACAACCTGTGCAAGGTGAGTGGACAGCAGTGCATGGCAATGTTCCTCAATCTGACACCCTGCTGGAGGGAGTGTACACACATGACAATGTAGTTCTACATGTGACCCTTTTGGACTCTGTCACCTGCTCATTGTCAGCAGAGCAGATATTCCGCGCAGTCCGGTGTTACAGGACTAAGCAGATCCCATGGGCTGTGAGTGGTGTCCCCTGACACGGTGCAACGAGCGCACGCCAAACATCACATGATTCGTCCAGCAAGGCAAGGTGGGCTGAGACCGTTGCCATCCGTGATGATTTCTGTCCATGTTTGCATCCCCATGTCTTGCACCTCTACATGTTCCAATGCTGCCTGTTAGTATAGGATGCATTGGTCTGCATGTTGTGGCCCTTGTCTTGCCCGTACTGACACGCACATGCTAATAAAGTGTACGCAACTTCACTAGTGTTCAACTGTGATGAGTGTTGATTAGAATGCCAAACCGTGTGCCTCAATGAGCATTGTCCGTACACAGGGAGGGACTGACGGACACATTTCACTTAGGGGTGAGTCCCCATTGGTAGCTCCACATATGTGAGCCAGACATTGCGGTTGGGAAAGTTGCTGGGAGACATTTGCGCTTACGTGTCTTCAGCAATGTGAGTATGGTATCCAACTTCTTGCCATATGGATAAATGTGATCCATCAAAACAGGCTGTGTCCACAGAGTTGCGTGTGTGTAGGTATGCGAAGAGATGTACTGTTGTCACATGTGATGGGGGACACTACTTTGGTCCTGCTACCGACTTTGACATTTTCACACACAGCCATATTTCATACATGGACGTGGGGCTACGTTGGGGGGTTGTGAAATTGTTGTTAATGAGCAATGAGGCCACAGCTAGTTCACACAGTCATATGATTAGCCATGTGTGTCACAGTCAAACATGCGGATTGATGTCATTTCCCAGGACGTACATTTTTGTGCAATCGATGTCCCTACATTCATCCATGCTTGTATTCTTGACTGAACATAGACAAGACACATCTGTGTGATTTGGAATGTTTTATTCACATTCTGTGGAGTGTCGGAGCTGGAGCAGTACATGGCCATGCACACCCCGCATTACATGGTTGCACAGTGGAGTGCTAACCAGAGTCCTTTGGGGAATGACAAGTTAGTCGGAAGAGGAAGAGTCCAGTCCGCAGCCTGATTGCTGTGTCATTGGTAACCAGTGCAGATATGGAAGTCCATGTCGGGGTCCGGGTGATTGTCGCAGAGTGTTTGGGGGGACAGTGGAAGGTGTTGTTCCAGGGCATGATGCAGAGGGATGACCCAAGCATGAACAAGGCATATGACAGGGAAGAATGCTACAACCTCCTTTTTGACACAGAGTCATTACCATCCACATCTTCGTCCTTTGATTTGTCTTCTGTGTCTGGTGTTCCTGGTGTGTGTGGTGGTGTTATGGCTACCTCACTGTGTGACACTGGCACATCAGGGGCAGAGGTGGTAAGGCTGCCGCACTGGGTGACACTGGCACATCAGTGGTCGGAGGTAGTATGGCTGCCTCACTGTGTGCCACTGACACATCAGGGGGCGGAATTGTGTGTGTCGAAGTTCCTGCAGCAGTCATTGGGGACAGGCTCTATGGCAGCAATGGCAAGATGAGGAACTGCAGGGCATGGTAGATCCCAGCTACATCTTGCTGGTGTTCAGCCGTGGCAGCCATCCTTCCTACCTGCATCCGCTGCATGTTCTCCATTGTCCTCCGCATCTGTGCCAACTCTGTGCTGTCGTCGCTGGAGCCTGTCTGACTAGACAGTTCTTGTATCCGAGTAATGGCTCCAGCGAGGTCAGCCAAGGATTGTTGTAGGGCATGGAACGGACTGTGGGTGTCCGTTAGGGACTGTAGGTGGTCCCTGATGGGACTTATACACCCATGTATGGCATCGAGTTTGGCTGCCATGATTACGAACCCCAGATGCACATGTTCAGCCAGCTCCTTCTGGCAGTCTAACCACGGTGTTGGAACGTCATGTGTTCTTCGTTGAGGTGCTGGGAGCCAGCCGTGGTAATGGGTGCCTCCTGCTGTGTGGTCTGTGCAGGGGGTGGGGTCACCTCGATGCAGCTGGGCCGCACTGCTCCTGGGGGTGTAGTGCGGAGGCTGTCCATGAGCCGTTGGAGGGTGTCTGAGCAAGTGTCCAGGGTGTCCTCTTCATCATCACTGAAGAGATGTCTTGTCTGCTCTACAGGAGGTGTTGATTGTCCCTCTGCAATGTTATGGGGAGATGCAGGTTAACCGTGTGTCCCATGTATATTGATGCATTGTAGATGTTTACATACAGACTGCTTGACAATGTACATTGTGACTGTTTTGGAGGAGATGGCTATTTGATTGAAGACAGTGGACATTTGGACTACATGATGGATGGAAGGTTGTACTCATACATTTTCATCTCACAGTGTCCTGCTATGCCAGATGTGATTGGGCAGTTTCTACGCACAAGCGGCACCAGTTGTGTCCTCTGTTCTGTAGTGAAAGTGTTGCACCTTGTACCACATTGTCGTCAATGTTGATGTGCTGTGATTGCTATGTGTTTGTGCTGCTTTGTGGGAGAGTCACCCCTGCTGCTCTAATTTAGCGGCCCCTTATACCTTTGAGGAGGTGTGCCTTTGACTTGTGTGCTTTTACGGTGCAGAGATGTTGGCGACTTGGGTCAATTGTGCTCTTGGACGTTTTTTGTACTTGTGTGCATTGTTTGTCTGCAGTTTTGTTGTTGACGTCAGGGGTTGCATGTGCACGTGGATGTGTCAGAGTGTGACCTGCTCATTGGAGGATGTAATCCACTGGGCAACCTCAGTGTGGTGGCATGCACCATGTCATGTATTTTGAATGCAGCATGCTATTGGTCATGCAGTGTCACTTGCATTGTCAGTGTGGCTGTGGCTGCCTTCCTGTTGGCAGCGACTTTCTGCTTGGTTTGACTTTTCACGTCATGCCAGCGCCTCTTGACTTCCATTGACCTCATCGACACTCCGACTGCATTCACGTTGTTCACGATGGACTGCCATATTTCCGTTTGTGTTGCCAATGACATGTTTGCGGTGCCGAACAGTTGTTGGTAGTGTCCTATCGACTCCATAACGATGATCCTGTTTTCCTGCGGACTGAACTGCGTCTTCCTCTTCCTCTTCTCCTTGGCCTTCCCCGAGCCTGGGGTTCCATGCTGGTCGTCTGTGGGGCTTGTTGGGTTCGTATTGTCCTCTGCACTCGGTCCGGGTGCCTTTTTTTGATCTTCTTTTATAGTGAATTTTCCCGCATGATGCGTGGGAATTGCAGGCCTGTCGCTGGTTATCGCCGATTTTTGTAACGTGATTGGCCACATCGCAACTTTTTTGCGTTCATGTTTCGGGTTTTTTCGGCGTCGCGTTTGTTTGTGGTCGTTTGGCACATTGTCGTGAGACTATCACATGGTGCCGTAGGGTTGAGAATACAACGTTGACATGGTCTTGTTTTCCCGCGATAGACTACGATGGGCAAAGTTGCGATAAGCGATAATTATCACACGTTCTCGAGAATATCCTCCTATGTGGCATCCGAAGAAATGACAAATGAAGATAGCAGAGGAATACAATTTGATCAGGGTGCCTGGCAATACAACTGAGTCCCAAGCCTTTGATCACAGTTTGATCCAGAGGAGGCAGGTGGTTTTATTAAAGGCAGATTTTGGCTTCCAGCTAAAAACTAATCAAGATATGAAAACAAATGAGGAGAAGCAGGTTATGAAAACTATAAGCAAAATTGGTGCTCAACATAAAAGCGAACAAATATGTCTTGCAGTAGTTCAGATAAATGCTCAGACTAGCCTTCATAGAATATCCAAATTGTAGTGAAGGCACCCAAAAAGAGCAATTGCAAAGGTATTCCAAATAACCAGAACTTTGCGTACACAATAAATATGGTTGAGAGTGTGATGATTTAATAAAATCTCAGTGCCCATTAAAAATAAGTGCTTAATGGGGAGAGAACATTTCCACTGCAAAATAAATATGTTTCCCAAAAATCTGATGTCTACGAGCAATTTGAAAAATGTAACATTGTGAAACGTGCATTTGCAACTTCATGAAGCATTTTTTTAAATCAACATATTGGTCAACATTGTGAAGTTTTTAATAGAACAAATAATGGGTGACTGTTGTTTGTTAAAGGTAGCCTTAAAAGTGAAATATCTGAAATAACCTTCAAGCAGAATAGTAATTTTTCTAAAATATTTTTACCGGCAAATTCTAACTCAACAGCCCTGTTCAATAGCAAACGCTCTGTCAGTACTCCTGTATTTTTAACTTCTTAGTGGTCAATTTCGATCCGGGTCGGACAGCTCTCCGAGAGATGGTCATAGCCTTACCTTGCGACCGACTCGTACCCGGAGCCGGTCTGTCCGGGTGATGAAGTACGATGCGCATAACTGACAAAAATCCGACTGACACGTAGGCTGCAATTCAAGCTTCATTTTCTGTACGAGCCGTACCTCCGATCGCCGAACTGAGTCGCCCGGAAGCAGTGCCTACAGCAGCTTCCAGTACGATGCGCATATCATACGCGCCGGACTGGTCGCCACGTACAGCACGTCACAGCATCCGGGAAAGCAGCATATGAGGTACGATTCGCACCAGAACACAATCCACGGCTACGAGACGGACCAGCTAGCAACGGGTACGAGACGGAGCAACAAGCAGCGTGTATGAGACGAACACATCATGAATCCCATCGGGCAGGTCATACCAGTACTGTACATCTATGACCGGATCAGGAACAGACGCGGACAGCGCAGACGGTAAGTCAGACACCCACCACAAAAACAAACGACACGTACCTGCCAAATGTCACACATACCCAGAGGATCCATATCCTGTCCACTAGCAACAGGCCACTATAGGGGTTGCATGGACATCATCACTACCAGCCCCACTCATAGGGGACCTGTTGCCCATCACTCCTGCCACCCCCACTCATAGGGGTTATGTTGCCCATCACTCCTGCCACCCATAGGGACTATATTGCCCATCACTCCTGCCACCCCCACTCATAGGGGTTATTTTGCCCATCACCCCTGCCACCCCAACTCATAGGGGACCTGTTGCCCATCACTACTGCCACCCCCACCCATAGGGACTGTGTTGCCCAGCACTCCTGCCACCCCCACTCATAGGGGTTATGTTGCCCATCACTCCTGCCACCACCACACATAGGGGACCTGTTGCCGATCACTACTGCCACCCCCACACATAGGGGTTATGTTGCCCATCACTACTGCCACCCCCACTCATAGGGGTTATGTTGCCCATCACTCCTGCCACCCCCACACATAGGGGACCCGTTTCCCATCGCTACTGCCACCCCCACCCATAGGGACTATGTTGTCCATCACTCCTGCCCCCCCACACATAGGGGACCTGTTGCCCATCACTCCTGCCACCCACACCCATAGGGACTGTGTTGCCCATCACTCCTGCCAACTCCACTCATAGGGGTTATGTTGCCCATCACCCCTGCCACCCCCACTCATAGGGGACCTGTTGCCCATCACTCCTGCCACCCCGACCCATAGGGACTATGTTGCCCATTACTCCTGCCACCCCCAATCATAGAGGTTATGTTGCCCATTACCCCACCACCCCCACTCATAGGGGACCTGTTGCCCATCACTACTGCCACCCCCACCCATTGGGACTATGTTGCCCATCACTCCTGCCACCCCCACTAGGAGTTATGTTGCCCATCACTCCTGCTACCCCCACTCATAGGGGTTATGTTGCCCATCACTCCTGCCACCCCCACTGATAGGGGTTATGTTGCCCATCACTACTGCCACCCCCACCTATAGGATGGGTGATGTGCCACACATCCATCATACACCAACATTAGGTATGTCAGCAAAATACATCCTCCCTAACATCATGACAACAGTTTGTAGTCTGTGACAAATGCCCACAACAGTGAATATGACTTCGAACATACAATGTAACTACCATCACATATGTGACCAAAAACTGAGTTTGGCCTACACAAGGCAAGCATCACAATAGCACTGTGTCAATGTGCACTAACACCCCCTCACTGTGTAGAACAAAAGTTAAGTGTGGGGTTCTAAACTGCAGCAAATGTTGAGCATTGTGGTGATAGGGTCTAAAACCCCCCTCATCACAATGACCAAAAGGTAAGTGTCATCATGGTCAAAGCTGCAAATGCCAAACAGCATGTATGATTCCTGGTCCCAAAACATGAAGCACTTTTGTGGCAAAGTAGTGGTTGTGTCCCATACCCACAGAGATGTAGTGAGGCTAACAGTGCTGTGAAAATCTAACATACTCTCGGCCATGTGCAGACAAGCACCACCCATGGGGGCTGACATTGCATTCAGTGTACAATGACACAAAAGCAGAAGTGACCATCACAAAGCATTCACACATCTCGAAAATAGACACACAAATCAAAACATCTTGTGTAGACTGTAGGTGTCAGGTCACAAACTCCCATTCCATTGCAGCAATGGGACCTAACAACCAGGATGAATGTGCAGAATGATGTGATATGACTCACAGGGACAGCAGGGAAAATCACAAAAACAACATCCAGGCAATGGCCCCCAACAGCAACACCAATGCACTGGTGCAGATGCACAAACACAAACAGGCAACCTCACACTGCACATCTGACACAACATGTGTGTGTGTGTCTCAGAATCCCCAGGCAGCTACACAACACATTAGGGGGGCTGAACCACAGTGACACAGATGTGGACACAGTGCCATACAAATGTAACCCATCATTAGGCCCCCCTTAGTGGGCAATCAGGCATTGTGAGATGAGAGGGAGCACAACAGACACGCGTGATACAAGCTGGAATGAACAGCAACTAAAACAGCAAGAGACTGACACACAACAGAACTACCCCCAGGGACCATACATTGGGGTGATACAAGCATGCATGATACGCCCACTGTGATGACAAAGGTAGATGTCGTACAAACTGTGAAACCCAGACATGTGTCCCGTGCCACAAACGTACATCACACCTATACAAACACAAATCACTCAGTATGGCCCATCATCCATGGACAAACGGGAGGTAGGGGCCGAGCCATGCAAACATTCACATCTGTCCACCCTCAACACCACACACCCTGAACTGCACCAATGTGCATCTGTGAAGCCCACATGGACAGGTGACATTGCACATGCACCAATGACAAACACAGTAATGTTGGGAGGAACTAAGGTGCACAGACTCATCACACAAGGACAGTCTACAACCCTGGTGAATGACAGACATACTGCACAGTATGCGGTACATGACCATGACGTCAAAGCTCCCGTAACCTTCAGAATCCCAGCCACAGTCCCAGGACAATGCAGAAGCCAAGGAGAACCACAAGGCACACATGCTGACACTTGCCAACATTGCAGCCCTGAACCTGACGAGTGGGTGCAGTCACACACACATACACATGTCTCAATCACCAAAAGGTACGACCTAGGGACAACTACATGATATTGTGAACAAACAAGTGCCTTGGGGACCCTTGACTGTGTCCCATCTGCGTCTGACCACATCATCACCACTCTGAACTGACAAATCCCAATGATGAAACACCAATTAACAGTAGTGTGTCATGCACCCACACATCTGGTAGCCCAAGACAAAGGTGTGGGATGAACACAGTACAACTCAGCAAGCATCAATACCAGGAACATATCAAGGGAAAACTGCCTGTGTATAAAAAGGGATGTGAACACACACACACATGCTCACACAACACACACCATGGGCCCAGGCAATGTCACGGAACAAAACACTTACTTGAGGGACCTCAACTCCTGTGGAAGCTCAGCTGTGCCAAATATAGTCCCAGCAGGTCTCAGTCATGTCAGCAGAACACTTGGTCAGTCAGCCATCAGTTACCACCCAATGAAGGCTCTGGTTACAACAGCCTGGGTACGGGAGTGTCCCTTAAGTCATCTGCACATACTCAATACATATGTCCAGCAAGTTACACAGAGGACCCAGTTGCTCCTACAAGGATGCCCACACCTGCAGGTCCAGTGGAGATGCGCCCACAGACAGAGAAATAGACAAATTGGATAATGGGAAGCACATCATATGTGCATGTGTGCAAACCACAGATGTGACCATGCAAATGAAATGTTTACAGAGATGTTCACAAATTGTTAATCATGACACACCCATTTAGCTGCAAAGGATGACATGGATACCGACCAAAATAGGATACATATCTCATGCACCACATGGAGTACATCACATCAACACCTCAGTATTCAACATTGGAAATCCAGCATTATAACTGCAAGGTCATGGCAAACATCATCAACATAATGTACAGCTAAATCAAATTCACAAGGATAAATACAAATGCTTTATTCAGCAAAATTGAAATGCAAATGCAAAGTCCTTTCAAAACAAATGCCAATGGCCAGTCCATATCCAAATGTCAACAATGTGTTTTGAGTGACAACTGTCACACGTTGCTTGCCTGCACTGATAAGGACAGGGAACATCCACTCGGAGGGGCATACATGGGGGCAGGCCAGGCACCGCAGGCACAGGATCAGGGCTCAGCAGAAAGAGGCAGTGAAGGGGTGGTGGATGCAGGAGAGTCACTGGCAACTGCAGTGGAGGTGTCTGACATAGTGGGTGCAGTCACAACTGTGGGGCACAAGTCAGATGGGGTGGGTGCCGGCACAACTGCAGTGGGCAGGTCAGATGAAGTGGACTGGGTCCCTACTGCAGTGCCCAAGTCAGACGGGGTGGTTGTGGACTCCACTGCAGTGCCCAACTCCATGGGACCGGAATGGGGTTCAGGTGAGGTTGACAGGACAGAGGGGGGGTACGGTCTCCACACCAGTGGCTTTAACAGTGTGACCATAGAGCAAGTGGTAGGGGGGAGGGCCAGAGCATTTTGGGGATGGTGTATCTGTGGGTGGGGGAACCTGCAGCAGGTTGTGGCGGGGGAACCTCTGGAGTGGTGGCCTGGTGGATGGAGGACGGAGACTGTGTCGTGGAGCTGCGGGGGTGGGTTCTTGCTCTTCCAGCTCCGGGGGACTTGTGGGTGGGGGCCTCAGTCTGACTGCACCTGGGGGAGGGTGTCTGGGTGTGAGGGGCACTCCTCTCTGTATGTGGGGACTTCCTCTTCCCCTTGTAAGCTGGATCTGCTGGATCGGTGGGGAAGAGGCCGAGGTCACATAGGAAGAGATTCTTGGGAGATGGGGTTGCAGGTGAGGCAAGGGAAGGGGTCTTGGAGGGAGAGGTATCGGAGGACAGCAGAGTGGTTGTGGATGCCTGTGTGTGTGTTTGCAAACCATCCCCTGTGAGTGTGGTATCAGTCCCCTGAGGTTGCTTGATTGCACGTCTAGACCTTGGTTTGGGTGTTTGTGTGCTGCCTGTGTCTGTGGGTTTGGGTGAATGTGCTGGTGTGTGTGTGCTTGGGACAGGTAAGGTGCTAGGAATCGTGGATGGGGCAGGGGTAGGAGGGGTGAGGGACTGTTGGAGGAGGGACACTGCTGCTGTCAGGGAGGAGGCCAGGGACTGATTGGTCCTCTGTAGGGCAGACATGCCCGATGAAATGCCCTCCATGAATGACACCTGTTGTGTTAACAGACTGGTGTGTGCATGGAGGACACTCAGCATTGATGTCTGCCCTACATGGATCTGTCGAAGCAAGTCCACAGACTCCACACTCAGGGCAGCAGGGGACACAGGGGCAGGGGGTGTGGTGCCTGGCACAAAGGAGACATGCTTCTGAACACAGGAGCCTCCACGGACCTCTGGGATGGGAGCCGATGGGAGGGTGGTGATGGTGGTGGTGGTGGTGGTGGCAGGGACAGCCTCACTAGCTGGGGTTTGGTGGCTGCTGACATCCGCCTCCACAAGGGAGTCATCCTCCGAGCTGCTGTGGCCCTCAGCTGGGGTGGATAGTGCTGAGGACTCCTCGGTGTGGCTCCACTAGCCCTCCGTGCCACTGGGTCCCTCCAACTCCTCGCTTTCTGTCCCAGTCTGGCTCAGTGGCTCCTCCTGGTCTGTGGAGCTGTCCCCTCCTGTGGCTGTGGATGTATCTGGATAGAATTAGGAAAAAAAGAACAACATCAGTCACCTGCACTGACCGCACACACCACAGTGAGTACAGCACATCACAGAGCAAGCCCTGGCATCATCAGCTGAACACTGCTCAAAGTGCTCACACTGTTTTGAATAAGCCAATTGTCAGTGTCACCATCAACCATGGCACTCATATCCCTCCTGGACTTGCACCCATATGTCTGTTGCATGTTGGATGCTAATACCCCAATGTGCAGACATGCACCACCTACACATTTGTTGGACATGCAAGTGAACATGTAGGAGTATGTTACTATACACACATCACATCTCTTGCCACTGACTCAGTACAGGTGTCAGGAAGAAGGGATGGCCAGAGTCTCATTTCACATTCTTGTGATGCATACCATTAACACACACTATGATGTTCTCATTTCCTGATATTCAATGCCACAATGGGGTGCATGGAGCACATTTGAGCCCAATGCAGGATCACTCATAGAAAGTTAAATGCCATGGCACAGGCAGGCCTGGAAAGTCAGTCATCACTGTCTCCTGTCACAGGGGCAGGGCATCCAGACAACAACAGTATGCACTGTCACAATCATAGGTCATGGGTAAAGCAAACTCTGAAGCTGACAAGTGCACTTGTCCATCCCCTGAAAACAACATATCCCAGACCCAGATGACCCACATCATACAAAACAGACATATGAGTCTCTGTGAACATAACTCCCTGTACATGAGCACATCACAGTCTGATGTGCATGAAACACAGTTGCCTGAAGTTCACAGTTGCATACACCATAGTGCACTGTCAAGTGATCACACACCTATATGTCACACAGGTCTTGTCTCTTATAGTCACATCTCAGATGTCCTGCTGACCATCAAACTCATGAACACCCCAGTTGTCCTGAAAAGGAAGCCACACCACAATGACACAGAGGCAGACACCTGAAGGCACATGTCACTAAGCACAACCTGTAAGTTGATACACAGGAGTGGGATTACAGAGTGTTTCTAAATGCTCGTGAGTAGGCATGACTGCCCAGGTCTACGTGAAACAGTGTAAAGCCCTGGACAGTAGTCAGGTGGCTAAGCAAGTGTGACACACTTGATATACATACTCCAGAGGCCCAAAATTTGGAGACCCCTGCTGCATGGGTGTGTTTGAAATACCCCAGGCACATGTGGCGAGTCCGACCAGCAATTGGAACACATATCAAGGGCACACACAGATCACATGTCAGATCTATGGCATTGTGTAAACAATTGACCCACCCATGAAACACACAACAGAATCACGGTAACAGATGCTGTCCGGAACCTGAAGCATAGCTGACTGCAGGGACACAGTGCCCTAGTGACACAAGCCACAGACTGTAGGGTCCACACCTGTGGATCAGATGAGGAGGGTGCATCACACAATTGAGGGACATGAGTCCTGGACTACAAGACCTACATAATGTGGAAATGTGACCAGGCCAAAAGGCTGCAATTAGCATGTCAGACAAGGTACACAGATTAGGCACGGACTTACCCCCTCCTTGCTGCTGTCTGGCCTTCAGCTGTCCATCCAGGTCCGGGAAGACCACCGCCAGAATCCTGAGCATGTGGTGGGTCAGGGTCTAGTGTCCGCACCTCCTGCTCGGAGGTGACAGCTTCAGCTGGACCCTTTGCGATCCTCCGGGTCCAGCCCGAAGGTCCTGCCACCTCTTCTGGCAGTTGCGGATCCGGTGCTTGTAGACCCCCACTGATCGAACTGCCCGGGCGATGGTCAGCCAGATCTCCTGCTTCTGGTAGGCATCAACCTGTGAGGATGACAAAGTTAAAAGTCCTTTAACACACATGCCCCATGTTTGTGCTGTACACAGTTGGATATGGAAAATGAGTTACACAGGTAGTGCACCCATGGAAATGGACAAATGCCCTGCATGTCTGACATGTTAACATTGCCTGGAAAGTTGAAGCTTGCACAAATGCACTTTTGCTGCTGAACACCTGTTCATTACATGTACCTTCACACTTTGGTGGTTGAAAGTACTCAGTGAGTACGCTTCCCACTGGTGTACACACTGCTAGTACTGCTATTCAAACAACATGCACAATTAGGAAGGCAGTGGACTGCACACTCACCTGCTCCCCTGGTTTCCCATACAGCTTGCAGTACTGTGGAAGGAGCCCGTCCAGCAGGGCCTGGTTCTCCTCCTCAGTAAAGGCAGGGGCCCTCTCCAGAGTACATGCCATAGCAGTAGCCAGAGGATGCAGAGACAGCAGCAGTGTTAGCAGAGATGTGGTCCAGTAGCATTTAGTGCAGGCAAGTGAGCTCCCTGGAGGCCAGCCATCCTTATATCTGTGCTGCAGAGGCAGAATCTGTGCCATGTGTCCCAAGTGATAGGTCCAACACGGTTGCATTCTATGAATCTGGCCAATCCATGGAATTGTACGACTCATACACGTCTTCCGCATCGTTCAAATCTTCACCTTCATAAAACCCTAAAAATTGCTACATTGTTGTAGGCATCCAACTGAATTTCTAGCGCACAACTCGTACAAGTTTTGAATCCGCATCCGTCTCCATGACAGTCCAGAGCCAATGGGTGCGCATGGCTCGGTCAACTGACTGTACAACGCGTAGTTGGAAAATCCACACGCACACGTCTCTATACGATTCAATGGCCAAGGCGTGCACAGGGCTCGGTCCATGCCTGCACGACACGTATGCATGATAGTCACCCGCATCGGTTCTCATTACAGTCAATGGCTAAGCGTACGCGCGGCTCGATCCATGCCTGTACGACACGTATGCATGATAGTTACCCGCATCGGTTCTCATTGCAGTCAATGGCTAAGCATACACACGGCTTGGTCCACAACTGTGCAATGTGTACACATGATAGTCATCCGCATCGGTTCTCATTGCAGTCAATGGCTAAGCGTACGCACGGCTCGGTCCATGCCTGCACGACGCGTATGCATGAAAGTCACCCAGATCAGTTCTCATTGCAGTCAATGGCTAAGCGTACACACGGCTCGGTCCATGCCTGCACGACGCGTATGCATGATAGTCACCCGCATCGGTTCTCATTGCAGTCAATGGCTAAGCATATGCATGGCTCGGTCCATGCCTGCATGACACGTATGCATGATAGTCACCCGCATCGGTTCTCATTGCAGTCAATGGCTAAGCGTACGCACGGCTCGGTCCAGAACTGTGCAATGCTTATGCATGATAGTCAACCGCATTGGTTTACATTGCAGTTAATGGCTAAGCGTGCGCACGGCTCGGTCCTGAACTGTGCAATGCGTCTCTATAGAAGTCACCAGTGTCGGTTGACATTGGTGTGACTTTTTGACGGCTTCCACACACAATTACTTGCCAGGGACTCAGGTGCCCACCTACCACACTACAGCATGTGCCACACTGTGTCCCATGGCATGTAAGGCTGCATTACCTGTGTGTGTAGGGGGGGCAACATTTGGTTTGTTGTGTGGCACTTTGGTGCATCCACTCCCAGGCTGTGCACATGTTCATGGGGACAGAATCCTTTGTGTGTTGTGCATATTACCACTGTGATGTGCAACTGTACAGTTATGGGCATGAGTCATGGGCACAGTTGCAGGTTGGATATGTTTAGGACATGTCACATACACCCTGAGTCCTGGGTGTGATGGTATGTACGTCACAGTGAGACCCATAGCCACAATTCTGATGTACACCCACAGTCTGTGTGCATGCTGTGTCTCAGATGTGTCTGATCAAATGTGCCCAATGGGAGACAGTCTCCACATCCATGTGGTTTGTGCATCAACATTGATGTTGTGTGTGTGTCTACGAGACGTCCATATAGGGCCTGCAGAGACAACAGTGGCCACTACCTGTGGGACTCATGGTTGTTTTGTGGCGTGTACATGATACGCCATGTCATACCAGTGTCCATGTGGCAATACAGGGACCCTGGGTATCTGCATGTCAAAGAACTGTGATGCCTGGGAGACATCAGGCATCACTTGTCACTATGGTGTGTGTTTGGAACATGACAGCAGTACATAGGTACTGTGACATAGCCCAATGATTGGCCATTGCACTACATGTAACTTATGTAGACATGTGGACTTGAGATGTGAGGTGATGGGCATGTAGGTGACATATGTGTCCATACCCAACAGCACACACCTCAGTACATTGTGTATTGTCATGATGTATCATGTGATATTTTGCTTGGTCATAGCCACATGGGTGGATGAATCGACAATCTTCCTTTGTTCATCTCTGTACTGCAGGGCACCAGCTGTCCATAGACCGTTCCCAGACCTTGAAACCATGCAGGAACGCGACTGCATCCGACGGTACCGCTTCACCAGGCGACTGATTGAGGAGTTGGCGGAGCAGTTGGCGCCGGACATACCCTACAGCACTGACCCCAGAGGTGAAGGTGATGGCAGCCCTGTTCTTCTTTGCTACTGGTACCTTCCAGTACACTGGGGCTACTGCTGGTGGTATGTCGCAAACTATGTTCAGTCATGTGCTACGTGATGTCTTGGAGGGGATGTTGCATTTCCTTGACCTATACATCAAGTTTCCTAGCCCAGGTAAACTCACTGACATAAAGGATGCTTTTTATACACTGGGGAGGATGCCGGCCGAATGTGATGGTACACATGTGGCCCTGGTACCACCATGGGCACATGAGCAGGCATACTGGAACAGGAAACATTTCCACTCCATCAATGCTCTGGTGGTATGTCTTGCAGACATGTGTATAACACATGTGTGTGCACGTTTCCCCGGTTCTGTGCACGATGCCTACATCATGAGGAGTAGTCGCATTGCAACGCTGATGTCACAGATGCCAAACCAGCGTGCCTGGCTTGTCGGTGTGTACTGTCAGGGTTTAATTGCCGGTTACGCGCTGACTGCCCTGAGCGCGCAAAACCGGAAATAGAGATCCATTCACGAACTACATTTCCCGGCATGCAAAGCGAATCACGTTATACATGATTCGATCATCACAACGGTCACAGGTAAAAGACGGCTGCAACTTGCGAATGATGCCGATTATTCCAGATAAGAAGCCTTCACGGAATCTCCTCCGGACTTCAGATTCTTCCGGGCGGGAAGGGTGCGGTGAGCACCTTTCCTTTTGTACCGTCATTACTGAGAGGGGTTACGAAGTGCTCGTTTCTCGTTGCCTCATTCATTTGCATTTTCCCCTGTTGGCTGAGATCGGCAGTTAGCGGTATCTTGCAGGGGAAATCTTACAGCCCGTTCGGGCTTGCTTTTGTTTCCTTCGTTGGCAGAGACAGCTGTCTCTGACGAGGAAGACTCCGGATTCACACGTGTTGTGGATATTCTTTGCATACCTTCTCCGTTGGCTGAGACCGACTTTCAGTAGTCTCTTTGCGGAGAGAGGTGTTTTGTGAACATGACTCCAGGTAATAAACTCACGATGTATTGATTCATGACCTGATGCCAGGAATCATCCTTGTTTGTTTAACTTTGTGCCAAGATAACAGTGTTGGATTTTGAGCATGAAAACTTTATTGTTCTTCATCGTGCCAGAAGGCGGTGGGAGCATTGAATCTATAGTAGCCCAGTGTTTTCTGTACAGACAATTACTTTGGATAAAATACAAGACTGTGATTGTATTCAAGGCCATGTTATCTTCTTTGCTCAACCAGAACTTTTTGTTTTCTGTTTTATTTCCCAGTAGAGAGAATCCTTAAGGGTGTACAGGCTGATACTGCCATTTGCATATACTGTCGCTCCCACATGTATTCTTAGGTAGGTGTTGGGAGGGGATGCATCACAAGCTGTGCTAGAAATAGAACAATATATAACTGGTTTACCATGTCTGTTCTCTTTCCTTCTTAGTCTCATGTTGGGAATGTGCATCCACCCTACTCTCTTCTGGCATCAAATCTAACGCTATCTTCTTTTTCTTGTGAGACATGGCATTATTGGAATGGCAGGAGTGATGGGCAACAGGTCCCCTATGGGTGGGGGTGGCAGGAGTGCTGGGCAACAGGTCCCTTATGAGTGGGGGTGGCAGGACTGATGGGCAACATAAGCCCTATGGGTGGGGGTGGCAGGAGTGCTGGGCAACAGGTCCCCTATGGGTGGGGGTGGCAGTAGTGATGGGCAACATAGTCCCTAGGGGTGGGGTGGCAGTAGTGATGGGCAACAGGTTCACTATGGGTGGGGGGCAGAAGTGATGGGCAACAGGTCCCCTATGGGTGGGGGTGGCAGGAGGGATGGGTAACATAAGCCCTATGGGTGGGGGTGGCAGGAGTGATGGGCAACATAGTCCTTATGGGTGGGGGTGGCAGTAATGATGGGCAACAGGTCCCCTATGGATGGGGGTGGCAGGAGTGATGGGCAACATCAGCCCTATGGGTGGGGGTGGCAGGAGTGCTGGGCAACAGGTCCCCTATGGGTAGGGGTGGCAAGAGTGATGGGCAACATAAGCTCTATGGGTGGGGGTGGCAGGAGTGATGGGCAACAGGTCCCCTATGGGTGGGGTGGCAGTAGTGATGGGAAACAGGTCCCCTATGGGTGGGGGTGTCAGGAGTGATGGGCAACATAAACCCTATGGGTGGGGGTGGCAGGAGTGCTGGGCAACAGGTCCCCTATGGGTAGGGGTGGCAGTAGTGATGGGCAACATAAGCCCTATGGGTAGGGGTGACAGTAGTGCTGGGCAACAGGTCCTCTATGAGTGGGGGTGGCAGGAGTGATGGGCATCATAAGCCCAATGGGTGGGGGTGGCAGTTGTGATGGGCAACATAAGCCCTATGGGTGGGGGTAGCAGGAGAGCTGGGCAACATAGTCCCATAGGGTGGGGGTGGCAGGAGTGCTGGGCAACAGGTCCCCTATGGGTGGGGGTGGCAGTAGTGATGGGCAACATAGTCCCTATGGGTGGGGGTGGCAGTAGTGATGGGCAACAGGTTCCCTATGAGTGGGGGTGGCATTAGTGATGGGCAACATAGTCCCTATGGGTGGGGTGGCAGGAGTGATGGGCAACAGGTCCCCTATGGGTGGGGGTTGCAGTAGTGATGGGCAACAGGTCCCCTATGGGTGGGGGTGGCAGGAGTGATGGGTGACATAAGCCCTATATGTGGGGGTGGCAGTAGTGATGGGCAACAGGTCCCCTATGGCTGGGGGTGGCAGGGGTGATGGGCAACATAAGCCCTATGAGTGGGAGTGGCAGGAGTGATGGGCAACAGGTCCCCTATGGGTAGGGGTGGCATTAGTGATGGGCAACAGGTCCCCTATGGGTGGGGGTGGCAGGAGTGATGGGCAACATAAGCCCTATGGGTGGGGTGGCAGTAGTGATGGGCAACATAAGCCCTAAGGGTGGGGGTGGCAGGAGTGCTGGGCAACAGGTCCACTATGAGTAGGGGTGGCAGGAGTGATGGGCAACATAAGCCCTATGGCTGGGGGTGGCAATAGGGATGGGCAACATAAACCCTATGGGTGGGGGTGGCAGGAGTGATGGGCAACAGGTTCCCTATGGGTGGGGGTGGCAGTAGTGATGGGCAAGAGGTCCACTATGATTGGGGGTGTCAGGAGTGATGGCCAACATAGTCCCTATGGGTGGGGGTGGCAGTAGTGATGGGCAACATAAGCCCTATGGGTGGGGGTGGCAGTAGTGCTGGGCAACAGGTCCACTATGAGTGGGGGTGGCAATAGTGATGGGCAACATAGTCCCTATGGGTGGGGGTGGCAGTAGTGATGGTCAACATGAGCCCTATGGGTGGGGGGTGGAAGTGGGGCTGGCCATACAACCCCTATGGTGGCCTATTGTTAGTGGCCAGGATATGGATCCCCTGTGTGTGTGTGATAGTTTGAGGGTACGTGTTGTTTGTTTGTGTTGTGGGTGTCTGACTTACCGTCTGCGCCGTCCCCATCTGTTCCTGATCCGGTCATAGATGTAGAATACTGGTATGACCTGCGCGATGGGATTCATGATGTATTCGTCTCGTACACGCTGCTTGTTGCTCCGTCTCGTACCCGTTGCAACCTGGTCTGTCTCGTAGCCATGGATTGAGTTATGGCGCGAATCGTACCTGATATGCTTCTTTTCCGGATGCTGTTACGTGTCGTACGTGGCGACCCGTCCGGTGCGTAGGAAGTATGCATCGTACTTGTCTGGGCGGAAACTGCTATGGATACTGCTTCCAGGCGACTCGGTTGGGCGTTAGGAGTTACGGCTCGGACGGAGAATGAAGTTTGAATCACAGCCTACGTGTCGGTCGGAGTTTTGGCAGTTATGCGCATCATACTTCATGAACAGGACGGACCGGCTCCGGGTACGGGTCGGTCGCAAGGTAAGGCTATGGACAGCTCTCGGAGAGCTGTCCGACCCGGATCGGAATCGACCCCTAAGTGATGTGTGTAACAGAGCCTTATTTACAAGGTGGCGTTAAGCCACTTTGTAAATATGGCGAAGGGCATAGCACCACCAGAACATTGCTAAAAGTGACGTTCTGGTGGCACCATCTCTTTGTAAATATACCCCCCGGTCTCCTGCCCCAGCGTCTATACAAGGCTTCCATGAACAAGCTTATTTGGGCACGTGTTTGGAGGGGTGGTTATCTATCTTTATCAAACACTAAAGCAACCTGGAGGCCACCATACTGTACCTTGGCTGCACTGCAGCCCACCTGGTCTCTATAAAGGTCTGAAACTCATGCAGAAAGCTACTGACCTGAATCTGGTAAACTGTTACATTAATGCAGTTAAATAACCCAAACTGGAGATAGTCAGAAAGCTGCTTCACAGCCTTGAGTTGCTTATTCTGGAATATCCTTGGCATGAAATTATTTTTGTAGCTTACTTTAACACCCGTGGCCTGGTAGTCCAACCTGACAGCCACACTCAGGAGAGTGGGGGGTGAGGGCTGCTCTATAGAGGAGTTTCTTTCAACTTGAAAACTGACATCAGCACAACTGGCGACCGAAGCAAAAGATAAGTAATGGTCTTTTTCACTGACCTGTAAAGGCAAATCAACAATTGACTATGCCTTTCTCTCTGAGGGCCTAACTACACAGCTTGCAAATTTCGAAATAGCTGAAAGCTCAGAAAGTGACCATAATCACTTAAAATGCACAATGAACCTTGTTTTCCAACCTATGGTGAACAGCAACCACGTGGACACATCGACAGGGGAAGAAAATGTGAATTTAATAAAAAAGCGTAATGTGGAGATAAGGTCATACAGATATGGTGGTCGCCTGGCTAAGAAAACAGGAGCCTGCCTTCAGTCTGAGTCCATAGGTGGCCAAGTTGCATGGAGGGCCTCAGATCTCTCTTGTTGGGACACAGGCCTAGGCCCTACTTTCAACAAGCGGGGTCAGGAGAGAAGCATCTCAGTATGAGAAAGCCATCATCAGCACAAGAAAAGCTCTCCATAATGCTCAGCAGGTCGATAAGACAAAAACCTTTAACAGTTGCAGCGGCGGCAATGAAACTTAGGAGATAAACCCATAAAGAAACAGTTTGGGAACAGAAGGAGGAAAGGAACCAAATAGAATGGGCTACCATCTTTCAGGTGCTAAAGGATCCAAACCATAGACGTTCCTGGGACCATATTATTAAATGAAAAAACAAAAATGAATCAAGGGATAACTGCATCTTAGAAGCAGCATGGGTCAGGCATGTCTCTGATCTATATGGAGACAATCAGGCAGCACATCACCCTATCAGCTACTTCGTAGCATCGGACCGCAAGGAAATTTCCATCTTTGCTCCCTCTTATGGAAAGTGACCCACCCAGCTATAAAACAGAATGGGTTCAAGGTGTGATCTGGACAATCCTTCTGACAGAATCTGAAGTGCCGCAGTAGAACCAACAACCAACAAGAAGGTTGAGAGCATTAGTAGACACATGAGAAAGCTCTTGAGTATGGCCACCACACCTTCTCAAGTGCTCTAGATTGAGTTTTAGAACAAATCCTGTGCAGCTCATGCAGGAACAACCATGATACGCACATCGCTCCAGATTAAGCCTGGAACTGGGGCTTGAGTCCCAGTCACTCAATTGTCAAATCTCTATGCTGAAATGTTATACTAGGACTAGGAACGCCCAACAAATGTACTAAAGGGCCTACTTTATTAAACATGCCTTTGAATCTCCAGGTAATCCCTTGTTCAGCCAAGTAAGGAATGCCATGATGACTCTCCAGATTCAAGAAACAACCCTACAAGCAGGGGCTGTCCCATTTTCTGCCAGGAGGAAAAAGAAAATTAGCAATTGAAGGAGACCTCAAGGGAGCAGGGCCTACTCTTGGTGCTGGTTCAACCTCTAAACAACAATTACCTTGCTGTGAAGTCACATTCTTATCTTCTGGAATTCATGAATGGGAAACATGCAGACAGATTCTGTGCATGCAACTGCTGATACTGCCAGTAAAATAATGTAATCCAGTCTGGGCAGGTTGTGGAGTCACAAGGGGCTGTAGGCTATGCAACTATATACATGAGCCATCTGTTATGGAACTGTTTCGCTTTAGCTCATCAGAGGAGACTATTGATCAAACCAGTCTTCCTGGTCTTAGGGGCCCATACTTGTCAAGAAGTGTCTTCAATTTGTTTTACGAACATTGCTTCTTGGACACTGAGGAGATGGGCCAAATTCATCAAAATACTCAGGCTGCAGCTCAACCCACCCACAGTGGGTGCTCACAAGCAAAGGCAATAATTAATGACCAAATAGGCTCCCCAAGCACTCTTTGACAAGAGTTAAACTGCCTGCCTCCAGCACTTGGGGGCTGGTTTCTTACTTTTAGCACTGAATTGTTCTAGAATGGACTGACTGCTCACCTTATCATACTGTGGTAAATTTAAATTACCTAGACTTAATTTATGCGGTAAAAATCAATAAGAATAACTCAGTAAAAATAAGAGGCAGAATCCGTGGTATTTGAGGTTATAAAAGGGAATTTATTCCTTACAAAGGAATGATGGTTCGAACCAGGCAATCGAGTTCCGTCACCACGAAGGTTCAGGAAGGGATCAGCAATACATTATTGACAGGTTATCATATTTATAGAAAAATGCATTACAGTAAAGACATATGCAGAAGGCGTTACAGCTGAGAAGAGAGATAAGAATACACATACGTAATGAAAAAGGCGTTACAATAGGCGTGCATAAAGGCGTATACTAGAAACGTCATTATGATGATGACACAAGTGGGTGGATCCATAAGAGAATCCTGCAAAGTCAGCAGAAATACATGGCAGAGATGCGCGCACAGCCGCATGACGTGTGATTGACGTGTAACTAGAGGGTGAAGGGAACTTGACATTTAGCCCTACATGAGGAGACAGAAGTCTGGGATGTCAGGACAACCTAATCCCAAATCGTATCTAATATCTTGTGTTTAAGGAACTATATTATCTAGAAGGAAAGGTCTTTCGGACAGAGCCTATTCTATACTGACTGCTAGTGCGTGTACAAGCGTCTAAGTGTCTACATGAGATGCGAGGGGGCATGGGCCTATCATAGTAACGAAAGTCATGAATTACTTGCACGGAGACAGTAAGGCCGGGCCCTTTGCTCTGCAGCTGGAGGGATGTTTACCTAAGCTACTAGACAGGAATGCATTTCTCGAGGAGCGGAGCAGATAACTTGAAGGCTGAATACAGTTTTGGCAGGCAACAGGCCGGGCTAGGCACCGTTAGCCGTGCAGGGAGTAAGACAAAGGTCATTGATACAGATGCAGGTCCAGGCTGGAGCATTCAGAGGCAGAAGGCAGGAAAAGGCTCGATGGCAGAATTCAGGGCCTACCTTGCCAGAGCTGGAAAACGTGAAAAGTATACCATATAAAGACGGTGGCAAGGCATACTTAGGAACGGAATATCTGACCCATTCATGGCAGATCTGAAAGAGGACATATTAACGTTGGACACAATTGTATTTGCGTCTTCATAGCTTGAAATGGAGGGAACATACAGGTACTTGTAGCATGTACATGGAGCCGTTGGGGTCTAGATAGGGGACACAATTGTTCATAAAAATTCATATTTCCTCATTCCCTCCTTGTCCCCTACGGACCCTTCATGAAATATCGATCTTCAGGAATCCATCAATCTGTTCATGTAACATCATTTGCTCTTCTTTCTTCTTCCGGGATTTTGAATGAAAACTTGAACGTGGAATACACGATGTGGCACACAGGCCGCAAATCGCTGGTCCACATTGTAGACACAGGCAACAACTGAATACTATGAGAAGGCCAATACCTAGGAAGGATAGGACTTTCCATCCCCAGGCTGACAACACGCTCCAGAACCAACCGGACCATGTCCAGGTGCCTGGATTCTGATGTATCTGGTTTGCAATCTTGTGAAGACGAGTTATGGCTTTATATACGGATGGCGCGTTTTCTGGAATGAAAACACAGCAACTTGATCCGATGACCCTACAGGCTCCGCCCCTATCGGCTAGGATGACGTCAAGGACAAGACGATTTTGGAGAACAACAATCCGCATCGCAGACTGCTCCTCTGTTAAGTTGCCTAGGGCGGAAGTAGTTTCATTCACTACTGCTTCAAGGGTTCTGGTTAATCTACGTATCAGTTTACTATTTGAGACCACACCTATGTAAGGAAAGAGACCTTTATTGAAGTCTGTATATTGTTCCCATGCTGTTTCAGTGTAGTCAACAATCGGGATATCTCTCTGGGGTCTATGGTGTACTAGATTAGTATTTCTATGATAATCAGGAGGGGCTAGAAAAACAGGTGGCAGAAGGAATGCAATGTAACAGGTACCATCCCAATCTAGAGGTAAACGTATATATGCGGTATGACCACATATGAAGTAGGAATGACGGGAAGCTCTAAATGTAGACTTGCCTTTATCACTGAATTCGATCATAGTAGTACATTTACTATGACCCAGGTGTACTGAACCATTCTTTCTTACACATAATTCACCTTTGACTGGAAATACTGACATAGCAGGCAAGACTAGTGCAGCTTCAGATTCAACATTCAGAATCATGAGGTTAAGTGTAAAATTACCTAATCCATATACTTCATTTTCTAGATCAGTTCCTGTTCTTTTGGGAAGTCCCTCCTTGTTAGGGTAACAGGCTTTAAGCAAAACTAAGTTCAGGTTTCCCCATACCCAGTTGCTCTGATAAACTACAGTGTTTGAATCTAAAGAGTTAATCAAACTAAACCATGCTCCACAGGAACCATTGTGTGTGAACGGGTACGGAAAGAGAGGCAGAACTCCTTTGTATTTCTGATAGGGAGGGAGTCGGCCACATATCCAACAATTTGTAGCATTGCTGGTCTGATGGGAATGATGTAACATACTAATGAATGTGTTGTTGCGCAGCGCAAATCTATAGGACAACTCATGTGGAGGTAATTCACTAAAAGAATGTTCGGCAGTAACATTGTAAACAGAATGAGCACGCTTAAAAATAGGATAGTACATGTGCAACAGTATACTTGCAGCAATAATAAAAAGACTTATAAAAAACATAATCAACAATGTCACTATACAGTGACTATGAAGTGATTTACAGTATGCATGTTTCCTGAGCTGTTTCTGTCTATTTCTCTCTCTAATTCGGTCTAGAGGATACATGTCAGAGACTTATTCAACCGATTCACCTTGGAGAGGACTTAAACAATCGAATTGTCTGACTTGCTAGACCTTAGTTTCAGTTTATAGTTTTGAGATTCGGTCTTTTCAACCAGGGGGAGTTTTGAATCAGTCTGTGGAAGGGGGCAGGGCTGAGAGTTCAAATCAGATGGTAGTCCATGAAATTTCTTGATATGGCTCGAGTGTAACCAACCCTTGCGACCCTCGACCTTCACTGCTGTCCTCGTGGTTAGAAGTACCAGCTTTGGCGTTTGCCAGCGAGGCTCCAACGGGCTCCTCCTGTCGAAGTTTCTTATGAAGACCAAGTCTCCAGGAACCACTTCATGGGGCTTCACCTCGGTGTTGTCGGGAAAGGCTGCAGCTACCTGTGAACGGCAAGATTGTAGTGCAGACATCAAGGAAGCAAGGTAATCTGTCAGCATATTACAATCAACATCAGTGATTTTACGAGGTATAGGCGTCCCCCACATATTTGGTGGCCTACCGAAGACCACCTCGTACGGGGATAGCCCTGTGCGAGAATGTGCTACCATTCTCATGTAAAAGAGTGCAACTGGCAAGGCTATTATCCAGTCTACGCCTTTCTCTCTACAGACTTTGGAAAGTCGAATTTTCAGGGTCTGATTATGACGTTCCACGAGACCTGCTGCCTCGGGATGTCGGACACAGTGGAATTTCCATTGATAGCCTAACAAGAGTGAAATGTGTTTCATTAGCTCGGATGAGAACGGCTGGCCATTATCTGAGTACACGATACGAGGCAAACCATACCGTGGGAAGAATTCACGAACTAACTGCTTGGCAGTAGTCGGGGCAGTGTAATCTGAGACGGGATATGCCTCTGTCCAACGGGAAAGAGCGCATACAACTACGAGGACATATTTGAATCCTCGACATCGTTCCATCTGGATATAATCCATCTGGAGGACTTCAAAAGGGTGATCGGGAGGTTGAAATCCACCCTGCTCTACAGGTACGCCTTTACCTGGATTGAACTGACAACAAATCATACAAGTTCGGACTTTCTGTTTGGCTGCAGCTCGTAAGTGTTTGTTGAACCAAATGTGTTGAATACTGTCTAACATAGCTTTTTCTCCTAGATGTGCTGGACTATGTATTGTGTTAATGATAACTTGAACCATTGAGTCGGGGAGAAACCATATATATTTTCCCTTCGTCATCCATCCCTGATCTGTTTGGATCCCTCCTAATTCAGTCCATTTCTTTATTTCCTCTGGTGTAGCATGTGTCTGTATGTCAATCACCTCAAGGGCGGGATCCCTAACTGTCATGCAGTGTGTCGGCGTCGGTACTATTGTTTTTGTCAAGTCAGTTGCGTGATTCCTATTCTGTGCTGTTTGCTTAGCTGTTCGGTCTGCTAGGTCGTTACCCTGGGAAATAATATCGGTGACTTTTGTATGGGCTTTGCACTTCATGATAGATATTGAAGTAGGTAGATGTATTGCATCTAACAAAGCTTGAATGAGGGGACCGTGTTGAATGTTGGCACCGTGAGAAGTCAAATAACCTCTCTCTCGCCAAAGGACTCCGAAGTCGTGTACAACTCCGAATGCATAACGTGAATCTGTGTATATGTGAACTTTTCTATTCTTGGCTTGAATACAGGCTTGTGTCAGAGCAATAAGCTCTGCTGCTTGAGCTGATAATGTGTCAATACAATTTGTTTCAATGACTTCGGTGTCTGTCGTGACTGCATAAGCGGCCACTAACTCTCCTGTACTTGTTTTCATACATGAACCATCTACATAAAATGTCAGGTCTGGGTCTGGTAATGGGACGTCTGTCAAGTCTTGTCTGGGTTTTGTCGTAATAGTAATGACTTCGATGCAATCATGTGCCAGTGGGTCTGTTCCACTTAATGGCAAAAGTGTGGCAGGATTTAATGTACTACAATGTCTGATTTCTATGTGTGGCTGAAACAATGTTAGTTCGTAACCTGTCAGTCGTGCTATAGTCAAGTGTTGTGTTTGTGTCCGGTTCAAGAGAACCTCTACTGCATGTGGTACTTGTACTGTCAATTGATGTCCTAATACTATGGAATCGCTTTGTCTGATCGCTAAAGCTGTCGCTGCGACTGATTTCAGGCACGCAGGAAGAGCTTGAGCTACGGGATCTAATGTGCTAGAAAAGTAAGCACATGGTTTGTGTGATCCTGCTTGTTCCTGAGTGAGTACTGATAAAGCAGTACCTTCACGTTCTGTAACAAAGAGTGTAAAAGGCTTACTGTAACATGGTGTCGCTAAAACAGGTGCTTGGCATAAAGCTTTCTTTAAGTCTTCAAAAGCGTGTGTATGTTCTGAAGTCCAAGGGAGGACAGTCGATGTCGCTGCCTCCTGGGTTGTCAACTGAATGAGTGGTTTTGCTAGAAATGCATATTGGGGAATCCACTGCCTACAGTACGAAGTGAGGCCTATGAAGGCCCGTACCTCCTTTTGTGTCTTGGGTGGTGGCATGTTTACAATTAACTGGATGCGGTCAGGTGTGAGCTGTCTCCCCCCCTTGGACAGCAAGTGCCCAAGGTACACAACTTGCTGGGCACAGAATTGCAGCTTCGAAGGGGACACCTTGTGCCCCTTGTCGGCCAGAAAATGTAAAACCGTCAGTGATGCTTTTTCACATTCGGGTTCGCTTCGGGCGGTGATCAGCAGATCATCGACATACTGAAGCAGTGCAGTGTTAACTGGCATATGGATACTGTCAAGTTGTCTTTTCAGTGCTTGGCTGTAGATGCTAGGACTTTCTGTAAATCCTTGAGGTGCGCGTGCGAATTTAAAACTTCGTCCATTTAAACTAAATCCGAACAAATATTGGCTTTCCGGATCGATTGGGACGCTGAAGAAGGCGTTCTTGAGGTCAATTACAGTAAAGAACGTTGCTTCTGAATCAATGGCTATCAGTAATGAAGAGATATCTGGGACCACGGGATATTGTGGTACAATGCATTTATTCAATTTGCGCAGATCAATAACTAATCGATATACTGGAGGTGCTTTTGGATCAGTTCGTTTAAGAATCGGAATGATCGGAGAATTACATACATTGGAGTCGGTTTCTACAACCACTCCTTGTGCAATGAGCTCGTCAATGATTTGCAGTAAAGCCACTACAGCATCTGGAGGTAACTTGTATTGTCGCATTCGTGGTAATACCACTCCTGCTTTGAGTGTGACTCGATATGGTGTAATGTGCATACAACCTACATCAGTGGGGCCTTTTGCCCATAAATGTGCAGGTAGATTCTGTAACCGGTGATCCATGTCTCTTGACACGTAGTGACCTTTAAAGTCACGCAAAAATAGTCGTACTCCGTCCGGAGAACAACATATTATAGCTCCTAGAGCTTTCAATGTTTTTATACCTAACAAGTTTTCTGGGCATGATTTTGTAAGCAATAGATCTGTAGTCCGTGTCAATGGACCAACTGTAAATGCAAGCGGTTGCGATACTTCGTTAATAGTAGGCTTTCCTGAGAAACCAAGGGAAATATTTTGTGAGCCTGAGAGGGGTGCCCCTGGGACTTCGTCGTGACTTATAGTTGTTCTGCTTGCCCCTGTATCAAGTAGAAACTTTCTGTCTTTCCCTAATACTTGACTCTGTACATAAGGACCCTCTTGATCTACAGGAACCTCAATAAGGGGTAAGCCAACTTCCCTCTCTAGGCTATTTCATGTGTAGCGCTGATAATCTGGATAGTCATTTTGTGCATACTGGTACATCTGTTGTGTCGTGTTTTGTGTTGTGGCAATAGGCTGTGGCTGTGGTACCACTACGGTCTGTTGTGGAACCGGCATAGGCTGTACATGTTGAGGTGCTTGTTGTTGGATCTGATCCTGTCTAGGCGGACGTGGTCTCTCCTTGGTCTTACCCGTAGAGATATTATGTTTCAGAACTGCACAATCGTTTATATAATGACCTGGCTGTTTACAATAGTTGCATGTCCCTTTAACAGGAGCCGCTGAATTACTGGACTGTGTCGCACCCTTTTTATGACCGTCAGCTGGAACTGACTGAGCGACGAGCATTTTCATTTTCGTGTCTTTCATACGTCTTTGTTCGTGTTCTTGTTCTTCTCTAATTCTATTTTGGTGATACTGTAACATTTGTAACATTTGTGAAGGAGTGTTAGCTTGCCAAGTGCTCTCAACTTTCAATACTCTGTTTTTAACCTGTGGCAGGGAATTCTCGACTAGTTTTGTTACAAAAAGATGTGGATATGAATCGCTACTTGCTTTCAGGCCGCTATTAATACCAAAACATTTTTCAAATCGGGAATAAAAATCACTAGTGTCTTCATCGGGTTTCTGTTTACAAGCGGAGATTGCTCCCCAGTCTTCCTTTTTCGTAGTTATTAAACGTGGCAATACTTGTACTAATAATCCTGGTAATGCTTTAGTTTTGTCCCCAAGCCCTACGCCTGCAGTTCGGGCATTTTCTTCGTTTTCTAATACTGTCCAATCAATCTTTTGGTCTCCCACTTCCCACTCTTTTTCTTTGAGTTTCTCGTAAATACCGGCAGGCAGTAATACTTTCAATATTTTCATAATGTCAGGATAGGTATAATCACCCATGAGTAACCTGTCCTTTAGTTCACGGTGAAAACCTGCTGGATCTTTGTCATGGCTGGGCACTAATTTTTTCATTTCCAATAGTTCTATTTTAGTTATGGGCGTGTACACAAACACGCGTCTAAAAGTATTATCATCATTCCTAACTGGGTGTACTTCGCGTAAGGGATTCTGTCTGTCTATGTAATACGTTTTTCTCTCCATGGAAGGAGCTGGATCATGTTCTGGACACAAAAAGGCACTATATTTATGTCGGTATTCTAGAATTACTTTAATTAGATCGGTACCTAGACCTCTCCATTTATTCAGGAGTAGTTCTATCAGTATATCAGGTAGGGGACCAGGATCGGAGTGTTGGCCTTTATATAATATAAGGAGATGTTGTATCATGTATATACTAGCTAAACGCTGCTCATCTGGTGTGAGATTCAGAAACGTGTGTGCTAGCGCATCATCACTGTATTTTTCAGAACTGTCAGCCCATTGTACTGCTGACCTGGCTAATTCTTGTTCATCCATAGAATCGAGCACATGGTACCCCCTTCGTTCTCGAAGTAATTTATCAGTAGCCTGGAATAAGTGTTCAGGGGTCCTTGGATTTGAGATAACTGTTTGAAAAATTCTGTTACATTCTGGACGTATCGGACGTATTGTTTTATTAAAAGATCTTCCTTTTCCTACATAAGCTATCGTTTGTCTAGCTGGTAATTCTAATTGTCCTGTGTTCATTTCTGACTGTTCCTCCTCCTCTTCCTCTGATTCAGTTTTATCTGCTTCTAATCTTCTTTTATGTATTCGTTCTACTTCTTTTCTGATCTTTCGGCACATGACTTCTATATACTTCTGTTTATCATGTTTTCCGTCTGCTATATTCTGACCCCATCTGGTAAGTACTTGCATTTCCTCCGGATCTACCTCAGGCCTATCTCTGTTTCTGATCAAGCAGTTTATAAAAAAGCGTAACAATAATTTCTGCATATCTACTTTCTGGTATTCCATGGCCTCGCCAATACTTTCAGGACCTTGCCCTGTTTGGACAAAGCGATATATTTTGTCTAGATGTTCAACCATTCCTGGTAATGTCATTAAATAGTTTGCAACTCGTCGTAAACGTACTGAAGATAGCAACATTCTGTCGTGTTTACCTGGCACTGGATCATATCTACAATCTGTAAGAGGCTCATTTAATATATTGTCATTAGCTCTTTGGGGTGTACGTTGGTGTGCTAAATCCCTATAAGTCAATCTAGTTGCTGGCGGTGGCGTGGAAAAACCTCCTGTCGCACCTCCTGAGGTGCCAAGTCCAAAAGGATTTGTTGGGTGTAGGGTAGAGAGTGTGGATGCAGGAAGGACTGTAGAAACAGATGGAACGGTTTGAACGTGAGGAGGAGTTTGTTGCTGCGGAGGTGGGTGCAGCTGATCTTGGGGTTGAGCGTCGTTGACAGGTGGTGTGCGTTGCTGCGCACCATTAGCATATTCGGGGGCGGCATCATCTAAATAGGAAGAAAGGAAAATGTCCTTTGCGGTCTTGGGATGTACTTTAATTGGGAGTAATGGAGGTGGCAGATCTTTTGGTACCTCCAGGGTGGCCTTAGGCAAACCCTCGGCCAGAAGAGGATACATACCATTCATAAGAGTGTTTCGTTGTCTGTCTACTTGTTCTGTTTTTACTCGGATACCTTCGTCAATTAATATGTTTTCTCGGGCTCTTTCTGAATCTTCTCTACTTTTCTCTTCCTTTCTGAGCGCTTTCTCTGTGCGCCTATGCGATTCTTTACGCCATAATTCAATGGCATCTTTCTGTGACTGTCTGGCTTTCTTTTTCCATAATACTTCTACTCTCATGATGCAATCTGCATCCCATGTTCCAGCAACGGGCCATCTCTGACTCTCTGCTAAATCCTTGGTGTAGTCCACCCATAGATCAAGATATAATACGGCATCTAGGCCATGTTTATGGTACATAAAGTACCCTGGAGTGTCCCTAGGTGGAATGGGAACAGCTTCCTCGAGTATCCCTTTTCTAGTTTTTATCTGTCTTAATTTTGAAAATAACGGCATCTTGAACCTTGCTACTTAATTCTTACTCGGTCTTGAACACAATAATTACAATAAACACAATAATGAAGATCGAACAATCACTCATACCACGACATTTAAAACATATCAACAACTTTTCTGGAACGAACAATAATAATTAGAATAAAACTAGTTAACTGCATAATACTAAATATACTGTATGTACTGCTAAACAGTACAGATACACTGCTAAAACAGTGCAGACCAGGTCTGTGTACCCAAACCCGTCTTGACCGGCACAAACTAATGCGCACGTCTAGATGCGCCCCCAGCAACGGTACTCACCGGGAAGCACGGTACGGAAGGCCTCGGAAGTCTGGACTGGACTAGACCAAACTGGACTGGACTCGACTCGTGACTTAGATACTTCGGAACTTCGGAATCTGGTGGGCCTCTGTATACCTCGGATCTTGCTCTCTCAGCTAGGCTCTGGTCGGGATTCTCCGCACTCCTCACCGCCTCGTCTGGGTGTTGATCGCAGCCTCAGTCGCCCCCGTTGGCCTGAGGGAGATACAGGAAATCCTGCGGGTACGCGTAATTGTCCGTCCGGCTGTGGCAGGAGACCGGGTCTGCAACGCACCTCCGGCGCGTGGGGTGTGAGAGGTGTCCCTATTCGGGCGCCAATTATGTGGTAAATTTAAATTACCTAGACTTAATATATGCGGTAAAAATCAATAAGAATAACTCAGTAAAAATAAGAGGCAGAATCCGTGGTATTTGAGGTTATAAAAGGGAATTTATTCCTTACAAAGGAATGATGGTTCGAACCAGGCAATCGAGTTCCGTCACCACGAAGGTTCAGGAAGGGATCAGCAATACATTATTGACAGGTTATCATATTTATAGAAAAATGCATTACAGTAAAGACATATGCAGAAGGCGTTACAGCTGAGAAGAGAGATAAGAATACACATACGTAATGAAAAAGGCGTTACAATAGGCGTGCATAAAGGCGTATACTAGAAACGTCATTATGATGATGACACAAGTGGGTGGATCCATAAGAGAATCCTGCAAAGTCAGCAGAAATACATGGCAGAGATGCGCGCACAGCCGCATGACGTGTGATTGACGTGTAACTAGAGGGTGAAGGGAACTTGACATTTAGCCCTACATGAGGAGACAGAAGTCTGGGATGTCAGGACAACCTAATCCCAAATCGTATCTAATATCTTGTGTTTAAGGAACTATATTATCTAGAAGGAAAGGTCTTTCGGACAGAGCCTATTCTATACTGACTGCTAGTGCGTGTACAAGCGTCTAAGTGTCTACATGAGATGCGAGGGGGCATGGGCCTATCATAGTAACGAAAGTCATGAATTACTTGCACGGAGACAGTAAGGCCGGGCCCTTTGCTCTGCAGCTGGAGGGATGTTTACCTAAGCTACTAGACAGGAATGCATTTCTCGAGGAGCGGAGCAGATAACTTGAAGGCTGAATACAGTTTTGGCAGGCAACAGGCCGGGCTAGGCACCGTTAGCCGTGCAGGGAGTAAGACAAAGGTCATTGATACAGATGCAGGTCCAGGCTGGAGCATTCAGAGGCAGAAGGCAGGAAAAGGCTCGATGGCAGAATTCAGGGCCTACCTTGCCAGAGCTGGAAAACGTGAAAAGTATACCATATAAAGACGGTGGCAAGGCATACTTAGGAACGGAATATCTGACCCATTCATGGCAGATCTGAAAGAGGACATATTAACGTTGGACACAATTGTATTTGCGTCTTCATAGCTTGAAATGGAGGGAACATACATGTACTTGTAGCATGTACATGGAGCCGTTGGGGTCTAGATAGGGGACACAATTGTTCATAAAAATTCATATTTCCTCAATACACTGCCTCTTTGTACAAGATATTTTAAATATAATGCATTGTCTGTTCACCTGATTTGTACAGTGGCTCATTGCGCAAGATATTTTAAATATTTAGCAGATTTTATTTTATTTTATCTGATTGTAATGGTTTTTATTGACTAAATAACAAAATGTATTACTACTTACTACTACTGAGATACAGTCAGATTTTTGATGCAGGAAAAATTCTGTATTGTCATACTCCTAATGATGGCTATTTTTACCTGAATCTGAAATGTGAAAATATCTTGTATTCAGAGGTAAGGAATCTTCCTATCATAACAAGGATCTAAGATTGGTAGAAGACACCTAACTTCGCTAAAGTGCAGTCAGGTAAAGAGAGAGAGAAGTATAATTTGACCATAAATCTGTTCAGCACTATAATCTTCACCTATTTTAGAAATATTGTACAGCTTTGATAGAGCAACTAGAGATGTTGATTTAAGATATCCTTTTGCATTGGACCTTCACTGACATCACTACTGTAAGTAAAAGTATACATCATTGGTTTATGCTGCAAACAATCTCTTTCAAAGCCTAATGGACTACTTTTAGTAAATGTAGCCTCCATTTACTGACCGGGGGTAGGTTATGAACATTTAAAAAGATTAAATTACCTTGTCACCCCTACTAGTATTATATCTAGCTGTTGAGAAATTGGCAGATGAGATACTATTAAGAATACAAATAATGTATTTTATTCACAACATAGAAGCTAATCTTAGTTAACAGCTTGAAAGGCAAGCCAATAGCTTCAGGAATTAAGGGCTTGATTTAGATCTTGGCGGATGGGTTACTCCGTCACAACAGTGATGGATATCCAATCTGCTAAAATATAAATACCATGGGATATAATGGGATTCATATTTTGGCGGACTGGATATCTCTCATGGTGTGATGGAGCAACCCGTCTTCTAAGATCTAAATCAGGCCCTAAACAATGGACTAAGAAATATCTGTCAATGGTAAAGAGATTTATCATGATGCATTGTAAGGAGAGCTAAGCTTGAGGACTATATCTCTGAAAAGAACAGCCTCGTCGCTATAGAAAGACCACCATGTAGGGCAGGAGTTAAGGAATTCTTTACAATAGTACCACTAACATACTACAAAATGGTGCACGCTGACCTGCGTGAGGAGGTCTATGCCTCCCCCCACCTATGATTTATGTGCTGAGATCTCCGCCCGATTGCCGAGACCTCCTCACAAGTACTTATACATTGTAGTAGTAAATGTGGGAGGGGGAGTAGTTGGATGATGGTGAATATTTAAGACAAAAGGGGGTATTTTGGTACACGTAAGAAGGGGTAGGGAGGGCTTTAGGGATGGGTATACAATCACCCACAAAAGGGTAAGTCCTATCTATCTATCTATCTATCTATCTATCTATCTATCTATCTATCTATCTATCTATCTATCTATCTATCTATCTATCTATCTATCTATCTATCTATCTATCTATCTATCTATCTATCTATCTATCTATCTATCTATCTATCTATCTATCTATCTATCTATCTATCTATCTATCTATCTATCTATCTATCTATCTATCTATCTATCTATCTATCTATCTATCTATCTATCTATCTATCTCTCTATCTATCTATCTATCTATCTATCTATCTATCTATCTATCTATCTATCTATCTCTATCTATCTATCTATCTGTCTGTATATCTGTCTGTCTGTCTGCCTGTCTGTCTGGCCATCTAATTTTGATGTAACAAAAATAAACATATATTATAAATAAACATTGTTCTATTTTAAAATAATTAATGCCCTTTCAATTTACAACTTAGGGGCCGATTTTGATCTGGGTCAGAGAGCCAGATCCTAAGTGTTTTCCAACCGAGCCGGAGTCCTGCAGTCTGACCGAGCGAGTATGATGCGGCCGTATGCTGCCGGTCTCGGTTCGGTCGGACTCCCATAGAAGTCAATGGGAGCCGGTCGTATGACGCATGCATGGGCTCCCATTAACTGAATGGGTACGTCTCACACAAGGTTTCCCCCTACAGTGGGTATGCATCGGTGCCATCCACACCATACATGCCTGTGTTGGGGAGGGTCTCCCCCTGTGTCTAGGGCTGTGTGTGACAGGGGGTCCGACGTGGACCCCCAAAGGCAACTTCTCGGACGTTTTGCGAGCCGGACACTCTGGCTTGCTCCGGCTGTATGACGCGTGTATCATACGGGCTCGGTCGTAAATCGCATCAATTGCACGCCACGGTTAGCTTACGGCCGAGACGTACAGAGCGGTTTGGACCCGGGAACGACTCGGTCGCTGAATTTCATGTACTTGCTCGCTCGTAAAGCTGTACGAATCGGGCAGAAAACACGCGTACGACTCGTAGTTTGTCCAGCCGGATCGCGTTCGGTGCCCTTCCGACCTGGATCGGAATTGGCCACTTAATGTAACTTTTTATTCAAAATTATTAAATTAACTTACGTTTTTTCATAGCATTTAGTAACTTGTACTCTATAATAAATAAATACAAACATGTTACTGTATGTGGGTGTTACTTTTTTAAGTACATCTTTAAAAAAATTGAATTCTATTTAATATACTTTAAATACATTTTTAAAATGTAGTTGATAGTGTTGTAGCATAGTTTTCTACAAATTGTTCTACATTTAAAATACATATCGAACATTATTGTACATTAACATTTACTTGCAAATATTTTAAATACTTTTCAAACTTTAATTAACCTTTCAAAATGTCCCTATAGTTTACTAAAGGGAAATCTCTGCTATGACTACCAGGGTCTCCTTCAAGTGTGGGGAATGTCAAATTTGGTTGTAAAGTCACCATCAGCAAGAACTTTATGGTAATATGTGTATATTTACTTACTCAACTCCCTGTTTTAGCGGGTGGGGACTTCTAAGCATACATGTTTGTGGGAATTTACACTAAATGATGAATAGACAAAAGTAGTAAAGTTACTCAAAAGTGTAAGCGCAAACTTAAACATGTGCGTTCACTTGCAAGTAAGTTTAACTTTGTAAATAGCCCCCAGCGAGCTCAAGCCACCTGTCATGGGGAATGGGAAAACTGATTTTCATCATCAACTGTAATTCATAATAATTTCTTTAACTTCCTGTAGTAATCAAATACAAAATATGTTCTTGTTAATAGGTGGTGCTATTATAAGATTACTTTGTCACTTTAAATGCCGAGTTTTTTAGAAGGTACAATTCTAAGAATGATTGAATACAATACAAGAGTTTCTCAATTAGTAGCAAAATATTTAGAAAAGTCACATGTAAAAGTGATACATCAGTCAGTCAGTCAATACATCTTTATTCAATTTAAAAAAAACATGAAATAATGCACATTTAACTACACATAATACAACAACAAATAGCAATCACATAAAACATTAAAAGCAGATCTTGGTTTCATTTGAGCAAAAAATCATTCCATCGATCTATATAAAACTAAGTATTATATGGCTGATAGTAACAATTGTATGGAACCCTACAATCAAATAAATCAGATCATAAAATGAATTGTGCTCAACATGTAAAAACTTATCATATCAATGCTACATTACTTGTCCACCATATGACACAATCTTATTGCAGCCACTATACATCTGCATACCATAAGGGTATCCAAATCAGACTGTAGTAATTGTAAATAAAAAAAAATAGGGTGTACATCATTTTATGTTAAGTGACCTAAGTAAGAGCATTAAAAAATATTTTCTTGGCTCTGCATAACATTCACAAAAAAAGAAAAATTATAGCATGGATTGTTCAGACTTCGAGTCACAAGGACATGGCACAGTGTCTGTATCACAGAACACTTTCGTAGGAAACCAGCAAGTGAGAAATATTGAAGTGAAACCTGGCCAAATAATATCTTTACTGATGATGTGATACAAAATGTAAATAAGGCTCCATCTGCTTTGTGGTAATTAATGATTGATAAACAGCCACCCATCACTTCCCACAATTAAGGGCTTCTCTTCCCCTCATCAGCAAGGCCAGATATTCAGTTTTAATACTGATTTTGATTGAGCGATTGTTACTCTGTGGATTATTGAAAAGTTCTGGGTGTCCTAACAAATATAGTTGGGAATTCACATATGTCAGCCATTGGATATTACGAGCTTTGTTATGTTTCAAACAAACACTAATCACAGCTTGATTGAGTAAAGCTTCCGGTATTGACCAGATTGACAGCCACAACATTAAGGAAGCAATTCTTATGAAATCTTCAACATATAATAAACCCAGTTTTGCATGGCATTCGAGAGTAGGTACACATGTTGGGACTGATAGCAGCCTTTGCGGAAGTAATTTTCACTAAACTGTATTTGTGCAGTATCGCAGAAACCCCAAATGCCTTCACCATATGTAGCCACTGAGATGCATCTAGCCTTATATATTTTAATCATTATATCCAGAGGGGAATAACCCAGTTTGGCAGCAAACTTAAAGGTAGCAGCTATCGATTGTTCAAATTGAATCCTCCTTACATTAATCAGATGCCGCCAGAAGCCTTGGTTATCGAAAGGGACCCCCAGTTATATAAAAGTTGGTACTCATAGCAATCTGGTCTTGCTAATATAGTTTTAAATAGGTATAATATTTTATTTTATTTAGCATAGTTACTGAAAACCATTGCTACAAAGTATCGCATGACATTTCATTTATAAGCTACAATTTAAAAAATATAGGGGCATATGCATCAACATTAGCATTTGCGATTCCTTATTAGCGAAAAATAAGGAATCGCTAATAAGGAATAGCAAAAGGCTATGCATGTAGGAATCGCTATTCAAATAGCGATTCCTTAACATTCCTTATTACCGAATCGGTAATAACGAATCGGTAATAAGGAATACCTACCCATTCATTCCTATGGGCTTGGAGGCCCATAGGAATGAATGTAAAGCCATTCTGTATTAGCGATTCGGTATTACCGAATCGCTAATAGCGGGAGCACTTTCAAGGGTGCCAGGGTGTCAAAAGGACACCCTGTTGCACCCCTGAAAATGATATGTGCACATATGTTGCACACACACATGCTCTAAGGGCATGTGTGTGCGCAACATGAAACTTTGAAAAATGCACAAAAGTGCATTTTTCAAAGTTTTTGCAAATTACCATGCAGTTCATCTTCATGGTAATTTGCTCCCCTTATTAGCGAAATCGCTAATTTTTTAACTTTGATGCATTGCATTTAAGGAATCTCACTTTGGGATTCCTTAAATGCAATCGCTATTTAAGGAATCGGTATTTAAGGAATCCCTATTTAAAGAATCGCTATTTAAGGATTCCTTAAATACCGATTTCTGCTTTTGGGTTGATGCATTGGGATTGGGTATTTTTTACTTAATACCGGGAGCTAATAAGGAATCGGTATTTTACCGACTGGATTTTGGCTTGATGCATAAGGGTGATAGTATGAAAAAATTTGATAAAAATCTGTAAAATCTGTACAAAATATTTGTTTAGCAGCATCCGTCTCAGTTCTTAATGACTATAATGTTGTTCTGTCCAAAGTTAGCGACCAGTGGTCTGCATCTTGATATTGTGGCATTCTCTTCTCTGCTTGTCTCAAATATTTTACCAGGCGACAGTTCAGCTGCGTGTCCCCTGGTGCAAAGCATGCCAACACAGACTGCGTCTGTGTGCGGATGCCTCGCTGGTTAAAAAGTGGCTTTAAGAGCTGTTTCCATTCCTGTGTTAGTTCTTTGCACGTACAGAGCAGATGCAGTATATCCTCATGCGCTGTGCCACACAGGCGGCAGATGGAATCGGATTGGTTTATTAGCCAATGTGGATAGTGCTTTATGCATGGTAGCAAGCCACGTCGGTACTTCAGGAATTGTAATTTAATGGATTTGGCAAACCCTAGGGCTAGGTATTTTTGAGCAGCGGGAGAGGTATAGGAGCTCAGGACCATTCAGCCATGTGATCTTCTGGATAGGGCTGCCTTGTCTTCTATCCAGGATTGGCTCTTTGCTGTTTTCTTTGTTATTTTTTTGAGAAGGCAGTGGCTTATAGATGTTTCCCAAAGCTCGAGGAGGCCCAGGGTGGTCAATCTTGCTAGTAGGTATTTTGTTACTGGTAATTATTTTTTTGTTGTAGTTCTAACCACAAATACCAGTTTAGGGTTCCTGGTTTTGATTTTCTTACTTTTTCCCAAAAAATAACTGTTGCACCTTGTCTTGCAAGGGTCTGTTTTTGAACACCAAACGCGAGCCTAGTCTGTGCTGGAGAGACTCTTGTTGGTAGACCAAAGATTATTCTGTACACTTTTGCAACCACACCATCCAAGATTTTGGAGTCCCTTCCCCTCTGTGCCTCGCTCCTGTAGGTTATTGTAGGCAGGAGTTTTGCCCGTATTACTTCGACCAGTGGGGCAAGTGAGGGGCCACTCAGTTTGGAGTTAAGATTTCTCAATGAAATTGATAGGGCTGTTCCCTTCTTTTTGATTGTGTCCCTTTGGGCAGCCAACTCCCCCTTTCTCGATGATCACCCCCAAATATTTATATCCTTTTACTGAGTCTATGCGGGTCTTGCCCCAAAACCAGACAGGTGTGTTCTTGGAATTCTTTTTGATTGTCATAGTTTTGGTTTTCTCCAAGCTGATGTTCAGATTATTTGCCTCAGAGTAATCAAGTGTGGTGTTAGGAAGATTCTGTAGACCCACCTTCGTTTGGCTGACCAGAACTAAATCGTCAGCATAAAGTAGAAATGGTAGAGCTAGATTTCCGACTTTTGGAGAGTGCGAATTGCTGGTGTCGAATAGCGGGATAAGGTCTGCAAGAAATAGGTTAAATAGGGTTGGGGCCAGCACGCAGCCTTGCTTGAGACCTTTTGTTGTTGGTATCTTCCTAGATAACGCTGACCCGTCTCCCAACTTTACTTGGATCCAGGTTCCAGTAGGCAGATTAATTAGCAGGTTTAGTAAAGTCTGTGGTATGCCCCAGCCGGCCAACTTTGACCAAAGTCTGTTACGGTTCACGTGATCAAAAGCGGCCCGGTAATCGATAAAGCATAAGTGTAGTGGCATTCTGATAGTCTCTGCCTTATCTATTAACATAGCCATGGTGATTATGTTTTTTACCGTTCCAATAGATTTGGAAAAGCCAGTTTGGTTTAAGGGTATAATTGAGTTGTCTTCTGCCCAGTTTTGAAATTCGTCCAGCAGAGTGCCTGCAAAATATTTTGCCTCATTATCCAAAAGGGCAACTAAACGATAGTTCCTAGGCATAGTCTTATCGCCCGACTTAAGTATAGGTGAAATTATCGAGGCACGCCAGGACGAAGGAAGTAGGCCTGTCTGCCTTACTTCCATGAACAGTGGACTAAGTGCTTTTGCCCAATAATCTGTATTTTGTTTATAAAGCACAGGTGGTATACCATTTCAGTCCGGCACCCCTTCTTGTCTTCCCTTCTTTAGATAGCTTTTTATCATTTTGAGGTGATCATTTGGGGGTATGATTCCCAGCAGTTCTCCTTGTATTGTCTCTGAGCTGGTCCCAATATGTAATAAGATATTGTCTTGGTGAAAGTGGTTTCCAAGGTTGATAGCCCAGTCCTCCTCGGATATATTCGAAGACAGACCCTTGTGTGTTGGGTGGGTAAATCTTTTTATAGACTCCCTGAACCCTGCACTGTCTTTCCACTTGGAATCTGCATGCAATTTCGCCCATAGAGAGTCCTCATTGTCTCTCCTGGCCTCCCAAATCGCTTGCTTCAGCTGTTTTTTCTGCTGCTGTAATTCAGCTAGTTTTGAGGTGTTAGTTGGAGACCACCGTACCTGCCGTAATGTATAATTGATAGTGTTTTTTATTGATCTTATCTTACTCTTTTGGATCCTGGTAAAGTTGGAATTGCCACTGCAGCTTTGCTGTGTCCTTGGTCTTGCTAATATAGGATGGCCTCAGTTTACTATGCAGCCAGCCACAAGCCATTATATAAGATTTAGATTTCTTAATGGACTGTACCAGTTGATCCATGAACAAGGCAATCTGTAATAACTTTTGCAGCCCAACCCTAGTTCTGGAAAATAGGACACAGTCATCTGTATAGAGCAATGAAGGTAATTGCTTAGTTCATGCCCTTGGTACATCTACCTCTGCCTTCAACATGAAGTATTCAAGATCATTGATGAAGAGGCAGACTAGAAAGGGTTCCATAACACAACCTTGTCAAAACCCGCCTAATCTTTATTTGGGGAGGTTCACTCACTGTTGGGAACATACGTGATGCACCCTGTAATATCCTCACAAATTTGGATCAATAAATGCACAATCTAAGGATCCACTCTTATTTTTTACCATCACTCTCCATAGCTTTCCTCGATCAACACAGTCAAACGCGGAACTAAGATCCATAAAAGCTAGATGTAAATAACCTCTTTTCAACATGGTGTACTTACTAATGAAAAGATAAAGATTCAGGGACTGGGCCACAGTTCAAATATTCTAGCTCAAAGATCCAATTTCAATAAATAAGAAGGAATAAACAGACTCATCTTTTCTTCGTCCCACAATATACCACAACTTAGTGACAGGATACGCTCAATTCGAAAAATACACTGGGGTCCACTTGTGGATGTAAGTGAGCTCATGGAAAATATAAACAAAAATCCAAAATTGATCTATGGCAGTGGGAAGGCCATAAGAAACTGGTTATGCCCAAGTTATGTAACCACAACAAAAGGAAGAACACGGCTTCCTCCGGCAGTGCATGGGTTTTATACCTGTTAGGAATTCAACGTGTGCCCATGAGGCAAAAACAGGTTGAAACAGTTCAACTGCAATAGGACAAGAAGTTATGACATCAGACACCACATCAATTGCAAGACCAAATTTGTGGTCTATATCATTGGATGTGGATGCAATAAAATACATGTGGGGAGCACTGTGAGGTTGCTGTAACTGTGTGCATAAGAACATGTTGTGGCCATAAGTACTTGAGGTACCTTATTACATACCAAAAGTGGAGAACAACACATGGATGACAATATGATTAGTTCTTGGGTATTGACCATGCCCCACTTGATCTGAGGGGTGGCAACCGAGAGAACGAGCACTTAGACGCAAAGAGGCTGCATGGATATGTCGCCTATGCACTATAGAGAGGGGCTACAACACTGACAAAGAACTTCACTATTTTTTGTGAATTGATATAATGTTGTGGTTGTCTTCATATCTGTCTCTAGATGTATAGAGTAATAAAAACTCTACATGCTTAGGATGTATCTTAAACAACCAGACCATTATGTCTAAAACTCTTTCTGCACAGAATATGTGTATACTCTTATACCGGCTTTGTGGCCTTCTCACTTTCTTGCCCTCCACCCCTTATATTAATTTGTATTTTTTCTTTCCTGTCTTTCAATATTCATTTTTTCCTTGGTCTGTCTCTTTCTTATTATGACACTCTTTGACATACCTTACCATAGGGTATTGCTGTTTGATCGATTTAGTGGCTATTATTTGGATACCTCTGGTGTAGGGTTATCAATGTGACTTTGTTCACCGGTTGAATGACAACTAGAAGGCCACCTGCTTTGTTGTTCCCCAGTGTACAATTCTACATGTGTACGGTCAATAAGTGGGCTGTTCCACTAATCGGTACATATCTGATGGTTTTGTTTTGTATCTTAATTATGTTTTATTTTGGACTGTCCATACCAACCATACCTCTGGTTCAGAGTCTTTTTTCTTATGGATGTGTTACCCCCATCTCAATATGATGGGTGTCTTTTCCAAATTAATAGTATTTTCAAGCTCCATCATGCCTTTCCGAATTTTATCAGTAAACTCTGAAGATGAAGTCCGGCAACTTTGAACTTTTTTGCATTTAGAGTAAGACACCACTCATTTTTTAATTGCTTTCAATTTTCTTTATCGTTTACTATTGTATTTACTTCTCACTATTTTTTCTTTTTTTTTTCTTTTTTTTGGTGTGAATAGACACAGATCGGGGAACATATGGTTCTTACGACCAAATGCATTGTTCCTGAGGTTACACTGACAGGCCGGGCCTTTTTAAGCCCTACACGTTTTCCTTTTCACCTTTTGACTTGCCTGACGGGCACTATGTTTTCATCTAGGCACCACGATGATGCTACCTACACTACACTAACACGTCATTAGTAATGGTGATTTACGATTACAGAAAAACCCATGAATTGATGCCATCCATTTCCCTTGTTTGCTTCTCACATTGGGACTGAGAGGGGTGCTTTTATCGGTTTCCTGCACCAATCGAAGTAAGTTTCCCTTATTTATATATATCTATAAGATAGGTGTTTGGTCTCATACTCAGAGTAGGTTGAATGGACTTTCCTAATGCTCTCAAATGTGCTTCTTTTAAGGGAGACTCGTTTACAAGGTAGGTCGCTCCCCCTCCGCACAGCACCGCCTGTGTGCCCCTGCCCCAGCTGCCGCTGCTGAGGAAGTTTGAGGCCCTCCTCCACCCGCAGGCTACCACCTGCGTCTCATCCCTGATGGCCAGTGGTAGGCCGTGATTTGTTCTTCTCCACTATTTCCGCTAGTTACTGTATTGTAGTGTATCGTTTTTCACTGTATTGCCTGTATTGCCGTTATTTTCATTGTTGTGCCTGTGACTGCTGTTCTCTGTCTTTCCCCGCTGCTTGTACTTGATCTGTGCCGTTTTTTTCCCTCTGTTCCCCTCGTTGTCCCCGTGTCTCTCTGCCCGGTTTTTCCTTCTGTACCCCTCGCTGTCCCCGTGTCTCTCTGCCCGGCTTTTCCTTCTGTACCCCTCGCTGTCCCCGGGTCTCTCTGCCCGGTTTTTGCCTTTTGTTCCTAAGCTGCCCCTGTAACCCTGTGCCCGTTTTTGCCTTCTGTTCCATTCGTTGCCCCTCTATTTATGTGCCCTTTGCCTTCTGTTCCCTTAATTGCCCCGCACTGCTCCCGCCGCTGCGTCCCCTGCGGCCCCGCCCCCCCGACTGCCCATTTGCTGCCCCCGCCTCCCAGCTGCACCTCCCTCCCACCTCCCCATATATGCCGGCGGCTGCGTGGCTGCACCGCTGGTGCGCCGAAGGCGTGCCTAAGACAAACCCGTCTGCACCCGTCCGCGCCTGGACCGCGCCCAGCACCAAAACCCCTGGTCCTCGCTCCCGCCACGAGGAACGCCGCCTCTACAATGCCAGCACACTCCACGCTCTCAACCCCGGACGGACCCACACCTGCTTCAAGGCCGCCCCAAAACGCACCCAAGGTCCCTTCAGCTGCCGGAACTGCAGCTACACAAGCCTCAGAACCGACAAACCACCCACCAAGAAAGACCTCAACCACCTCCGATGCATACTACTGAACACCCGCTCCGCACGCAAACACGCCATCGAGCTCTGGGACCAGCACGACACAACATCCCCGGTCATCGCCTTCCTGACAGAGACGGTGATGAACGACTCCTCCGCACCCGACATCACCATAGCCATCCCTGACGGCTACAAGATCACCCGCAGAGACCGCACCAACGGAGTTGGAGGAGGAATTGCCATCGTCCACAAGAACAGCATCAGGGTCTCGACTAGGACGCCAACACTCTCAGCACCGCTGAACACATGCATTTCCAGAACCACGCAGACCCCAACTCCACCCTCAGGGGCAACCTCGTCTACCGAACCCCAGGACCCCGCCCCCAGTTCAGCAACTCCATCGCTGACTTCATCAGCACGCGCGCCCTGACCTCCACCGACTACATCCTCCTCGGAGACTTGAACTTTCACCTTGAGAACAACAACGACAGCAACACCACAACCCTGATTGATAAACTCACCAACCTCGGACTGATGCAACTCGTCACAACGCCCACCCACTCCGCCGGCCACACGCTTGACCCCGTCTTCTCCTCAAGCCCGCACGTCTCCTTCAACCACACCACCGAACTCCTCTGGACCGACCACCGCTGCATCCACTTCACCTTCCAGAAACCCACCACACACCACTGCACCCAACAGATCCCCCGCCGCTGCTGGAGCAAAATCACCGAAGATCACCTACATGCAAACCTCGCGCTCAGCCCACCCACCGTACCCTCCAACACCAACAAAACTGCCCACAGCCTCAGATGCTGGATCGAGGACTGCGCCAACACCCTCGCCCCGCTGAAGATACCCCCCCACAGAGACACCAGCAAGAGGGCCAGCTGTTTCACCCCAGAACTCCTAGCCTCCAAGCAAGCTTGCAGGAAACTAGAGAAGAAATGGCACAGTGAACAGACTCCGGACAGCCACGCAGCACACAAGGACGCCATCCGCAACCACCACCACCTCATCAGGGCTGCCAAGAGGACCTCCTTCAAAGACCGCCTGGACAACAATGCACACGATAGCAAGGAGCTCTTCAACATCGTGAAGGAACTCTCCAACCCCAGCTCCAACACCAATGACATCCCGCTGTCGCAAGCCCTGTGCGACTCCCTCGTCACCTTCTTCCACCGCAAGATAGCAGACATCCACAACAGCTTCAACACCCAGACAGCCCCAACAGACAGCAACACAACAGACTCTCCGCACATTACCGACCACGACCCCCTGCTAGCCTGGGCCAGCGTGAGCATCGATGACACCATCAAGACCATGAGTACAATCCACTCCGGCTCTCCGTCAGACCCATTCCCGCACCACGTCTTCAACAAAGCAAGCAGCTCCATTGCACCCCACCTGCACAATGTCATCAACCTCTCCCTCGAGACCGCGACCTTCCCAGCGAGCTGGAAACACGCCGAGATCAACGCCCTACTCAAAAAACCCAAGACAGACCCAAGAGACCTCAAGAACTTCCGGCCCATCTCTCTGCTCCCGTTCCCCGCCAAGGTCATCGAGAAGATCGTCAACGGACAGCTAACCCGATACCTCAAAGAAAACAGAATCCTGGACCCTTCCCAGTCAGGGTTCCGCAGCAACCACAGCACCGAGACCGCCCTCATCACCGCCACCGACGACATCAGGGCCCTGCAAGACAACGGTGAGACTGCAGCACTCATCCTCCTAGATCTCTCCGCCGCCTTCAACACCGTCTGCCACCGCACACTACGCGCACGCCTAAACGCCGCAGAGATCCAAGACAAGGCTCTGGAATGGACCACCTCCTTCCTCTCTGGCAGAACCCAGAGAGTCTGCCTCCCCCCATTCTGATCCGAAGCCTCCGAGATCATCTGCGGCGTACCCCAGGGATCCTCCCTCAGCCCGACACTGTTCAACATTTACATGGCCCCGCTCGCACACGTCGCCCGACAGCACGACCTCAACATAATCTCCTACGCAGACGACACCCAACTGATCCTCTTCCTCACCAAGGACCCCATCACCGCCAAAGCCAACGTCCACGAAGGAATAAAGGCCGTCGCCGACTGGATGAAGATCAGCCGTATGAAGCTGAACTCAGACAAGACGGAGGTCCTCATCCTCGGCTCCAACCCATCAGCCTGGGACGACTCCTGGTGGCCGACGGCACTGGGGGCAGCCCCGACACCCACCGACCACACACGCAACCTGGGAATCATCTTCGAGTCAACACTCTCAATGACCAAGCAAGTCAACGCCGTCTCCTCCTCCTGCTTCAACACCCTCCGCATGCTCCACAAAACAGATACAAGAAAGACAGTCACCCAGGCCCTCATCAGCAGCAGACTCGACTACGGAAACGCCCTCTATGCGGGAGCCCCGACCAAGCTCATCAAATGACTGCAACGCATCCAAAACGCCTCGGCACGACTGATCCTCAACGTACCACGCCACGGCCACATCACCCCCACCTGAGAAACCTGCACTGGCTACCCGTCAACAAGAGGATATCCTTCAATCTCCTCATCCACGCACACAAGGCACTCCACAAGACCGGCCCAGCCTACCTCAACAGACGACTCTCCTTCTACATCCCCAACCGCCAGCTACGCTCCACCGACCTCTCACTAGCCACCGTCTCGCACATCTGAAGAATAACCACCGGCGGGAGATGCTTCTCCCACCTCGCCGCCAAGACATGGAACACCCTCCCACTGAGCCTACGACAGACCCAGGACCTGCCGACCTTCAGGAGGACACTCAAGACCTGACTCGATCAGTAGTGCCCCCCCCAGCGCCTTGAGACCCTCACGGGTATGTAGTGCGCTTTACAAATGACTGATTGATTGATTGATTGATTGGTTATAACCGAAGGATATCACCCCGTTTTACACCATGGGATGTATTTCTGTCTATGGTATCTATGTTCGAGACATCACCTAGACATGCTTTCATTCCCACACGTTCCACGCTTTGGAGGAATGAGCTACTTATTCTGAGAACGGAATTTCTAATGTGGGCCACTGCCCGTTGCATTTCCGGGTATGGTACACTTTTCAGATATATCACCTTTTCTTTGAGCGCCCTCATTTAGAGTCACAAAAGGATGTGGTCCGTCGCCTTAAACTGCCGACTTTGGTGCTGGAAACCAGAGTTCGAGCCTCGAGGTCGCGTCCACATCCTGTGATTCTGGGCAAATCACAAAGGGGCATATTATCAACACAGGCGATAAAATTATCGCCGCTTTAGAGGCAGAAAACTGCCGCTAAAACGGCGTTAATGGGCTTGATAATATGCTCTATGGAATTCCAATTGAGGCCCATGTTAGATGTGAAGGACATCTAACATGGGCTTCAACTGGAATTCCATAGAGCATATTATCAAGCCCATTATCGCCGCTTTAGCGGCAGTTTTCTGCCACTAAAGCAGCGATAATTTTATCATCTGTCTTGATAATATGCCCCTTAATCTCCCTGTGCCTGAATGTGTAATGTAAATACGGTGCTCATGTAAAGAGCTCCAATACCTTCGGGTCGAGTTTGTGCTATGTAATTATGCAACAAAAAAAAAGTGACATATTGTTTGAACATAGTATTTTATGAGGTGTGGTTTTTACATTCCCTTTTTCTGGCATTAACATGACGCCGAATTATATTTTTGTCGGTATATAAATTCCTCTAAGCTCCAGTATTTAGGGGCATATTAACAACGGCCAGCGATAATTATCTCTGGCCGTCCTTAGCGATAATTATATTATCACAGGCTATCTCTGGTATTTATCGCCCTGGTAGCGCGTTATTAACAATGCATTGCTCCAGGGCGAAAAAAATTCCAGAGATAGCGAGGTTATCGCCCTTTTGCAGAGAACATCACTGGTTTTCCAGCGATGTTTCCTGCAAAAGGACGATAAACTTGCTGATACGACCCTGTGGGTCGTATCAGCATAATCCACCCCCTATGTTAGGGATGGCTAAGTCAGGATTTTAGCAGACGTTAGGTTTTGGCGAAAACGGCCGTTTTCGCCAAAATCTAACATGTGCTAAAATCATGTTGGCTGCCTTGTAAATATCGCGATGTAAACATCAGCGATATTTGCAAGGTAGTCCATCTTGGGTACGCTCAGTAACGCCCACTTTGCATCTCATTGGAGATGCAAAGTGAGGCGTTGGAAAAAAGGGTGCTAACGTGCCATTATGCAGCACCCTCTTGTAAATAAAGCGCTGGTTTTATCTCCGCTTTTTTGGCTTTGTAAGCCAAAAAAGTGGAGATAAAGCCCTTGTAAATATGCCCCTTAGAGTCATTAGTGACTCATTTGTTTGGACATGGGATTTGCAATATATGAATTCCAGTTTCCTGTTCCCGCATTAACATGGGGCTGAATCACATTATCGTGGGTGTTCGTGCATGTATTATCAAGGAGCCTCGAGTGGCCCTAGGGCCTGGAGCCTCGACTGACTGACATTTCATTCTTTTTACGCTTTGGCTCATGCATGCTGACATCACATAAGTCTGCTTTATAGTGGTATTCGATGTTTGGGATTCTAATGTCAGTAAGACGTTAGGACTCAACATCACTGACCTCAACACGTAGACAAGATCCTGCCTATACCGGCTACGATGCATTCTTCCCTTCAAAACTCTTTGGTTACTCATTGGATTGGTAACCAATGTCCTATATACAACATTGATATTTTGGGTGAACAATCTCAGACGACACACACATTGCAGTTCGTTATGGACTTGCTAATTGTGAACACGCTGTGTATGGTAACATGTGCAACCTAGTCCGTACATATTATATTTACAATTTTAGGTGCTTTTGTTAGGCAGAATTGCCCCTTTCCTTCGGTCCATTTGAAAAAATATAGTATACACGGACTCTGGGATATGTGATGGAGGAGATTTCACTATTTTTCTAAACACCTTGGTAGGTACGTGTGTGCAATCTACGCTCAGTCTCTACCTGTCGCAGTTATGAGACTTGCTTTTGTTATAAGGATTGTAATCATGGGTGTGTTTTGTGATTTAGCATCATGCGCTCATTTCTTATATTAGATGGACCATTCCAAGAATTTCTGTATCTGTATTGACGGTTTAAATAAACGTACCGAACTCAGCGCAAGATTAAATCATATAACAGAACTCTCTATTTCTGTTGTGGTGTATACCGACACATATTCGCCCTTGTCTTTGCTGACTTTTCCCTCTCCTTCCCTCGCCTCATTCTCTGCCTGCCTGAAGACTACCTACAGGCTCGAATGTCTGGGTTTCACTACACTCACCCTTATTTATTATTCAAATTTCCCCTCCTTGATATATACAAACATATTGGTGGAATTATAATGTACTTTTTGCCAACAGCACAATAACTAGACTCTATGGGGTCTATTAGTATGTCGGGCAGATTGCCACCGCCCGCATGGCAGTGGTGATCCGCCCGACATAATCCCCCGCCCGCCTCCCATTTCCCCCGCCATATTATGATGGTGGGGGTACCTCGGCAGACGGGAAGACCATCTGCCGCTGTTCCGCCCAGTCAACGACGAGTCGACCCGGCGGAAAAGGGTTGCATATGGTGGCGGTGTCTGCTAGACACCGCCTTCCATATTACTATGTAGGTGTCCCCAATTTCTGCCTACCAACTCTAACAGTATAGGTCCTGGATACCTATTGATTCTTTTACACAGGATACCTCGATTCTTAGTGTCTTCTAATGGTGGGACAACAAAGGGTTGTTGTGGTTGGAAGTAGCCAAGGAGCAGGCTCAAGGCCAAGGGGTTGTAATTGCGGAGGCAGTTCAGAAAAATTGTAAAGTTAGACACCTTACACCACCCGTTTGAGATAGCGATCAAGTCAAACCTGCTACCAGTTCCCTTCCTGGTAAAGGTGACTTGCTTCAGAGCTGCAGCCTGTACTAAATCTAGTGTGAGGATTAGGTCCTGCCCGTTCAAAATCCTGTTCAGAACATCACCGCATGGATTGTGTTCGAAATGCAGCTGATTCACATTATCATACCTAAATATACCACACACAGCATGCCTTGAAATGGAGCACATTCTACTATTAAAATCACCCCCATATTATAATAAAATCCTGCTTTAATTCATCAAGTACCATGCTTAGCACTGAGTCAAGTAAAGCAGATCTTGCAGTATTATTGTATTATAATGATAAAAGTTGATTAGACCAATAGACTGATTTACAAAAGAGACAAACAACTTGAAAGTGGGATGAGTTAAGGAAGGTTATATTTAGTCTGCCCACAATGGAGATAGAGACTAGAGTTAACAGACTGCCACTGTGTCACCCTGGTCTTGAGGGAGTGGTTTGTGTCATCTGGGAGTAAAACCCATTAATGCATGTACTGTTGCACCCCAGGTCTCCCGAAGGCCCACAATATGGTTCCCTGAAGTCAAAGGTATCCAATTAACATCATTCAGTTCACTAACAATGCCGGCCACATTCCAAAACAACAAATGTAAATCCAACACAGATTAGAACATAAGCAATTTAGGACTTGGCACTGTGCCTGCTTCCACCAATTTAACATCAGCATCTGTGTCATTAGCAATTACATGTTTGGCAGTTTGCACAACACAATCATCTGTGTGAGTATGTTCCTATCGGTCATGTAAACGGGACATGCTTTGGTATAGAGCAGGTAATGGCACCGTTTCTATATACACTGAACCCCTAGATACTGTGCTAAACCTTTGTTCCGGAGCATGCACCACTAAGTTCTGATTCCTGGTTAAATCCTCATTGTACATAAGTCAATCAACCTCCTCCTGAGGTGCAGATCGATTATGGGTCATGATGATAGATGGTCTGCACATGGACGGTGGTGGTATAACAGGTCTGCGTGACACTGCAATGCTGGGCCTACAAGAGTATCCAAGTGAAACTGCCTTAACATTACTCTTTGCCGTCCCACAGCCTGCTAATCTATAAGGTAAGGAGCCAACCAACTGAGATTCCTAAAGGGGTATTACCTACCCAGTTTACTCTCCAGACAGCAATTATGTCTTTATGCAAAGCATCACTGTTAGGGTTCCTAAGAGTTTTGCCCATCCAATGAGTAACTTTATTTTTTAATTGTAAATCGTCCTCTACTAGATTAAGATCTAATGCTGGCACATTTCTTAGCATGATCACTGGTGGCATAGCTTCTGGAGGTAATTGCAAAACCCTATAATTCTGCCTGTCATCACCATGAGAATGATTGATATTCCAAGATTCACTTGTTTCTTGAGCTAAGGTGGATGAAAAAACCACAGCATTCGGCATTTTACAGGGATGTCTTGAATTTTTAGTGGCTTCATCATAGAGGGCTCTTTTGCAGTTATGATATTCTGCTGTCCACCCACTGCTCCAGTGTCACCCCCTCTGCTTTGAGCACCTTCAGTTGACCCAGCACAATTTACCACTGCATGACCTGACGATTTATGGACCCATGTTTTAACAGCTCCTTCAGTTCCAATTCCATACCCATATTATAGAGAAGATGGATTCGATCAGTGCTGAAAGGACATCTCTGATAGCCTTGATATGAACATTAATGAAGTTACCTTCTGTTGATACTAGGTTTGATGCTTGATGCAGAACTGCACCTACGTCTGACTGTTTTGAGATAGCACATTCATTGTTCTCTTAACTAGCAACTTTGCACCAGTGGGCACTTTCCTTCACTGAGTATAAGCATTTTGCGTTTCCATTTTTTAAATATTGATGTAAAAAATATAGTTTACAAAAATATCGATGTAAAAATATCGAATACAAACATATCGACTCCCTATACTTAAACAGGTAAGTACAAGAATATCGAATCAAAAATATCAAAGTAAAAAATATAGATGTAACAAATATCAACTTAAAAATATAGATATAACTTAAACAAAATATATTAAATAATAATAATATTTTTAACAAAATAAATTACATTTAATACATATTTTAACTAAATATAACAAATAAACTTGATTTAAAAAAATATAAAGACACAAAAATGTGTACATATACATATATTTACTTAAATACATTTTAACTATTATCTTTATTTAATGTATAAACTGTTTAAATTATATAAAAATAAAATATATACATATATCAATAATTTGAAATAAAATAAATCATCCTATAATTAATTAACACATTAAATTTTTTTTAAAAACATACATTTCACAACACAATAATTACAACAGCAGGAAAAATGTTGGATAGCGGAGGGGTAAAAATTACTATTCCCACTCCAGTGAGTGCAAAAGCAAGGAAAGTGTTGGATAGCGTAGGGGTAAACATTTACTATTCCCACTCCAGTGAGTGAACAGCAGGGAAAGTGCTGGATAGCAGAGGGGTAAAAATTACTATTCCCACTCCAGTGAGAGCAACAGTAGGGAAAGTGTTGGAATGTGGAGGGGTAAAAATTACTATTCCCACTCCAGTGAGTGCAACAGTAGGGAAAGTGTTAGATACCGGAGGGGTAAAAATTACTATTCCCACTCCAGTGAGTGCAACAGTAGGGAAAGTGTTGGAATGCGGAGGAGTAAAAATTACTATTCTCACTCCAGTGAGTGCAACAGTAGGGAAAGTGTTGGATAGCGGAGGGGTAAAAATCACTATTCCCACTCCAGTGAGTGAAAAGCAGGGAAAGTGTTGGATAGCGGAGGGGTTAAAATCACTATTCCCACTCCAGTGAGTGAAAAGCAGGGAAAATGGTGGATAGCGGAGGGGTAAAAATTACTAGTCCCGCTCCAGTGAGTGCAACAATAGGGAAAGTGTTGGATAGCGGAGGAGTATAAATTACTATTCTCACTCCAGTGAGTGCAACAGTAGGGAAAGTGTTGGATAGCGGAGGGGTAAAAATAACTATTCCCACTCCAGTGAGTGAAAAGCAGGGAAAGTGTTGGATTGCAGAGGGGTTAAAATCACTATTCCCACTCCAGTGAGTGAAAAGCAGGGAAAGTGTTGGATAGCGGAGGGGTACAAATTACTAGTCCCACTCCAGTGACTGCAACAGTAGGGAAAAGGCTGGATACCACTCCAATAAAAAAAAAAACATTAACTTTTTATTAATTTAATTTCCATTATTAACATACATAATATTGAAATATATATATTATTATTAAAAAATATATGAAACATTTATTATTTACACATTACGCCCCCACCCTAAAACGTACTCCTGCGCTTTCCATAAAACTACCCCTTCTGGCCCCAATAAAAAAATACTACCATGATCTCCAATGCCCTCCACTCTAAAACTGCCCCTGGTCCTCTTCTTCTCCCCGCCCCTTCTGAACACTAGACCGCTATCTGCCTTAACCAAAGGATGTTTGCACTTACTAGCTGGTAAAAGAATTGCATTTTTTAACAGTATTGGAGGACACATATGGAGGACAGCACCACACCAGGAGCCAGGCCATCACTATACTGGAGACCAAAAACTGCAGGAATGAAATACCCAAAAGGCTGGCCCTCTGTCTCTACATATGCAGGATGTGCAGCAGTATTGCCTTTGACATTAAACCCACCCAACCTAATTAATCTTCTCTCGTCCCTCTGTTCCCAGATCTGTAGTTTGCCAGCTAGATATGTGCTTCATCGACCCAGTCCAACACTGTCTTTGCTTATTAGTGAAAGGTCGCATTTTCCTAACTAGATTGAAATAGTTATATTTTTACTCTAGAAAGGTAGACCATTGTTTACTTCCATGTATTATTTAAGTTAGTCTTGTTGCTAATTAAAGAAGATTCACATTGCATAGTCATGACTACAATGCACTATTAGTTTCACACAGCTATTAAGAACACAACCAATATGATGTCCGATTTTATACAGTTTGCTCCCATTTAATTGGCTGGTCAACAAAACTTTTGCTTGGTTGTTCAAAAATGCAGTCTTATGATTATCTCAATTTTATGTTTCTGCTTTGACATTTTTGCTACCGAGAATTCAATGAAAACAGAAATGTTTTACAATTGTTAGTTATCTCTGTAAGTACGTTAGTTGGAAAGTCTGGGTTATTTTTCTCTATGCTGCACATCATAAACTTATTGCTTGCTTTTATACTTGTCTTCGCAGGAGAATACATTATTTTTCTAGGGCCGCCGCTACCTTCTGAGTTTTTGAAAGGTTGCCCATGAGTGAGGAAGAGCAGAGTGAATTTCATTCATTTAGTTTTGTTATGCAAACACACACACACACGCACACACACACACACACACACACACACACACACTCTGTGGTGTAACTGAGCTAAATAGTTTCTTATTCTTTCTATCCGAGCATGGAGTGCTGTGCCTCTGATAGGTCTGCTCTCTTATATTGCTAATTTGATATGAACTTGAAGCTGGTGCATTAAGAAGTAGTAATTATATCAAACCTGTCTAAATATAATCACAATCTTTCGTTAATTCTATTTTAATTCTCTATAGTTGGTCTTAAGTCATACTCCATATTTTTGAATTTCCTCACCTTGGGGCATATTATCAAGACAGGCGATAAAATTATCGCCGCTTTAGCGACAGAAAGTTGCCGCTAAAACGGCGATAATGGGCTTGATAATATGCTCTATGGAATTCCAATTGAAGCCCATGTTAAATGTGAAGGACGTCTAACATGGGCTTCAATTGGAATTCCATAGAGCATATTATCAAGCCCATTATCGCCGTTTTAGCGGCAGTTTTCTGCCGCTAAAGCGGCGATAATTTTATCGCCTGGCTTGATAATATGCCCCATAGATAGATTGTATGGTGCTAACTGCATCAGCTCAAAGTTTTTGGAGCGAGATGGAAAACTGGACACAATATTCATGAATGTATGTACGTGGCCTGTTAAAAATAGCGTGCTGGCGTCTTTCGAAGTAGAGTAAAATGTACATGATGATTTTCTGTGAGACTTGCATATCTGGCTGAAGCAACTATGAATGAGGAGGCGCTGGCCAAGAAAAGTTCACTCGCGGAGAGCATGTTTCGATTAAGTCTAGTTTAATTTACTTTAGATGTTGTGGTTGGCACTGCAACCCTTTGGTACAGAAGCGCTATAGGCTTTGAAGTGCCTTCCTATTAGACTAACAGGTTCTTTCAGAGTCCCATGCAAAGGTTGCTGGCAATAACCTGTAGTTTTAGCAACCCTATCACTTTTTATCATCTCCCAATTCCGTATGTCACATAGGCAAATAAAGACAAGCATTGGCATAGCCAATAGGTCTCGCCTTTGGGACCATGTAAGTATTTAGCCATGCAGCACATTATCCTAGGTGCTACGACATCTACAGATACTTTACGTGCCACTGGTAGACAGGGGTAGCTAGATTAGTGAATTAGGCTAGAAGGGGCTTGTACGGGCCACAAAAGAGTGAACAAGCTGCAAGTGCCCTTGAAATAGTAACAGACGTAATGGTGCGCGGGCGTGTGCTTTACAAATACGTTATGTTATGTCACACGCCTACAAAATGAGACCTGATGCCTGGCGTCATTGGTGTTTTTCCCCCGTCTTATTTAATGATGCAGGTCAGTGTTGGGGATGCTTTAAATCATGGCTAACAAACATTGACAAAGCCAACAATTCTCAAAGGCGAGACCTACTGGCAAGCGACAGGTGACACTTTTTTCTACAAACGCCAAAATTACGATTACAACACTAAAAGGAAGTTACATCTGTTTACTGAAAACCCCTACCTTGAATACAATCTATTTTAAAAGGTTAACTTGGTGAATGCGCCTCCTTGTTTAGAACATTTTCTTTTTGTATAAAAACACCCAAATCACATTTTCGTGGAGAGCTTGTCACAAACTTCAATCAGATACCATTGGTGTGAAGAACAAATATTTTGATCATGAAGCGATTGCTTACATTTTCAGAAGTAATCGTCCGAGAATTTTGCCTTTGGTGGCAATATAATCTGCACTTCTATATTTTTGGGATTGATGTTGATGCTCAGCGTCTGTAGGGTATCAAAGCGCTATGAAGTCGATGAAACCCCGTTTCATACAAAATATACAACTTAAACAAATAAGGATGAATCCGGAGCCCACAAGCTGACGACCTCTTGTTTAAAATCATGAAAAATCTCGACCTTTTTTGGAACACAGACTGTCGAATAAAACGCATTGACGTCCACAAGTCGTCTTCCGTTTGTTTGCAGCTGGGCTCGTGAACAGTGGCCTTGTTTTGTTTCTGTTGGTGCCTTTTCAGAGCAGTGTTGTTTACAGACGTTGGGTCCCAGTACCCGCTAGACTTCCGCTCTACCCGTCACCTGGTGCACCTGGCACTTCCGGAGGCGGAGACCCTTCTGTAGCTGAGAAGGATGCCAAAGAGCCCTCTTGCAATCGTACATGTAGCTCATAGTGTGTGCACGATTGCTTCTTAGCACTTACACAAGATTGTATTATTCAGTACTAGGCTACTGGTCTATGGTAATAAGAATAATAGGCCATGGCAGGATTAGAATCTGTCACCGGCAGGTTGCACACAAGTCTCAGCAACCAGTGCTCAACCCACTGCGCTACCTACCTACCTTAATGGGGAGTGAAGAAAAACACCTAAGAAATAGGTCTAAATATAACAACAAATGATAAAATCTGATGCCATTTTCATGTACTCTTCACAGCATGTTTTGGTGTGGCCATTGAAAGCATGGGACTGCTTCAGGAGGAGACTGCAGTGTTCCAGCCTGGATGGTCAATGAAGTCAGCCCAGGTATAAACATCTAATATGCATATTTCTCGGTTGTCTGTCCCCTATTAAAATACTTGTGCTGCAACTGATCAGAAAGCAGTTGATCCGTCAGCGTTCAGATGGCAAAACTCTTATACTTTCTCCAAACATGGATTATTTATAAATCTGCATAATGGCCTGGGTTTGGAATGCTACAGAACAATACATATCTTGGCGCTGCTCATCCGACCCTCGTCGCCCTCTTCCATTGATTCAGTGCCCTCCCTCACACCACTGTGGGCCCCACTAATAAGCCAATCACCGGTGTGAGACATACAGCGTTTCCAACTTGAAAAACACTGCATCAACAAGCGTGTCCCTATCAGCACTGCAGTCTTCTGCACCGCAGACATGCCCAAGAGCAGCACAGCGTCTGCAGCTACAAGACTGTAGCAGCTCCCTTACCCTCATGCATGACACTCAACACTTCCCACATACGTCACTCTGAGGACACACTCGATTCCCGACCAGGCATTTAAGGCGGTGTTGATGAACAGGAAACGCACAGTGCTAGAGGCCCACACCTGTGATAGGAAGGCGCTATATAAATGATGTAATTCAATAATACTGTAAAAAGGCAGATGGGAAGGCTGTGAAGGGTTTTCGCAAAGACTTGTTAGCCCCACCAAGTACCCCCTTACTCCCATCCACACCTGTGATAGGAAGGCGCTATATAAATGATAGAATTCAATAATACTATAAAAAAGCAGATGGGAAGGCTGTGAAGGGTTTTCACAAAGACCTGTTAGCACCACAGAGTACCCCCTTACTCCCATTCCAGACAGATCACCCATTGTTTAGTTCACAGGAATTGTTACCCAAGGGGGGGGGGGGCAGGGGGGTTAGGGCCTGTTATTGCGCCAATGCTGCCTCCCCCGCCCATCTAAGGTGCTGTTGCAGAAGCGTAGAGGGACTTGGGGTGGGGGAGGCCGACGAAATTTCACCGCAAAGGCTTGTGGGCAACGGGTAAATACAAATGTTTTAATTCAAAAGGAATTTCCACGCCTAAATGCAATTGGAGCAAAGCAATTTCAATCTCAATTTACGAGCACAAATTCAAAGCTGGATACTGCTAAGCATGAATTTATATCGATAAAAAAACCTTGCTCATATATCCAATTTTATGGGAGTAAATGTTACTCCAAGGACAGGAACATGGCGTTCCAAAGCAGGCAGCCCTGAGAAGTGTGTGCATTACTACAAACATATCTGTTTTTCGGTATGCTTTTAAAAACAAGAGGACAGAGGAACGTGCTGTCACCACACCATGGTGATTTCAAAACATAAATAAACAAGAGGACAGTGGAACGTGATGTTACCAAATTAACAAGCGGCAGTGAAAGCGATCGCTTTTTCATTGCTTTGACAACGAAAGCATCACAAGATGGCGTCGGGCTGTCTACTGTCCGATGGGCACGCGCATGCTGTCTGCTTTGGACACATGGCGAGAGCAGCCATGTTTGTCCATGCAGACGTGTGCATGCAAGCCCTCCGCAGAATTGATTACGAAAGGTACTCGCAATAGCGAGAAGTAGCGCATGTGCTGCTTTCGCTAGGCGAGACCTAAAAAAGGTGGGGTAGCAGTGTTTGCACATTTTTAACATGAAGTACTGTATTCCAGTGCTCGGATGCAGTACATTTTCTATGAGCAGGTGTGTCTTACCCTTGGCGTAGGTGTAGCTTACTAGTGGATTCTATGCGCAAATGATGTTTTTTGCAGTCACGCCCAAATTGTCAAGTGTAACTCACTTCTTGGAAAAGGAGAAGGTGCAACTACTCATCAAAAATGTTTGTGATTTGTAAGCTGTGGTTTCAGGTTGCACATTGAGAAGGTTGTAAAATAATAGAAGTCACCTAGGTGTCGATTCCGATCCTGGAAAAACCGGGTACGAATCGTCAGACGGAGCGCTTTCTCCGTCCGACTCGTACCCGGGAAAAAAACCTTACAAACATGCAAGTACGATTTGTACAGAAACAACATTTCCGTACGAATCGTAACAAACACCAACCGACTAAAAAATACATACGAATGTGATCCGGGATAGCGCATACGAGACATTCGCACGGAGTTAGGCAACTTTTTACGTACCAGCAAGTACGATTCGTACTGACAGCACTCCGGCCGGAAATATTTTTACGTGACCCAAAAAGTGCCGGAAAAGCTAAGTACGCCGCGATGCGTGAGGTGAAGGGGGGCCGGTAAGTGCCGTACCCCCTTCCCTACATGTCCGCGCCATACCCCCACCCCCGTATGTACGGTGCGGACCCCCACCCCGTGTAGCTCTGTACCTACATGGGGTGGGGGTCCGCACCGTACCTATGGGGGTGGGGGTACGCTCCGTACCTACGGGGGTGGGGGTACACTCCGTACCTACACGGGGTGGGGGTCTGCACCGTACCTATGGGGGTGGGGGTACGCTCCGTACCTACACGGGGTGGGGGTATGCTCCGTACCTACACGGGGTGGGGTGGGGGTCCACACCGTACCTACACGGTGTGGGGTTACACTCCGTACCTACGGGGTGGGGGTACGCTCCGTACCTACACGGGGTGGGGTGGGGGTCCGCACCGTACCTACACAGGGTGGGGGTACGCTCCGTACCTACGGGGGTGGGGGTATGCTCCGTACCTTCACGGGGTGGGGGTATGCTCCGTACCTACGGGGGTGGGGGACGCTCCGTATCTACATGGGGTGGGGGTCCGCACCATACCTATGGGGGTGGGGGTACGCTCCGTACCTACACGGGGTGGGGGTACGCTCCGTACCTACACGGGGTGGGGTGTGGGTCCGCACTGTACCTACACGGGGTAGGGGTACGCTCCGTACCTACACGGGGTGGGGTGGGGGTCCGCACCATACCCACACGGGGTGGGGGTACACTCCGTATCTACACGGGGTGGGGTGGGGTTCCGCACCGTACCTACACGGGGTGGGGGTATGCTCTGTACCTACGGGGGTGGGGGTATGCTCCGTACCTACACAGGGTGGGGTGGGGGTACGGCGCGTACATGGGGGGCTGGGGGTATGGCGCGTACTTGGGGGGGTGGGCTGGGTGATGTTCGGCACGTATGCGGGCACATGTTTGGACGTCTCCATGGTTGCTATGGGAGTTCGCTTCGTACGGTGTTTTTTCCATACGGTTGTGCCTTCGGACGGACGGGACGGACCGTACTTGCGCGCTCAGACTTCAGTTTACCGATTTGTACGTAAAACTGTCCGGGGACTTGTCGGACACTTTTTCCGACCCGAGGACGTGTCAGGGAATTTTCCCAATGCGATTCGTATGGATTTTTTAACATACGAATCGTACTTGCCAGTTTGTACGGGACTTGTACGATTCGTACGTAAAAAAATCCGGATACGATTCGTACGGGGAATATTTTTAACGGATCGTTTTCGGCACCCTAATGTCTTTGAAATTTGTGTATATGTTATGTAATTCTTAGGGAATGTAAACACTTGGTTCATCACCTTTCCTGTGAGCTGTCTCCAGGGGGCATATTTACAATGGCACTGTGGCACTTTTACGCCGCTGGAGCATCACTTTTGTGACCTCCAGGGGCACAGTGTGCCGGCCCACATTTACACAGCCACTCAAAGCCACACAGCATGGCTTTTCATGGCCTTGTAAGTATGGAGTAAGGCAATGCCTTACCCTGTGGGGAAGGTTGTTCCATGGGTGTTGTTGTGGGTGTTCTCACACAACACCCATGGTTTTTGACACTGCACCCAGATTTAAACATAGTGTAAATCTGGGACACATCAAACCTAAAGCAGGCATCATTTCTCCTTGTTTTTTCCTTTTCCGCATGTGCTGCATTCTGTAGCACACATAGAATGAGGAAAATGCCACCCTTCATTGTTTAAAAAATATTCCTGCCAACAACACAGACATCCTTGCACTATGGTGCAAGGGTGTCTGCGTTGGCGCTCGGCTGTAGTTTGTGTGCTGGCACAAAGGACAGATATTCACTGTATCTTGTAGATACGGCGCATTCCTGCTGTTTTCTTTTGACGTAGGGCAGCACAGCTAGAAGGCTTGTGGCGCTGCCCTACACCGAAATATTGTAAATATGCTTCCTTGTTTTTGACACTTCCCCAGATTTACAACATAGCTGCAAAACTAACACCTTCCCAAAGCAGGTGTAATGAGGAGAAATGTTAACATTTCCCCTATTTTTTTCCTCTTCCACGTGTGCTGCATTCTGCATCACACGTAGAACAAGGAAAATACCTCCTTTGATTGTTTTTGTGCAGGAAAGTTTCCCTTCCTGCACAAAAACAATATTGCCAACAGCAGAGACAACTTTGCACCATGGTGCAAGGGTGTCTGCGGTGGCGCTCGGCTACCGTTTGTGTGCTGGGTCTGGCAGAAAGGACAGGAATGCCCCGTATCTTGTAGATATGGCGCATTCCTGCCCTTGTCTTTTGACATAGACAGGGCCAGACTGGAAACCGAAATCAGCCCTGACAAACTGCTTGGCTGGCCCCCTGAGGGCTGGGGGGTGCAGCCGAGCAGTTTGTGAGGGCTGGTTTCGGCCGATTTTGTTACAGGGGGCAGATATTGCCGGCCCCCGGTAACAAAAACGGCTCCCCAAGGGCCCAAAACCGGCCCCCACTCTGGTGGCCTACGGGGGAAACACCCGGTGCCTGCCACAACCAGTCCGGCCCTGGACATAGGGCAGCGTAGCTCGAAGACTTGCGGTGATAACCTATGCCAACATATTGGAAATGTGCCCCATGGTTTTAGTAAGTTCTGCATGGACTCAGCATAGTCTGTGTTTTTACAGTGCTGCTGAGTGCAGACTACTGTATCATTCATATATTGAGAACTGTGGGCTGGTGTGGGTATTCATGGATGATGAGTGACTATGTGAGTGCTGCCCATTTAGAATCGTCTATAACTCAGTTATTTCAATTAGGGCAAAATGGAATTGTATGGACCATGATACTCATTTCAGCTTTTTGGCATACTTAAACGCTAATCAAATCTGCAGTGTACATTTTTAATGCGCGTCTGTTAAAGCTGGTTCCTGGGGTGTTTTAAAAAACTGATACACAATAAAACACTCAGTGTGACATTGCAGTGTACACGAATCTGGTTTTTGCTCAGAAAGGAGCTCGACCAAGTCCTAACTATGTTCAGCATTTGGCATGTGCGAGCAAGCACCATGTTCACATTCAGACCACGTTTGCTGCATATTATTGGTAAATTGCATTCTGCTTCTGTACGAAACCTCCACATAATCAAACTAAAGAGCCTGGTTGCTTGGCTGAGCTATAATGAGGCTGGAGTGTATTATGGTGCGCAGCTGTAACACTATCTCCGTTTCCAGAGTTTTTTTTCTGAATCCGAAGCTGACCAGTCTATCATTCTCCAACGGATTACCGAGATATGGTCTCCATACAAAGCAGCTGGCTGGGAATCCAAAAACACGGGCTGCAACAAAAAGAAGCACAAACTATATACTTTATTTATCATAGCTTTTACAAGTAGATTCTACCGGGAAGGCAGCCGATGCAGTCAATCTCTCAGTGCATCTGCAGGTGTATACATGGGACATCAAATGTATGAAATATTTACTGTTTATCATTCTGGGAAGCTAACTTTGCTGACAGATTTTTCAATGAGCAGAGCAGCTGTCTCTGACAAGCTGGACACTACATTAGTATCACTCACAGGATATCCATCTCATTAAAGCTGTCTGACAAGTCATGTTCATAATAAACTATCCTGTTCATTAATAAAAATCTGACGACTGTAATTTCAGGGTTATTTTTCCACGAAACTGTCAGAACTACTGGCGAAAAGAGCTTTTTTCGAGCTTCTAAATTTAACAGCTCCTTGTACGATGAGGGTGGTTGGTCCCAGAGTGCGAACTTTCCTGTTGTGCAGCTATAGAAGAAAAGACAAACAATGAAAGCTGCTTGCAAACAAAAAAACATACATTTGGAAAGTAAACTTAGGAGTAGAAATTGATGTCTCCCCAGAATACTATTCATTTCTAAGAATATTTTTTCTCAACCTGGTAAAAATGGCTTCCATGCATGTGATTTTAAAATAAAATAAATACAATTAGAGCATGTGCTAGCTTTGTCCAATCAGATGGCCACTTCAGGCTGCGGCCATTTTGCTCTTAAGGTGGTAACATGCGATCATTCCGCTCTGAACACCCACTATGACACAATATCGATTTTCAGTTGTGTAAAGTTAGTTGGACTAGTAGTTTATTTTATAATTTTAGTTAAGGGCTGTATGTCGCTGCTGCCCAGGTTCAGAGCCCTTCGAGGGTGAGAGCATTGTGTTTCCATAACTGGGAGAGAAGAAATTATACACAAAGAACTGGCTGTGACTAAGTCCATTATAACCACCTTGGCATACGAGTAGGCAGAGCAGCGGTACTAATAGGGTTGTGGGTCAGAATATCCAGTGAAAAATATTTTAGCACAAAAATATAATGGGTGAAATATCGACTAAGGGGGTAAATATAGATTTACTCTTTTTTAACTCCACATCCATGTGCCTACAATATAAAAAGGATGGGAACATTATAGGTGGGACCCACATCATACCACCCACTTAAGTAACCCTTTAAACATGCCTCAGGCATGCCACTGCAGAGCCTCTGTGCGCAGTTTTAAACTGCCATTTCAAACTGGCAAAATAAACCTTTTGCCAGACCCAAACCTTCCTTTTTAATACCCTAGCCTAGGCCCTGGACATCCCAGAGAGCGGCTTGCAATGTATTTAAGAAGAAGGACATGCACTTTTAAGTTTTTATATGTCCTGATATTGAAAATCTAATTTAAGAGTCCTATCTCTCCCATAGGATAACTTTTGAGTTACCTTATTACATTTTATAAGTGTAATTTCCAAATGGAAAGAGATACCCGATTCATTTTTGGTGTCTCTGGAATCACAATTTATAATCCTAACTTATAGTGAAGTTGGATTTTAAATTGCAATTCTGAAAATTCCACTTTAAAAAAATGTGCATTTTCTTGCCTTAGCCTCTTGGTGCTGAAGATTTTCTCTGGTCACATGGCTGGGTGAAGTTTACAGTAGGGATTTGTGTATTCCTCCTAGACAGCCACGCACAGTGGGAGCTTAGGTGTCACAGGCAGGATGGGAGGGAGGAGTTGGACACAGCCCCACTTGCACCTAACTACACTGTGTCCTATATCTGCAGAAAGAGCTTAATGACCCTGTATTGTCAATTTAGCCAGCTGTGTGCCAGGGCAGGGGAGGTAGGTAATTCCTTACACTTCAAAGTCACTATTTAGAATCCACTCCACCATCCAGAACCAGGGTAACAGGGTATACATGCTGGACCTCAGACACCACCACTTCAGTACACTTCTAGACCTTTGGATACTCTGCCAGGAAAAAAGGACTGCTACACTGCTGAAGGACTGCCACTCTGATAGAATGAACTCTGCTAGACTCTTGCTCTGCTGAGCCGATCTGCTGCCTGCCACCCTCTTGCCTGGATGAGAAGGACTGGACCTGCATCTCTTGAAGCCAGACCCAGAGTGACTCCAATGGCTAGTTGGCTATCCTGATCTGAAGCCTCAGGAACATAACATGCTTCCAACAACCTTGCATCTGCATCTGATCTCTGCCATCTGTGAGTCTACCCTGTCAAGTGGTGCTGGGCCTGGAGCCCTGGAAGTGGGCCTGAGGTATTTTATCAGCCTCTGTGGATCCAGCAGAACTGATGCATCTCTTCTGATGCACGACGCACTCCTGAGCGAAATGGCAAATCCCACACTGCTGTGTGGATTGGACCCGTCGCATAGACTCGCATCGTCCCCACAACCTACATCACCTTCAGAACTGCCACTCCACGACACATCCTCGGTGCCGACCCTTGCATTTCTTATCAATGGCGGCTTCCACAACATTGTCGGACTTCGATTTGCAGCTCCATAGCCCCTCGAAACCTACAGATCACCCCTGTTGTGAGCCATCCAGCCAATGTTGCCCAATCCCTGCCTGGGATGTAGTACACCTCAACCCTAATGGCCAGGCATGGAAGAGGCTATAAATTAAGTGGTGTGAGACTGCTTGCAGTCTTCGTCCTATACAGCACATCTAGGTGTGCCTGTGGCACTCTGCCTTGCTGACTCCCGCCCTGCACACCACCACATTGGTGACGAGTAGGCCCTTCGCACCTATCACCACCTCTGCTCCCATCTGTATGTGAGTGGCTGCTATCGGCAGCACAGTCCACTCAACCCTCCTGCTATCGGCAGCACAGTCCACTCAACCCGCCTGCACAATGGTACTGTATCAGCGCTTTAGCCATCTCCTACTTTGGCCCCACTGACATCTGGCTTCTGCCATGGGCCCACCAGGGCCATCTCCTGGCCTCCTTGCCCAGCTGGTGACCTCTCTCTATGTGTTCCAGCATGCCACATGTGTCTTACTGGTGTCTGCCCTCCTGGTGCTCCAGCGCACCGTGTTTGCACTTCGTTACCTGCTTTGATGCCCGAAAGGGGCAGGCTTAACCCAGTTGCCAGCCTGCCACCTGCAAGGTGCTTTGATGTGTGATACTGGTCTGCTGCCCAGCAGACTCCAGAGAGCCCATGGGACCCCAAGTGAGGTCCAGTTGCACCACATCCTGCTCCTGAGGTATGGTGGCCATACCTGCTCTGCTTATGCACAGCCACTGTTCCATGATGCCAATGCTGTGTGTGCTCAGCACCGCCACAGCACAATGCAGTTGCAGACCTGCAGCTCTTCAACAAGGTGGCCAATCCCACCTCCATGGCTCCCATATGGAAGACATGGGTAGGCCAGCTGAACAATTACTTCAAAGCAACCTGCAAAACTGATGGGCCTGCGAAGCACTCTCCCCTACTCCACTACATGGGGGAGCAGATATACAAACTGTTTGAACAGCTCCCTGGTACGTGTGGATGAAGACTGCGATGCTGCTATGAGGTTCCTGACACCCATCTCGACCCTCAGTTGAACCCAGACTTTGAGCGTTTCAAGCTGCTCCAGGTGTGCCAATGCAAGGGAGAGTTGATTGACAACTTTTACACCCACCTCCGGGAAATGGCCCGCACCTGCACGGCTGATGACCAACCAAAAGAAGTTAGAGCACAGATCATCCAAGGCTACCGGTCCAAGTCCCTTCAAGGCCTGATCTTGAGTCAGCCCAACATATCAGCTGGACGAATTCCTCATCCTGGTGCGGTCCCATGACCTCTCAGCAGCTCAAGCAAAGGAAATTCCTAAATATAAAGACTGTTGGTGCAGTGTCCGCCAGACCAAGAAGCACCCTCCCCAAACTGATGGCTCCTGCGCCCAACACATGGTGTGGGTGGGACAAACACCCATGGAGAACTACCCAGCCCAGAGACAAAAGTGCTGCAACTGCAGCAAAATCAACCACTTTGCCAAGGTATGCAGTGGAGGCCTGTGAGAGCAAGGAGCCAAGGGAATAACACCTGTAACCAAAGCAATCTGACAACTCTCACTAACTGACCCTGTCTACCAGAGCTTATCCTCATGACAGACATGGCTGAGTGGTCCCCAAGACGGGTCACTTTTAGATGACTTGGATGTCTATCTCGTCTCCTTTACTGAGCACCTCCAGAAGCACAGAAGGCCTCAACCCACTTCTGAAGTAGACGCAGCAGAAATTACTATGAAAGCCCTCCTTGATACAGGCGTTTCTCTCAATCTAATGAGCTACCAACAATATAGATGCCTCCAACCATGAACAAAACTCTCGTCTTCAACTACCAGGATCTATGCTTATGGGGGAATTTTAGAAAATAGGTCTCTAGTTGGCAGAGGTATGCACCCTGTCCAAGTAGAGACCAAAAGCCTAGTCTGGGTAAGCTAGATACACACTAAACGATAACCTGTGCTCACCATCTGGTAGCTTGCACAGGGTCAGGGTTATCTAAAGAGGCAATATGGATAGTTTTTGTGGAACAAACACACACACCGTAACACAATGAATACACCACAAATAGACTCCACACATGTTTAGAAAAATAGGGACTCCACACAGGTTTTGAAAAATAGAGAATATTTATCTGAGTTAATCAAGACCAAAAGGGCAAAGATCCAATAAGTAGAAGTTGAGATATGAATTTTAAAGATGAAATCCAAAACAGTGCTTCGAAGTCAATAGTGCTAAAAAGTTACTTGAGGTTGCACTGGACTGCAGTACAACCAAAGTTCAGGCTGATCATGATTCAGGATGGGCTGTCTACAGGACCCGCACATGGTCCACTGAAAAAGTAGCTTGGATGGAGCAAAGCGTCCTGTCATGAGTCCAATGCGTCGGTTTGTATTCATACACTTCTGAAGCCCAAGACTAGAGGAGGCACCTCAGGCAAGGGTAGGATTTACAGACAATAGCGGCTCGTGTAAGGAATGCTGCAGGGTGGTGAGGTGGGGCAGGGGAGGGGAAGGGTAGGGCGATGCAACAAGCGCAATGTAATTTGTTTTATTTATTTATTTATTTATGTACTTACCTCCATTCTGCTGTATTCTGTGGTTTACTACCCCCCACCCTGCCCTTCCCCAACCCCGCCTCACCGCCCCGCAGCACTCCCTCCACGAGCCGCTTCTGCTCACAGATGGCAGAGTTCAGCAGCACCAGCAGAGTTGCAAGAAGTCCTTTGTGTCCCTGAGACTTCAGAAACACTAGGCAAACCAGAAAGCCCTAAGAGTCACTCTGGGTTCAAGTGAGATGGGTCCAGTCCTTGTCCTCAGCAGGGCAGTGATCAGCAGGCAGCTGGGGCAGCCCAGCACACCAGCGACACAGGTCCTTAGAACAATCAGTCAAACAGAGTGGTAATCCTTGTAGCACTGCAGTCCTTACTCCTGGAAGAGTTCTTCACAGGTCCAATAGTGTACTGTCTTGGTAAGGTCACAGTGCCAGTACTTATACCCAAATGTGCCTTTAAAGTGGAGAGTGACTTCAAAGCAGCTCCTTGAAGTGTGCAGGTCACCTTTCATCCCAGCCTTGTCTGCCAGGCTATCTCTGGGGCATAATCAGTCCTTTGTGTGAGAACAGGACATAGCCTATTCAGATTTAAGTGTCATCTCCCTGTCCCCCTTCCTATTCTGGAGGGGTATCAGAATGCAGACGAGTCCTCTGTCACACCCACCCTTCCTATGGTTGTGGCTGTCTAAAGGGTATGCAAAAACTACAGCTGTCACCCAACCCAGATGTATATTGGAAACCGGCTGCAGGCAGACAGAGCTAAGTTAAGAAAAGAGAAATGTCCACTTTCCAAAACTGGCATTTCTAAAATAGTAATGTAAAATCCAACTTTAACACCAACGAGGATTTATTCATTCCCAGGACATGAATCATGATTTAGCTACTCCTTTTTAATTAGGAAATACAGCTTAAAAGTGCTTTACGGAATTCCCAATGCTAGCCTATGAGAGGGGTTGGCCTCACTGTAGTCAAAAACAAATGTAACTCTTTGTCACTACCAGGACATGTCAAACTTAGAAGTACATGACCTACCTTTAAATTACACATCACCCTACCCTTAGGGCTACCTAGGGCCTACCTTAGGTGTGACATTTGAGTAATAATAGGGGAGTTTAAGGCTTGGCATGTGGTTTTAAATGTCAATTCGAAGTGGCAGTAAACTGCTCACACAGGCCCTGCAATGGTAGACCTGAGACAGGTTGGAGAGACTACTTGTGTTGGTGGCACAACCAGCTCTGCAGGCCCACTGGTAGCATTGCGATTACAGGCCCTGGGTACATGGTATGCCAGTTTACACAAGACTTACAGGTGACCTAAATACGCCACCTACATATACACCATTGTCACCATGTTTAGAGGAGAAGCACATGCACTTTAGCAGCGGTAAAGTGCTCAGCGACCTAAGGCCAACAAAAAGATACAACAAAAAGTGAAGGTATGCAGGCAAAATGTTGGGGCAAGACCCCCATAAGGGTGCCATATGCATCACATGTACCCCCTCAGCTGAGAGTGAGGAGATCTACCAAACCTCTAGGGAGTTCTCGTCACTAAGGTAGAAAAACCTGAACAGACCATCAGCATTATCATGGTCTACTCCTGGCCTGTTTTCCACCCTGAAGTCCATACCATGTAGGCAAATTGCCCACCTCAAAAGTTTTGGATTTCCACCCTTCATTTGCATGAGCCACCTGTGGGGCCTGTGGTCAGTCTGAATCGGGAAATGAGTGCCAAACAGGTATGTCCTCAACTTCTTCAGTGCGCAGACAACATCAAAAGTTTCTCTCTCTATAGCAGTCAACCTCCGTTTCCTGGGGAGTAATGTCCTGGAGATGAAGGCTACAGCTTGGCTCAGGCTCTCGTCATTTGGCTGTGATAACACTGCATCTATGCTATGTTCTGAGGCATCTGTTTGAACAATAAAAGTCAGGGGACCTGAGCACATGGGCTTCGCACCTGGCTTGCTTCAAGGAGTCAAATGCAGGTTCTCATGTCTGTGTCCAAACCATATTTCTGGGCTGCTTCTTAGAAGTCAGCTCTGTCAAGGGGGCAACAATGGTGCCATATCCCTTAACAAACCTCCTATAGTATCCAGTGAGACTCAAGAATGCTCTGACCTCAGTCTGTGTTTTGAAGGGGGGTCCCGTCCATGATAGTCTCTATCTTGGCCTGGAGGGACTGCAAAAAGCACACCACAGATCTCTGCCCCATCTGGCACTTACTGGCCTTGATAGTCAGGCCTGCCTGTTGCAGAGCCTGAATCACTACCTGGTGGTGAAAACAGGTGGTCCTTCCAACTGCTACTAAGTACAGCTCTGTCATCCAGATAGGCAGCTGCGTAGACCTCCATACCAGTGAGTACCTGTTTCACCAACCTCTAGAAGTTATCAGGGGCATTTTTAAGTCCAAAGGGCATCTCTCTAAACTAATAATCGATCGCCCTCTGGAGTGGAGAAGGCTGACTTCTTGTCACCTTCTGTTAGGGTGACCTGCCAGTCCCTGATGTAAGGTCAAAGTTAATTAAATACTGGACAGCCCCTAAAGTGTCAATTAGCTCATCAGCTCACGGGATGGGATGAGCATCAGTCTTTGTCACAGAATTTAGCCCTCTCTTAATCCACACTGAACCTCAGTTCAGGTGTGGTACCAGCTAGGACAGCTTTTTGTGCCAAAACCACAGGACTGGATCAAGGGGTACTAGAGGGTTCCATCACCCCCAATTCCAGCATCTTAGAGACTTCACTCTTGATGCTGGCCCTCACCTTATCCAACAATTTGTAAGACTTATTCTGACTAGGGAGCTTGTCCACTGTGTCCACATCATGGGTACACAAGTGGGTAGTCCCAGAAATAAGACACAACAGAGAAGAGTACTGTCCCAATACATGGTGACAGTCCCTCTGCAGCTCAGGAGTTAGCATAAGGGAAAGGATTACTCCTTCCACAGACCCACCCTTCTCCTGAGAGTCCAAAGGGTCAGGGAGAAGTTCACTCTCCTCTTCCTTTTTTCCATCTGTCACCAACGGCATGGTGCTTCCAGGCCTCTTAATGTGGTGTTTGATCCGACTGATGTGAAGCAACCTGTGGGGCTAACCTCTTCTTTGCACCTTCTGTGAGGGCGGTCTGCCTGTACCCAGATGTAAGATTATAGGTATTTAAGTACTGGGTAGCCCCTAACTTGCCAATCAGCTCATCAGCCCACGGGATGCAGGGCCGAACCTGGAACCAAAACCGGCCCTGGCAAAGTGCTTGGCCAAAGCAAGATAACAAATACCAAGAATGGCGGCCAACATGCAACGATAATGCCGTGATGTCTGCCAGGCCAAAGTTGAGGTGCAGATCAGTCATGCATGTCGCTGAAAGCTGAGTTCCCTTATGAATGAAACAAGCAAGTTGGGTGGCAATTTTAAATCTAAACACGTGCTCGGGGGATGGAAAAAGGGATAATGGAAATTCAAACAACATTGATTTGAAATCAAAAAGCGTGGCAATCCTTCTTTTTGTCTTACAGGGAAAATGAGTGCAACAATGTTTCAAATATGAATGGATGTTTTGAATTAAGAAAACAGCAATCCTTCTTTACGTCATACAGAACTAACAAGTGCAACAATGTTTCAAATATAAATGGACACATTTACCCACAACCAAAACAAGATGGTAAAGTGAAAATGTAAGTTCTTAGAAAATCGGCATCATGGTAAATGCTTTCACAAGTGCAAATAAGGGCAAGTGATAATGGTGGGGGAACAAGTGGCAACTTTAAAAACACAACAATTTTAAACACAACTTGTAAACTGTTTTATTGCAACATTGTAATGGACGAATCCTTGAAAAACGCAGAATGCCTCTAAGTCTTGCAATCTCAATAAACTGAAAGAAAGGGGTAAGCCACCAACACTCATAACTACCAAAATGAAATTGTGTGCATATTGGAAGGTCAAAATTTAAATTCTTTCTTATCACTATTAAATCAAACAGACAAAAACAAGGAACATGTGGCTGCCCACTTCACAAAACTGATTAATTAATCAAAAAACTGAGTACCTTGGGTCATTCTGAACAAAAGTCCAGATCGACAACAAGTTCCTACAATGTAAGTGTAATGGTCCCTAACATACGAAACAATTCATAATTCCAGCAGTGAGCGCATGTTCGTATTTTGATTACACACTCTATGATTTTCTTCAGCTACTGAAAACTTTAATTAAACAACATTTTAAAAATCAAGGCCCCACAACCAAGTCCTTAAAAATTGGTATGAAAAAGAATATAAGGAGGGAGGATTCATTTTCTAATCGAATTATAAATAGTTTAATTTAATCAAAGTATTTTGGGTTTTATTTTCAATCAAACTATACACAGGAAACCTAAATAGTTGAGATAGGTGCCCTGAAATTAAATTAGTTCGCACAACTCCTGAGAATTGCACAAAGTTGCTGGTCCAAAGAAGTGAAATTAAAAATTGGACTTTTTGTTGTATTAAAAACTTGAAACTGGTAAAAAAAAATATGTACAATGCATTGGTGCAGTTTTGGATTTTAAATGGAATTTTGCTATTGTTTGTGTTATGTGAGTGAAATGTGAATATGTCTAATCACTAGAAGTTTTCATTTGATTGTAAGGCATCAACAATTTTTGATTTAATTAGTGGCCCAAATGGCTTACACAACTTTTGGTCTATGTAATCCAATGCGTATGATACAATGAATGGTATTTGAAAAAAAAGAAAACAGTTTTTTGCTGAAACAGCAATAAATTAAGGACAGGGCAGTTCATTTCCTTGACCTGAATAAATTAAGTTGTAGAACTAATTTTCAGCCATGGTAAAATGTTGTTCTCATTTTAAAATGTGGTCTAGCCTAGGCTGAGTTACAGGCCCAAACCCTTCAGCTTCAAAGACTAAGGGGCATATTCTCAAGAACGTGTGATAACTATCACAAAAGTAACTTAACACACTTTCCAACATCGCAGTCAATCCCTGGAAAATAACGCTGAGTTAACTAGGGATTCTCAACACGGCGGCACCATGAGATACTCACCAGATAACGCGTCAACTGACCGCGTTAAAATCAATGCCACGCCGCAAAAATGCAAAACGCAAATGCAACAAATCCTGCGATGAGGCAAATCGCGGTACAAAAAGCACCGTAAACCAGCGACCGGCCTGCAAATCCCACGCGTCTGGCGGGAAAATGCAACATTAAAGCAGAGTAAACAAACGGTGAGATGACAACGTGCGAGCATAACCCCACAGGTGTGACGCAGAACAAATGACCATTGTCCAAATCAGATAGGCATTTCCCCACAAACAGCCACAATGCACATTGACATGCATTCAGTATGTAACCTGCGCCAATGTGGAAACAAACATGGTGCACACTGTGAAACCGCATCTCCCACTCACATTGCAGAGGGACAAGCAACACCCCCTGCACACCGACGTGCCAGTCCATGACCAAACAAGAATAAAAGCACGGACTAATGTAGGGGCAGTGACTCCACCTTACGCACATGTTGTCCATTTCGTGGGACCTGAGTCACAGGGTGCATCCCTGCATCATTGCGGCCCACATCAGAGCACAAAGGAATCCCTGTTGCCACCTGTAGGGCACAAATGACAGCCAAAATGGAATGACTATGGCCACATGTATAACGCCGAAGAGTGGGCCATCGTAACAACTGTGACACACAGAACTGGCACATCAAATAGGTGACACCATAAACAGCCTTACTACACAGAAGTGACACAACCCCCAACCATCAACAATTCCCACAGTGACAGCATAACATGTCGCACCCACACTTGTCAGAGTGAAGTGCCTGTACAGATTGGTGACATGCACACAGGGAATGTGTATCGTAATGCTTTTATTAGCACATGGAGTGCCTGTGGCAGTCAATGTACTGTGCCATTACTGCGAAGAACCCACACAATGTGACGTCATCCAGAGAAGAAACTGGCAATCATGTAGTCTCCACGGGCTATTCCTGCTGCGGCTGCAGCTGCAGTGTGGTGTGGACCACGTGCCTCATCATCATCATCGTACGGTGCATCTGGCACTCGTATCCATGGGGCTATGCTGCGTACACATATGTTGTTCAACACACAACATGCAACGATCATCTTGCACACGAGGTCTGGGCTGTACAGGAGCCTACCACCTGTGAAGTCCAGGTACCTGAAACATGACTTCAACACGCCAAATGTGTGTTCCACGATGCTCCTGGTGCGTTTGTGGGCCAAATTGTACTGCCTCTGGGCCTGTGTGTTCGGGGTTCGGAGGGGTGTCATCATCCAAGTGCAGAGTGCATATCCTTGGTCACCTGTAACAGTGCAGAGAGACATGAGTCAAGAAAACGTACTGCATGGTGTGTTGGCAGGCACACTGGTTCATTGGTGTGTGATATGTGTGACTTAGTGATTCATGTATGACATGTACTGCGTGTTGCAACTGAGCTGCATCACAGTGTACTACGTAGCCTCACTGCTGCAACTCCCCCCCCAAGCACATCCACTAGTGTGTGCAGGACGATGACATCACATGCACCCCTACAGCACACCATTGCCATGCCTGTCTGCGCATGTCTACAAGCCTGAGTACGACACAGTGATGAAGATGCACACAATGTGGCCGGCCACGTGTGTGTAGACCCACTGCAAGGACAGTGCTGACACAGATGAAGAGCGCCTGCATGGCTGAACTGGACATGCAGTTGAGGTTACATCTGTGGCTCATGCTGCGCTAATGGCGAAACACATCACAGTAGGCATGCGTGATCCCTGCCCTCGAGTGGCCATGCCCACCCCCATGTGCCACTTCGGCCGACCACGCGCACCGAGGACATGCCACATAGCAACATTGTTGATTGCATGCCGTGTGGCGCAGACACTACAACAGAGACACACGCATCAGCCAAATCCTTGGCAAGGCCCACACTGACCCACACCCAGATCCACGTGTGGAGGAGCCATGCCCCTACACAGTATTGTCATCCACCTGTCCACTCCGCTTACAGGGGGGACGTAACTAGCTACATTTCCGTGATCTTCCCCACTGGCTAGGGTGACATGGTTGCTTCCACTGTCAACTACACTCCTGACACCTGCAGTGTATGTCAACATGGACATGTTTGTTGTCTGCATACTGCAGTCTGTCCAGCACATCCACACCACACTTGGCATTGTGTACATGCTCTTTGATGGGTCACTTGCCTCCTTCGCAAATGCCTGGTTACCACCACTCCCCTCAGTCTGCTATTGTGTATCAGCGGTGCCATGCTGTTGAAGGCTAGTGTACATGGCTAGCCCAGGTTACTACAGTAAGTTGTTCTGTCGTGTCTGGTAGGTGGGCATGTAGTTTGGCACGTTGTACGTGATTTTGTGATGTGTGCACTGCCAGAGTTGTGAGTTACATGAATGTGGAGTTGAGTTGTGTGTTGTGTTCATTTGGGACTTACCAACAAGCAGAGCATTCCCGTAGGTGCCGTCCTGGAAGCGCCGGTTGATGATGGACTGTTGGAAGATGTATGAATCATGTACACTGCCTGAGTAGTTGGCGACGACATTGGTGAAGAGTCCCCGGTGGTCCACTATTGCCTGCAGATTGATGGAATGCGTATGCTTTCTGTTAATTGTGTGCAGTGTCGGCAGGGGGCACAAGTAGGACATGTGTGCAGTCAATTGCCCCCAAAATGTGCGGGAATGCAGCTATGGTGTAGAAGCCTTGCTTGGTCTCCAGCTGTTCCAGTGCAGTGTGGGGGAGGTATAGGTACTGGGGTACCAAGCTGATGATGGCATCCAGGGGAGGTTTGAGGAACTTTGATAGGGCTGGCTGTAAGACCCCTCCGACTCTGGCGTTTGTTGGTTGGAATGTCCCAGAGGCCAACAGGTGCAGCACAGCCAGCAGCTTTGTCTGAGGTGGGATGTTGGTCATCCGCTGTGTTGGTACCGTCAGCCTGTGGGCAATGATGTTCAGGATGTGGAGGATGGTTGTCCTTTTGAGCCTGTAGTGGGCAATGACATACTCTGGTGTCATGTCTGTGAGGCTGGTGCATTTTCTGAAGGTCCGCGGTCAGTGTCTGTGCTGCCTCTCTGGTGGTCTGGCGGGTGGCGCGGGGGGTGTCCGAGAGGTGGTGGCAGGCCTGGTGCTGATGGCGGTGGGTGTTGTGGGCCTGTTGGGGCTCTGAGCTGCTTGATGAGTAGCTCCATGGCATCTGTTGTTCTTCAGGTGTGGCTGTGGGCTGGGCTCCCTTTTGTGGTGCTGGCTGCCGTCCGACTTTGCACCAGGTTAGAGCAGGTGTTAATTTCCTGCTGCTAACGCTCCTTATCGCATGCTTTGTGGTTGTACTGCCAATGTGGCTGGTCGTTGAGAATGTTATGGAGTGGTGTTGTTGTGGCTTTTTGCTCGGGTACGCCTACTCTGCATCTCATTAGCGATAGTTGCCGGGGACATCTGTGGCGATGTTTTTTTGCGGATAATTTCGCAGGTAAACTGGTGGTATCGGCTGTTAGCACCAGCTTGTGAAGGGGGCGATATGTTTATCGCGACTTTGACTGCGATGAGGTGCCGATAACTCGGCAATAGCTCCTTGAGTATATGCCCCTTAGAAAGTTTGATTTTTATGCCCCAGCCAGCTGTGTCTTTCTGCCATTGTCCTGGTTCACATAAATGTGAATGGCACCGTTTTTGGGGGTTACACAAAGAGGGCTTATGTGTGGACAGAATGGCCATCCTGACAGAATGATTTGGGACAGGATTTACATAGCCTCAGTTATACTTCAAAGGGCTTTGCCTGTAGCACTCACAAAGGAACCCGACAACAGGCCTGCCCTGCACTGTGTCACTCTGGGCAGTTTGAAACCTTGATCAGAGGAAGTGAAGGGCCATTCCATGCAGTGCATAGCAACAGTTACTGTTCTGCAACCAATATTACAAGCTTGGAGGTCAAAAGATGTGCTGCCCCACCTGTTAATGAGTTATAAAGTTATTAAACCACTAGGTCCATGGTGAGGGCACGGAGGGGCAGGGAAAAAGGGAAGAGCAAAACCTCTCATAGCGTAATTACGGCCAGGCTTGGCCAGTGTCGCTCAACAACTAAACCCCACCTCTGCTCATGAGGCCAGATCATCAGCAGCGTGCGTCAGGACTCAGAAGAAGTTCAAATGCTTCTCCCGATCCCTGGTGTGTTCACAGTTAACTAGTCTCCAGTGGTTATCTATGTATAATTATTCTGGTTCTATGCCAGCCAGGTAACTCACTACTGTCACCCGCCCTTGTATGGTCGCATACTTGCGGAACTTCGAGGCAGTGACAATAGTTTGCCTTGCAAGCACTGTGGTCTGATTTATAAATCTATTTATCATCTTGCCCTTTGCTGGGGTGGGATACAATCTCTTCAAGCAACATTGGGGATTGAATAGTTTTGTTCATCCAATTGCACTTTAGAGCCTAACTTTCACATCCCTCCAGTAGTCCACTATGTGGGGTAGGACCATGCCATGCCATGTGATAAAAGTCTGCCCCTTTGTTTTGCATCTGGGCATGCTCTGTTTTCTGCTTTACTCTCAAGTTCAGTCTCTTCCAGGTCAGGTAGGCCACATGTGTGATATAAAATTGCCGGAGTTTAGATCGAGCATTTTATGATACATCAGTGCAGTGACTCAGTAACTCAGTACCCTGTCCCAATCCTTATCAATAAATTATAAGCCCAAGGCAAGTGACCACTTTGCTTGCACATTGTCAAAGTATCCACCCAGGCTTAGCTGCAAGGCCTTAAAACACCCTTACTACCCACCCATGAACCCTTAAACCACCTTACTACCCCTATACTATACCAACATCTCACCTCTCATATATATTTCTACACAAGAGATATATATATACATACACACACACACACACACAAGTGCACCCCCACACAAAAACACATTTATTTCACTCAAAACCATGAGGAAAAATGTGAATCTGCAAAAAAAAACGTGCAGTACTCACCTATATTGGAAAGACTTGTGTCGTACTGAACTGCTTTGTAACAACTGTGTTGCAAAGACTACTACATATCATCACAGAACAAGACTCTACTAAATCTTATCCTGGAAACAATAGATAAAATCTTTTGGACAGGCCACCATCCTGGGAAGAGTTGTTTATAAGGTTTGTCAATATTTCCCTGCTCGAATTTATGGTGTTTGTTTGGCAGGCGAAGAAACCTTAGCTTGGCATCTTTGCTGCTGTCCTTTATGATCTATCAACATACCATGAGGCAGCAAATGGAGCTTTCCTTCCTTCTCTGAACTTGTGAATCTCTGGTTAGCTCTTGCCACCGGTCTGTGCACTTACTCATTACAGATCTTGACGCAGGTGTAACTTAAACTCCTGAATTTATTCGTAGCTGTAAATGTGTCATAACTGCATGCAATTAGCAGTTATGGACATATGAATTGATGGCAGTACTAACAAGACAGCTTGAAGGTTAGTCAGCTGGTATCATGGATTGACAGCTGTCACCTCTGCTACTTATGTGCATGCTAGTCAGGAAAACTATGGAAAACACCACGCCTGATTGTTTTTTGTGCAGGAAGGTATACCTTCCTGCTCAAAAACAATCTCTCCGCAATGAAGGCACCCTTGCACCATTGTGCAAGGGTGCCTGTGTTGGCGCATGGTATCCAATTGTGGGCCAGCGCAGGGGAAAGCACAGGGATGCAACATATTATTGAAATATGTTGCATCCTTGTGCTTTGAAAGTGACTCAGTGTGGCGCAGCCAAATGGATTTCAATGCCGTGCTGAGTTACTTTCTTGTAATTTTGGTCCTCAGTATTTAAAGGCAATCGTCAACTAAAGAAAGTAAAAAACTGTTGGCACCTGGGGGCTGAAATACTAGCAGAGTTAAAATCATATATATATATATACCTAGGGAACATTTTTTGTTCTAATTTATCTGAGAGAAATCACATAGGCCATTTGCACACCATAGCCATGAATTAAGCAAATGGGTCAAGATAGTTTGATAACGTCCATGGCCATAGGCACTTTTTCTTTCTTCTTCGGCTATGCTGTTTAAAAATCCCTTCCTGCTTACTTTATGCTTTGGAGGCTGTGAGCATTGTTAGTTGGTCTTTCCTGGAATCGATTGAAGGTAAAATGCTTTGTAGAGTGCGTTTTTTTAACACTGTAGCTCCCTCAGTGGGCCTGTGCTTAGAAATGTGTCTGGTGAGTACATCTGTATTGGGCCTAGCGGCAATGCTATGGCGTGGCTTCCAGCTGATCTACTCTGATGACAATTTCCTGTGGAAAGAGGTTGTCATTGATCAGAGGCAAGGCAGCATTGTTGGGAAAAACTTTAACGCTGGCTTAGCCCACTTTAAAATTAACCAAGGGGAATTGGTATCTATGTCAGTGTAGGAAATTAAGGCATTTCTTAAAAGTGCTAGCCCTGAGCTAAGTTTGGAATTAGAAAACGCCGCCACTGTATTAAACCCTGGGAGCACGTGCCAATGCTTCTTGCAGCATGAAGAGAATGCAGCCTTACCTGACTTGGAGTATTGCTGATACTGTGCGACTGATTCTTCAATGCAGATCACAAATATTGTCATTAAGAAGTATGACCGGTCACCGGAGCTTCGGGGGGAATTAAGAAAAACCATCGAGTTTGCAATGTATGCTCAAATGGAATACAGGATATTGTGTGCCCTATACGACGTAATTTCGGGATGAGATTTTTAAAGCTGTTGTTTATACCTGTTGCTATTTTCACTGTTGATAATGCACGTGCACTTTTATATAACCCTGAAAATGAAATGACCTGTTTTAAGCATTTTTTGACAGTTTTTAAAACTTTTATTAACTTTGGACTAGCTCACCCTCAGATGTGGATTGACATTACTCATGAGCAGATATAATTCATTAGAAGATACTTAAATATTACTACGTGTTGTTATAAGGAGTAATGGAACTCGCAGTGACTTACTTGCACCATCATATGTCACCGTAAGTAGCGAGTGAAATGCTTAGGAAATGCTGCAATCTATGTCTGACTTAAGATAACTTTAAGTTACCAAACCATGAATCAAGGATGAGATGTCCGTTTGATCAAAATGCTATCGTCCCAAGAAATGGGACAAAAGCAATATAGGATTATTGTCTGTCTGGTTTTAATTAGCTACCAATAAATTTGGAGTGAATTGAATTTACTAGGAAGTAGTGTGTGATTTAAATATCCACTGAAACACACACAAGGTGGTATGACAGAGGCATGCATGGCTGAACCATGCGTGCCTCTACAAAGGTGTCCTAACCACAAATGTATCTAAACCACGCATTCCTTTACCACACATGCCTGAACCATGCACGCTTTTACCATGCAATTTCGTGATAAGGGCATGATTGGTAAAGGGAAATGCATGCTAAAGATTACCACTACCCTGACCCCCCCTCCCTATCCTAAGGCCACAAATCCGAACTCCCTTCCTCACCCCCACAGGTCTGAGGCCTAAAACCTACCTGCCCTTCCCTTAAAACTACCCCTTGCCCTCCACCCACCCTGAGACCTAAAACCCTGCCCCCTACCAAAAACTGCCCTGACCCCAGCCCCCTGCCCTGAGCCCTAAAACGTACCTGCGCTGTCCTTAAAACTACGCCTACCCTTCCACTGCCATGAGGCCTAAAACCCTGCCCCATTAAATAAAGTACCCAACACCCACTGCCCTGACCCCTAACAACTGCCCCCTTCCCTGAAAACTACCCCGACCCCAGCACCCAACCCTGAGCCCTAAAACCAGCACAATTTACCTTGCCGTGTCTGGGTCCTTCCTGCAGTGATCCTTCCGGTTCCTCTCCCCGCCGCTTAAACAAGCGTTTGTACTGCATATGTGTGGTTAAGGCAAGCGTTGTTCAGCTTGTGGGGAAATGACACGTGTGCTTAAGGCCAAGTTGTAAAGGCCGTTTCCCCACACACAACTATGGAAGAGGCAACATATACTGTTCAACTATCCTGTTTGAAAATGGTCATAAACATTGCCAGGAAACTGTTTTGGGATTATTTAATCTTTAGAAGAAGGGTATCGTCATAGTGGACCATATTGATGCTGTTCAGTTTTTATTTCAGTGCACATATCCCCATCCTGCACCTGGTGTGTGATTTTGGTATGGTTCTCAGATGAGATGCAGCGTCGCGAAGGGCACTGACATATACTGGATTATTTGGAGTCTCAGGCGTGTACTTTATAGTTACCAATTTAGATCTAAATGAGAATAACAACGGTTCTGCAAGCTTCCAATGTAATCTTGGGGGTGGTTAACAATACATCTCTTAAAATAGAAGATAATGTCTTTCATGTCTGCCACCATTACGCTGAATTTATCACATCCCATGCATCATGAGATTATGGTTCTCTTTACAGTTACTCCAATGGATGGTCTGAAATTATTCTAGTATCAAATCCTGGGATAAATCTTCTGTAATTTTCCCTGCCTTCTGGCTTTGTGGAATGGTTGCTGCTACACTTAGGTCATTGGATCTCATGAATTAAAATTTGATAAGTACCGTGTTTCAAGCAATTATGACTGTTTTAACATTGAGAGACATGATGCTGGAGAAGGTGATTTATGAGGTATGGTTTAGATACACTCATTGATGGTTTGTATAGGTCGAATGTGTATTGTCCTCGATTTCTGAGTTTGTCTTTAGTGGTTAATTCATGGAAGATTTAAAGAGAGAATGCATTTCCTGAAGATAGGACTTCTTTATCAGTGTCCGTTTGAGGGATGAGATTTGTAGTTCAGTTGTCTATGCTTGTGAATAGTGTCAATTTTTAAGAAGATGTGTGTCAATCGTGTCGTTCCTTGGCTTTGTAGCCTAAGTAGATAGGATGACCTCTTCAACACTTACCAGGTATTGTGAATTTAGAGGGTAAGTGGACTATCAAAGTATGTGTGGACACCTTCCATGCCATACTAATTGAGAGTATCTTCTTTGTCTTAGATCTCTTAAGTTACGTATTCCAGACGGTTCTTCTTTTTAAATATATTGCTAGCTCCCAAATTGACTTGTCCCACAACTGAGTGTTAGATGTTTATGAATACAAACGTTTCCATAAGCCCTTCCAAAGTTAGAGTTTACTGTTCTCCACACCAGTTTCGGGGCATTCCAGCACTTTTCAAAAAAGTGTAATGAAATACGTATTAACATTTACTTGTCAAGAGAGATAGTCATAGCTGGAATGATTCTTGTGCTGGAAAGAGATGTTTTATGTTTTATACTTGATCCTCCATGAGGTCAACAATAAGGATTGTTCATCATGGTAATGATGGATATGGGTGTTGGATCTTTTTTATTCTTATGACACTTGTAAATTTGTGGTGGTCAGCTGACAAGGAACCTCATAATGAGAATAGTAAAATTTGGGGCGATATGTAAAAAACATTTTTTGCTGTTGCGAGCAGCCCGATGGTGCAGTTCCCGACTGCAAAAATGTTTTATCTTGTATACAAAGAACAAATTATGTTTTGGTAACACATTACCAAATTGCAATTTTTAATTGCACATCCATACCGATTCGGTATTTGGAAGGGACGTGTTAAGTGCTCCCCTTCCAATACAGAATAGCAGTGGTATGTACAAATGTTTTGTGACCGAATTATGGTCGCAAAAACATACATTTTTTACCGACTCTCGAAAGGTAGTGGTAATCTTTTGTAAATGGGTAGGGATCCCCAACACCACTGCCTATTTGAAATAAATGAAACTTCATAGTTTCTTTTTTTTTCTTTTTAAATGCATCCCATTTTCCGTTAAGGAAAACAGGCTGCATTTAAAAAAGACACGGGAGTTAGCTAACCTTAGCAGGCCACATCCCTGTGATGGCTGCAATTCCTGATGGGTTGCAATTTGCGACCTACCTCATTAATATTCAAGAGGTAGGTCAATTTGCATCCCACTAGGAATCGCTATTTCAAAGACGTACGCTTTCTTACATCTGGAATTGTGATTGCAGAAAATAATTTTTGATTTTTGTACATCTGGCCCTTGGTGTGGGGATACCGAGGGGGCTGGAATTAATGATGTTGGATGGAATTCTCCACTCCAAATTCCAGTGACTTTGAACGTTTCCCCCGCAATTAGGAATAACTGTTCTGGGTCATTAAAACTGTTTCCATTTCTGGGTAGTTGTCCCTTATTAGGGAAGAAAAACACTAACAAATTCTGCATGCTTCAAGCAGGTGTAAATTGGCAGCAGGAGGGCCGGTGAGGGTGGGAGAGTGTATTCCGATGCATAGGTTCATGCAAGTTTGTGCCTGCCAGGGGAGGAGCATTATCTGCTTTCTCTGTACTGATACAGGGATGTGGAGGAGACCTGGCTGTGCTGCTGTCTGCATACCCTGCAACAGTACATATGGGTCCAGTGTTTCTCAGCCCCAATTTATTGGGTCCTGTTAGAAAAAGTATGTGATTGCTTAATGGTCTGCACTATACTAGTAGTGTACACCAATCACTGTCTGTTAGGCACAAATGCAAGTCGTATTCCCACCGCTGCCACCAATGTTAGAATTGGGGATGTCTCGTTGGCAATGGTTTGCACCTTTGTCCAAGAAGAGACCCTTGCTTCTAGTCAGGATAAGGGAGTTATGCCCTTAGACAACACCTGATCATCCCCTTGGTGGCTTGGCATGAGCAGACAGGCTTATCTCAGAGGCAGTATGTAAAGCATTTGTGCACACATACAGTAATACAGTGTAAACACTACAAATGAACACCACACCAGTTTAGAAAAATAAGTAATCTTTATCTAAACCAAACAAGACCAAAACAACAAAATTCACAGTACATATACGAAGCTATCCGCAAAAATAGGTTATTGACACAAATAACGCTTGTAGCAACAAATAACTCCACCTGGAGCTATTACGAAGTCAAGACAGATGAAAATCCAAAGTACAGCGCTGGCCGTGAGGTGAGGAGCGTCGGGCGCAGAGTCACACAGACCCCCAAAGAACAGTATTTGGCAAACGATGGAAGCAAAGATGGTGCACAGCATCCGGGAGGTGATACTTCATTGGTGCCGGGTGGCGTTGTTTCATTATGACTACAGGGGAGGTGATGCGTCGGTTCCTTACGACCCCAGGGGAAGTGAAACCTCGACTCCTTACTGTGATGCAGGGGAGGGGAGGCATGGGTTCCATACTGTTGCCAGGTAGGTGATGTTGCGGTGATGGTGAGGCATCAGTTCCTTATGACAGTGCTGTGTCGATGGATTCAGGAAATCACCCACATCCAGTATCAGCTCCGCGATGACAAAGCACCAACCTCGATGAGGTCGGGGCTGCGGTGCAAATCTGGGCGGTGTGTAATGAGCATCATGAGCGGTTCCCTTGGCTCTGGTGCAGGCATCAACCATGGTAACGGCATCTGGGTTGATATAGTGCAGTGTCGGCAGGCATTGGGGTTGTGGTGTGTTAGAAATGGGGTTTCTGGTTGGCTAGGGCTTGCACCTAAGCCAGGCAGAAACCACTACTCTAGTCAGGGCAAGGGAGTTACACGCTGAAGATAACCCCTGCTCACCCCCTTGGTAGATTGGCACGAGCAGTCAGGCTTATCCCAGAGGCAATGTGTAAAGCATTTGTGCAACACACACACACACAGCAGCAACACACTAGGCACACTACAAAAGAAATTCCACACAAGGTTTTATAAAAAATAGCCTTTGTAGTATCCAAAACACATTAGAATCATATTCACACATATACACTGTGCCAACTGAAACCAGGTAATAATTTACAGGGGATTATATACATGACAGGGCCAAGCGGTCCACTGTCAGAACCATCACAAAGCACAAGTAGCAAATATAAGGCAACCAGCAACTACTGGTAGAAATACTGTACATAGCATTATCACAAGCAGCTTAAACGCTTTATGTCTGCATCACATTAGGCATAAAACACACTATGCATAAATCACATTTAGGAGTGCACCGTAGTAACACTCCCCAGGTTCATACATCACCTTCAGCATAACCACATTATACAATCACATTAGGCATTCCCATAAAAATGATCCCAGGCCAACTGGCCTTTCACTGGGGTTCGAATGCCCTCTGTCACAAAGTCAGGGCTCTTAATTGTAGGGCCTTCCACTGGCCCTCTGGCTGCCTTGGCTGCAAAAACACTGTGCGCAATGCACTGGGGGCGCAGGGAGGGTGTATCTCACCCCTTCCGTGCTATCAAAAGAAATGCCCCCATCGTTGCAGCTGACCGCGCATGTACGGTGCTGCTGTGGCAATTAACCTTGCACCACTGTGCCTCTGGAGCCCCACTCCGGGACTCATGGACCAAAGATACCCCTATGTTGCAGCTGCCTGCTCTCTTGCGGTGCATTCTCACAGGGCCCTCCAGCAGGGAGGCAGTCCCTCAAGGCGGTTCCTTCTGGGGCTCAACAGACACCATTAGCCCCCCCAAACAGCACAAGGAAGCACAACTTTCATGGGGTCATAGCCCCAATATTTATACAGCTTTTCTCTTTGTCTGCCATGGCAAAGGGCTTGGGGGAACTAGTCTCAACTGGTTTGGGGGGTTGTTGAAGCACTCTGTTTACCAGGCTTCCACCCTTCTTTGTTAGATTGGCTTCGGTCATCAGACACACGACAGGGGGGGCGGAGCCAGCATTCACCCGGGCAGGCACAGGCTTATTCAGTGTCATGGAGTACTCCTCTCACTATTCCAAATGCAGATCTGCCCATTCAACCTAGTGCTTACTCACCCTGCCCTCCCTGGAGCCACACACCTCACCAGCCCCTGTCACTCCAGAGCCAGACATGCAATACACACCAGGCAGGCAGACACATAGCACACAGAAATAACAACTTCTAAAAGTGGCATTCCTAAAACAGCGATAATAGATCTGCGCACACCATTGCGCAGCAATTCTACTTACTATTCGAAACATACCAACATTGACCATGCTGCTCCTCTCATATCAGTAATTACCAGTGAAACACTTATCAGGGAATCGCCAATGCATTCCTTTGAGAGGCTAGCCTCACAGCAGTGAGAAACCAAAATGGCTGTTTGTTACTACCAGGACATGTCACACACTTAAGGTACATGTCCTACCTTCTACCTACAATGCACCCTGCCCATAGTGCTAGCTAGGGCCTACCTTAGGGGTGACTGACATGCAGTAAAAGGGGGGTCACAGATGTGGCACACACTTTAGGTGTCAAATCACAGCGGCAGTAACACTGTGCGCACAGGCCCTGCAATGGCAGAGGCCTGAGACAGGTTCGAAAGGCTACTTTGGTGGGTGGCGCAACCAGTGCTGCAAGTCCACCAGTAGCATTTAATTTACTGGCCCCGGGTACATGAGATACCACATTACTGGGGACTGAAAGGTAAATTAAATACGTCAAACAGGTGTAGACCAATCTTACCATGTTTACCACAGAGAGCACATGCACTTTACACTGGACAGCAGTGATAAAGTGGCCAAAGTCCTAAAACCACCAACACCATGTCAGAAAAAAGGCTAGGAGGAAGGCAAAAGTTTAGGGATGACCCTGCAAAAAGGGCCAAGTCCAACATGATGCAATTCGGGGCTGTGCTTCGTGCTCTTCATGAGCGGTGCCCTCAGCTTTGTTGCAGGTTGGGTGTGAGAAGTTGGCCTGGCATATGCTGGTCACTAGTTATAGTGGCCACCTTGCACCAGTCCAATTCGACTCTTATGGTAGATAGGTTTAAGACAACCTTTTAAAGAAAGCTATCCTAGTGGTAGCTGTGGAGAGCAGCCTTCAGGCTAAGTCTCAGAGGAATGTAAAGCAGCTTGTTTTACCTTATAATCTCTTGAATTACTAAATGAAAGGACACCACAGAGGTATATATCAAATATATATGTATTTATTTCTAGACACACTTTGCTAATCTCTTTATGAGATTAGAAGCCAGGAACACATTCAAATATCAACGTTTCACAATAAGTTAAGCACAAATATGGCTGGGGCCCTAGGGGCGTACCAGACCATATACTAAAAAAGAGGTTTAGGAAAGTCGACTTGCAGAATGACAAGGCCTAGGGCCTGTAGAATCGCTGGGGCTTCACTAATGCAGTAAAAGCAGGTAAGTAACAGACCCACGGGAGACGCATGCAGTGTGAGAACACAGCCGCGGGTTCCCTATTGATTTCAATGCAGCAAGTTGGATTTTTTAACTTTTAGGGGACTTCGAGGAAGTCTAAAAGCAAGCCACTTACAATGTAAGTAATTCGAGGGCCAACACACACTAGGGCACCAGAGTGCACGAGTTACCTCACCCAGGGAAGCTGGGTGCATAGGTGTCTTTTGGGGTCGGTTGGGCGCGTCGCTGTTTTCTATGGGGACCAAAGAAGATTTGCTGCTTGCGAAGACTGAAGAAGTGTCCGGTGGAATCCAAGGCTGGATTCAAGAAGTAGATGATCTGAAAATTGAAGGGACAGGGTTCACAGTCACTTGCCAGTAACCCGGGGCCAGGAAGATGGATGCCCACGGATGTCGGGTGATTTGAGGTGATCAAGGGTGTTTTGACTCTTCGCTCACGAGGACCAGGAAGGATCGATGATAACCAGCAGCTGGATTCAGAGTGTCCCACAACGTCTGCAGCTGACTGCTGTGTTGGCAACCAGATTAGAGCCAACAAGCCTTGGCAACAGCAATTCTTGTGGAAAGTGAATTTAGTCAATGGTGCAGACCAGCAAGGTCTGAGGGACTCACCCAGCAAAGGTGAGTGAGGGCAGGCCTGGAGCAACCAGGGAAGCTCCTTGATTTGATAACAAAGTCTTCGGGGGACCCACAAGCCAACAGGCAAGGGATTGCAAAGACGCCTCTGGAGGAAATGCTTCACAAGAGCCCACGGTCACTTGGGATGGGGTAGGCCTCTGATTTTTGCTGCTAAACCTGCTAGAGGCTTGGGCCATAAGTGGTCTAAAGCACAAGTTCGTAGAATGTCGTGAATGGGTTGCACTTGACAATAGTGCACGGTTCCCAGGTATTGCGGTTCCTCGTCACTCGTGGGGTCCACTCGCCTCAGCTCTGCTGGGGACTCACAATGGCTGTTGAGAAGTCAGGATCTCTACTTCTGGGGCTGCAGGGACTTTGGACTCCGGCAGGAGCGGAAACGTTTGAGACCGTTGATTCAAGTGTTGGTGCCTGCCAAGCAGAGGAGTCACTCCTTGACTCCAAGAGAGATTCTTCCGTCTTCCAAAGGTAGTGGAACGTCGAAGGACCAGGATTCTTCTTGCAAAGCATCGTCCAGGGTTATCTACTTTGCAATGGCAAGGTTTCCTATCTTATACTGAAGATAGGGGAGGGACTAGCTCTAGGACCACTCCTCTGGGGGGGTCAGGGTAGGGGGTGGTTACACCCACTTCCCTTTGTCCAGTTTTGCGCCAGAGCAGGGACAGGTAGCCCCTGAACCGGTTTGAGCTGGCATATGCACAGAGGAGCCTACTGCTCCCCCAGTGCAGGACTTCACAGCACTCTAGGAGTGCACCCACCCAGCCCCAATACACTAAATCCTGTCTGGAAGGTTGTGACACCTCCCTGTGACAGGATGCCTATTGTTGGGACTCCTCCACTATGAGTTTCAGTCAACAGCAGGAGGGCAGCCCTGTGTCTGTGCTGGTGGCATCCATTTTGTGATGCCAGGGCTCTTTCAGATTTCTACCGTGTTACCACAGTAGGCGCATTTCGTCCCCTCTGGAAAGGTGGGATCATACTCCCACATCATGGACTGATGTGGGGGTATGACTCCAAGTTGTCTGACACCAAACACGACATGTTTTGATGCAGTCATTCCAAAGTTAGCATTTATAATGCACTTAAGAGTATATGGTTTAACCGCATCCACAGACAGCCACAGGGAATAGACCCTGCCAGCTGTAGAGGGGCCCTGCTCAGGCAGAGGCATCCCCTCACATTGTAAAGCAAGCACCCTGCCCTCAGGATTGATAGGGCCTGCCTTAGGGGTGACTGATAGGTTTATATGTGTGTGTATGGTGAGATATAGGAACCTATACCTCAGTGAGGAATGCTAACACTACCTCACCCAGGCTGCAGTGGCAGGCCTGTGGTGTCAGATTTAGTCTGCTTCCCAAGGGTGGCACAATACATGCTTCAGCCCCTGGTAGGCCTGTGAAGTACCTATGACCTTGGTACCTAAGGTACCATATACTAGGGGTTCATAAGGTACCACAGTATCCAATCACTAGTGCATCTAATATGCACTCCAAGTTGTTTAGAGAGAACAGAGAGACTGGGCCCCTGATTAGCAGGGACCCAGCCTGACTGTAGCCAGAAACCAGTGTTAGCATCAGAAAAAAAGTGGGGGCAACATAAGTGCAGATCCTACTCTCCTACATTGGGGCATCGCTTGCTGGCATCAGTGTTGCAATTTCCCTCTGTGGCAGCTGAAACATGAGCTCTAGATGCAAGAGGACAGAGAAAAGAAGTCTTTGTGTCCCTGAGACTTCGGAACAGAAGGCAAGCCCTTCGAGATCTTCTTCAAGCAGGATAAACAGTACACAGCAAAGTCTTGGTCCTCTCCTTGGCAGAAACAGCAACTTCAGGCCGGCCCCAGACATCACACAGCACAGGGGCAGTACTTCTCCTTTAGCTTTTCCAGCTCTTCTCCTTTTGAGTCCAGAATTAATCTAAAGTTATGTGATGTGGGCCCCCATATTTATACAACATTTTCCTTTATTCTCTGGTGGCAGAGAAGCTCTGTGCTCAGTCAAAACCAGTTAAGTCTTCTCTGGTCCATCTTTTCGGCAGGAAAGTGGAGGTGGAGTGTGTAAGGCAGACCAGGCCCATTCAGGTGCAAGGAAATCTCCTTACCCTACTCTCAATTCAGCCCAGGTCTTCTCAGCCCAACCCTACCTCATCCAGGAAAGGCAGGACACACCTCAACCCAATGGGAAGTTATACTTATAAGTTATACATACACTCCCATTATATTCTACTGGACAGATAACCTTTCAATAGTGAATATCCAAATGCACTAAATTTCACTATAAGGACATGTCACACACATCAGGACATGTCCTACCTTTCACATACACTGCACCCTGCCCACATGGGGTACCTTGGGCCTACATTAGGGGTGACTCACATGTACTAAAAGGGAATATTAGGGCCTGGCAAGTGGGTGCACTTGCCAGGTCGACATGGCAGTGGAGACTGAATTCAGACACTGCAGTTGCAGGTCCGAGGCCGCTTTGAAAGGTTTCTTGTGTGGTTGGCACAATCAGTGCTGCAGGCCCACTCACAGCAGTTGACTTACAGGGCCTAGGCATACACAGTGCACTGTACTAGGGACTTAGTAGTAAGTCAAACAAGCCAATCATGGAAACACCAATTCATAGTCATAATTTACAGATGGAGCACTTGCACTTTGGCACTGGTCAGCAGTGGCAAAGTGCCCAATGCATCTAGACCAGCAAAAACTAAATCTAGCACACGTAAAAATATAGAAGGCAGAGGCAAAAATACAGGGGAAAACCACGCCAAGGATGCCAGATCTAACAGGTCCAGAGTTTGAAGATCCAATAATTCTAGGTCCAGCGAGTCTCCGAATTGTCTGATGTAGAGTTCCACGAAGAGTCATTATTCTAGGCGAAATACTGCAAAATAATGAAGGCAAAAGTGTAACTCGATAACAGTAAAGCAACAGAGACAACTTTATGTTAAAAATGTTTACTTGCTTTGGCCAAATCTGCCTTTGTGGACATTGCAAGTAGAGTAACTGTGGTCAGAGGTTACAGTTAATAACAGCTGCATCAGACTGTCATATACATGCAGGCGTGAAAAATGTAAAAAGTGTTTCCTCTGTCTTAACCTAACTGTATCGCACTTGAGGATGTTTTTCTGCTCTTGCTAGCATCACTCACAGGATGTGCCCTTCTCTGACTCTGAACTGTGCTGTTTATTGGCACTTGAGACAGGAAGCTGTGAACTGCTTGTTCTTCTGCAAATAGTTTACATTTTTGTAACTTTTGAAAGCCATGTACCAAGTCCTCATGAGTTCATCTAGGTACTTGCCTGTATTCATTGTAAAAATTCGATCCTGTGACCAATATTGGAAAGTTGTGTGTTGCAGCTTAAATGTGAATCGTGACAATTCTTCATGAGTTTGCCCCACTCATGATTTCAGAGGATACCTTGATCGATGAATTCTGTGATTCATAAATCATTAATGTTATTTTTTGTTAATGAATATATTCAGAATCAATCTAAACCCAAGTTGAAGATTACTTTGACGCAGTATAATTAGATAGTGTAATTTACAAATACATCCTGCACATTTAACTCTCTTCTGGGCTAATCCTTCCATGTTACTGCTATGAAAATTAATTTACCCCTGCTTTTGAAATAAGTACATTTACATGCAGTTTTGAGGACATGGAATTGTCAACAAACATAAAAGTTGTTATATTTATTGAGCAATATTTGCATGTAGCATCACTCAGAAATCTCCACATACTACAGCCTACCCAAAATCTGTGATTGTTGAAATTCGTAAACACTGCCTGTGTGATAAACACTTGGAATTTGTTTCTATATGTTATATTTTGCAGATTCCAAAGGAAGGCTTTGTGTTATTCACGGTCTGGACATCTGTGTGTGGAAGATCCTTAAAACAAACCGAGGGGCATATCATTTACACCAGGAGGTTCTAGAATGGGAGGTAACTCCAGTGGTGCGCAGTGTCCCTGAGGTGGATTGGGGAACTGGCATAGGGGTTCCTAGTCCTAGTGGTGGGAGGGACACTCTACTGACTCTAGATGAGAGGTGCAGGGAGAGGGGTTCCCCCATGGTTGAAGTCCTGGTGTGTGAGTGTGAAGACCACTCAGAAGAGTGTGGGTTGAGTGACAGAGACAGTCAGATGCTGTCTTGCCAATCTCAGGAGAGTGATGTGGGGTACGTGTGCGAGGCACTGGATGGTGGGGTGAAGAATAGTTTGTTACCCTTGTAGGGGGCTGTGTGATCCAATTGTGGGAGATCATATTGTAAGTCCCTGTTTTCCAGAGCTTTGCCAACACCTGTTGGAGAGTGAGTTCTCTGACCCCAGGGAGCTCACATTGGAGGCAGACCTTTTGGTGGATTCCAGAGGGTCTGGAGAGGCATTGGGGAGTGACCCTCTGAGGACAGGCTCGGGTACCTTCCAGCCCAGAGTGGGGTTCAGTGTAGCCCGGCTCGGTCCCAGTGTAGTGGGAGGGGTGTAGGGACTCACATCCTGTCTCAGCGGAGAAGGAGTGAGTGTGGGGCTGCATGTCCCAAGGTTCCCGAAACCCAGTCTCAGGGCCTGGATGGTTCTTTAAGGGAACACCAGGTAGGGAACCTAGGCTGTCCTGATGGGCCACCCATTGCGGTGGATCCCCTACTGTCTGGTGAACTGCGAGTGTCTGTAAGCAGGCCTCCATCAGTTCTGGTGTCTGGCAGTACCACTCCTAAGTGGAGGGTGCAGAAATAGGTTCAAACTGGCATAGAACTGGAGTATGCCCCTGCAGTTGCAGGCCAGGGTCCATGTTCTATCGCCCAAAGCAGAGAAGCCCATCAGGGTAGTGATTGGTCTCCCCTGCGTTTTGGGGTTGTGCTGGACTTGGCCCTTTTTGCAGGGTCATTCCTGAACATTTTGCCTTCATTCTGTATTTTGTCTGACCTGTTTTTGTTGGTTTTATGCCTCTGGGCACTTTACCACTGCTGATCAGTGCTAAAGTGCATATGCTCTCCCTATGGTAAATTGATGTATGGATTAGTGTTTCCGTGATTGGTTGGTTTGGTTTACTTATCAGACCCTAGTACAGTGCACTGAGTGTGCCCAGGGCTTGTAAACCAAATGCTGCTGGTGGGCTTGTAGCACTGGTTGTGCCACCCACTGAAGCAGCAGGTAAAAGTGTGGCTCAGGTCTGCCATTGCAGAGCCTGTGTGCAGTCTGGTACTGCCATGTTGACTGGGCAAGTGCACCCACTTGCCAGTCCCTAAACCTTCCCTTTTCTGCATATTAGTCACCCCTATGGTAGGCCCTAGGGCAGGGTGCATTGTAGGTAAAAGGTAGCACAAGCCCTGATGTATGTGGTTTGTCCTAATAGTGAATTACAGCCATTTTCGTTTTTCACTATTGCAAGGCTACCTGTTCCTCATAGGCCAGAATGGGCAGTTTGATTATTACATCTCATAATCCTAACTGACTCAGGGAACTAGGTAGAAATTCAAGTTTAGTATGCCTGAACTGAGAATGATAAAATGCATCTTTTATTGGAGTTGGTTTTAACATTCTGTATTTGAAAATACCACTTTTAGAAAGTAGGTATTTTCTTGTCTAACCATCCAAGTCTGCCTCTGCTAGATTGTGTATTCCTTGTCTGGTGGATTTTAAGTGACAGGGGCTGGAGGATTCCAAGAGACAGGGTGAGTCAGCACAGGGCTGATTAGAGAGATCTGCATGCAGATGGGAGGGAGGAGTTGCACCTGGGACCTAAATAGGGCCGTGCCTTCCCTCCACAATGCTGGCTCCACCTCCTGTGGTGCGTCTGATGTCCCTGGCCTGCACTGTGAAAGGGAAGAAGGAGTCTTGTCAACAAAGAGAAACTGTGTATAAAAAGGGGGACCCAGACCCCAGAACTTTAGATTACTTTTGGGAAACAAGAAGAAACCTTTGCTGAGGAGAGGAACTAGAGAGACTGGGGAGAGAATTGTTGCGATTTGCGCGTACCAAGGCCAGGGCGCGGCGCGCAAGACACAATGCCCCCCATGCACCCCCAGGATCCAGTGCGCAGTACGGAAAGCATGGCATGTAAGAGGAGGCCAGGGAGTACGCAAATGCCCGGCACCACAAATCCCGGCATGCCTATGGCGGTGGACCCAGAAGTAGATCCCGGCTTCGCTGCCGGAATTGCCACCATAAAGCCCTTCCCTCTTGCAGGGATCAGGGCTTGACAATCCTTCCGAGAGAAGAACACGGATGGTAATCCCCACGGGATCAGTGCTGAGGAGAAGGATTCTAGGGTTGGAGAACAGCTGGACGGCACAGAGTGGAGGCATTTCCCTCGCGGGACAGCGAGAGACGTGAACGCTGGACCCGTGGGTGAGAAAGGTGCAGGAGCGCCCAAACCAGGTACTCTGTTAGCTGCCAAGAGACTGGAGCGCTAAACCCGTGCTTGAGAGAGGCGCGCAGGAGCGCCCCACCAGGTACTCTGTTCAGCTACTTCACTTTCATATTGCTAGTATTCGGACCCTTGATACACCATTTCTGTGAAGCAACAGCATTGGGGTGTGTGTGTGGGGTACTTGTTTGCGAGACATTGCATTTCCTTGAAGGACCCAACCCGGTGGAGGACCTGCTTCCCAAAGCAGAAACACACCCTCAGTCCCTCATATTTTCCCTGTGATTGCTGCTACATTCCCCTGTGAGTATCGGGGTGGCAAGGTTGGGAGACGTAGCAACGCTTGTGTGTGAAGTGAGTTGTTAGGGAGAGCGCTAACCCACAACACTTCTTGTTTGTTTCTCTTCTATAGTTTATACCTGGGGAGTCCTTCTGCATCTGTATAGAACCCTGAAAACAGACGCAGGACTAAGAGGCACTTAGCTGTTAAGCAGCACTTTCTTATTTTCTCCACTTCCCTTTTCCCCGGGGGGCTTTCTCACATAGTGGTGTCTCCTTCACTCTGTGTGGGACTGCGCCTCAGGGTTGAGGGGGGTATTCCACGCTCCATCGTTCCCGACGGTGTTCTTCTGAGGTTAGTGGCATTCCTTACTTTGAGCCACTGACATCGCAACAGATTGTCAAGCCCAAGGAGATTGCCGGCCTGAGCGATGGACGCCGCAGCGGTCATGTCCACACTGCTGGAGAGCATTACTGCTCTCCAGCAGGAAGTACAGACCTCCCACAGAGAGACCCAGGAGCTTAGGAACTTAATGGGAACCCTACGTAGGGAGTTAGCGGGGCTCTCTAGAACCAGTACACCCTCAAACACAGAGAAAAGCTCTTATATCAGGGAGTGGACATTGCCCCCACCAGCATCATCCCTGGGGGAAGGGTCCAAGAGCACCGGTTTATTTTCCACACCCATAGCCGCCTCTCCCGCTGTAGGCACCGCCCCTACGGTCCATGTCATACAGAACCCCGGGATTCCTTTAGCACCCCCTGAACGCTTCTACGGAGATGCGAAAAAATTTGAAACCTTCTTAAACCAAAGTAGACTCCATTTCCTGTGCAAACCCACTGTATTTCAGGACGACGCATCCAAAACGTCCTTCATGATGTCTTATATGGGAGGCAATGCCTCGAACTGGACTATTCCATTAATGGAACGTAACGACCCCGTACTTCACAATTTTCAGGACTTCTGTGGGGAAATGAGGAAGTTATTCGACAGGAAAACCCACATGCTTTCTCTGGATCGAGAACTGATTACTCTATGGCAAGGGTCGCAGGACCTTCTGACGTACATAACTACCTTTAACCGGCTCCTGGTGGAAACTAACTGGCCACAAGAGAAGCGCACCACCTTGTTCTATCAAGGCCTACGGGGGGAGCTGAAGGATGTTCTTTCCCAAGTAGTACAGCTCCCTCAGTCGTGCGAAGAGCTAATTGAGCTAACTGTTCAATTGGACCATCGGTTGCAGGAAAGAAAGGGGGACAAAAGCAGAGGAGAACCACGTTTTGCCTTTCCTCGGCCTCGTCCATCCATGGAAGAACACCCCAAGATAGCGGATGGGTCCGAACCCATGCAAATCGGAGGAATCCGAGGTCCCCTTACCGCAGAGGAACGAGAGAAAAGACGACAACAGAAACTGTGTCTGTATTGCGGAAAAGGGGGTCATTTTATAAGAGAATGCCGGGCCAGGGCAAAGGTCCCAGAGAAGGGAACTGTTCTCAGGACCGAAGCAGCCACCCAGCAAGAGGCGGAAAACTAAAGAACCCAAGCCAGGACAGGATCTCCGTCTTGGGTTCAGGAGCAATCACAATCCCTTCTATTCTGGCCAACACCATACAACCGTCTGTGGCCCACCTGAATCTTTGCGTCACGCTTTGGGTGACAGCCGAAACGCCCTTGAGAGTGCCTGCTTTGATAGACTCAGGTGCTACGGGCAATTTCATAGACCAGCAATACGCTTGGAACATAGGAGTCCCCTATGTCAAGAAGACAACTCCTACCATGGTGCGGGTGGTAGATGGGAAGACGCTGACTTCGGGACCCATCTGATACCAGACCATTCCGCTGGTGATGAACGTCAATGAGGAGCATTATGAGACTATACACTTCGACCTCATAGACGCCCCTTATTTTCGCCTCATCTTGGGGATGCCCTGGCTAACATTGCATGATCCTGTTATACGATGGGCACACCGTACGTTTTCCTTGTCTTCCGAGTTCTGCATGGAACATTGCAACAAACAATCCACGCTCCAGGAACCAACCATCAATACCCAAGCAGGGTTCCTGGCTACCGGAGATGTATCCATCAGACTTTGTTAATCTACCCTGCTGCCGGAGGAGTACTGGTCCTTCCAGCCAGTTTTTGATAAACAAAGGGCGAACCGGCTACCACCCCATCGACCATACGATTGCCGCATTGATTTACTGCCCAGGGCAGACATCCCTTGTAGCAGGGTCTATGCCCTAACCGAACCCGAAACTCGATACCTCAAAAACTACCTGGAAGAAAACCTAGCGTCTGGATTCATAAAACACTCGACCTCCCCCGCCTCGTCCCCTCTCTTTTTCATCACCAAAAAAGATTGCGATGAGTTGAGGACGTGCATAGACTATAAAGCCATTAACAAAGTTACCATTAAGAACAGATACCCATTGCCCTTGATACCGGTGCTGTTGGATGAGTTGAAGGGGGCACAGATCTTCACCAAGCTAGATCTCAATGGGGTCTATCACCTGGTACGGGTAAGGATGGGGGACGAGTGGAAGACTGCTTTCAGAACTAAGTACGGGCTGTACGAGTACCAAGTGATGCCCTTTGGACTGTGCAATGCACCAGCAGCATTCCAGTTCTTTATGGACGAGGTGTTGCGGGAATTGCTGGACTCCATATGTATCGTATACATAGACAATATTCTCATCTATTCAGCAAACCTCCCAGACCATATCACCCACGTGAGAACCGTACTGGAACGCCTTCAAAGACACTCGCTCTACGCCAAACTGGAGAAGTGCCTTTTTCACGTTAAGGAAGTCGCCTTCCTGGGATACGTCATTAATGCTCGAGGCTTCCAGATGGATACGGGAAAGGTCACAGCGATAACACAATGGAGGGCACCACAAAATGTGAAATCCGTACAGAGCTTCCTAGGTTTCGCCAACTATTACCGATGGTTCATCAAGGACTTTTCCAAGGTAATACACCCCATAACCTGTCTCTTACGGAAGAATATCCCTTTCTTGTGGAATGACGAGGCAGACCACGCATTTGAGGAACTAAAGCAACGGTTCACACACGCCCCCATCTTGCGTCATCCGGATTCACGCCTGCCTTTCATCCTTGAAACAGATGCCTCACAATACGCCCTAGGAGGGGTGTTGTCACAACGGCATCCATGGGCTTAAGATAGAGCTTGCCTCCTGCTGAAGTCTCAGGGACAACAAACTTCACCCACCAGCTCCCCATGAGTTCTTTGGAAGTGCCTGCAGTTGTTTTGGGCCTTCTGAGGGACTGCGTGTCGCTAGGAGCTGGAAGCGCGCCCGGCACAAAGAAGCGTGTCGCCGAACTGCCGCTGTCGCTTCACAACGCGAAAGCGCCTCACATTGCCGGAGAAAAGGATCGACGTCGCACCAGACGCAGCCGCATCATCGGAGAAGCGCGTCGCTGCCGCAGCCGCTGTCGTCGCATTGCCGGGAAAGCGTGTTGCCGCTGCAGTTGTCACATCATTGCCGAAGCGCCTCACATCGCCGGAGAAGAGCATCGACGTTGCATCAGATGCTGTTGCATCACCGGGAAGCGTGTCGCAGGGCCTGTCAGAAGAATTGTTGAGTCGCCGCATGGCCGCCGGGCATGCACGCATCATGTCGCACGCATCATTTTGTTTAATTGCACCAGATCTTCATCGCATTGCGGCGTTGCAAGTCGCAACGCCACCGAAGCGCAGTAACAAACCGACTCATCACCTCCCCACGCCGAGAAGAACCGACGCATCCCCTACGTATCAGTAGGGACCCGACGCATCACCGTTCTTGCATGTAAGAAATCGACACATCACCTTCCCTGCAACACTTTCGATGTATAGCGTTAAGCATCCAAAGGTACATTGAACTCAAAGTGTCGTATTTTACATCTGAAGAGAACTAAGGTAATCCTACCATTTTTATAGTACAGTATTGTGGATTTTTGTTGTTTGTGTTCTTGTGTTAAGTCTATATAAAAATACTTATTTTTATACTACAACTTGTGTGGTGTCCATTTGTAGTGTTGTCACTGGGTTACTGTATGTTTTCACAAATGCTTTGCACACTGCCTCTGAGATAAGCCTGTCTGCTCGTGCCAATCTACCAAGGGGGTGAGCAGGGGTTATTTTAGGAGTTTACCCCCTTACCCTGACTAGAAGCAAGGGTCCCTATTTGCTCAAAGGTACCTACCTCTGCCAACTAGAGACTCCCAGTTCTAACACCGGTCAGCCAACGAGAGTCGCCATTTTAGGGCAGTGCGCTCTCTAGTCTTTCTGGGTGCCGGGGGCATAAAATATGCACGCTGCATGGACTCAGGTGCTTTGAGTGGTTACTCTGACTCCTGCTTCCGCTTTTCACATTATTTCACTCCTTGCACACATATTGCTGCTATTGCTCATTGCACACGTTTTGCTGCTATTTTGATGTTTTAAAAACTTACCGCTAGGCCTTTTTAAAAAAAGAAATAAGTCACTTCCTTTAACTTTTATCTTTTCTTATCTGGGACGCTACTGTTTGAATTTGAACTGTTGAAGGGGGGTGGAATTGGTGAGAGGGCTTACTCACTTTCTGGTATCCCGGTCAGCCAGCGAGAGTCGCTATTTTAGGGTAGTGCACTCTCTAATCTTTCTGGCTGCCGGGGGCATAAATATGCACACTGCATGGACACGCACAGTGGGCGCGCCGCTTGCACGCCTAAGGCAAGCCCGTCTGCGCCCGTCAGCGTCCCGGAAGGGGCCAGGGCCAGTCTTGCTGCCCATTGGGCTATCACCTCAGTGGACAGGTTATGCTACACAGGTAAACTATTACGCTCACTTCGTCCCATACTGTGCCCTTCCCAATGCAAGCTGGACCTGCACTCCAGTCTTGATTCCAGATGTCTGAGATGTGGCTTTAGGCTGCGCTCAGAATCTTTGATCCTAGATCAAAACAGTGCATCTTCCAGCAGGCTTCCAAGCACTCCCCCGATACGGGCAGCCTTGATTAGTGCACGATCTCTCAGGAAACATCATCTGGACGTCTTTGACCTCATGACAGATAAACCAGTGGACCTTCTGTTCATTACAGAAACCTGGCTTGACAGTACCTCCGATCCTATTGTCGCCATGGCCACTCCTGCGGGCTTAAGGATTGCTAGAGCAGACCGCCCAGAGGGTTGAGGGGGTGGAGTGGCTATCATGTATAAGGATAAGTGGGATTTCCGCAGGGGAGACACAAGCTCTTGGGGCGACTGCGAAGACCTGGACTTCAGCATCCGCTTTTCGGCCTACTTTACTTTGGGTGGTTTTTTGATTTACAGGCCCCCCCCCGGCTCCTTAGGGACCTTCCTTAAAACATAGGGTGACGCTGTGGTCTCTCGAACGCTGCACTTCTCCCAAAACATTGTTTTAGGGGACCTAAATATCCATCTTGACTAGGCCGGCTCTAGAGGCTCACATGACTTTTTAGACATTCTACAGCTTGCACAACTCTCACAATGGGTTAGCCTCCCCACACATCGAGGGGGTCATATCCTTGACCCAATCTGCGCTAACTTCCCAATCCAGGTGGAAGATCCCATCCCGATCTCATGGTCTGATCACTGCCTTATTTACTTCTCTTGGGCGTTGGACATTGTTGTTCCGCCAGGCAACTGCTATCGCAAACCAGTTGTCAGCAAAATTGAGCCACCCAAGCTCTCTCTGGCCTTGGCGGACTCTAGACCCACTCTCCCTCAAGATCTTGATGGGAGTCTGGCAGGATTCTCGAATTGGGTTTATAACACCATGGATATGCTAACCCTGTCCATCCCCTCCAGGTTTTCCAGGGAGTCACCCTCTCAAACCTTGGTTCACGCCCGAGTTTTCTGTTCTAAAGCAAGAGTGCAAAAAGCTGGAGCGTGTCTGGTGCCTTAGTGAGTACTGTGCCTTGGCTAAGTACAATCTTAGGCTAAAAAAAAATTCCACTATGCTGCGATCGCCGAGGCCAAGAAGCAATATTATCTTGTCCGCATCGATATGGCTAAAAATAATTCCAAGGAAATCTTCGCCATAGTACAGAGCCTCACATCACCCACCGCACAGACCAGCTCACTCCCAGTCTCAGAAGCCTGGTGTGATACTCTGTCTAATTTCTTCATGGACAAAATCTGCTCTATTCAGGCGGCTTTTGTTCCCTGCTGTAGGACCCCTTCAGACTCCATGCCCTATGCTCCTACGCCCGTCAATCCTAGGCACTTCCTACATTCTTACGCTCCTGTGGATTTGCCCAGCACTCTCAGAAACCTGAAGAGCCTTAAATCAGGCTCACCCTCTGACCCCTGCGCAGCCAGACTGCTGGCAGCAGTCACGGAGATCATTAATCCTGAACTTCATTATCAATATCTCCCTACTTGAAGCTCGCGTGCCAGAGGGTTTGAAACAAGCTAAAATCCTCCCACTTTTAAAAAAAACCTTCCCTTGATCCCCAGACTCAAGGGAATTATCGCCCCATTTCCCTTCTGCCCAGCTTAGCCAAAGTGTGCAAAAAGGTGGTTTCCAGACAACTGACTGAGTTTATCGAAGGGTCGAACCTACTGCACCCAGCTCAGTCAGGCTTCCGAACCTCCCATAGAACTGAGTCAGCGCTCGTGGAGATCTCAGAGGCCATCCAGGAGTGTATGGACGCCGGAGGGAGAGCCGCTCTAGTTATACTCGACCTGTTGGCGGCATTTGATACGGTGCCACACTCATTGCTATTGACCCGTCTCGCTGAAATTGGTGTCTCGAGCTCGGCCCAGGGCTGTCTTAGGTCCTTCTTGGAAGGGTGGATGCAACAAGTCTGGCTGCCGCCGGCCGAGTCAGCCCCTCAGCTGGTTACCACTGGGGTTCCACAGGGGTCCTCCCTTAGCCTCCTCTTCTTTAACATCTATGTTACTCCTCTGGTCTATTTGGTTGAGGACCTGGGGGCTAAGGTCATTGCCTACGCGGATGACACCCAGCTTCTTTTTACCTGGGGAAAGGATGCTGACTCCGTCTCTTTAGCTCAGCACTGCTCGGCCTCTGTCTTTAAATGGCTCGCCGCCGCACAGCTTAAGTGCAATGAAGACAAGTCGGAGTTTCTCCTGTATGGTAACTTCCCCCCTGTTTCAGAGACATGCTTTGGCCTCCATGGTTCCCTCTACCGACATCTAAAGGGAACTCCACCAAGAATTAGGTTAAGAAGCTTGCAGGCAATTGCTTTGGACTCCTAAAAACCTTAAGGAAATTTCTACCTCTTCTCCCTAGGCCCGCAAAAGAAACAGTCATTCGCGCGCTGATCCTTTCTCGACTGCACTATGCCAATACGCTGTATGTGGGCATCCCGGGATACTTACTGAACAAGCTTCAGTTTGCCCAAAATGCAGCTGCCAGGTTTCTCCTTGAAATTCCCACGAGGTGTAGTGTGTGAAATCACCTGCGCTCACTTCATTGGCTTCCCATAGAAGAACGGGTTAACTTCAAATGACTAGTCGTCGCCCACCATTCCCTTTATGGCCGGGGTCCCTCCTATTTGCAGAAGTGTTTATCCTTTTATGTCCCGCTGAGACAATTGTGCTCATCAGCACTGCTTCTGGCACAAGAAATATCTGCCAACATTTGTAATAGTCCTATTCTCACAGTCCTTAAGAAGACACCGTTGGATTCCTCTGAGACACTTGACAATGTTTATCGCTTTGTAATTGATTTGCGCGAGGTTAATCAAATTGTAGTTCTGCAGTTTCCGATGGTTCCTGTTATCACTATGCTTTTAATGAGGATTCCATATACTGCTAAGTTCTTTTCTGTCATTGATTTGAAAAAAGCCTTTTTTAGTATTCCTATCCATCCAGACAGTAGGTATTTGTTTGGGTTTACACAGGCTGGCAGAAGCTTTTGGTTCTGTCTCCTCAAGGCTATACAGAGAGTCCCAGTATTTATAGTCATGCATTAAAAAATCAGTTGGATTCCTTATCGTTCCCCTCAGGAAATGTATTGGTGCAGTACGTCGATGATCTACTCATAGCTTGCGATACAGAACGAGGTTGTAAAGACAGCACAGTGAAATTGTTGCCTCATTTGTGTCACCATGAACATAAGGTTTCCCTTTCTAAATTTCAGTATTGTCGACAGGAGGTCACCTATTTAGGTCACCTACTGTCAAGAGGTGATGCATGAACGTATAAAGGGCATAATGAGGATTGGCGGGCAAAAGTAGAAGAAGGAAAGGAAGACAGGTGTGCAGGTAAGAAACAAAAAAACTTTATTTTAAAAATTGATAGATGTATAGATAAAGGAATGGTGAAACAATTTAGTTTGAAAAGTATTTGTAAATATAGGAAGACACGTAGAAAATAAAAAGTGCGAGAGTAGATGAAAAAAGAAAGGAGAATAGAAGTTAAGATGTAAATTGATGCGAAAATGTGAAGGAAATTAAAAACGAAAAACGAAAAAAAGAGTGAAAGGGGATAGGATTGTAAAAGATGTCACTCTTTTGAAAGCAAGAAGGAATTACAGCAACAGGTAAATATATACTAATATAAAAAGTCCAATCAACACCAGGGACGGGAACTATGGGAAATAGGGGTTTTTGGGTGTAAATACTCAGGTATATTATTTTAATACTCGAGTATTAGAATTATTACTCGTTATATTACTACCCCACCCCAAAAAAAACTATTTCCCATAGCTCCCGTCACAGGGGTTAGGTGACGTTTTATATTAAAATATATATATTATCCGAAAAAATGCGTTGTAATTGTATGCGTTATTTTGAAATACGATGTAAATGAATTTACAATGCATTTCTATTGATTTGCGTAGTAACGGTATGAGAACAAAAAAAAGCGTTCTAATGGTATTTCGAACTAAATACTTTGTTGTAAAACCATGCGAAGTAAAACATATCGTTGTAACATTATATATTCCTCCCACTACTCTAAATGCAGCCAAGGTCTATTCAGTACAGCTCTGCGTCATCCAGTAAGGGTCAGGCACACCTCAACCCCCCTGCGTGGCTGTCTACAGTGAATGCACATCCCCAGTCCTTGTCACTCCAAAACCAGACAGTCAATCCACAAACAGGCAGAGCCCCAGAGAATGGTTAAACAAGAAAATGCCAACTTCCCAAAAGTCTGTCACAGGCCACCAAAAATGTGGAAATTGCTCCGTGTGCAAGTTCACAATAGAAATATCTGATTTTGTGTACAACACTATTAGATGGCGCCATTCAGAGTTCTCAAACTGCAAGACTAAAAACGTGGTTTACGTTGTTCTTTGTCCTTGTCAGAAGTTATACGTAGGCAAGACAAATCAGCAGGTCAACCAACATATTACACAACATCGATCTAGAATCAAAAAGAAAGTATTAACAGCACCGATGGTTGAACATTTTATTGAAAAAGCCCACAGTGAAAAGGATCCAAAATGGACAGTGTTGGTGGTGCTGGATACAACAAAATGATTAATGGATATTGACGCTGCTTTAATTCAGAAAGAGGCCTATATCATTTTAAAATACAACAGTGCAGTCACAGGGTTGAATGAGATAACAGAATTGTCTAGATCATAATGTTCTATTCTGTAAACTACACCTCCCATAATGCAACTGGGTGGGAGCTACAGTCATGTCGTCTTGACCACTGCCATTGGTCAACTGTAATTGACAACAATTCCCATGAGGTTGACAGTAATTGACTACAATTCCCATGAGTCCTAGCACCCTTCGATGCGCTTATGTTCTCACAAGAAATGCCAGCACTCGAGTAACTTACTGGTGGAACGATGGCTAAAAGATTCTAACAAGTGTGTCATAAGTAAGTCTTTGAAATTTCATGTAAGGAAAGGTTTTCCCCAAATGACTTTTAGGCCCAAGAGGGGGGAAAAAAACAAATTTTAAAGGGAAACTACCTCTTTGACGGCCTATATTTCTTTCATTTTCTGGTAAATACTCTAGTCAAATCTTAATAAACATGCACACCTACAGTGATGACCCATAAATACAATGTATACACACAATTGGGGGGCGTGGCCAAGCCGCGGGCTAAGATGGCCGCACGGCGTTGAAGCTCCGCCATCGACCCGGCGCAAACCCTGCTTTCCTCGCCCTCCTGATGCGGGCGCGGGACGCCAGACGCTGCCGCTGACCCTACTTAGACCCCGGAGTGCGCTGGGATACAGAGCGGACCTCCCGGGCCGCGGGGGCGCCCGGAGATGAGCACACCATCCTGAGGCCCAAGATGGCGGGCTGATCCGGGATCGGGGGACTCGAGTGCGAGGAGGGCGGCCGGCCGAGAGACAGGTACCCGGGGGGCTCGGAGGGGGGGGCATTGAGCACCGGGGTGCTGGCTGGCGGGGGCCCGCTTCTTTCTCCCTACGCCGTTGCGGGCCGGGGGGCGACCGGGCGCACGGCTCTGGCCCTGCGCTCCGGCCGCGGCCTCATTCGTTGTCTCCTCCCTGGGGCCCCGGACTAATCCGGTCGGGGAGCCTGGGAGGTGTGGCGGGACGGCCTGCTGGCGGTGGGGGGGGGGCGGTTGGGGCCCTGCGCTGGGCCCGACGCCCGGGTTGTCTCGGCCTCGTCACTTGGGCCCTCTCGGGTTTTGCCATGTGCTCCGCGGCTGGTTGTTGCGTTCCTCCCTTGCCCCTCCCGGCGGCGCCGAATCGTGGCTGCTGACCACATCGCGATGGCGCACTTGATGTTCCATTGGGGCCCTGCTGGCTACACGGAGTCGTGGCTCTTGCCTGCTGCGCAGTGAGGACGTGATCTGTCCGGTGCCCGGTGGGCCCACCATCATCAGTGCTCCAGACCAGATTGGCTCCATCGCACCATCGCCTCCCTTGCGCTCCACACGTCTGGCGGTTGTGAGAATGGGTCGCAAGGACCCCAAACAGAAAACGCTGCAATTCGAGAAACTGTCTGAGCAGCCCACGGATAACCCCCCTGACATGCCGGACCTGGCTGATGGGGCAACCGGCGGCGCGACGACCCAGGCTCCGGCCCCGGACTGGCTACAGAAGGTGCGTGCCGGCTTCAGGGCCCTGGATGGTCGCTTTGACGCCCTAAATAAGACGCTGGAAACTATGGGGGCCAAAATCCAGGCCCATGACAAGCGTTTGGGAGAGGCTGAGGCCCGGATCTCGGCAGTGGAGGATAAATTGGTACAGGAGATCAAAAGGGTGGACAGATTGGAGCGCATACTGAAGGAAGTGGCCAGCAAAAACGAAGATTTGGAATCGCGCAGTCGGCGAAACAATGTACGGATTATTGGGGTTCCGGAGTCCACGGCCACGGGCCGGCTGGATGTTTTTGTGGAACAACTGTTGGCTGATATCTTTGGGAGAGACTCCTTCACTCCTGGCTTCGTGGTGGAGCGTGCCCACCGCTCCCTGGGGCCGAGGCCTAACCCGGGGCTCCCGCCTCGCCCCCTGATTGCCCGCATTATGAACTTCCGAGACCGTGACACGGCCTTGCGGCTTGCCACGAGAGAAGGGCGAGATTACTTGGCAAGGTGCAAGACTCTCATTCTACCCAGACTTCACCGCCATGGTCCAGGAGGCCAGGCGTAAGTATGCGGGGGTGAAGGCGGCGCTCCGGAACCTGGGCCTTAAATATGGCATGCTCTATCCGGCCCGGCTCCGGGTCGAGGTTGATGGCCGAGCTCGGCTATTTGACAATCCCGCTGCGGTGCAGGAGTTTTGCCGTACCTACAAGCCGCGCGGGGGCCCGCCGGGGGGAGATGAGGGTGGACGGTCTCCCCCTGGTAGTGGGTCTGCGGGCAGCCGGGACCTGTTCTCATCCTCCGGTGTCGGCTGAGACTGCGCCCGTTACTGAACTTTGCACTGTTTTGACTTTGGTTATTTGAGGACGTACTAACATTTGGAGTACATTGGTTCTGCAGCGCTGGGTTGATTGCGGATCGTTGTCACCCCCCTTTGGTTGAAACCGCTAGGATCGTTTTCTGTTACGATGCTCTACTTTTTGTTGTTTGGTTACACTGGGTATTCCTGCCTAGAGCTATGTTCTTCTTTTTTTCCAGAATTGGGATTGCCTCACGTTTGCGTGGTTTGGCTGGGCGGGGGCAGGGGGGTTGGGGTAAGCAATTTTGATTCTACTACTACGGCTATGTGTGAACGAACTTTATTGATACACAGTGACATCCCGATTTTGCTGCTCCCATCACTTGCTGACTGGCATCAATGGCCCACATAGGTTTGAATGAAGCTCCTCTCAATCTATCGTTAATGACTTGGAATGTCCGGGGCCTGAACAACCGGAGTAAATGCAAACAAGTACTGCATTACTTAAATCGGCATCAGGTGGACATTGCTTTTCTCCAAGAGACTCATCTGCATGGCCCCATGCCCTCCCGCTTTGCGGCTTCCTGGGGCGCTCACCGATACTTCGCTAATTATAGTAATTACGCCAGAGGCACTGCGGTGCTGATCCATAAGAGAGTCCCGTTTCAATGCCAAACGTTCCTGGGGGACAGGGAGGGGCGCTACTGTATTGTACAGGGGGTCTTGATGGGCCATGTTGTTACTCTTGTCTGTGTGTATGCCCCCAACACTGATTCCCCGGATTTTTTCAATGCGCTTGCGGCCCATCTGGTAACCCTGGCGCCGGCTGGCGTTTTGCTGGGCGGCGACCTAAACATGTTGCTGGATGTGGGGCTGGATAGCACCTCTGGGGCCACAGACTCTAAGCCTAGGGCAAGGCGCGCATTCCAGGACCTTTGCCGTCGATTCTTGTTGACGGATATATGGCGCAGGCGACACCCAAACACTACTGACTACACACACTTTTCAGGGCAGCACAACACTTGGACCAGAATTGACTACTGGCTCCTCTCCCCGGGCCTGTCCCCTTGGTTCCGCGCGTTGAGGACGTTCCCGAGAACGTACTCGGACCACTCTCCAGTCCTGCTTGGCTTAGACGTTCCTCGACCTGAGGGATTTGAGCGGCAGTGGCGCTTCCCTGGGAGGGCGCTGCTGGATGACCTTTTTGTGCACGAGGTTTCCGAGGCGATAGAGGACTACTTCGCCATAAATACTGGCTCGGTGGACTCGTGGGCAGTGCTCTGGGATGGGTTCAAGGCATACATCAGAGGGGTCTGCATTGCTAAGCACGCGGGGGTCCTGAAAGTATTGCGCGCCACAATAACACAACTGGAGACACAGCTAGACGCGCTAGACACTGAGGCGCAGCAAGCACCCGCGGACGAGGTATTTACCAGGCGCTTACGACTGTTATCTGACTTCCGGGAGGCCGCGGACAGCGAGATCCTGCATCTGGGGAAATACCAGGTTGCGCGTAGGTATGGAGAGGGGGACAGACCAGGGCGCACGCTAGCGCAGGCCTTGCGACCACCATACAGCAAGTCCCTGATCGCCGAGGTGCGGGGCACGGACGGGGAGCTCCGCACAACGCCCGCTGAGATCCGGGACGAGTTCCTGGCCTACTACACAGATCTATACACCACCAAGTTGGGTGACTCCGCGGCCGCGCGTGCGGCCTATTTATCTGAAATCGCTCTGGTGTTCCTGGATAAGGGCATGCAGGAGTTCATGGCGGAACCTATAACGGTGGCGGAGGTGCGGGGGGCGATCAAGGTGCTCCGGGGCTTTTCTGCCCCGGGCCTTGATGGCTTCTCCGCTGACTTCTACAAGGCCTTTTCGGATCTGCTGGCGCCCAAGCTAATAGAAGTGTACGCGGAGGCCTTGGAACGTGGCTCCCTCCCGTCAACTCTTAGTGAGGCGGTCATTGTGCTGCTCCCGAAGCCGAATAAGGACCCTACATTGTGTGGGTCGTACAGGCCCCTCTCCCTCTTAAACACTGACTATAAGATCTTGGCCAAAATAGTGGCCAACAGGCTTTCCCAGCTGATGGAATTCATTATATCGCCCGCACAGTCCGGCTTTCTCCCCCGCCGCTCGACGTCGCTTAATTTGCGAACGCTCTTCACGGTTCTGCACAGAATTAACCCGACCACTCCGGCTGCCGCGATCCTCCTAGACACCGAAAAAGCGTTCGATTCTTTGGAGTGGCCTTTCTTTCTTTCCGTCATGGAGCGCATGGGCATGCCCCTGAACTTCCTGGCGACCGTCAGACTCCTTTATAGTCGCCCGTTTGCGTCTCAACGGCACGCTCTCTCGCCCATTCTCACTCACGCGCGGTACGCGGCAGGGTTGCCCGCTTTCACCGCTCTTGTTCATTTTGGCTATGGACCCCCTGATTCGGCATTTCCAAGAGCGGCACCTCCACAGGGGTCTCCAGTTTCGGACGGGCCCATTGCTGGCCTCTCTTTATGCCGATGACACAATCCTGTATGTCAGGGAGCCGCAGGCCAACCTGGCCCCCTTGATACAGGAGATCCTTCGTTTCGGTAGCCATTCGGGCCTGGGCATAAACTGGCATAAGTCCATCATCTTCCCACTGACTATCGGCACCTCCCCATGGCAATGTGAGTTCCCTCTTGAGTGGTGCTCAGACTCGGTGCGATACTTGGGCATACAAATACATTTGAACACGGACGAAATCATCCGCCTCAACTATGGCCGCGCGATTGCGCGGCTGGAGACTCAGGTGGATGGGTGGTTGCGGCTCCCGCTCTCTATGTCCGCCAGGATAGCTATTCTTAAAATGATAGTGCTCCCCAAATTCTTGTATCTTTTCAATAACATCCCTATCCCTCTGACCCGGGCCTTCTTCTCCACACTGCGGTCCCTCATGATTAGGCTGGTCTGGGGCGGGAAACACCCCCGGATCCGCTGGGCGACCCTCACACTCCCACAAGATCGTGGCGGCCTTGGAGTGCCGGATTTATATTTATACTATTTAGTCGCTCAGTGTGCCCATGCCTATGCCTGGTATCACCCTGATGCTCGGATCCCATTCCTTCGCCCAGAGGCGGACTTTGTCCTCCCGGGTCGCCTGTCGACGGTGTTGCCCAAAGGTGTCCCCAGGGACCCAAAGGACATTCAAACCGTGTCTACCGCCAGCTGGGCATGGAACAGGCTCTCGCGCTATTTGGCTCAGCCTCTGCTGTATTCGTCTTCCCTCCCGATACCCAACCCTGGGCTGTTGCCTGGCACGGATGAAGCACTGGTGCGACGAACGTTGACGAAATTTGACCTCACCAGGATCGGGGACTTGTACCCGGGTGGGCACATTTTCTCGGCGTCAGAGGACGCGCGATTAAGTGACGCTACATTCATGGACCGGTTCGTTCTTCGCCGGCTCTATTGCGCCGCCCGGGCGGAGATTCAGGGATTCCCCCTCGAGCCGGCCTCTCTTGAACCTCTCACCATCCTGATTGACGCCGATACGGGGGCACATATTGTTTCCAAGCTGTACAGGGCGTGCGCGGCGCGGGTCCCCTGTGCGGATGATCGTGCGTGGGAGGAGTGGGGGACAGACCTTGGTAGGCCTATCACGGACGAACAATGGACGGCATGTTGCAAGGTCACCGACACAGTGTCATTGAATAGCCGTCACAAACTCCTACATTATAAATTCCTACGCCGTTGGTATATGACCCCGGTTAGACTCCACGCCATTGATCCCGCGCGGCCGCACGCCTGCTGGAAATGCGCTGCACCACATGCCGATTTTGCACACATGGCCTGGACGTGTCCGAGACTGCAGACATTCTGGGCTCAGGTTCACAAGATCCTAGAAGAGATGCTAGGGCTTACACTCATTCCCACTCCTGAGGTCGCACTGCTGGGTTATACGGTCAATTTCCCAAAGAATGTCCGTAAACTGGCCTCTTTAGGGCTGCTTCTGGCCAAGCGGGAGATAGCAAAGCACTGGGGGAGGAAGACAGCTCCCACGTCCAAGACATGGCTTACAGCCATGGCTTTCTGCAGCACGAATAGCGAGATCTACTCTAGTATCCTCCCAACGATAGCGCGTCCTAGGGACATCTGGGGCCCTTATAAAACATACATTGCGGGCTTGCCTGACTCGACCCCGCCATCCCCGAATCCCGGAATAGCTCCCACTGGAGTGGGGTAGGTCGTGCCAACCCACTATTACGAAGATGTAGGGGTCCTGCTGGGGTGTCGACGCGGGGATATTGAGCTCCTGGGGTCGGGTACTGTACACCGCGTGGCATTTTCCCATGTTAGAAATGAGGGCAGGGGAGGGGGACGTCTTTAGTACCCCGGAGACAGCTCACGGGTCAGGGATCCCCCTGGTTCGGGTTCGGGCAGGTGTTGATGATGGATTGGCAGATGGGGTCTTGTTGTCGGTTGCATTCATGGTGTGGTATTGTTTATTTCAGGACCGGAAATGTCACAATGCTGCTACTGATTGGTTATTTGTGTATCGCACAGCCGCAAAATCTGTATTATTTGATTTGTCTAATTTCAATAAAAACATTAAAAAAAAAAAAAAAAAATGTATACACACAAATATTACTTTTTATCTTTGTTTATTTTGTTTGATAAGTAAAGCATTTTTTGTATCAAAAGTGATTATAAATATTTCGTTTCAGTGTTATCATTTGTAATAATTCACAAATATGTTAAAGACAAATATGTACAATTAGACAAAAATATAAGACATATCCAAAATAACATAAAGACAAATTATTTAGCCCCTCGATAGGCCAATTGAATCACTACATTCATGTCTTGCATACTAATCTTGCATACGAGCAGTCATACCACAAACAAATCACTACAGAGAAAAAAAAAAGGGAAAACAATAAAAGTGTACAACTGGGAAAGTTAATTATCTTAAGGTATTCAAATATTTTCTCCACGTTTGACTGTAAAGTTTATAGTCACAGACTTGATTTCTTCTTATTGTTTAGTCTGAGTATGTCCAGATAAGCTTTCTTGTCCAGTTGTAGAGAAGCTGGTCTACGCACGTTTCGGTGAGAGATAGTTTAAATTCACCTTCATCAGGACCACTGAAGAGAACAAAATTTTCTGTGCACAAACGAGGGGACAGTTTTCTGCTAAAGGTAAGTCAAATTATCGAGCTGTTGGGCTCCTATTATTTTCCTCAACGAATCATCTTTCAATTGAGGTGGATCTCTTGTTGGACTTATCATAAAGACTATTGGATTGCCAAGAAGAATAGGCTTAAACAAGCCTATATGCAGTGTCTCCAAATCAGATTACTCTATCCTGGAGGTGTGCCTTCGTAAGAGATTGGATGGACGGAAAATATTTTTTAATTTTAATCTCCTGGTTGCTATAGAGGTAATGGCGTGTATCAAAGTCAGGTCCGAAGTAGCTTGTGAATTTTTGATTCTTAGATTTGGCAAAGCTGCGCCGTCTTCTCCATTAGTTGTCCGATTCCAGCCTTGAATCGGCAACAGCTCGTATGCAAGATTAGTATGCAAGACATGAATGTAGTGATTCAATTGGCCTATCGAAGGTCTAAATAATTTGTCTTTATGTTACAGACTTACAACCTTGTTTCTTTAACGATTGCAACCAAGCCCGCACAGGTAAATAGTTTGTCCAGCAAGTGCACCGAACCTGTTGGGAGGCAGGAGAGGAGCTCTTTAATGTTTTTTTAGAAAATCACGTAGATTGGTCACACAATTCTTTAAAGTTTGTTTTTTTGCATCGTTTTGTAGATGTTCATGAAACACACATGAATAAGATGCCCTGATGATAGGCACAGAACTTGAGACCTGTGCCTTGAAACGCGTTGGCATTTTTCTAACAACACCGAGGAACTGCCAAAATCTTGATGTTTGGCTTAAGTACAAGTCAGGAGGCTTGCTATGTGTCGCCATCCCCATGACACAGATTAGTTATTATGGACCCAACCACAAGCCACCAAAATGACCAACAACCAACTTTGGACACTGAGGGCCATTTTATCAAGGACGGAATTAAAATTATCGCCGCTTTTAGCGGCAGGAAACTGCCGTTAAAGCGGCGATAATGGGCTTGATAATATGCCCTTGTGAATTCCCGTAGGAGCCCATGTTCTGGTGTCAACATGGGCTTCTATTGGAATTCTCTGCGGCATATTATCAAGCCCATAATTTTAACGCGGTGCTTGATAATATGCCCCTGAGTTTTTTTTTTTTTTGGCAGAGTTTTATATAGTGCAAACTTGACCCGAATCCAATCAGGTATCAGAGCACTTACATAGCACCAGTCACGTTACAAGAAGACACACATTCATTTTTTTGTTAGGCCCGGGGAGATTAAGTGATTTGCCCAAAATCACAGGAAGTTCAGCGTCATTACCTAGACTCGAACCCAGTTTCCCAGGTCCGAGGTTGAGCGCCCAAGCCGTTAGGCCAACTCCTCTCCCTGAGTGAATGCACAGACAGAGTGCTAAATCCTCAAGACAGCCGATAATGCTGATTGACCCCAGGTGAACACTTTCAAATAACCATCAACTTACCTATGCCTTCAATTTGAATAGCTGCACAAACAACAAGAAAGTATTAAGGGGCATATTATCAAGCCAGGTGATAAAATTATCGCCGCTTTAGCGGCAGAAAACTGCCGCTAAAACGGCGATAATGGGCTTGATAATATGCTCTATGGAATTCCGATTGAAGCCCATGTTAGATGTCCTTCACATCTAACATGGGCTTCAATTGGAATTCCATAGAGCATATTATCAAGCCCATTATCGCCGTTTTAGCGGCAGTTTTCTGAAGCTAAAGCGGCGATAATTTTATCGCCTGGCTTGATTATATGCCCCAAAGTTAGCAAGGTAATTCACAGAGCAGAAAAAAAAATCTTGTTTTAAATCCACAAAATGCTACCTCCGACTTGGACCAATGTAAATCAGACAGTTTGTTACTCACAGGACCCAATACTATTCATGGATGCTCGCTGAATGCCATTTCAAATTTACAGAGCAACACAGAGACCATCTTGTATCCAGATTATGACTTTAAAGGGCAACATGCTACTTTAAACATCAGAAATATTATGAAATTACTGAGAGCAATTCCATAGTTGACTAATCCTACCACCAGTGGCATAATCTCATTGAAGTTTTTATCGCCACACAAGAAGAATTTAAGAGAAACCTCTTTTGTAGACTGGATCTCACCAACTATTGTATCCATGGTGCCAAAAGAATAACATTGTTTCAACTGCTGGGGAATCTGCATCTCGTCCTATGTTCAGCCTGGAAATAGTCTTTACATTAAGGTTTTTACCTCGTTGTGCCTTTACCACTCATTTTTTAGCACACATATTTTTACTGCGAATATGCAATCACAACACATGCCAATACCAAGCATTTAAGCTAAGTTGGGGGAGTGGTGGATCTCCACCCACAAATACATTGTTTTTAAATCTAAAAACAATGCGTTGTAATGGCATGCGTTGTAAATGCATATTCACTTTAAAAACATGTGTGCTAACAAGTATGTGGCAAAGGCATATGATGCATTTACCTGCAGTGTACCGTCGTACAACCTGTTCAGCCTTGATACCCTTACTTATTAGAAAATCTTACATCAAACACCTTAGCAAGATTTTAACCTCAAGTGTACTCAATACTTGAAGGAGCGCTCTGCAAATCACCTAAAAAGTGGCCAGCAATCAACATACGATCTTAAAGCCCTCTTTCCCAGTGCAATTTCAGTACCTGGAGGAGAATTGGAGCGGGCTCTCATTGGCCTTGCAGAAACCTTCAGCCACATGAATCACACATTCAAGTCCCTCCCACAAAAAGAACATAAGCTTCCTATAACTTTGCTCAGGGAATGTAGCAGTGGCAAAATCCAAACTAGGAGATGGTAATCTCCTACCAATATGGAAGAATTATATGGTAGCGTTTCAAGAAACCTGGGCAATGATATCTCTCCCAGTTATGCGTTATATACATTACAATATTTCAGCAATTAATCAACATGAGTTTGGGAGACTGAGAGGAGGCCTTCCGATATATATAACGTTATCTTTACAAATAGAAGTAGAAGTTCAAATGGATAATGATCAAGGGATACAAGTCCTGGTGTTAAAAATAACTAGAGCAAACAAGGAAAGTCATCCATATTGTTGATTAATGTCTATATACATCCAGACCCTGTGACGAAAAGAGATTGCATGAACAAACTGGTAAACCTGGTACAAGACCTGATGCATCGCACCCCAATGGCGGGTATCCTTCTAACTGGAGATTTTAATATGAACCTACTGCAAAATCCTAGTGAAGAACTCCTGATAGTGCAAGCTTTTTACTGGGAAGTTCCCATCCAACACACAAGGAAAAACATTTGTTCTGACAAAATGGGTGAAAGGTTTACGAACAAACTGGAATATGCAGGTATGAGGGTGCTAAACGGTTGGAGTATCAACAACATCCCACCAAACTTCATGCATCACAGTCCAAGCTCGCAATCAATTATTGATTACACACTGTTATCATTAAATTTAATCCCACCATGAAAATCATTGAAAATAGAAAAGACCTATGGCAGTGACCACCTTTCTCAAGTCATGGAATTCAACTGAGCCCTACCTAGGATTCCGGAGGTGCCAAAAGATTTTGGCAGCCTATATACAGTTGAATTTAAAAGAATAAATGACTCACACTGCTAAAACAGCATTTATGGCAGAGGAAACAATAAATAAATGTGAGCTAGAACATAATGACCGATACTATCTTTGGAAGTGTTTCGCTGCACTTTATTGCATCTTACAATAAGGACAATATCGGCCCCTGTAAAAAAAAAACATCTCACATCGCTCACCCGGCCAGAAGAAAACCTCCCCGGCTTGCCGACTAGCAAACCAGAAACTAACCTTGAAGACCTTGAAGAAATCAGCATACACCCTCCTATTCTAAACCAAGTGAGAATTGCAAAAAAGCAGTACAAGAAGGAACAATGGGAGAACAGTAGAGTGCAGTCAGATGACTTTTGGGCCAAGCTACTTTACATCAGTAATCAACGGAACTCAAAAAACTTCTGGTAATAGTAAATTAATTCTCAAGACTGATCAATGCTTTAATTAATTCAAATATATCTGAGACTACCTGGGCCTCCTACTTGACGGTGGAACTAACCAGAGGACCTGTAACCACAAGGGGTGCTCTCCAAGACCGACATAAAGCACCTGAGGCAGCCACTAATGAAACTCTTGCAGGTCCCAGATGTCCAATAGAGCACATAAGCAGTTTTTCAGATCTGCGTACCTGGCAGAAACAATGCTTTATTAAAGCAACCAAATGTAACACAAATCACCTCACAAGTGAAGTGGGACAGTGCTCCAGGTCCAAATGGCATTCCCTCTGCCATATATCAAGAACACTTTGTTTTGGCCGGCAAACTTACTTCTCTCTTGAATCATGTGTTCATCTCTGGAACAATGCCAGGCAGGAACGTGGATCCATAATAAACCCTTTATATACCAGTGGTGATGCATCCAAACCACAAAATGACCATCTTATGGCATTATTGGACAATGAAGCCAAGTACTTCCCGTTGTCGCTACTGGCAGACCTGGCAATATGGTCAAGAGAAAATAATATTGTACCCCTAAATCAAACAAGGTTTTTAAAAGTTACCGGTACTCTTACACACATTCTGGCACATGTCATTATTAAACTGAAAAAAACTAAAAAGAAAAAACTAAAATATAAATTAATTTATGTTTTGTTGATTTTAAATTGGCTTTCGACTGTGCAAATCAAGGGAAATTATAGACTAAACTAGTAAAATGGGGTATACCATCGCCACTGCTGAGAGCGATCCAACTGCTTTCACAAACACTTGGATAAGAATAAAAATAGGGAATGGGACCTGCCTTTCCAGGAAAATAATAACCATCCAGGGGTCAAGAAAGGGTGAGTTTTTGCACCAGCTCTCTTCAAACTTCTCTTTAACAGTCACTCTCCACGGCTGGGATCCTTCTTCTGAAGTCACTTCTTGTACACAGATCATGATTTCCCCTGTAGTTCCACAAGTGTTGGTCTACAGCGACTAATGTAAATGTAAATGTATAGGTATTTATATAGCGCCGATGACCACTACGGGTATCTCAGCGCTGTACTCATACCGCTGAAGGAACCCTTCCTGGCTTTCCGTGTGAAGTGTCCACTCCTGGGCACCCCTATGGTGAGGCCAGGCATCCCAGCGCTGTTGGGGAGATTAAGCAAGCTATTGCCCAGAGTTGCAGCGTGGGACCCAAGATTAGAATAGGCACTGAGGCGAGAATATCCGGTCCGCGGAATTTATAGCCCGAGACCCTGCCGCAACGGGAATCGAGCCCTGGTCCCGAACCAGTGCTCTGCATCGAGGTCTGCCGCTCTAACCATTGAGCCAAACTTCTCCACTAATAGACACAATATTCCAGTACACTTGTGAAAAAGCACTGGAAATGAACAAAAACAAGACAAAGGTCATGTCCATTACAAGGTGTACCAAGTGCCATACGACGTGGTCATTGAACAAGCAGTCCCTGGATAATGTAGATACATTATATACCTTGGTGTCCCACTAGATGACAAAGGCATCTTTCTTCCTCAAAGACAGCTACAAATAAGTACAGGTAAAGTGCTACTTGCAGCCTTCTGCATCCTTTCAAACAATCTTAAAGACTCGAGTGTTCAACCTTTGCTAACCATCATGGCAGCAAAACCTTTCCAGACACTCACTTATGGCAGTGAGGTCCTCTTAAGTCAAGATTCAGTCTCCCTTGATGGCTTAGTTGCCAAAACGTATAGACAAGTCTTTAAGATTTAAAAAATGCATCACTGGCACAGATTTGTCTAGAATTAGGACTTTCACATCAAACAGTTGCCGGACAGTGTGCTTTTATAAGGTTTTGTAATAGGTTGAAGTACTCCTGTGGAAACTCTCTCAACAAAATCCTCTGGCCAACAATAATTAGCTCCGCTGTGTCGCCAGTCAATCTTCCTAGAAGGTGCCATAGCAGTACTTCAAGTTTGCAGCATAACGAAACTTGAGGGGGGACCCCTGAAAGGCACATGGAAGCCCCCCCCTGGCCTCCGGATTCAATCAGGAGTTCTAAGACCAGAGTACCGTGCTGACGAGGCCCCCTGCAGCTCAGCCCCCGCACCTCGGGGACTGCGGGGACCTATGTTACACCACTGCGTCAAGTGAAAGTTTTATGGAATCAGTCACTGCTGTATTTGACCTTTAAAAGGCTTTCAAATAAGTGCATAAAAGGAAAAATATTTGATTGAAGATAAACTATCTCTATCAAAAAGATCACATGCATGGATTCCTATTCAGTCAAACATATTCTGCCTTCATGGAACAGACGTTTTAGCCGCTCCGGCACAGCGCTTTACCATCTTTGGCAAGCGAAAGAGGGCATCCCATGTCATTTGTGTGGTTCACCCAGAGAGGATCTACTCCACCTGCTCTATATCTGCCCAGGCTTGAACGAAGCAAGGAGAAACTTTTTTGTAAAAGCACATAATTCCAGCGGGATCCAAACTTGTAGACAGGCTATATTGCTTGCCCATACTCCGATGACTCCCGATTGAACTGTGGATTTATCAAATTTTTTACAATTTTTTTTTGTTATTTATTCTTTTTGCTATGTTTTAGTTAACTGATGCAATACATTATCAACTCTTTCCTTAGTAGCTAAGTGGTTGAGGTTTCTGTATTTTATTTTGGTGAGTTGATAAACAGGAAGAATACAATCTTAGTGGAAGTCTCAAAGGGAATAGCATTGTTGAAAATCTGTCTGGTCATATCTTTGTTACATCCTTTGGGTTTTGTGCATATTTGTTATTACTATTCGTTATGGTGTTTTCTCGGGTATTTTTATTTCTAGCTGGATTGTTTTGTTCACTTAAGGCTTTGTCGTTGTTGTGGAATGTGGAGTGCTGTCAGCGGTGATGACTCTCGAGTTCTTCTCTGTCAGTTGTTGAACAGTCGGCTGAGACTGAGGACGACAGTGATGTGTTGTCACATTCGATCTAAATAAACGTATTCATATATTTTCCACATACAAGCTGTAGCTTGTAGTCTGGTTTTCCAGAGGAAAGTCTCTTGTAATGAAGGAGATGTCCTACAGGCCTTCAAAAGGAATATTTGATTAATGTCATCTATTTACAGTACGTACACTCAGTGGCTCTGTTTTCACAAAATGTTATCGGTTTGTTGCGCACTGGGTGATATAACTATGTTTCCATGTTGAGGCTGAATTTAAAATAATAAACTGAGGAACGATCTCCTTTCTTTCTTTATGAGTAAGAGTAAACTTCGTTGGCATATACCAGGACTTATATTTATGGTTTCTATGATAAAATATGTAACTGGGGGTTTCTTATGATGTTACACACAATTTGCTTAACTGTTCCTTATTCTTGGAGTCAAGTATTTGTTATCTGACATCGCTTATTTTTACATCTGAGAGCACTGTTATTTTTTTTTCAACATGGACTTTAGAATTGTTCAATGTCAACCACCTTGCTTGTGAATTAGTGTTTATGGGTGCTGCTCTTGTGCTTGGCTTGTTTTTTTCTGTCAACTGAATCCATTACTTTTAACTAAGGGGCTGATTATGAAGGCGGTTGGACAAGCATCCGACCGCCATCCTTTCGTGAACGGGACTGCTTGACAGGTAATCCCACCATGTAAATTATGATCTGACCGTCGCGGAGGCGGTAGAAAACAGGCCTCTTAGCATTGAGGCTTGTGCTGCGGCCCGAAAAAGGGATGCAGCACAAGCCTCACTGTTAACAGGCATGTTTGTGAACATCCCTGCACCGTGTGGCAAGCACCATGCGATGCCTGCCACACGGTGCAGGGATGTTTAGGGTGGCGCCATAGTTGCCCCACAGGCACCATACAGGAGGGCCAGAGGGAAAGTGGGGGACACTAGGGGTCCCAAAGTCCCTTTCCACCTGCCTTTTCATGGCAGGTTAACCGCCTTTAACCCCTTTCCCGCTCATGACGGAACCGCTCTGTCATGAGCCACGGTTGCCGTGTGCTCATGACGGAACGGTTCCGTCATGCCACGACCATTGGCGGCCGCTCCACCCACGTGGCGCTGTTTCCCCGCCTGTGCGGGGGGACAACGCAACTGGGCGGAGTCATGACGGAACCGTTCCGTCATGAGCACAGCTCAACCGTGGCTCATGACGGAGCGGCTCCGTCATGAGCACAGCGCCACCGCGCTGCCCCCCCGCACCCCCCAGCGCCGCGGCAGAATTCCCGCCGCGGCGAAGGGGTTAAACGAGCGCCAGAAAGGAACATTGTAATCCCTACGGCGGTGCCTGAGCAGGCACCGCCACTATTTAAGGGATTGTGCAATCCCTCCGATGGGCTACTTGAGCCCTTTGGATGCGTGGCACTCGGTCTCTCCACCAGCTCACCATCCGCCCGCCATTGTAATGCAGTGGGCTGTCCTACAGGGTCTGATGGAGATGGGACCGCCACCGACGGCCTGAGAGTGGCGGTCCCACCACCATCGTAATCAGGCCCTTAGTTATGCTGCATGAAATATCGTTGATTGCATCTTTAGCATGATTTTTTCTGTATTAAGTTTATAGTCAATTGTCTAACTGAATTGTTTGAAATAGTCAGTACTGGAATTTACACTGGCAAATGTTTTTTTATTTTTTCTGAACCCCCACCCTGTACTTAGGTGTACAAAAAGTTTGTGATATGAGTCCCATATGAAGAAAGTACATGTTCTGGCACCACAGCAGGAAATCAGGCAGGAGTAAACCTTTCTCATAGACTGCTCTCAATCTCTGCTGCATTCAATTAATTTCCCTGCATTATAGTAAGAGTTGTAGAGATGCTGCCCAGTGCCGGACTGCTGCACCAAGCCCATTTATCATTAAGAAGCAGATTGCATCAGCAAATCATCTCATTTAAATGTTCTTGCATAGATGTGTTAGCCGTCTGACCTTACCACTCATAATGTGAGCAAAGAATCAATATATGTACAGTAACTCAAAACTTCTCGCATGTCCTTGGACTAGAAAACATAAAAAGTCTAATTAATTCACACATTGCACTTTGTGCATGCATATTTATCACTTTTAAGAAGTTTTGTGCTTCGTCCATCTATTTTTTTTATTCCTGCAAATCAACAAACAATTAATAAACTATAAAATGGAGCTGAAAGGCTGGAAGATGTTAGAGCCGTGAACCTTATTTAGTTTGCTTGGTGCCGTCTCTTCTCCGAGAGCCTTTCTGCTGCTCTTTGCAGAATGCATTGAACTGGTGGCCTCTGGTGTTTAACGCAGTATGGATCTCCATAAATTCCAGGTGTTGACACGTAATCTGTCTTTTTATAGGAGTCCTCTGTTTGATTTCCGCAAAGCCATGCATTTGCTTAAGCCTATCTCCAGGCCTCTGCGCCTCCATGCATTTGAAATTATTTCTTTCTACATTTCTTAGGGATCAACAAAACATGTGTTTATCCGCAGCCAAACCTCTTGATAATGTTGGAAGTATACATGGATTTTTTAAATGAAAAGGAGAACCAATAAGGATAAAAACGAGGTTTTTTGTCAGAATATCCTATTCTGGATGCGCCTGAGGAGATTTAAAAAATATTAAAGCACGCATTACGGATTGCTGCTGTGTGTTTCTTTAGCTGATAAAACACGTGATTGTGCGAAAATGTGCAAATTGCGCAGGAAAATCAAGTCTGTATTGTAGAAACTCTTGGTCAATGGCCACAGTACTTTACAAAATGTTGTTTGCCCTTGCAAGCAATCAGCCAGAGCTGAATATTGTTAAAATATTGTTATTAGTTTCCCAACACCTGCATAGCCAACTGTGCATTCTGGAGCAATGTGGAGAATTGAAAGTTCCTATAGTACCCTTGTATAATAGAAAAACCTGTGGCAATTAAATGTGTGATGTTGGCATTCACTTTTCCCCTCAGGTTACTCAACAATGCTGTTCTTAAACCTCAATGCAATGTAGTGGCATTTTATTTATGTATGTACCTATTTATCTACATTTTAGAGATCTATTGTGAAACAGTAAATGAAAATCCTCTGCAAGCGATGATAATTATAAACATGAGTAGTAGATTGATAAATCACAGTTCGTTTTCTTGTGCTTTTTCAAGGTAGTTTATTTGAGTTCTTCTGTAAGCGAAGTCCATTCCGCACTTCACTCAACCTGGTTCTTAGCCAACACGTGTTTCGTTGCTGTTAAATGGGATGACCCCACGACTTCTTCAGGGCTTTGAGTGATATTTCAAGGTTTCTTAATTTCGGTGATACTTCCAACCCGAAAGGGTTTCTGTTAGTAGTTACAATTTTTCAAAAGTTGGTAGAGTTGTTGTCCTTTAATGTCATAGTTTCCTCCTATTTCCTGCGAGTACGATTGGTAATATCCCAAACTGCTGCCAAATCCGGCAAGCTGGTGACTCGTGTAGTCCTCCCTTCCCATCTGTAACAATCGAGCTCTGAAAAACCACAAGAAGATGAACTGTGATTTATCAATCTACTACTCATGTTTGTAATTATCATACGCGTGCAGAGGATTTGCATTTACTGTTTAGTGGCCATTTTTTGGGGATCTGGTGGTTTTTCCCTACCCTAGTGCACCGTACCAGATTTCATGCTATAAACCTAACCTTTATGTGACAAAACCTTATAGCGCCCATTCCCTATTTTCTACCACCAATTAAGTATATCATCTATTGTGTAACCTTTAAGTTACCTTCCATGCCCTTATAACTACGTCCAACAGTAAATACCAAGGTCAGCAGGCTGAAGAATTGCTAGCAGGCATACTGCCGGTCAGGCACTGAGGACTCTCTTGTTGACACAAGGCTACCTCTGTGTTTCTGAGACATTTGCTGGTGGTCGCAGCATACCATTTTTGCATCCATAGAGCTTAGAAAGGACATTTCACCTGTTTGGATATTGCAATACCATCAGCCCTGCTTATGTAAAGTTCTGCTTGAATGTCATTCCAAGTCCATGCGGTGTCTTGTCTATGTTAATGTCAGAATTGAGTTGTGTGTGAGGAAACTGGTAAAATGATTGATTGTTTGTGAGTGTGTGTATGCTGGAACCGTTGGGATCCATTTGGGATTGCCCCAGGCTTTGAGATGACACAAGATGGAGTTTTTGATACGACCTCCCCAGACAGCAGAATTGTATTGCATGTGTACCTGAGCTGGAGTGTGTCTCTCATGACATGGAGGTGTGTGAAGGGATGGAGACCGGGTTCCCTTTAGAAATTCTACGTGACCTATTCTTTGGGGCATTTATGACTAGTTCTTCTCGAGAATTGCCATTTGGTCGATGGTGGGGCAATGGCGATGAGTCAGCTGAATCAGTTATTGGGGGAGAGAAGTTTCTAGGTAGAACCCAGACACTTTGTTTTCTCTTGAGTGGCGCCTGCTGGAAGGCTGAGCTTCAAACGTATTGTACTTGGGTTGTGAGCACTCTTGATTGGAGCTGGAATCACCACTACCTGCTGTGAGAGCCATCACCTTACAAAACGAATTTGTCTGCATGGCAGAAGGAAGATGGCATTTTGAAAAGGAATCTCTCTAAACCAGTTCCTGAACTGCAGGCAGGAGACACTTCCCGTGTCTGGAAATCATGTATAAAAGTGGGTCCCAAACTTTACCAATTTGCTCCAGTTCCAAGCTGCTTTACTAACTCTGCAGAGTACTCAAAGAGCTGATGAGGTCTAGAACTGGTGTCATTGATAGTCAATCTAAACAAGGTGATGGAACATCACCTGAAGTCGCTGCATCTTGCTGGAGTAGCTGCTGGTCTGCATGACACCTGGGAGCATCACTTCCCGCTGAGATGGAAGTATTGAGTGCTTAGTCCCTCGGACGCTGTATGCCCAAGGAGAAGTCCAGTCACCAAGGGGCATGTTATCAAGACAGGCGATAAAATTATTGCCGCTTTAGCGGCAGAAAACTGCAGCTAAAATGGCGATAATGGGCTTGATAATATGCTCTATGGAATTCCAATTGAAGCCCATGTTAGATGTCCTTCACATCTAACCTGAGCCTGTTTCCCAGGCAGGTCGCTCCCCTCACCGCCACGCAGCCCCCAGTGTGACCTGCATTCTCGCTACCGCTCGCACTAGCCCTCTGCTTGGTAATTCTACTGCCGTCTCTGTGCCTCTCCCCGCCCCTCTCTCTTCCGTGCCCTGACTGCCTGTGCCTTTTTTGCATTTTGTATCCTGAGTGCCTGTGTCCTTTTTTGCTTTGTATCCCGAGTGCCTGTGTCCTCCTGTGCATCTTGTGCCCTGAATTTTGCCCACCTTTTACTTCTGTACCCTTGTTTGCGCCTCGTTACTCTCCTCGCCACTCGCTCCCGCCGCCGCATCCTGGTTGCCCCGCCCCCTTGCATCCCATTGGCTGCCCCGCTCCCACCTCCCAGCTGCTCCTCCCTCCCTCTCCCCCTCATATGGAGGCCGCGCAGCGGTAGAGAGAGCGACCTCTGACCCTGTTTCCCAGGCAGGTCGCTCCCCTCACCGCCACGCAGCCCCCAGTGTGACCTGCATTCTCGCTACCGCTCGTACTAGCCCTCTGCTTGGTAATTTTACTGCCATCTCTGTGCCTCTCCCTGCCCCTCTCTCTTCCGTGCCCTGACTGCCTGTGCCTTTTTTGCCTTTTGTATCCTGAGTGCCTATGTCCTTTTTTGCTTTTGTATCCCGGGTGCCTGTGTCCTCCTTTGCATCTTGTGCCCTGAATTTTGCCCCCCTTTTACGTCTGTACCCTTGTTTGCACCTCGTTACTCTCCTCGCCACTCGCTCCCGCCGCCGCATCCCGGTTGCCCCGCCCCCTCGCATCCCATTGGCCGCCCCGCTCCCACCTCCCAGCTGCTCCTCCCTCCCTCTCCTCCTCATATGGCGGCCGCGCAGCGGCCGCGCCGCTGGCACGCCAAAGGCGCGTCAAAGGCAAGCCCGTCTGCGCCCGTCCGCGCCTGGACTGCGCCCGGCACCAGACCTCCTGGCCCCCGCAGACGCCAGCCCACCCGCCATACCTACGACACCGCCACCCTCATTGCACTCAACACCAGCCGGATCCCCGGCTGCTACCGAGCCACCCCAAGACGCACCCACGGACCATTCACCTGCCAATCCTGCAAGTTCTCCTGCATCCGGACCTGTACCGCACCCGCCAAGCCGAGCACCAGCAGCAACCACCTGAAGTGCATCCTGCTCAACACCCGCTCCGTCCACAGACACGCCGTGGAACTCTGGAACCTGCTCGACACCACATCTCCAGACGTCGCCTTCCTCACGGAAACATGGATGAACGCCTCCTCAGCACCCGACATCGCCATCGCCATCGCCATCGCCATCCCAGACGGATACAAGATCACCCAGAAGGACTGCGTCAACCAGACAGGAGGAGGCATCGCCATCGTCCACAAGAACACCATCCGCATCACGACCAACTCCGATGACACCCTCACAGCCGCCGAACATCTTCACTTCCAGATACACACCAACCCCAAGACCACACTCAGAGGCACCCTCATCTACAGACCCCCAGGACCCCGCACTCAATTCAGCGAAGACATCGCAGACTTCATCAGCCCACACGCCCTCCCCTCCGCTGACTACATCCTCCTAGGGGACCTCAACTTCCACCTGGAGAACAACAACGACAACAACACCACCACCCTGCTGGACAACCTCGCCAACCTCAGACTCAAGCAACTGGTGAACACCCCCACCCACTACGCCGGGCACACGCTTGACCCAGTCTTCTCCTCCAGCAAGTACATCTCCTTCAGCCACGCCACCGGACTCCACTGGACAGACCACAGCTGCGTCCACTTCAGCTTCAGAAGAACCACGACTCACCACCACCCGCAACAGGCTCCCCGCAGGAGCTGGAACAAGATCACCACCGACCAGCTCACCACATCACTGAGCCAGAACCCTCCCGCCAGCTCAACGGACCCCAACCAAGCAGCCAACAACCTCACACAGTGGATCACCAACTGCGCTGACGACCTCGCACCTCTGAAAAACCATCCCAGCAGGCCCGGCAGCAAGAAAGCCTCCTGGTTCAACGACGACCTCAAGAACTCCAAGAAGAACTGCCGTACCTTCGAGAAAGCCTGGCGAAAAAACCCGACTACAGACAACATGACCGCCCTCAAGCACGCCTCCCACAAACACCACCAGCTGATCCACACCACCAAGAGGACAGCATTCAAGGAACGACTAGACAACAACGCACACAACAGCAAGGAACTCTTCAGCATCGTCAAAGAGCTCTCCAACCCCAGCGCCGGAAACAACAACATCACTCCCTCACAAGACCTCTGCGACTCACTCGCCTCGTTCTTTCACCGCAAGATCGCCGAGATACACAATAGCTTCGGCGCACAGACCACGCACCCAACCACCAAACCGACGCCCCCCACCACCACCCTCCGCGCCTGGACCCCGGTCAGCACCGAAGACACCATCCACACGATGAACACCATCCACTCCGGATCACCAACCGACCCATGCCCCCTCCACGTCTTCAACAAGGCCGACTCCGTCATCGCACCCCATCTCTGGAACATCATCAACTGCTCCTTCAACACCGCCACCTCCCCGGAGAGCTGGAAGCATGCCGAACTCAGCGCCCTCCTAAAGAAACCATCAGCAGACCCCTCCGACCTCAAGAACTACCGCCCCATCTCGCTCCTCCCGTTTCCTGCCAAAGTCATCAAGAAGACCATCAACAGACAGCTTGCCGCCTTCCTCGAGACAAACGGATCCCTCGACCACTCGCAGTCCGGCTTCCGAGCCAACCACAGCACCGAGATCACCCTCATCGCAGCCACTGACGACATCCGAGCCCTGCTCGACAACGGGGAAACAGCGGCCCTCATCCTCCTGGACCTCTCCGCAGTGTTCGATACTGTCTGCCACCGCACCCTAGTGCAGCGCCTCAGCAACATCGGAATCCAAGAGAAGGCACTAGATTAGATCATCTCGTTCCTCGCCGGAAGAACCCAGAGAGTCCGCCTCCCCCCGTTCAGATCCGAGGCCACCGAAGTCATCTGCGGCGTACCACAAGGATCATCACTCAGCCCCACCCTCTTCAACGTCTACATGAGCCCCCTCGCAGCCATCGCACGCCAACACAACCTCAACATCATCTCCTACGCCGACGACACCCAGCTGATCCTCTCCCTCACCAACGACCCAGCCACCGCCAGAACCAACCTACACGAAGGGATGAAAGACGTAGCCGAGTGGATGATGAACAGCCGCCTGAAACTGAACTCAGACAAGACGGAAGTCCTCATCCTTGGATCATCACCCTCTGCCTGGGACGACTCATGGTGGCCCCTCGCCCTGGGCAGCGCACCCAAACCTATGGACCTTGCACGCAACCTGGGCTTCATCCTGGACTCCCTCCTCTCAATGACCAGACAAGTCAACGCCGTCTCATCATCATGTTTCAACATCCTACGCATGCTCCGAAAGATCTTCCGATGGATCCCCACCGAAACCAGAAAGACGGTCACCCAGGCTCTCGTCACCAGCCGACTGGACTATGGAAACACCCTCTACACCGGAACCACAGCCAAACTACAGAAAAAACTCCAACGCATCCAGAACGCCTCCGCACGACTCATCCTTGACATCCCCCGACACAGCCACATCTCCGGACACCTGAGAGATCTGCACTGGCTCCCCGTCAGCAAGAGAATCACGTTCCGACTCCTCACCCACGCACACAAGGCCCTCCACGACCTGGGCCCCAGGTACCTCAACAACCGCCTGACCTTCTACACTCCCACCCGCCAGGTACGATCGACCAGCCACGCCCTCGCCGCCGTTCCACGCATCCGAAGAGCCACCATGGGAGGAAGATTCTTCTCCTACCTGGCAGCCAAGACTTGGAACTCCCTCCACACCCACCTCCATATGACCCAAGACCACCTCTCCTTCAGGAAGCAACTGAAGACCTGGATGTTCGAGCAGTAGCGGACCCCCCTCCCCCTAGCGCCTTGAGACCCTCCGGGTGAGTAGCGCGCTATACAAATGTCTTGATTAATAGATTGATTGACTTCTGAGTCACTACCCTGGGTTTCCTTGGTGTACTCGCTCTCACTACCCTGAGGGTCAAGTGCAGTAGGGCTGCACTTAGCCTAGTTTGCAATAGGAGGATGGACAACAGTGGTAAAAGGTCCCAATCCCCACAGTTGTTACCCAGTAACCCATGCATACCCTGTGGCCTTTTGACAGTAGTAAAGTAGATCTGTTTCCTAAATGTGAGGCAGTCAAGGGCTTTCAAGGTCATGGACATGTGGTTGTGTCAGTTGAGGAATAATGTTTGTCCATTGTGGTAAATAAAATTCATTACCGGGACTTAATTTGATACGGAAACATAATAAAATAGCTCAGTAAAATGAGAGGCAGAATCCGTGGTATTAGAGGTTCGGAATGGGCTTTATTCCAATGATCGATTATAATCGGTTGCTCCAAGTTCCATCACCACGGAGGTTCAGGAAGTGAAGTACATACTTTATTGACAAGAAATGACTTTTATAGTACATACATTACAATGAAGCGAATGCAGTAGGCGTAACAATTGATAAGGAAAATGACGATTCATATGCGTAACCGAAAATGGGTGTAATAAGGAGTAAAAAGGAACATAATTGGTTATGATGTCATATATAGGTGGATCTATAAGATAATACTTGGCATAGATGCGCGCGCAGCAGCATGACGTGTGATTGACGTGCAACTAGGGGGTGAAGGGGACTTGACGTTTAGCTCTACATGTGGAGACGAAAAGTCTGGGGGGTCAAGTCAACCTAATCCCAAATCATATCTAACATCCTATGTTTAAAGAACTATGTTATCCACAAAAGAAGGACTCTCGGACAGAATCTATTCTATACTGACTGTGCGTGCGTGTACAAGCGTCTAAGTGTCTACACTAAATGCGAGGGGGTAGGAATATTCCATGGTAACAGGACTATGAATTACTTGCATAAAGACAGAGAAGCCGAGCCATTGCTCGGTAGCAAGAAGGAATGTTTACTTAAACTACTAGACAGGAATGCATCGGCTGAGGGGCGAAGCAGATAACTCGAAGGTGAAATACAGTTCTTGGCAGAGAATAGGCTGATGTCAGGCTTCGTGAGCCGCGCAGAGAATGAGACAAAGTTCATGGTCACGGATGCAGGCTCAGACTGGAGCTTTCAGAGGCAGAAGGCAAGAAGAGTTCGATGACAGAATCAGGGCCTACTTGCCTGGACTGTAAAATGTCATAAGTGAACCATATAAAGCCGGTGGCCTTTCATACTTAAGAATGGAATATCCGGTCTATTCATGGCGGATCTGACAGAGGACATGTTGATGGTGGACGCACATGTGTTTGCGTCTTCATAACTGGAACTGGAGGGAACATACATGTACTTGTAACATGCACATGGAACCGTTGGGGTCCAAGATAGGGGACATAACTGACCAGAAAAATCCATATTTACACACCATGTGCAATACTAAATGGAGAGGAGTAATGTGGCCATTAAAACATTCTCTTATTGTATCTATTGCAAAAGTATTTCGGAGCCTAAGGCGATTGTGTTGACAAAGCAGACGCTGAGGGGGAAACATAGAAAGGCAACTTTTTCATGAGTGTGATGAGTTCTTACTGGTTTTGCACACTAGTGTTCATGGGTGGGGGCTGTGGAGGAGATATGGTTGAGTAGGAACCACAGTTCTCATTCTACTTCAGCTGGACTAGGAGATTTACACATTCCTGGGGGCAATGGGGCTATGTTTTAGAGGTAGGACTGGAAATTTAAGACAATACATTTGTCCAACGTTGATATACGCCTTGTAGGTGTTGATGGTGGCAGAGAATAGCAGACTTTTTATTAAATGACATTTCAGCACTTAATTTACTATAGATACAGAAGGTAAGCTCTGAAAATGTATTTCCATTTACCTCTAGGTTAGACACGTATCATGTACAGTTTTGCATTTTTGCACACGAAATACCACATTCTCCATTTATTTTATTTATTATGTGTTGGGGAACTACTTTTGCAGTAATTAATAAACAAATAGTCTAATTTTTATGGTACTACAGCAAAATAATTTGTGACACTTTGGTAATACCGTAGGTTAAAACGGCGTACAATCTATAAAGATCTATCATCAATTAAAGAACAAACGCCAATAAAGATATTAGCTATTGTTAAGCATGTGTTGAAAAGAACACAACACAACGTTTTTGAGGAAATCTTGTTATAAGCGTAATTCACTTCAACTGAATCAGTTTCCCAATTGTGTTTGTCAACCGCTTTAATTAATTTGTGACATAAGACCACAACGCAATTTCTGGAAACATTGCTGCACACACTGATTACAGTTCCTTGCTCATTTGTAAAAAATCAATATTTGTGATTACCTGGTAACTATTTTTACACATATATATGTCTGCAAGTCACAAGACCCTTCACCAATATTGATGATGTCAATTTTCCAGCTGTAAGTCAGACCTACCCATGCAGGTTTACAGTTGAATGTACCTGCTCTAATACATTATTTAATTTAGCACCCCGCGTGTGCAGGGGAAACAAACCAGCTCCACTCCAGCCACTCAACGCAGCCATCAGCCGAGTTCTTCTCATGACGGGAATCTGTCTTTTCTCTACCAACAGAATTAGTCTGAAGATTCGCCCTCATGACCCAGTCCATGAGGACACTGTGCATGAACAACTTTAAATGAACAATTTCCAGTATAAAGAGTATTTATGCAGTGACAGCTGAGGAGCGTCGACCCATTGTTCTCCGGGCAGTTAAAAAATATAGACGTAAAATAATAATAACGCAATGTTATCATTTTATTTTTCCTACTGCAGGGGCTCTGTTTGTTTCATGTGGGGGGGGGGGGCTAGGAGCGGTGATGCCAGAGTACTGTAGGGGGAGGAGTGGTGGTAGCTATTGGGGCTGGCTAAACCATCATGCGCCCTGGCCATGTTTTCCACCGGCTGTATTTTACAGCCTTGGTAGAGAACATGCCCAGGCTCCCAGTCCCCGTCTGAGTGTCAAACTGTGGTACTCAGACCAATCTCAATGCTGCATTGCAGAGTTGGGATTGGGTAAGGGGAGCCTGGGAGCCCGGGTGCTTCCTCCTGCCAGGACTCCAGAGAGGAAGAAGATAAAGAAGACGAAGGAGAGGTGGCAGCCAGCTGTACCCAGGTAAGTGTTTTTTTTGTATTTGGAGCTATTTCAGGAGCCATGACTGAAGTCCAAGTAATGTGACAGAAAGGTTTCATATTCTTCCACTCAGTTTCACTCAGTTTCTGCTCTGGTGCTATTCCAAATAAGCGTTGCTCAGTATCCGATGTAGGCTTTCCAATGGAAGGAGGCTAGAGTGGAATCTTAGGTGGGTATCACATAAGATACATGGTAGGTGCTGTAACTAGGGCCTGCTTTAGTGCCTCTGGGCTTGTGCGAAAGTCTTTTTTGGTGCCCCAAATGACCTCCTTACCACCCTCCAACAGTGCTCCTCATCTCTCCATAGACCCTTTCCAATACATTTTATTTGCTTTGAAGCACTGATTGACTTTACTAAGAAGAAGGCATATCTACCAAAAAAAATCTTTTTTAGGAACTTTAGGCATTGATAATGAAAGACTGGGGGAAAATCATAGGGCTTATTTATGAGAGGGCTGCATCATGTTTGAACCACGTAATGTGGTACATGAGTGATGCAAACCTCGAAGTCAGATTTCTGAAGCCACGCAAAGTCATTTTGCGTGGCTGTAAGTGTCTTCCACAATCTGGATTAACACAGTGCAAATAGTTGCTCTGCGTTACCATGCCTTGGGAAGGCATTTCCTGAGCAATGCATGGGTGTTCTCACGCAACTCCCATGAATTTTGATGCATTGCCAGATTTACAAGAACGCGTGAACCTGAGGATGTGTCAAAATCTTGCACATTCCCAGGGGAGGTGTAAGTAGGAGAAATATCTCTATTTCTCCCTGTGTCTTCCTCTTTCTATGTGTGTTGCATTTTGCAGCACACATAGAAAGGGGAATATGCCTCCCAGGATTGTTTTTGTGCAGGAAGATGCCCCTTCCTTCACAAAAACAATCCAGCATGCAATGCAGGGACCTTTGCACCATGCCAAGGGAAAGGGCAGGAATGGGCCATATTCCATTAAATACAGCACAATGCTGCCCTTTCCCTGGCCCATAATGTCCTAACTATACTATACAGTTTGCATGCAGCTCTTTGATGAATGTTCGTAAGTCATTATTCGATATTTCAATTGTAACTTATGAACTGCTGTACAAAAAGGATCTCTGTGACAAAAGCAGCAACCACTAAGCAATCCACATTAAATGCAGTTCTTTGACCTGCAAAGCACGCGTTCTTTGCAGCAGGCTTATTAACCCTCTGTACTACTTAATGATGTGTCAAAACTACCACTAGAGAAAACTCTGATCTCGTTCCAGCAGGTGCATTAACACTAGAGTTATCTTGACATTTGTACAGTTGCCTGAAACTGATGGACACACAGGAAACTCTGCAGCAGGTGCTTTTAAAGCCATGTTACTTCTAAGCACATCACCTACCTGTCAGCTCCAGGTGCAGTATTACCAGTTTTGCCGCCCTTAAGCCAGCTCGGATTGTGACTGCTAATGAGGCCCGGTCCTTGCTGGGGTGGAGCTAATCATGTGAATTTGTTTTCCTACGGAAAAACATCCACAGATGCACTTTTTGGGGGAGGAGTCTAGCTGGTTGCAGTGAGCGAGCTGGTGCCATGTCTTGGTGCATTGGCCCCTGGGGAGTGTTCTGACTTCCAACTGCCGTCCTGTTACTCATTGCTTTAGGCAGCCTGCACCTGATACGGTCCTACCAGTGCACCCAATGTAGCCTGACATGCGAGCCTCATGAAGCCACAAAGCCTTGTGAAGCCTGTAAGCCTGTGATACGTTCAAACAGCTCCTGCTGTCCTACTTACCATTGCAGCTAGGTAGGCCCCACCAGATCTCATACTCGGCCCCCTGGCCCCAGTGCTCCCCCTATGTACTCCAGGCTCATGGATTAGGAGCAGGTGCAAGTGCAAGTGAATCTAGGAGTAGTTTCAAGGAGTGGAGCACAGAGGTGAGATCATCATCTGGGGGACTGGTCATCCAGTCATTAGTCACTGGGACAAGAAGCAGTGAGGCAGTGAAGCAGTGAAGCAGTAAGGCCTGGTGACACCCAGTTATAGAGGCCATGAAGTATTCACAGCACCCTGGTAATTGGACTTCGAGGCTCCTCATCATGAGGAACAACAAGGTGAGGTGAGCAGGGTGAGGTGTGGAAGCAGCTCTATCATTGCAGCCCAAGGGTAGAGCTGGTGCATGACAGCAATGGTTGGACTAGGTCCTGATGCGGTTTGACACACACTCTGTGCTCCCCCGCCTGTTGCCATTTATTTCATTTTACCTGCTTTGCTTGTCTCTTGTTACTTGCCACCTGTTGCACTCAGTGTATGTTAGACTTAGCATCTTTTGGCATGTTCCCCTTGAGTTTATGCTTTCTGACCTCCGGGTTTTGTTTTTGCTGGCTTAGTGTCTCTGCACACTATCTCACTGCTGATGAGAGTTAAAGTGCAAGTGCTCCTGTTGTAAATTGTGTTATGGATTAGTGTTTCCATGATTGGCATATTTGATATACGTGTCAGTCCCTAATAAAGTGCACTGAGTGTGCCAGGGCCTGTAAATCAAATGCTGTTAGTGGGTTGGAGCACTGGATTGTGCCACCCACACAAACAGCCTGTAAATGTAACTCTGGCCTGCAGTTGCAGAGCCTGTGTGCAGTCTGGCACTGCTATGTCAACTTGGCAAGTGTGCCCACTTGCCAGGCCCTAACCTTCCCTTTTCTTACATTTCAGTCACCCCTAAGGTAGGCCCAAGGTACCCCTGTGGGCAGGGTGTAGTGTATTTGAAAGGTAGAACATGCCTTGGTGTGTGTGACATGTCCTGATAGTGAATTACTGACAATTTCGTTTTTCACTATTGCAAGACTACCTGTTCCAATAGGACAGAATGGGGAGTTTGTTCATTACATCTTATAACATAACCGGCCCTGGGAACAAGGTGAGAAATGAAGTTTAGTATGCCTGAACTCAGAATCTAAAGATCCCCCTTTTAGTGTAGGCGATTTTTACATTCTGTGTTTGAAAGTACCACTTTTAGAAAGTTGGTCTTTTCTTGCCCAGCCATCCTGTAGGCCTCCGCTGGGTTTGTGGATAGACTGTCTGGTTTTGGGATGCCACGGGCTGGGGAGGAGCAGTGGCTCCAGATAGTCTAGGTGGGTCAGGAAAGGATTGAATAGACCTGAGCTGCATTTAGAGTAGGGGGAGGAGATTTCCTTTCACCTGTATAGGCCTGGTCTGCCTCTGACAATGCCCTCTCCACCTCCTGCCAGGAAGCCACACCAGAGAGTGCAGAACTGGTTCTGACTGGGTACAGACACTCTGCCTGTGCGGACAAAGGATTTGGGGCTATAAAAAGTGGGGCCCAAACCCCTGAACTTTAGAACTCTTTTGGACCAAGAAGAAGAGCTGGAGAAGCTGTGAGGAGGACATACCACTTTGCTGAGTCCTTTGCTGTGTTGGCCTGCAGTGGCTGCTTCTGTCTTGGGCAGTGAAAGGACTGGACTGAACTTTCTACAACTTCTTTCTTTGAGTATTTCCAAGGGCTTGAGGTAGAGTTTGCCCCCTGTTCAAGAAGTCTCAGGAACAGCAAAGACTTCAAGTTCTTCTGCCATCAGCACTGGGGACTGTGTGTTTTGTGCTGCAACAGAAGAAAAAGCAACCGGAAGCCGTCTACCACGCTGCTGCCATCTCCTTGTCCTGAAGGCACCACAGAGGACACCGCCGCAACGTCACCACATGACCCTGGTCTCACTGACGCCACCATCTGATGCCGCCACTGAGCCGCTGCTCGCACCGTAACCTGGGTCACTGCACTCCACACGGCCGTGCTTCATGACGCCGCCTTGGTATCCCCAACGATGCCATTTCACGCCAACATGGACGCCGCTGCTTGCAACGTGGTTCAAGGGCACCACTAGAAAAGTTACAAAATGCACCGCCCTCATCCCGCACCGCAGCCTTGGCCTACCGATGCCGGTGCCATTGACTACAGTTCTTCAGCCGATGACAGCGCTTCAGCAACGACGCCGCCGCTGCTTGTACTGTGACCTGCCACCACCACGACGAGCACTGCATCACTTCGTACCGCGACCCTAGTCTCACGGACGATGCCATCTAACCTCGCCATCGAGCCGCTGCTCACACCGTGATCTGAGGACATCGCACACCGGACTGCTGCACTTTGCACTGCAGCACCCGACGCCCGGGGACGCCAGCGCTCCTGACTTCAACCGCGAGGAGTTCGATCTGCAACGCGTGTGACTTCGAGGGCCCAACAACTCCTGCACCGATCTCTGGAACCGAGGCCTGCAGACGCTGTGCTTTCTGAAGCTCAACGAGAGGTTGCCGACACCCTGCATTTCTAAAGGTACTGTTTTGCAGATCTCTCCGAAACCGTAGCTGACCCGCAACGCCACAGTCAGCCAGAGCTGTTTGGATTAACTCCATATCAGTTTTGAACCCACCACTCCCTAAGTGACCCAGGATTACAGATTATCTGATTTCCAGCAATTCCACCCCTGGTAGGATAAGGAAACTGGAGTACCATGTACTCTGACCCTCAGTAAGTGACTCACAGGTGCCTGTCAGTAACGAGCAAGGAAACACTGATGCCAGTTCTGGCCCCCTTGAAGTATGTCACTCCACGATGACTGTCTCAGATCAAGTCCATACTGCTGATATGCTGGACGATAGTTTGTCACTCCTGGAGACAATCTTCGACCATTCAATTTGCTGTTAACATCACAACAAAGGGAGGTGTTAGGAGTAATTCTCTTGCTGCCGTGACAAGTATGGCATACCAGTCACTGTTACTTAGTCCATGTACCCAACTTACTGACTGGAACAACACTACCAAGAATTTTGCATGTTACCTGATTTCCACTTCCCCATGGAGTCAAATCTAGTTAAATCTCTTAACCTTCAAGGCTTCATCTCCTAGTTTGACCATGAATGAAGCTAGCTACACCACCATAGAAGAAGGGCATTGTCTTTACGATTTTGCCACCTTTGGTCATTCGGACCTACTTTTGCTATTGGAAGAATACAACCTACAGCAGGAGCATCCCCACAGGCAGATCGACTGGACACACCAGCACAATTCCAGCATGAGGCTCTGAAATGCCTTGCTCAATAACCTGAATGCAGTCTCAGCATCCCTGTCTTTTACCACTCTGACAAGATTTAGCAGATCATATTGTATTTATCGATGTGATTCTCGCTCTGTATAATTTAATCACTAGGGTCCAGTTGGATCGAGTCACGGTGTATCACACCTGCTTCTGTACTTCTAACATTGATGCCATTGCCAGGATACCGGAAAATCTGGAGGGTCTTCTTGATCAGTTTCCCCAGTGCCTCCGTCACAGATTGGGTCATCTGCGAACCCACAGGACTACGCGCAGTGAAGTTTTTTGCACTCCTTGGGCTCTACTGAGTGAAGAAAACTCGAAAACTCAGCAAATTATGCGGAGTTCACCACCAAGACCTAGTCTTGACTGCAAAGTTTAAGGGGAGAATTGTGCTTACTTGTGTATTGTTATGAATTATGAACAACTGTACTCGGAATTGATTCCTCAGGATTCTTCTTTAGTTTTTGTTTTTTCTGCAACATGAGGGGTGCTGCTTATACTGCTTTTTTATTGTATGATGTACTTTTTATAAGCTTCTATGGTCTATTTTTTATGATAAATAAAGTTATTCTGACTTTGACAAGGCATGGAAGCCTGTTTTTCTCAGTAGGACTGTGAAATATGGCAACATGGGTTTTGACATCCAATTAGGACTATTGAGCCTACCAAGCCTACTGAATCAGAAAACTGCCCTTGCTTTTTAGGCTTTGGCTACAAATAGCTTTAGCTGTCTGGTGGCCAAACCTATTGTTTCTAATACATTCCATATGCTTAGGGCGGGCTTTGAGTAAGCCCTTAGCTCATGATTGGATAGCTCTGTTGTCTAACTCAGCGCTCAGCTCTTGGGGCCATATGTAGGTAGCCAAATACCGGTCGGTAATGGCCGAAATTCGGTAACACAGACGTTACCGACCGGTATTTAGATAGTTGAGATGTAGGAGGCCAAAAACACATATTCGGTAAATATGAATCGGTAAAACCGATTCAAATTTACCGATTTCAAAAATACCGTTTCAAATTTACCGAACACATATTTTCCGATTCGGTAAATATGAAGTGGTAAATATGAAGTGGTAATACTGAAAAATGTTATGTATGTAAAGTCGGTAATTAAGAAATCCTTCAAAATCGGTAAATAAGAGTCGGTAATTAACACTGATAGAAAGCAGGTGGTAATTTTCAACAGTGCATTTAAGCAATCCCAAAATGCAACAGCATGGACAACATGGCTGCTCTGTATGTCATTGCAAGGCGGCTACGTCTACAGGCTGCAGGACTGAGGATATGGAGACGGGAGGAACGCATCTACAGACAGCGCATCACACTCTTCCAACTGACTGAGGCAGAGATACATGAAAGGTACAGGCTACACCCCCAAACCATCTTGGACCTGATAAGGGACCTGCACCCACTCCTGGACCAGCCAACAAGAAGGGCCCATGCCATACCACCACATGTGCAGGTGCTCTGCAGCCTACACCTACTTGCATCTGGCAGTTACCAGGGGGTGATAGCTGCGGTGGGCGGAGTTTCCCAGAGTTGCATGTCCCGTTTCTTCAGGAAGTTCCTGGATGCCATGATGCAGAGAATGCACCACTACATCAGCTTTCCTAACACACAGGCTGAACTGCAGAAAACTAAAACTGACTTTTATCAAATGGCACAGTTCCCCCATGTCATTGGCTGTATAGATGGCACACACATCCCAATCTGCCCACCAGCTGCCACTGAGCACATCTACAGAAACAGAAAGTCCACCCACTCCATCAATGTGCAAGTAATCTGCGATGCAGGGAACATCATCACTGATATCGTTGCCAAATTCCCTGGGAGCACCCATGACTCCTACATCTTCCAGAACAGTGGGATCTACACACGACTGCTTGCGGGAGAATTTGGGGAAGGATACCTGCTAGGTAAGTAACAGTGACGCTACATAGTACTCAGTGCAAATCATAGTGTATTGAGGCATGTGACTGATGTCTCCCTTTTACTCACCTAGGGGACAGTGCATATGCCGTGCGGTCATTCATCCTCACTCCCTACCTACACCCATCAACCCAGAGTGAGAGACGATATAATGTGGCACACAAATCTACTCGCAATGTGGTGGAGCGCACGTTTGGACTACTGAAGAGCAGGTTTCGCTGCCTCCATAAGAGTGGAGGTGCACGCCAGTACACACCCATCCTCTGCTGCAAGATTATTGCCACTTGTGCAATGCTGCACAACCTTGCCACAAAGAGAGGCACAGAGGTCGAAATGACATATATTGAGGACAATGATGATGAGACTGCGCATGCAGAGGCCAACGCAGCAGGAGTACAAGCAGCAACAGATGGAAGAGTGAGACGGGCAGAGATCACATCCAACTATTTCTGAATGAGTAAGGGGACACAGCCTGTAGTTGGATGCCATGACGTAGTTTAATCAGACAGCACTACGCCACAACACAAAGGAAACTGTATTACAACAACAATGAGAAATTAAATTTTGTGAGTTAAGGGTTACTTCACCCAAATGTGTCATTGTTTCGCATGAGGCTTTACTGTTTGCGCCCACGCGCAGCAGTGCGGGATGGAATTGAGGGGGCGTCCTCACTGGCTGGGGTACCAGTGGCACCACGTTGACGCCTGTTGCTCCGACGAGTGTCTGGGACGGGGGGGGTTATGCTGCTCCTGCTGGTCGTGTCTTCTGTGTCGCCAGCATCCAAAGCGCCAGCTGCTGCAGACTGGCTGGTGAGCAGCACTTCTAGTGCACTTGTGACCCTAACCATCCCCCTGGACACATCTGTGCTGCACTGTGCAAGGCCCTCCTGCATCGCAACAGAGCGCCTGCAGATCAGCGATGTGGCAGTCGCCAGCCGGTTCACTGCCCTCGAGGTCTGATCCTTCCTCTGATGTCCCCTGCGCCGTGTGGCCCTGTCCTCATCGAACCTTGAGCACAGCTCCATGATGGATTGGGACATGTCCCGCATGCACCCTGCCATATCCGCAATGCCCCCTGCCATGGTGGTGATGCCCTTTTCAATCTTTCCAAAGGTGGTGTGTAGGCCACGCATCTGTCGTTGTACGGACACCATTGCCCTTGCCTGTACGCGTTGTATTTTCACCATGGTGCCCTCAAGACCTGAGAACACTCCATGGCCCTGCCCAAGGGGAGGTGGACTCTGCGGCCGAGCCCTGCGGCGCTGTCTGCCAACTGTGTGTTCTCCCTCAGACTCGGAAGGCACACTGGCATGTGTTACATCCTGGGTTACAGTGGACGTTTCCGGGCCCCTCGACTCATCGGATGATGAGTCGGTCACATCCAACCTAGCTGCAGGACGCCTCCTCAACCTGTGCTGTGCAGGAGGTGAAGATGGTGGTGAAACCTGCAGGACTGTGGATGCTGGCTGGAGCGGCGATGCTGGCTGGGGTGGTGTAAGTGCCTGTGGTGCCGTTCCCTGGCCGGAACTGGTGGTGGCCTTCTCTGTGCTGGGTGTGTGGTGTGCTCTCTCTCCCTTCTCATGGCCAGTTCTGTGCGCAGTAGTGCCTGTGGACAGAAAAGCAACAGCAGCTAAGTGTACCTGAAGCTTTGTCTTCCTGACATGACAATACAATTTCTAGACAGTATCTCATTGTCCTCGTATCATGTTTGGCCTTTCAGGGACTACATCTCCCATGATGCATTGCAGGCATGCACTAATACCTGTACTGGAGTTGGATTCTCATGGCACATTTTGGGAGTTTGGATAGGGGTAGGGGGGGGCACATTGCTGTGCAAGCGTCTTACCTTGTTTGGAGGTGCCTCTGGCAGAGCTGTCAGCGTCCCCAATCCCCACGATGCTCTCTGGCTCAATCGTTGTCTCCACTAGCTCCTCCAGTTCTGTCAGTGCTGGTGCTCTGTTGCGTCCACCTCCTGTCTGGCTGGCCTCTTTTTTTAAATCTGCCACCTTCCTCTTGGTGATAATGCGGATGTCATACCACCGCTTCTTCAGGACATCGATGTCCCGGGGGGTCACTCCTATGGCATTCACCTGTGCCTGGATTCCAAGCCAGATCTTTCTTTTTTCTGACTCAGGCACTTGCTGAGACAGTTTCCCAAATAGTTTCTGGTGCTGTTTCACGACCTCCTCCACCAGAACTTGCAGCTCCTTTGGGCTGAATTTGAGCTTTCGCTTCCTCTCCCCTCCTTCCCTCTCTGTGTCCTGGCTTGCCATTCTTGCAGTCTCCAGGTCTGAATCTGGCAGTTGCTCTCTTCCTCTCCTCAGCACTCCCAGCCTCTCCAGAGTCTGCTAATTGTGTGCACCTGCCTGGGTGTGGCCACTCCCTGGTTGGGTGGGGTTGAGGTTGCACAGGATTGGCTGCTTGAAGTCATGTGTTGTTAAACTGCCGATTCGGTATTTACCGATTCGGTATTTACCGATTCGGAAAATACCGCTTCGGTATTTACTGAATCGGAAAATACCGCTTCGGTATTTACCGATTCGGAAAATTCCGATTCATGTTTACCGAATTTTACCGATTCGGTAAAGTTTACCGAATGTTGACCTACATATAACTTACCGATTCTTAAATACCGATTCGGTAAAATTCGGTATTTATGAATCGGTAACAATAATTTACATACATATGGCCCTTGATGTTTTGGCTTTCCTCCATATTCTTGTGTTTGCCTGTCCAAAACTATTTTGGTTTCACTGTATTCTAACTGGATGAGCTCAGTCAGTCAGTCAGTCAGTCAGTCAGTCAGTCAGTTTAACTTTATTTAGTTTGTTACAACCATAAAAGTATATACATTACATCTATTCCCTCTATTAAGATACATATACATATAAAATATGACACATACTCAGCACACATAAATTGATCCATATCCTTTTTTAAAAAGTTACAAATATTCTAAAATTAATAAAACCGGGTAATTCATACGTTTATACATTTACATCCAATATTTCCGATAAATCAAATACCGTACTGTTATCTTTTAGTTGCGCCATCTCTTAACGACGTTACAGTATGCATACAAAGTTACTCTGTGCCCTTAAGAATCACTTTGACCGTACACATATATTTTCCCATGGCGCAAGCTATGTCTAAATTCCTCATTCCCATTAAAAGTTCAACAGCTTGTGTCCTACTCATTATTCTGTATTTTGTAAATATTGGGCGTAGAATCTCCTTTCGTATATCTAAAAATTTCATACAATCAAATAAAATATGTACAGTATCACAAGGGATACCCAAAGTGCAAGTGCATTTCCCGTTAGGATCTATCATGAGATTTTTCGCCCCATTATTCATGTATCAGGGGTTTATTCCCATTCGCACTTTTAACACCTCACATCGTAAATAATGACTTGGTAACCTATCTATATAAGGATAATGTTTATCCTTTTCCCAAGCCAAGGTCATATGGGATACTGAAGTTTTTCGCGAAAGATACTCCCGGTCATGTATACGTGACGTGTCGAAACCCAATGACCTGAGTTCTTTCTTATCTAATCGGGGATATCCTAGCTGCGGGTCAAGCCTTAAACCTAATACTCCGCACGCTTCCCTGAATGCAGTTTTTGCCTCTTTTGCCCAGGACAGCTCACTCGTAGCAATTTCGGCTTTACACCACTGGGAGACTTTATGAGACTCCTCTGCCCCTAAGCGCTGCCAGAAGCGTATTAGTGCCATACAGGCTGTTATGGCTCAAGAGGTAATTCCCAGCTCTAATCTTGCTGCTTGTACCATAGATGATTTTGACAGCGAGAACAAGCTTTTTAGAATATTTCCCTCTTCTTTATCCCAGCTGAATTTTCCACTTAAGTAAAGTACTTCTATCCTATACAGGAATTGTGGCGGGACCATTGCTAGATAGGCCTTTATAACCGGCCTATCCGACATCTCTCCATATACACTGTTAAATCTTTTTAGGCCCTTCACAGAGGCCGCTGCCCTCATTTTTAGCGCTTCCAGATGAGTATTCCATTTTAAATTACTCGTGAACCACATTCCTAGATATCTATACTCCATTACTCTCTCGAGACGTTCTATACCAAGATTCCACAAAAAATGTGTTTTATTACTCCCGAAACATAAGATTTTTGTCTTCTCCATATTCACTACAAATTTTTTATTCAAACAGTAATCTTTAAACCTGTTTAATTTTCTCTGGAGGCCTATCTCCGTCTGGTCCATAATCACCAGGTCATCTGCATAAAGTAAACAGGGTACATGGTTCCCTCCCAGTTTCGGGCTAGCCCCTCTAACCTCTCTTAATTTTTGAGGTAAATCTGCTATGAACAGGGAAAAAAGTAAGGGGGCAAGTACACACCCCTGCCTCAAATCATTTCCGATTTGGATCCTCCCTGACAGTCCTCCCTCCTTATCCAAAATTATCTGGGCCCAATTTTCGGTGTGTAAGGCCTGGATCAGGGCCAAAAGATCATCCTGTATTTTATACCCTATCAGGGTTGTCCACAACCGCTCCCTGCCCACCAGATCGAAAGCCGCGCGGAAGTCCACAAAACAGCAGAATAAATTACCCCTCTGTTCTATTGACTTCCGCGCTATGGCCCAGAGTGCAAAACAGTGGTCCACCGTCGAGTGTCCTTCTCTAAATCCTCCCTGTTCTGGGGTACTATCTGATTATCATATGCCCATTCCTTTAGCATACCCAGGATTACTTTGGAAAATACTTTTTCACCTATATCCAGGAGGTTTATCAAGCGGTAGTTTTTTGGATCATTTACATCGCCTTTTTTGTGTATTGGCCTAATAATCGCCCCTTTCAAGCTGTCTGGCAGAATTCCTGTAATTAGTATCCGCTGAAACATCTTCGAAAAGAACTCGGCCCACCACTCTGGATTAATTTTTATAACGACTGCTGGTAGATTATCAGGACCTGCAGCTCGTGTTAATTTTAAATTTGATATAATGCTCTTAATGTTATCTGTGGAAAAGTGCTCTTTCACATCTTCCCTGACCCCATGCCAGTTATTTGATAATATTTCCTCCCTCCTTGGCCATTTACCATAGATTTCTTCAAGGCGAGCTTCCCACTTATCTTCCAAAACCGTGCACTGCAGGCTCCCTACAACTTTCCCCCATACATTCTTGTATCATTTTCCAGAAGGCTTTGACATTTTTATCTTCAATTGCCTCCAGTAAATTCATCCAACATCTATCTTTATAGGATCTTTTTTTTTCTCTGATGGTTGCCTTATATTTTATCCTTAATTTCTTAAGTTCATGCAATAATGCATCATTATAAATATCTCTTAGGCATCTTTCTTTCCGCCTAATAGCGGCTTTTACTTTTCGGCAATCGTCATCAAACGACTTTGGTCTATTTTGGGGCCCGTAGTTACCCCGTTTAATATTAATCCTGAGGCATTCTACTAGTTGCCTTATTATATCCTCATACCAGTATAAATCCTCTCCTGCTGGTCGATTTTCTATTTCCACTATTAATTGGAGTGCAATCAATTTCCTTATATGGTCATCACTCATCCTAGTTGTCAAACGCTTAGGATATTCCACATCTACTTGTAACACTTTTTGTCTCTGCAGGCCCCTGTTTACTTGTAATTCTATCATCAGTGGGTAGTGGTCGCTACCATCTGCCCTACCTACTTCAAAATGTTTGATTAAATGAAAGCTCCATGCCTGAATAAATGCATAGTCTATGGGGCACTTTTGCTGCCCTATTTTAAAAGTGCGCTTTGCAGGCCGATCCGATTCCTTTCTTCCATTTACACAGAACAGGCCCATGGCCCCCAACAGTTTACCTAGCTCCACATCTTGGTTTGAGCTACCACACCTAGGGAACTTTGCAAACTCTATATTATATACTCTTAGCAACTCCCTCTGCCAAGAGTCAGTTTTTTGGGGGTCTAGTCTGTGGTTAAAATCACCCAGTAACAGTAACACATCTCTTGGGTATGTATCTTGTAAAGTCTCCAAGTCCTTTTTTAATCGTTCCAGATCTGCTTTATACTCTTTTGTTCTGCTTTTACATATATACATATTTACAATGCATAAACCTTCCCCATCTACATTATTATTCAATATCAACACTCTGCTGCCTAAAGCCCAGTTACACTTAAGTTCAAGGGGTTCTATATTTGTCGCTATCCTTGTTGAACTGGATGAGCTGTATCCCTCCCCTGTATACTTGAGGGGACAATTTCTTCTTCTTTAAGCACTGCATGGGCGTTCATGCATTTCCTTACTCTCGCTCCCCTTTTGTGTCTTCCTACTACCTGCATGTGCTGTTTTTATCCATCCCTCGACTCATTGCAATTGTAATGTGTTCATTTTGATATGGAATTCATTAAAATATAAACTGTCTTAAATTTGGATTTTTCTGAAGGACAAATTTGAGTTTTTTAAAATAATCTGAACAAAGAATTTGTGACTTGTTCTTCAGGATAGTGCTCTGTCAGCTATCTTTACACCATAAACAAAGCTGTTGGGTTTGAAGGTCCTTCTGGCTCACTGTCTGTGGTCTGTCCTGCACCTCAGCTCTGCTTCTAGACTGTCAAGCATTTTCCTCGACTGTCTGGCAGAAACCTGCGGCAACTCTGTGTCATTATCTTATATTAGCCTAATTGTGGCTATAAAACACTTTCTTTTAAAATCTTTTCATGCCAATGCGAAGGTGCAACAATGGTTTGATAAGTCATGTTCGCTGGCTAATCGTAATTTAAGACGGGATCTATCTACTATCCCTAGAGTGCAAACTGATATAGTGGTGGCCCGTTTGGCCTAGAAACATGCCCTCAAGAAAAGGTAAGAAGTTCTGCATAAATATGACTAGGAGGTGCTTGAGATATCAGCAGTAGGGAGTAATAGCAGTATTTTCTGGAACACAGTGAAGAGCATTAGGACAATAAATACATGGGCTAACTCTCTGCTCCACTGTAATATCATGGGGGTGGATTGGGTTACTCATTTCACTGCCATCTACCACTTAGAAGAGAACGTAGAACTTGATATCTCCCTACGAACACAGATATCCTGCTCTCTGCTTCTTAACCTATCACTGACTGAGGTGGAGTTGGCCATACGACAGTGCACTGGTGGGAAAGAACCCGGGCCGAATGGGATCTCTACTGATCTAAAATTGCAATATAGAACTATAGGGTCCATTGATTTCTAACTCTTTTAATAGCTCACTAAACATTCATATCCCCCAATCTTGGTTATTATTGACCACAGTGCCTATTTTTAAAAAAGGGGATCATATGGCCCCCAAATGTTACAGACCAATCTCCCTCATAGGCAGCACAGTTAAAATCATTGGTGGAAGAGTGATATATAATCGTCTTGCTGAATAGGCTGAAGTGCATAACATTCTCTACCCCTTCCAGTATGCATTTCTCCGTGGACTAGGAACAACTAAGCAGTGCCTACATTTGAATTTATTCATAAATAAATACAATATGGCAAAGCACTGCCCCTTGTATTTAGGATTTATGGACCTGTCCATGGCTTTCAACTCAGTGAATAGGGCAAAATTGTGTTCAAGGCTGCTGCAAATTGTGATTGAGGCCCCCCGGTCCACTTTTTATATCATCTGCATGTAGATCTGAAAGCCAAGTTGTGAATTAGCTCGAAAGGTGACATGTCGCCAGAGTTTTGTTTAAAACATAGAGTGTGACAGGGTGTATACTGGTCCCTTTACTTTTTATTCTTTATATAAATGACCTCTGTCTTTACCTCACATCGAGCCCTGTTGATACCCCTAGAATCACTAGTGATTAGGTACCTACGTTTTCATATCCTCAAGACGCGGTAATATTAGTGTGCACACCTAAAGCTTTATGTGTGCTACTGTACAGTTTCATGCTCTTTATGAGTAATTTATATCTGACCATGAATTACGGCAAGTCATGAATTATGGCATGTGGAACTGACAAAAGTACATTAAGTAGACTTACCTTTAATGGGCAGCCTTTCGTTGCAGTTAAAGAATTTGGTTACCTGGGAATTACATTTAACTCTGCAGGTACCTGGAATCCGCAGGTGACTTCTTGTCACTTGAAGCTCTGTAGAACAGCGGGAGCCATTTTAACCTCTCTAGCCCTTCAGACAAAGGTTATATCTCTCCTTCATTAAAAGTGTAAAATGTTCAATGTATCCCTATAGCAGTGTGTGGGGCAGGTGTTTGGGGCTACCACAATGTCTCTCTACTTCAGCTGGAAGAAAATTGAATTTGTCGTTGGTTTTTACATCTCTGTCCTATAGCGTCAAGTTATATTGTTCAGGTATATCTCAATCAGCAATACATTGAGGACACAGTCCACTTGTCTCCCCTGCTACTTTGGATTAGTTCCTCGGTGAATCCCCATGCCAAGCTATGCAGGGATATTATTACGGAATGTCTCAGCCTTGAAAGAAGATGGCTGAGTTGTATATCTAATACCTTTAAGGTGCTGGGGTTGTCCTCTCTCTTTTCCTTACCTGCAACAATAAAGAAAGAGGATAAATCAATCGTTAAGCGCTTATTTCTTCAGTCTTGTGTAGAAAAGAGATTTGCACTTGAGAGCATAAAAAAAGCATTGTGTCACTTTATAATAAAGTGCTTGCCTCTGCTGAGCCAGTTTTTAGGCCAAGCTTATAGTCGCAGCGGGCATGCGCTGCTTGCTTTGCGAGGCATGCAGTATTCAGCTTTGTGGAAGCTCCGCCCACTCTCTGCCCATTGGCTTGTGTCTTTGTTCTCCGTAAATGCTGTCTTCTGATTTATTTTGAGGCTTGTTAGTCCCTCCTTATGAAGGCAATGTCGTCATTTGTCACCTCCCATGGCTACTGACACCTTTACTTCGAGTGTTACACTGTACATGGACTGTGAGCAATCCTTTGTGCCCCCTTCTCCCCCGCGAGCATTTCCGTTGTCCGTGCCCATGCCATCACCCTCCCTCCCATTGTCCGTGATGCAATATGCAATAGGTCTTGCGTAAATACAAGTCCTATTGCAGTACAAATGCTTGTTTTTAGTTGGAACACACATTGTCCGTGCGATATTTCTTTGCAAGTACTCAGGGACAAATAAAATGCACCAGGACAAGAGGAAAAATGGGTTTCTACCTGCACTCTTTTGCCTCCTCCCTGGACCCAGAGTGCTGACGTCTGTCGCGAGCGCTTGCCGAAGCCCAGAGACGTCTGTCACAAGCGCTTGCCGCATGTGCTTTCTCTGTGGTAGCTGCCGCAGCGCACCCATTAGGAAGCAGCCAGACTTGCCCAGCTAGTTTACAGTCCTCTGCTATATTTGGAAACAAGATGCCTACCCCATCCAGTTGCCACTCACGGGCAGACATCACCTGCTGGCTGCCACCCACACCACTTGGCCATCACCCTATCTGGGTGCTCGGGGCAGTAGGACTGGTGTGTTCTTTATCGAGCGCCAAGTCACTGCAGCTGCCAGTGCCATGGTTTCCCTGTACAGCAGGGCCACGCCAACCTTTCTAAGGATTGTATAATGGCCGGTTTGTACAGGAGTGCTTGTCTTTCTTTGATCTTAGGTTACTGTTGGCGGGGGTGCGAGTGAAGCTTGAGAGCACGAGAACCGAAAGTCTGGTAGAGCCCCCCCCCAGCTCAGTGGAGGACAAAGGTGGACGAGCCACTGAAAGCATGAGCCAGGCTCGAGACTGAAGCCTGACTCTGGCTTGGCTCCAGGTCCTGCTGGAACCTCAAGCCCATTACGAGCAAAGCTTTGCGTGGCTTCTGTCTGCTTGCTTGCATCCCTCTACACCTCAGAATGTGGCATTACCGACCAAAGATACTGACCAGATTTGAGTTTCTGCGCTTCTGAGCACATCACTTTCTCTCCCCCTTCCTAAAAACAATGAATGTGATCCTGTGTAATGTAACTAAACATATAAAGCGTTCCAATACCTTCCAGTCCAGTTACTGCTATATAACAAGCATTTGCAGTGTCTCACATTTACGCGTGTTTAAGCTATTGGCATTGTTAATGACAATGGGGCAGATTTATGACTTCTGGCGCATCTCTGCTAATCAGCAGCGATGCGCCAGAAGAGTTGCGATGCATCTGCCCACCCGTGCGCCACCACTGATGCGCCGCATTTACAATGCAGCGCACCGTGGCACTCGGATGGGCAGATGCGTGACGCATCTCCTGTCGGAAAGGCGGCGAATTGCTGGAGTTGCGACGCAAGCGAGACGCAGCTCCAACAAGGCTCGGGGGTGCCCTATCCCTAACATGCTGCGTCAATCCTTACGCCTGCTTCAAGCAGGCGCAGGGTTTTGACGCAGCATGGCCTTAAAAGTGACTGAGTGAAATCTTGTAGATTTCACTCAGCCACTTTTAGGGGGTGTTCCTGCGCCGGAACGCCCCCCCTGCACCAGAACGCCTACATGTGGCGCAGGGCTTTACAACGTGACGCATCTCCCAGATGCGTCACGTTGTAAATACCCAGCAGCATGGCGCAGGATTTGCGCCGCCGCTGCGTCACAAAAGTGACCCAACGGCGGCGTAAATGAGGCCCAAGGGGCTCATAAATCTGCCCCTATGCCTTTTACTTATGTTTTAATAAACAAAACATAAATAAAAGGCATTGTCATTTACAATGCAAATAGCTCAAACTCGCGTGATTGTGAGACCGTTTGCATTGCAAATGCTTGTTTATCTTGGTCTTGTATTAACACGTCGGGGACATTCTTTGCTTCTTTGGATTAGTTCTAACACCGTATCGCATCTTTCGTGCTTTGTTGGCCCTTATGTCCATTTGGAGAACCATACATCTTTCTGCCCTTGTGATAAACTTTCTCAACAGTCTTTGTTGCATTGCATGTTTTCTTGTGTTTATTATAAATATGCACAAACAGACTATCTTAAGCCTTTGTTAAAAACTCTTGGTTTCCGCAGATGCAATGAAATGTTACACTATTTGCAACTGCTAAACATCCCAAATATTATTTGTAGAATATGATCCTTTTTAAAAGCTGCTATCATAGCCAGGAGAATGATGGAAGGCCAACACATTACTCAAGGTTGTGACGGATATTTTCTAGGATGGGCATATTTGCCTTGCATGAATTTCTTTTATCCTTTTTACCTTTTATTATTTTGTGCTGTTTTTAGTAGCTTTAGTATTGATACTTCATACTTCTATATATTTACCAGCGAATGGACATTGGTATTTAACGATAGAGATATTCTGCTGCTCTAATGAATTTTACTCATCTGATGTTCGAATTGTGGACATTCTATTTTAATGCTGTTAAATTGATATGTATTGTACTGCTGTTTTTTACTCTCTTTCATGGCCTGTCCGGCCGAATAAAATATTGATGGTTGATTGGGCAAGCATTTTAACTCATTGGGTACTGTAGATGTAATTTCCATGTTAAGAGCTCTCAGAATCAGGAGCTATGGACATGAAAGTTATGTCAAAGTGCCTGGTGTTGAAGTAGAAGCTGTTGTGTCTGCTCCATGCCCGTCTCCACACTGTGGGTCTGAGCGTGAAGGCCTCCCATTCCATCCCAAGGGATGTGATGGTCCTGCAACTGCCACAATTGTGTCAGTGACACAATAACAAAAGTTGCAGGACCTAGCCTGGTAAACCACTTCCTGGTCTACCTGGGAGTGTGGATCGGGCTGAAAATAGCCTTGTTCTCCTTGCTCGCAGGGAACAGTGCTAAAAAGGAGGTATCGCTGGAAAGCCAAGAAAGTCAGCTTTCCAGCAATACCTCTCTTGGCCTGCAAAGCACCAGGCTTTCTCAATGGGATGTTAACATCTGTGGTTTCCACTAGAAGAGGGATTTTGCCTCTGATCCCATGAGGCAGGAGGTCAAGTGAGGCATGACCTTGCCCCCACCTTTATTAAATTTTGATAACACTGGCAGTCACACCTTTGTGCCAGGAATCTAAAAAATGTAATGCAGTCTTCGAGTTTCTGGAAGAGAGGTGGGTGTATTTTTTTCCATGCTGCAAAATGCAGGTTTCGGCAGTCAGTTATTTAGAAAAAAGTCGCATAGCCCGCAAGTCACCTTCCTGCGCTGCATGACAGGGAAAGGGCAGAGATGTGCTGTATTTAAAAGAATGCAACTCATTCCTGTGCGTATCCCTGCACTAGTGTCTTTTGGCTGCCTAGTGCCAATGCAAGCACCCTAGCACCATTGAGCAAGGGTGCCTGGGTTGCAGACAATATTGTTTTTGTGCAGGAAGGGATACCTTGGTGCGTTTCTTTGATTTGCCAATACCTCTGGCACCGTTTGGCGAATCTTCGCGAAATTTTCAAAACTAATGGAGTGCTTCGGTCTTTAACGTTTCGTGGTGTTTTGTCAAGCGGGACTGGGAAAAAAGGGGGTCCCAAAACGCGTTTACCCCATGTTAATTCCATAGGAAACTGCTGAACGGAAGTATCCCAAATTTAGCAAAAAGGTAGCTCTTGGTTCAGAAAGCACAGTTTTTTTTAAATGGTGTAAATCCGTTTAGTAGTTTCTGAGAAATTAAAAAAGAAATGTTTTGATATCTGAGCACCGACGAGGAGTCACGACTCCTCCCTAGCACGAGCTGACTTCTGATTGGCTGCCAACAATCCAAACCAGGAAATGTTGGCAGGCATTTTGTGACTCGTTAATCGAGTCACAAGAAAACAGTGTAAAAAAGGGTGAAAAACAAGAAAAGGGGGAAGTGTAGAAACACCCTGACCCCCTAGGCCTGCTCAAGGGGTCCCACAAGAACCCCCAGACCCCCCCCAAAATTATTATTATGTTTTTTGTTTTTTAAATCGACTGAAGTTACGCGAATCCGGGTGAAAAACAAAAGAAAACAAAAATGATTGGTTGTACTTAAGCCCCCAGGTGGGCCAGGTCCCGGGGGCAATGCCTAATTATGCAGTGGGGGCCCACGCGGGCCGCCACAGCCCCAGGGACCGCCACCTCCCAGGGCTATAAATAATAATTAGTGTGGGGGGCTCATGCCTCCCCACGCTGCCCCAGGGACCACCACCTCCACGGGGCACTAAATATTCAAAATCGGGGTCTGTTACGGACCCCCTGCCCCGGGGACCGCCACATCCCTGGGGCTATAAATAATAATTAGTGCCGGGGGCTCAAGCCCCCCACACTTCCTTGGGGACTACCATCTCCCCGGGGCTTTAATAATGGAGGTTGGGGGGCCCGCGGCCCCCTCCAGGAGCCCTTGATGGCCCTGGGGACCGCCAACCCCCTGGGCCGGCTCCTGCAATGTCCCAGGGTGCCCACCCTCGGGACATTGCTGTATGCTATGGCAGGGCGGGAGCACGGCTCCCACCCTGTCATAGCAAACTCCTGCTTTGGTTTTTCGAAGCGAGAGCAGGAAACCTGCTCTCGCTTCTAAAAACCAAAGCAGAATTGCTTTTGCACAAGGGGAGCTGCATGTCAGCAGCTCCCCTTGTGCAAAAGCAATGCCGGCTCCCGCAGGAGGCAGGAAGCTGGCTGGACCGTGGGGGCAATGGGGCTCCCTCACAGTCCCCAATGGAGAGGCCAGGCCCTGTAGGATGGGGTCCCCAAGACCAGAAGTGGCCTGGGAGGGGATTCACTTGACCCCCCTCCTCTTTATTTATAAAAAAATAAATGGCCGGGCCCCAGGGGGTGGGGTCCCCGGGGCCAAAATCAGCCTGGGGAGGGGGGACGCCATCCCCCTTCTTGTTTTTTTTTTTTTCAAAACAAAAGAAATCGTTGCAGGCCCCAGGGGATGGCAAATACGAAATAACTGATGTAGATAAATTTTTTTAATCATATTTGGAGTCGCGACTGCAGCGCGGCGCAAAGCGCAGACCCCTGTTTAACGTCGCGCTGGATTCACAAATTCACCTTAAATAAATAATTAAGTAGTATATCATATAGAAGGTAGTGTTATGTTTGTGAAGTTGTTTTAAAGAGGTATTGTGCTTGAAGTTAATCACAAGATTACAATTGATAAAGTTGTTAAATAAATATAAAATTAAAAATAAATATTTAAAGTTGAAAAGTGTGTTGTGTTGTAGTACATTGAGTTTATGCTTTTGTTTTTTGAATTCGTGCTGCGTGCGCGAATCCCCCCCCCAAAAAATAAAAAAATATGTATGTGTAAAAAAACAATTATAAAGTATTATGTTATAGGGAGGCTCTAAAAAGAGCCCTTGTTTTCATTGTGACTTTGTTGTAGCTACATGTAAGTACCGATGCAGAGCTTTAGGTTGTTGAGAAAGACTCTGGGGGATATTCACAAGGATCTATCGCAGAATTAACGGCACTATATCGCAGCCAAAGTTGCGATAAACTTATCGCCCCAATCACAAGCTGGTGCTAACAGCCCACAGCACCAGTTTACCCGCGATAGCAGCCGCAAAAAACATCGCAACAGATGACCCCAGCAACTATCGCTAATGAGATGCAGAGTAGGTGCACAACTCCACAGGTTTCACAACGACAAGCCAAAACTGCGATAAGAACACCAAACAGGCGATAAGGCACGTTAGCAGCAGGAAAATAACACCTCCCCTGACCTTGTGCAAAGTCGGATGACAACCTGCACCACAAAAGAGAGCCCAGCCCATAGCCACATTGGAAGGGCAACAAATGCCACGGAACCACTGGTCATGTGGCCCAGAAACCCAAGAGGACCACAACACCCACCGCCACCTCCCCAGGACCACAACACCCACCCGGAACCTACCCGGACCACCACAGAGGCTGCGCAGACAAAGACAGCGGAACCCCAGGAAACACACCAGCCTCACAGACCCAAGATCTGACAATGTCATTGCCCACTACAGGCACAAAAGAACAACCATCCTATGCATCCTGACCAACATCGCCCAACAGGCCGACGGCAACAACACAGCAGATAACCAACAACCCACCCCACACAAAGCTGCTGGCTGTGCTGCACCTGTTGGCCCCTGATACCCCCAACCAACACCTGCCAGAGTCAGATGAGTCTCACAGCCAGCCACATCCAAGTCCCTCACACCTGTCCTGGACATCACCATCAGCCTGGTATCCCAGTCAGGATCCGCTGGAGACCAAGCAAGGACCATACGCCATCGCTGGATGCACGCACGTGTTGGGGGCAATCCACAGCACACATGTCCTACCTGTGCCCCCTGGTGACACAGTACACAATCACCACAACAGAAAGCACATGCCTCACATCAATGTGCAGGCAACATCCAAACACCGTGGAACCTCCACCAATGTCGCCTCCAAATACCCAGCCAGTGTGCATGATTCCTTCATCCTCGACAGTCCATCAGCAACCAGCATTCCCAGGATGGCACCAAGGGAAATGCACAGCCCAATGGCAAGTTCAAAATGAACACCCCACTCACCTCAACTCCACAACCATGCAACTCACAACTCTGGCAATGCACATGTCACAAAATCAAAACCAACATGCAATACAACATGGCCATGGACGAGACACGACCAAGCAACTCACAATGGTAACCTGGGCAAGCTGTGAACATAAGCCATTAACAGCATGGCACCTCAGCCATACACTAGCCAAATGTGGGGAGAGGTGGCAGCCAGGCATGTGTGAAGGATGCAGGAGAACCATGATTGGGAAAGTACACAATGCCAAGAGTGGCGGAAATGTGCTGTACAGACCGCAGTAGGCCGAACACACCCATATCCATGGCGACATACACCTCTGGTGTATGGACTGTAGTGGGCAGTGGATGCAACCATGTCACCCCAGCCAGTGGGGGAGTTCACGGAAATGTTGCCTGTTACATCTCCCCATAAGCGTGAGTGGAGTGGGATGGCCCGGCGTACGCCAGGCCAGCATAGGGGTGTGAATGAAAAGCACATAGCCCTGGGCGTAGTCCTCTTCCGGAAAGCCCGATGTCTCTGCCAGGGCAGCCCCTCTCACCACACCACGAGACTGATGCCATCCTCGTGAGTGGAGTTACCTGCGATCCTGTGCGCCTGCTGTACCCCAGCCCGCTGGATCCCGAACCCTTCAGGCCCGCCCCTGCACAGCCAGGCCACACTGATCACCTTCTGACACCGGCGTATGTCAAGGAGGGCACAACACGTGCCTGCACAAGCTCCAAGCCTGAGGCCCGCGACCTAGACAGCCTCTCAGACCATTACGGCCTCCACGACACAGGCCCGCTTTACTCCTTTCTGGTTGACGTACTCTACTGCCGTCTCTGGCCTACACCACTGTCAAGTAGGTCACACATTTGGAACTGAATCTTGATTACACCAAGACTGTGAACATTTTTCAAGGCAGAGTTCATGTCACTATACTTCCTTCGATGTGGTGCCACCAAGTCTGTGTGTAGCATTACAACCACACGTGTCTTTGGGCCACTGCTGACTAATGCCTTCGGCCCACACTATGGTCCAGTAGGTCACACATTTTGAACTGAGTCTTGATCATAAATTGTTCGTGTATGCACAAAAAGGAAGATTCGACTTCACTGTACTCCCTTTGGTCAGGTGGCAGCAACCATGTGCATAGCATCACAACGACAAGTGGGTGTGGGCCACTGCTGACCGCTGCCTCCGACCTACACTGCGGTCTAGTAGGTCACAGAGTCTTGATTTAGCGATGGCGGAGTTCATATCAGTGTACCGGCATCATCACAGACTGCATACCCTCTCAGCACCGGTGCCACTAAGTCTGTTCCCCGACATTCATGGACAGTCTCTGGTTGTACATTTGTGGTGTCTGAGTCTATGGACTAGTGGCTAGTTTTCATCCTCATGTAGCTGATACCGAATTGGTAGTGAAAACGAGGCTGTCTCTTTCCACTCCACCATTTGCTGCTTCCGGATAACATCAGACCTCCCACATCAGGCCCTGGAGGACACCTTCCTCTGTCCCCCGCAAGGCTCCGGCACATTCTCCTACGACATTGACCAGGATCTGCTCACTGCACGTGGACCTACCTCAGTGCACCGAAAGTCACCGTCCCGTAGCAGGGTGCGTGTGCCGGCTGATGTGCATCCGGGGCCACTAACTCTGTGCTGGTCAGGTCCGGGACCCCTTCTTCTGATATATAGGATGGCCTCTGAGGCGATGGCCTTAGGGTCATCAACGCCATGTGTCTGTGGCCCTACGCTGTCCACTGCCTCTGACCTCAACTGTGGTCCACCAGGGCTCACTCACCAAATCGAGTCTTGACCGGCCCGGGCGTTGCATCACCGCAGGAGGCACACGCCACCACCCCCAGGACCACCTCCAACCACCACCTGCCAGAGTCGAAACGGTGGTCCTAAGAGACTTACAGAGTTGCTCACACCTGTCATTGATGCCATCATCAGACTGATACCCTGCTAGGCACTCCAGGTGCCACTGACTCAGTGCACAGCAAGCCATTGTCCGTTACTTATTGAGTTTGTGCTGTGGAGAAGTTGCGCAGCGATGTTACCTCAAGCAGTGTGGGAGACCTGGGACGTTGATGAGGAAGATGATGCAGGTCTAATACACCCCACTGCATCTGCATCAGGAATATCTCAAAGGGACACAATCCAAGACTTTTTCTTCACATGGGCGTGCTCAGCTGTAGTGCCCAGACCTCAGTGCGCTGCAACTCACGGACACTTCTGTTTGCTCACTGTGTGCCCTCTGGACTTGCACAGGCTACCTCCATGATGCTCAGCGGTTGTCCCTGTGATGCTGGTGTTGTCTGTTTACATATTCATTGTGTTAACTGCTGTATTTGTTGCCAGCACCAACAACTCCCCGAGGGCTGGCTTGCACCCACCCCACATACATCCAGCACAGGTGCCACTGTACATGTGGCCCTGCCAATAAAGGGGCCGGGCGCACGTGCCCGTAGCCAGTTCAACATAATATCTGCGTGTGTCCCTGTGGTCTTATTGTATGCATTGAGGCCCAGGGCCCTACGACATTACCTAGTGCTGTGTACAGCGGATGCAGGCATGTCACCGCAGGCATCGGGTTTAAGCTTGGACATGTAGCTTTGCCGTCACCCACTCAATTTGTAAGGGGAGTGGCCTGGGCCGTAGTACACAGAGCCAACATGGGTGTGTGACTGATATGTGCGGGTGTCAGGAACCCCTATCAAGGTGCAGCTGGAAACTTAAACGAAAAAGCTCAGGCCTCCATATGCTTATTTAAAAGCAAAGGCCCGCTTTGGAAAAGACGAACTCCCTGTGGGAGATCCTCCCTTCGAGTGGTATTGCTTGAACTGCAGCGCTCCGCCATGATGGAGGGACACCAGACCGCTCCCACTACCTTCAGTGGTGCGCGGTCTAGTTGTTTCTTGCCGATTCGGAGTGAGACGGTAATGCGCATGCGCGACTAGCGCGCGACACACTTCAACTGTGAAAACTGTCTGACAGGAGCCCTGTTGTTCACGCTCGCTGTCTAAATTCTAATTCCCTCACAGAACACCCTTGAGACTTGCAGGCGTAGCTCATCCCTTCAGGGAAGTATTTGAGATATTCACGCCTTGAGTATTTTTGGACAAGTTTGAACTATAATTTATTTTTTTCCTTAGCATTGACTCTTCGTTATTTGGTTGTGGAAGCAGTACTGGCTCTCCCCGGCAGTGAGGACCTGAAGGACCAAGTATTCCAGGAGTTTCTTCTGTCAAGAAAAGAGCTCAAAATTCTCAAGTAAGCGTATCCAGTCGTTTGTGTGTTAAAATATTCACTCGCAGTGACCAAGAGGCCCCGGCGATCCCGAGTGATAGTTCAAACTCGCTGTGACCAGAGGTGCCCGGAGACTAGAGTGATATTTGGAAAGTCAGCTGTGTTTCTTGAAGACAGGATACTAAAGACATTGTTCAGAGACTGAGAACGAATTACATGCAAGGGAAAAATCGAACTTTCAGACCATGGCAGAGTTCTATATCTAAGAATATATTATTGTGAAACATAGTCAAAATTTCTGAGGAAGAGTTCTAAAGACTAATACTTCAAGACTGTAAAATCATTCTAAGGAGAGCTTGTGTTGGCAGAGCTATATATTACATTGCTATGAACTTATGTAAAGTACCAGCTGGGTTCTTCCAATGAATTAGATTTTCCATTAAGTATAAATAGACAAAACAGTTCGGAGAGCAGCCAGCCTATACTAAGGCACTGGTATGAGTAATTCTAATTAAGTGAGAGTAGAAAGATAGTAGAAGGTAACTCATAGTCTTAGGGAGGATAATTATTGTGTTTTGTATTACAGAGGCGCCAATTGAATTTCCGAAGCAGGAGCCAGTGCCCAGAGGCGTGTCTCTCTTGTTTTGTCTTCCACTTCCCCTTTCCCCCCAGATTAAGTTCAGAGGCAGCAGACTCTTGGTTGTCTCTGGTCTTGATAGGTGGGATTTGGGGTAAGATCATCTGTTCCTGAGGGGGCCGCAGAGAGTGTTTCCTTTCTGACAGATTGAAGTGCCTGCCTCTTAATTGAGGATTCAGGCCCCCTCCTGGACTGTATGATGGAAGGATTAGATTTAAAAACTCTAACTAGTGTCCTAAATAGCATGCAGGAACAATTAAATAATACCTTAGAAGAAAATAAGGCATTGAGGGAAGAAGTTAGAAGATCTAGTCAGGAGCCCATTCAAACCCGGCAGAGATTAGATGATTTGGTTGCAGCAGGGTCAGTTTTTAGAGGAGTTTCACCTTCCACTCTTCACCCCTCCCCTTCAGACATTTCCACTCAGGTTATTCATGCCATCTCACCCATCATTCCGCTTGCTTCTCCTGAAAGGCATGGTGGAGATCCTCTTAAGGCCTAAAATTTTTTAACGCAGTGTTCTTTGCACTTTTTGTGTCGCCCAGTGATCTTTGCGGAAGATCACGCAAAAGTGGCCTTCATTTTGTCGTATTTGGCCGGTGATGCTGCAGCGTGGTTAATGTCTCTGGTCACCAAAAATGTTCCAATTCTGTTCAATTATGAAAACTTCAAGGTAGAGTTTGCACGGATATTTGATCGGCGTTCTGCCTCTTAGGCGACTGATAATGAATTGCTAGATCGCAAGCAAGGAAACCGAGATTTAGTGGGTTATTCAGCAAATTTCAATAAATTAATTGTGGAAACTAATTGGCCTGAGGAGAAAAGAGCGGCCACATTTTACAGAGGGCTATGAGATGAGCTTAAGGACGCCTTGGCACAAATTCCTCAAAGGCCTACAGAAGTTTCTGAACTTCTTGACTTAGTTATACAACTTGATCATCGACTAAGTGAACGTTGACATGAGAGAAAAAGAGAATTTCGACTTCCACCTCCACGGTTTGATCGAGTAAAAGCCGAAAGCCATAAGAGTCCTGAAAAAGGGTCTACCGAAGAACCTATGCAAATAGGATCAGTCAGAGGACCCTTAACTAAAGAAGAGAAGGAGAGGCGGAGAAATTCTCAGTTATGTCTATATTGTGGATTGTCCGGACATTTTGTCAAGGAATGTCCAAAGAAGTCCAAGAATTTGCAACAGGTAAAAGATCGGCTTCGCCCGTAGAAGGAGTTGCATGGGTGGAAGCGTCAGAAAAGTCAGCTTCAGGTCAACAACACATTATGAACACTTTACAGTCTGCTGCTCCTCATTTAATTGCTATTTTTACAGTGAAATTTCGAGACAATGAAATCAAAGAGGTCTCAGTTATGATTGATTCTGGAGCCACTGGGAACTTTTGCGATATAAAATATGCCCGCCAGAGTGGAATGCAATTTGTGGAAAAACAATGTTTGGAAGTTGTTTGGGTAGTAGATGGCACCAATCTATCGTCTGGCCCGATAACTCACGAAACGGAAGTAGTTCAGTTAACCGGGTTAGGAGGTCATTCTGAACTTATAACCTTTAATTTAATAGCTGCACCATAATTTCAGTTCATTCTTGGCCTCCCATGGTTGACGGAACACAATCCACGTATTGATTGGAGTAAAAGAACAATTGTAATGGATTCTTCCTTTTGCAAGGAAAATTGCTTTTGTTAACAAAACGAGCCATGGAGGATACTCCGGTCCGAAATTTGGTTTCTCATCGCCCTGCCCAGATTTGTGCACTGGAAACTAAAGAAGTTCCTGTGGAATATCAAGATCTAGCTGCAGTTTTTGATAAGAAGGAAGTAGAGAAGTTGCCACCCCATCGTCCTTACGACTGCAAGATTGAGATTGAGACAGGAGCGGTTTTGCTATGTAGTCGAATTTATGCGCTCACAGAAACTGAGAATCGATTTTTGAAGGATTATTTAGATCAACATTTAGCCAATCGATTCATCCGCCCCTCACAGTCCCCAGTTTCCTTCCCCCTTTTTTTTATTCCGAAGAAAGATGGAGATCTTCGAGCATGCATAGACTACAGGGCGTTGAACCACGTGACAATCAAGAATTGATAACCCCTCCCCTTGATATCTGTGCTACTGGATCAAGTAAAAGATGCCAAGATTTATACCAAGTTGGAGCATATCATTCAATCAGTGTAGCTCCTGGAGATGAATGGAAAACGGCGTTTCGCACAAGATTTGGATTATTTGAGTATCAGGTAATGCCATATGGTTTTTGCAACGCTCCTGCTGCCTTTCAGCATTTCGTGAACAATGTGTTGAGAGAATTTTTGGACAGAGTTGCTGTTGTGTACATCGACGACATTTTAATTTTTTCAAACAGTGTGAAGGAACACACACAGCAGAGCAATTTTGACCAAGTTGTTGGAAAATCATCTTTATGTGAAGTTGGAGAAATGTGCTTTTCATGTAAATCGCGTGGAATTCTTAGGGTTCCTATTATCACCAGAAGGAGTGAGTATGGACTCAACCAAGGTCAAGGCAGTTCAAGAGTGGCCTTCTCCAAGATCTGTGAAGGAGGTTCAAAGCTTTCTGGGATTCTCCAATTTCTATCGTAGATTCATTTCAGATTTTTCCCAGAAGGCAGCGCCAATAACTCGACTGCTAAAAAAAGGAGTTACATTTATGTGGAAGCAGAGGCTGAAGAAGCCTTCCAATTTTTAAAAAATCTTTCACCCAAGCACCTATTTTGTTGCACCCAAGAACAGAAGATCCGTTTTATGTTGAAGCAGATGCCTCTGATGTGGTCATTGGGGGAATTTTATCTCAGCGGCATCCAACTACCGGTCAGTTACATCCTGTGGCTTATTAATCAAGAAAATTGAACCCTCCAGAATGCAATTATTCCGTTGCTGACAAAGAATTACTGGCAGTTAAATATGCATTTGTTGAATGGCGACATTATTTACTGGGTGCTAAACACAAGGTCACTGTGTTTACCGACCATCGGAACTTGCAATTTCTCAAATCTGCTTGCACCTTAACAGCCAGGCAGTTAAGATAGTCTTTGTTTTTTGCTGATTTTGATTTCGTGATTACTTTCAGGCCAGGGAAAAGTAACTCTAAAGCAGATGCTCTTTCTCGAATAGATTCTGATTCTTTGGAATCTGATAGAGAGCTGCAGAACATCATTCCAGAAGAAAAGATTATTTTAGTCGCCAATACTTCAGAATTGGTAGATAAGATCCAAAAGGCCATGACAGTCCAGGAAATGAGGGATTGGTCTCGGGAAGCTGAGGGCAGAGAAATCAGAAATGGCCTTCCTTATCAGGACAAGCGATTATTCCTTCCTACAAAAGAGCTTCAAGAAAAGGCGTTGGAATCTTGTCATGACAATTTACTTGCAGGACACAAAGGGATCCATAAAACTATGGAATTGGTAGAGAGAAATTTTTGGTGGCCAGATATGAAACCACAGGTACGACAATTTGTAACCACTTGTGAGCGGTGTTTAAGAGGAAAAACTGATCAAAAATCCCCACAGGGGAAATTAATACCACTACCAACCCCACCTCATCCATGGCACACTGTGTCTATGGATTTGATTGTAGATCTGCCCCCAAGTCAAGGGTTTACTACTATTTTGGTTTTTGTAGATGTTTTTTCAAAGATGACACATTTTGTTCCTTTAATAAAGACTCCAAGTGCTACGCAATTAGCTCAGCTCTTTTCACAACACATAGTGAGATTGCATGGAGTTCTCAAAATTCTAGTTTCTGACCGAGGTACACAATTTTTTTCACATTTTTGGAGGGCGTTTACACAAAAATTAGGAATAGACACTTGTTTTTCCACTAGCTATCATCCAGAAACTGACGGTCAGACAGAGAGGGTAAATCAAGAGCTTGAGCAATACCTCCGACTTTATCTTTTGGATCAATGGATGGAGTGGTCTGAGTTAGTCTGGGCTGCAGAGTTTGCTTATAATAATGCAATGTATTCTTCTACTGGCAACTCTCCCTTCTATATAAATTATGGAAGACATCCAAGTTTAATTCTAGAGAAGGAAGAAAGTCCAGTCCCAGCAGTTGAAGAGTTTGTATCAGAAATGCAGAGTTCTTTCACACGAGTTAAAGAAAATTTGGCTAAGGCAAAAGAATCCTATAAGAGACATGCAGATAAAAAAAGAAGAGTAGGACCGATTTTTAACCCAGGAGATAAAGTTTGGCTATCCATAAAAAATCTTAAGTTAAAAGCAAATCGAAAATTCCAACCTCGATTTATTGGCCCATTTCAGGTAGAAAGGATGTTAAATCCAGTAACAGTCAAGATTCATTTACCTTCCTATCTCAAGGTGCATCCCACTTTCCATGTTTCTCACTACCTTCAGTGGTGCGCGGTACGGTAATGCGCATGCGCGACTAGCGCGTGGCGCACTTCAACTGTGAAAACTGTCTGACAGGAGCCCTGTTGTTCGCGCTCGCTGTCTAAATTCTAATTCCCTCACAGAAAACCCTTGAGACTTGCAGGCGCAGCTCTTCCCTTCAGGGAAGTATTTGAGAAATTCACGCCTTGAGTATTTTTGGACACGTTTGAACTATAATTTATTTTTTTCCTTAGCATTGACTCTTCGTTATTTGGTTGTGGAAGCAGTACTGGCTCTCCCCGGCAGTGAGGACCTGAAGGACCAAGTATTCCAGGAGTTTCTTCTGTCAAGAGAAGAGCTCAAAATTCTCAAGTAAGCGTATCCAGTCGTTTGTGTGTTAAAATATTCACTCGCAGTGACCAAGAGGCCCCGGAGATCCTGAGTGATAGTTCAAACTCGCTGTGACCTGAGGTGCCCGGAGTCTAGAGTGATATTTGGAAAGTCAGCCGTGTTTCTTGAAGACAGGATACTAAAGACATTGTTCAGAGACTGAGAACGAATTACATGCAAGGGAAAAATCGAACATTCAGACCATGGCAGAGTTCTATATCTAAGAATATATTATTGTGAAACATAGTCAAAATTTCTGAGGATGTGTTCTAAAGACTAATACTTCAAGACTGTAAAATCATTCTAAGGAGAGCTTGTGTTGGCAGAGCTATATATTACATTGCTATGAACTTATGTACAAGTACCAGCTGCGTTCTTCCAATGAATTAGATTATACATTAAGTATAAAGAGACAAAACAGTTCGGAGAGCAGCCAGCCTATACTAAGGCACTGGTAAGAGTAATTCTAATTAAGTGAGAGTAGAAAGATAGTAGAAGGTAACTCATAGTCTTAGGGAGGATAATTATTGTGTTTTGTCTTACAGAGCCTCCAATTGAATTTCCGAAGCAGGAGTCAGTGCCCAGAGGCGTGTCTCTCTTGTTTTGTCTTCCACTTCCCCTTTCCCCCCAGATTAAGTTCAGAGGCAGCAGACTCTTGGTTGTCTCCGGTCTTGATAGGCGCGATTTGGGGAAAGATCATCTGTTCCTGAGGGAGCCGCACAGAGTGTATCCTTTCTGACAGCGGGCCCCTGGGCACAGTGTGTACTGTGAATGTGCATCTGCATGTGTCTCTATGGCACTATGGGTCTCCTTTGGTGGGTCTAGGTGGTCCCTGAAGGGTAATAGACACCAACGTATTTGATCTAGTTCAGCTTCCATAGGTTCGGAGCCCACCCACACCTGTTGGGCCACCTCCTTTTGGCGTGCTGACACATGGCATTGGGGTGCCATGTGTGGGTGGGTGAAGTGTCGTGAGCCGGCTGTGCTTGGGGGTGCTCCCTGCTGTGTGGTCTGTTGCAGGCTCTGTGTTCTCCTCTAAGTAGCTTGGCTGCCTGGGTCCTGGTGGTGGGTTGCGTGGGATATCTATGGGCTGTTGTAGGGCATCGGTGTCGCAGGTGTGGTGGTCCTCTCTGGCATCACAGATGTGTTTTCTTCTGCCCTCTGCTGGAGGTTTTGTGTGTACCGCTGCAATGTGAAGAGGAGATGAATGTTGACATTGTGCTGACATGTATGTTGGCGCATTGTACTGGTTTACATGCAGACTGTATGACAATATACATTGCTACTGTTTGGGAGGTGCTGGATTCTTCTGCGGGACAGTGTACATTTGGATTATATGACGGATGCGAGGTCGTACGTGTACATTTCCCTTTCACAGTTTCCAGGCTCTGTCAGACGTAGTAGGCATGTTTCTCTGCATGTGCGAAGCCAGTTGTGTCCTCAGTTCTGCTGTGTCGGCTTTGTGCATTGTACCACATTGTCGTCAATGTGGGTGTGCTGTTCTTGCTATGTGTGTGTGCTGCAGTGTGCCAATTGGATGAGGGACATGATCCTGGGTAATTGTGGGTGTGCAGTGTGCTACACCTCGTTGTGCATGTGTGCCATTGTGCCCATCTCCCCCATCCCCCAGTCCCTGTTCGTTACTCACCCTGTTGATATTGTGTCAGGTCCTCTCGAGCTGTGTCCGTACTCCCTACTCCTTGCACCATCTCCACACTGATGACTGTGGCCTCGGTTTCCTCCAGCTCCTCCTATGGCGCAGGACTGCCCCCTCCTGTCGCCGTTGTAGCCTTCCTGTTGGCAGCGGGTTTGTGCCTGGTTTAGGTTGTCACTTCATGCCAGCACCTCTTCTGACTGCATTCCAGGTGGTCTACTTGTGGGTCAGTTGCTGATAGTGTTCTGTCCTCCATGACGCTGATCTGGTTTTGCTGCGGACTGCACCTCGTCTTCCTCTCCCTCTTCTCCTCGGCTGTCACCGTCCCCGTTGTTCCTTGCTGGTGGTCTTTTGGGGTTGTGGGGTTCGCGTTGGCCTCTGCGCTGGGTCTGGGTGCATCCATGTTGCTACGTGCTTTTGTTTGTTTCTGGTGAGTTGTTTCTGTGGTTTTTATGGTGCATTTCCCGCCATATGCGTGTGATTTGCAAGCCTGTGGCTGGTTTTCGCAACTTTTTGTGCCGAGATTGGCCTCATCGCATGATATTTTGCGTTCGCGTTTTGCATTTTTGCCGTTGATTTTTACGCCGCCATTTGATGCATTATCTGGTGACTATCGCATGGTACCACCGCGTTGTGAATACTTGGTTGGCACTGCATAATTTTCCCGCGATAGGCTGCGATATTGAGAATTGCGTTAAGCTACTCTTGGGATAGTTATCACACGTTCTTGTGAATATACCCCTCTGTTTCCCTGATCTGTGAAGTGTACTCCATTACTCCTGTAGATACCATCCATATCAAAACATAGATTGTTGTTATTTATGGAGCTCATCTTATGATCTCTGAGGTAAGCAGAAACAGCTTTATTGACATTCTTTCTAGTTTTCTCAATCTGTGGACAGAATTAATTTCACCACTTCCATTTCTGTCATTTGCATATGTTAGAGTATACAAAGACAGTTTTAGGTAAAAGCAACATCAGCTATGCAAAGGTGTCCTTAATTAGCATTTCCAGACCTACCCCAGTCTATGTGCCTAGGTCATTGCCACTACAGTGCACAATCATGAGGTCCGGGGGTTGGAGATGCAAAAAGGTTTTAACCAAAGGCATCAATTGGTGCCACTTTAATCCTCTCTGTGCAGTCCATTTAATATCCACATTTTGTAAAGCTTGGTCTTTGGCAATACCTCTGCGTTCAGCATACCTTTTGCACCAGAAAACATAGCTTCGTCCAACAATCCACACAGTATGCATCTTGAAGGGATGTCTAGAAGTAATGAAAAGATGTCTGTAGCTGAGGTAGTCAGTTAGTAGAATGAGAGGTATGTAAAATGGTGGACAAGATGTTGTTTTGAAAAAAATAGAGAATTGATTGGCTGTTTAAGAACATTTTACATTAAAAAATAAGGTGTGTTTTACTTTAAAAAAAAGCACGTTTCTTATTGGTTAGTTAAAAAATATTTGAAATGTACAATAGAAAGGATAAGGTCATATTTTGCAAAGTCAATCACACCTGCTGTTTGCAATTGTGCATTATGTGGTGAATTTGAAAATATGGTGAACTTGTGACCTGTCAGTTAAGTTGAGTGTTCCATGAAATGTTAATATGGAAACTGGCATTAAGCAGGATGGGGGAAGGGTTAAAACCTAGCTGTGGACTTAAAATGTGAAATTGTAATTGATATATAAGTGATATCTTATTAAAGTAAGATTTCCCAAGTCAGCACGATCTTTAGAAGTGGTGTGCTATTTAAAAATAGTGTTAAAATATTTTGTTATATCTTTTTGAATTCCTGTATGAATTTACGACTCCATCGCGGTGGGGCATGATGAAGTCGCGACTTCCAAAAAAATGTAGAAGTAGTTAATATGTGTGTTGGAAGTGGGGGACCTTATCGCTTACCGCCGCCACCAAATGCTGGAGGCTGATGTCCCCGTCCCCTCGCTTCAACGTTAGGATAAGTAAGGACACCGTCTGAGATAGCCCTGCTCTCCCCCTTAGTAGCTTGCACAAGCAGCCAGGCTTATCTCCAAGGCACGAGTGTTCAGTATGTGTAACTGCACTCACACTAACCCCATGATGTCACCACCAAGAGACTCTACACAAGTTTTAATAAAATGAGTGTAATCTTTACATAAGCAATTATATGATACGACCACGCGATACAAAATCAACATATAAGAATGGATAGTATTCTTTCCGGTGGGTTGGTAGGTTCTAATCCCAACCACTGCTTCTAACCAACAGTTAAGCTCACTTCTAACCGTTTCCAAAATTTTAGGCAAGTCATATTGCTAGAATCACACACGTTGCAAAAGGAAACAAATTCTGCAATGCGTAACGATATTCTCTTATACTGTGCAACAGAGAAATAATACCTTACGTAGTGCCACAGTCATGTAGTTTGCAATTGAAGGAATAATGCAATGCGTATCACCACCAGCATGCCCTGTACTAGGAAGAAACAAAGCAATGCATCACGCTACAATCCTGTACGGTAAAATGAAGAAATAATACACTGCGCCGCGTTATACTCAGATACTATGCACTGAGGAAATAATGCAATGCGCCACATTACAATCAGGTAATATGCAAGGGAAAAATAACGCAGTGCGTAGCGCACTAAGCATGTAGTTCGTCAGGCACAAATGAGGTCAGGCGCCATACGACAGTTCAATAGTTTGTTAGCAGCAATAATGCAAAGGGTAATACAACAGTTTTACGTGCTCCATTAACAGTGCCGCCTTTATAGATCAAATGATGACACAAAAGTACTGCGTCCCACTCCGGCCCCAGCACTGCCCATCCTTGGGTCAGCACGGGCCGGGATCCGAGCCAAAGCAACGGCTCCCGCAGCTGACTGAAGCGGGAGACCGAGAGAGTGTCCCTCCGGGCCAGCACCCACCCCAGGTGTTGATCCATGTTACCTGGGGGCACGCGACCCCACTCTCCTCCCCAACGTCAGCGACATGGGCCTAGATTCAGAACTCCGTCACAGGATGTGGTGGACTCAGGCCGGCGGCTCAGCTCTTCCGTGGCTGCCGGTCCGGGGCGCTGCAGGTGACTCCAAGGGCCCAATGATTTGGCCCTCCTTCCGGGGGTCTCAGTCCACACTGAGATCCGCCCTCAGCACTTTGGAGACTATACTTCCAATTCGATGCACCCCCCATTCTCAGGCACTCCTCACCAGTGCCTCAGGTTGCACTTTGAGACGCACACCGCGCGTCCGAGACTCTGGTGCTCACGACGATCCGGCGCTCTTCACCAACTCTCTGCTTGCACCGCCACATGCACCCTGCGCGTTCGAGTCTCTCCTTTCCTCCCAGTGCACACGATGTCCAGGCGCTCTTCACCGACACCCTGGCTGCACCACGACACGCACTCTGCGTGTCTGAGTCTCACCTCTACTCCCGGTGCCCACGATGTCCCGGCACTTCTCACCAACACCCTGGCTGCACCACAACATGCACCCAGCGTGTCCGAGACTCACTTCTTCCGTTGGTGCACTCGATGCCCCGGCGCTCTTCGCCAACGCCCTGGCTGCACCATGATATGCACCCAAAGCGTCTGAGTCTCGCTTCTTCCTTTGGTGCCTACGAGGCCCAGGTGCTCTTCACTAACACCCGGGCTGCACCATGACACGCACACTGCGCGTCCGAGCCTCACCTCATCTCCCTGTGCACACCACGACCAGGCGCTCCTCACCAATGCCTTGGCCTGCACTTTGCCATGCACCCTGTGCATTCGAGACTTAGTTTACTCCTGCGTGGCCCCAATAACACGGCACAACTTCTGAGGGTCTCAAGCTGCAAAAGCACACGCACAATGCGTTGCTTGGGACTTCTCCGGAAACTTTTATGATCCTGTATTTCCAAACAGGAAGCCAGCTCACCTCAGGCCCTTGGGGGTTACAAGACACAGCACAAAGTACAGTCTTCTCCAAGCAGGGGGACCCAGTGCCTCCAAGCACAGTCCCAACAGCCTCTCCCTTAGTTAGAACAGCAAACTGCAGACCAGTCCCAGATCACGAAGCAAGGATTGGTCTATCCACAGCAGTCTCTTCAGTTGCTCCTTCTTTAGCAGAGGTTCCTCTTGACCACAGAATGGGTACAAACCTTTACAGTCTCAATCCATCTCTGTTTCATTCCCACTTTCAGGGGTTTCAACTCTCCTAGTTATACCCCTTAATGTCTTTGAAGTTCATATGTGCTCAGCGGTCCCTGACCCCTTCCCTAAATCAGTTCTGGGTGTCTCCCTCCCAGTGTCACCTCTCTCCCTTGGATACTAGGGGTCTGTATCCTTAATCACTCAGCAGGGGATAAGTCAATTGGTTTATAGCACCAGGCCAGGCCTTTTCACCTCCCGGGCTTCTCTTCCCCCTACTCTCCAGATGCAGGGCAGTCTGGTGCCATCTCAAACCCTCCCTGGGTCAAGACCTCTCCCAGCTCCTCTCACCGTTCAGTTCCAGATAGACGATCCACATTTCAGAGACACACAGAAATGTTCAGAGCACAAAACTCAGCCACTTTCTAAAGGAGTGGTTTATGAACACACAGTGATAAAACCACCTGCACAGAAAGATGTGTTATAACACTGTGAGTTCATACATACTAAACTTCAACTCTCCATTATAAACTGACAGTAAACTAGGCTAACAAACACAGCATTCAGCCTCCCCTATTTTGTCCTATGGGCAGAATAACCTTTCAGCAGTGAAAAATGAAATGGAGAGTTTTTCACTGTCAAAACATAGCACACATCTCAGCATATGTTCTGCCTTTTACCTACACTGCACGCTGCCCAGGGGCTACCTAGGACCTACCACAGGGCTGCCTAAGGTGCATGTAAAAGGGAAAGTCAGGCCTGACAAGTGGTTGCACTTGTCGAGACAACATGCTAACTTAGCATTCTGCGTGCAGGCCCTACACTGAAGGCCTGAGTTCCCTTCTCTGCGCGCCCTTGCATTACTAGCCCTTGCGCACACAGTGCACATCACTAGGGACATTTACTAGTAAGGCAAACATACTAATCATGGCCAACCAAAAACCATTACATTTTAAACAGGGAACTCTTGTACTTTGACACTGATTAGCAGTGGCAAAGTACCCAAAGCATCTAAATTGGCTATTCTAGGTCAGGAAAACGTTCTAGGGGGAAAGCAAAATGTTTATGGAACTTTAGCCAGAAAGGCCAAGTCCTACAATGTGTAACCAATAGAAATGTGTTTTACAATTTGAAATAATCTAGGAAGCAATGTGATTTGTTACTTACATGTATTTGTGTGGAGATAGAGATGGAAACTTTGCCATTACTGGTTTTACCTTGCTGAGTCTGGTGCATTATATTGATTGCGCGCAAAAGAAAATCTTGTAAGAGTTTAAGATATTTTAAATTCAACAAATCTATTTAGAAGTTGAGTTATAAATGTGTGAGGTTTATCTTTAAACTTGTAAAAGTATTCAAAAACGGTGTTGTTTGAAATATATTATTAAATGTAGAGATGTGTATTGTAGTTTCTTTTATTGTACTTAAATGTTGTTTAAAAAAGATTCTGTATAGTAATATGTTTATTTTGCAAGCTGGATTACTTTGTTTTAGTGTCTGGATATGTATATTTGTAGTATACTGCATCATTTTAGTTGTTGGATTAAATTTGGAGGTGGAGTGTGACAAGTTTTCAGTTGTGCATGGACTTCTGTCTCTTATGTTTCTACTTGTAAGTGTATTTTCATATGTGTTATACATTTGAAGGTGCATGATGTATAACAAAGAGCCGTTGTTACTTTTTATGTGGTAGGGTCAAGAGTGTGAGTACTAGTAGAATGGTGAACATGCTGCAGAAAAGTGTGGTTTGAAAGATGCTCACATAAGCTATTATTTATTAGGCTTCTTTCTTCTAGTCTGTAGAAAGGTATTGTTGAATGATGTTGCATAGTTCCAGATAGAATGGTGAAGATGCAGCACAAATGTGTGGTTTCAAAGATGCTCATATAAGGTGTTATTAATTACGCTTCTTTTTTCTAATCTGTTGAAAGGTATAGTTGAATGATGCCGCATAATTTTAGATAGAATGGTGAAGATGCAGCACAAAAGTGTACTTTAAAAGTTCCTTACATAAGGTGTTATTAATTAGGCTTCTTTTTTCTACATTGCAGAAAGATATAGTTGAATGATGCCGCATAATTTTAGATAGATTGGTGAAGATGCAGCACAAATGTGTAGTTTCAAAGACGTTCATATAAGGTGTTATTAATTAGGCTTCTTTTTTCTAGTCTGTACAAAGGTATAGTTGAATGATGCCGCATAAGTTTAGATAGATTGGTGAAGGTGCAGCACAAATGTGTATTTTCAAAGATGTTCATGTAAGGTGCTATTAATTAGTGTTCTTTTTTCTAGTTGTGCAAAGGTATAGTTGAATAATGCTGCATAATTTTAGATAGAAAGGTGAAGATGCAGAATAAAAGTGTGGTTTGAAAGATGCTCATATAAGCTGTTGTTAATAAGGCTTCTTTTTTCAAGTCTGTAGAAAGGTATAGTTGAATGAAGCTGCATAATTTTAGATAGAATGGTGAAGACGTAGCTCAAAAGTAATCCACCAGATATTACCCTTGCGCGCATGTTGCACTCATCTATTCACCTAGGCAATATGTAATGACTCATCTATGCCTTCAGATGGTATTTATACACTTATCCGTTCACTCAAGGTCTATGTCTGCACTTATGCAAGTAGCCAGTCACTTTTCGTCTTCTATTGCAACTATCCAGTGACTACCTTTGCCCTCATACAATCACCCAAGCATTACCCATGGAGTTATGCAATCACTCAAGCAGATCTATTATATGCCTCGGTTTCTAGGTTTCAGTATATTCCAGAAATATTGTATACATGTTTGTTTTAGATATCATGATGATTTGAAAACGTAGAGACATATGTATGCGTGTGTTTAACAATGTGGAGAGACTTATAGATGAGTCATGTGATAGTCTGCTGCTGTATATATGGCTAGGCCAAATACCCAAGTACTCATCATGCACTCTTACAATGATGCAGGCACTATATATGCGGTGCGGTAATCACTCAGGCATTACTGCTGCACTGATGCAATCATTTAGGCACTATCTATGCAATTATGCAATCACTAAGGTATATCTCATGTAGATTTATAATCACACAGGCACTACTGTTGCACTCCTTGATTCATGGAGGCACTACCTTTCTACTCTTATAATCACTCAGCCAGTAATGATGCTGTTATGAAATCACCCAGGCACTACTTTTACAATCTTTAATTTACTCAGGCTCTACCTCAGTAGTCCTGCAATCACCCAAGAAGTACACATGCACTTATAAAATCACCCAGTCACTTGCTATGTAGTCATGTAAATCCCCAGACATTATCCCTGCAGTCATGCAATCGCCGTGGTGTTACCCATGTACTCATTTAATCCCCTTGCCTCTTTCAATAACATACGCACTTGTCTTGTACTTATGTAATCACTAAGCCAGTACTCATGTACTTTTAAAATCATCCAGTCACTACCTTTGCACTCCTGTAATCAGTCAGGCAGCATCTCAGTAGTTCAGTAATCACCCAGGCAGTACTCATGAACTTATAAAATCATCCACTCACTTGCTATGTACTTCAGTAATCTACCAGATATTACCCTTGCAAACATGCAATCATTGAGGGTCAAAGATATGTACTTTTCCTACAGTCATGCAGTCATTTAGGCTGTACCTATGCAGTCATGTAATAACCTACACATTACCCTTGCAGTCGTAGAAGCACCCATGCCCTTCTGTTGCATTCATCTATTCACCTAGGCAGGACTCAATGACTCATCGATCCCTTCAGGTGCTTTTTATACATGTATCCATGCAGTCAATGTGTATGTTTGCACTCATGCAATTAGCTAGTCACTATCCATCTTCTCCTGCAATTATCCAGTGACTACCCTTGCACTCATACAATCACCGAAGCACTACCCACTGAGTTTTGGAATCACTCAGGCAGATGTATTACATGTCTCAGTTTCTAGGTTTTACTATTTTTTAGAAATATTGTATATATATTTGTTTTAGATATCATGATGATTTGAAAATGCAGAGAGATATGTATGCATGCTTTTAACAAGAATCACTGAGGAGCACTTGTGAACCTAGTCAGAGGTATGAGTAGGGCCACTGGAATTGTACGAGTGTTTGGCTGCACCGACTTTTACGTAATTATACATTTTCTGCATTAGGCACAAAATTCATCATCTGTATTCTAATCTGAATATTTGAACAAAAAAAGTCTTGTTTCTAGCTCAAATGGCTCAAACGTTAAGAAAAAAGCAGTGACAAGTGTTACAGCGAGGTGGAAGGCCCTGTGCAAACCTAGAATGGTCATCAATTACGTGTTGCTAAATGTGGGTGTTAGATTGGTACTAATGGTGTGCAAGCCACTCATGCTTCCCTCTGCATCTCTGTTGCCTCTTTCTGCATTTCTGTTACTTTTTTGTGCATGTTTGTTTCTTTTTCTGCAATTCTCTTGTCTCATTCTGCAAACCTCTTCTACTTTCTGTACCTCACTTGCCTCTTTCTGCACCTCACTTGCTTGTTTCTGCACCCCTTTTAACTGTTTCAGCACCCCTGTTCCCTCTTTGTGGAACTCTCTTACCTCTTTCTACACCTCTCTTCCCTGTTTCTGCACCACTTTTGCCTCTTTCTGTACCTCTGTTCCTTGTTTGTTCACCTGTCTTGTCTGTTTCTGCACCCTTTGTGCCTCTTTCACAACCTCTGTTGCTTCTTTCTGCAGTTATGTTCCTCTTTCTGTAACCCTCTTGCCTCATTCTGCACCTCTCCTACCACTTTCTGCACTCTTGTTGTCTCTTTTTCCAGCTCTCACTAGATATTTTGTGCTGTAATCATTCAGACATTATTGCTGCATGTCTTTTTTCTGCACCCCTCTTCACTTATTTTGCCGCTCATGTGTAATTGTGACCATATTACGAAAACCAAATATCCATTTGTTTGTAGCTTTTACATAGAATGTGTTTCTTTATTAATAGATACAAATATGTATATATAATTATTTTAATAATATTAAATTATGTTTTAAAGTATTTTTTTCAGATATTCTTCATTATTATTAAGAAAGATTTACCATGACAAAAAAATGGAAAAGAAAAAACAAGAAAGAAAACAGTATTATTTAAAGAAGGTTCAAAAGTAGGAATTAGATGAACTATAACATGTGGCAAAAAAGAAAAAGTCTTGTGGTAAGAGAACAAAAGAATTTATTAAAAGAATTTTAAGGACTCGAAAGGATTTTGAAAATGCTGACAATAGAACGAAGAAGAATGAAATGAAAAAAGGGCAAATTAATGAAAATTCAGGAAATGAGAAAAAAATCTATGTTGGAAGAAGGATGAAAGAATATCACAATATTAGAAAATGTATGTATAAAAGTAGAGTAGTACAAAATGCATTGAAAAGATTGCAAGAAATATAAAAAAAGATCTGCATTTTATTAAAAGAAACAAGAGATTGAAGGTATAGTTGAAAAGGCTTTTGAATTGAAAAGAAGATTGTTTATATTAGTTCTGAAAAGAATGCGAACTTTGGATAAACCAATGCATTCTATGAAGGACAAAAGTAAAAGGAACAGATTAATAAACAGACCTAACTTTTGTACGTTTTTTGGGGGGGGAATGGAAGCACAGTTCTAGTTCAGAACATTTTTTTAATGAAGATTGCTATTTTCAAAAAGAATACATTAGTTCACACAGTTGATTCCAGTGGTCGTGCTTATGAAGTTAAGAATGGTCGTGCCATTGAAAAAGAAAGGACGATTCCTAGAAATGTGGAAGAAGTGATAGCTGAAGAAGTTCAAGAGAGATGTACACAAGCTCCAGTGTATACGTGGGATTGTAGTAGTATTTGTAGTATACGACAGAAGTCTATTGATATTTTACAAAATTTATTACGAGAGTATACTAAAAAAAAGTATTAAACCAAAGATTAAGATGTTGCAAGGACTAGATCCTTGTAAAGTGAAAAAAAATACTGGCTTGCAAGGACATTCTCTAGCTTGTCTTTCTAGAAAAGTGTGTCAAAGTGTTTTTCATCATTTGAGAATGTTAGCAGTACATCACTCTGCAATGCGGAAGTTAGGAAGAAGATAGTACTATGTAAAAAGTCCTGCTTTATTTTTACCGAAATAAACACTGCTCTTTTGCATGGGTCAGTATTGGATGTAAAAACAAACTGTGATGATATAGAATTTTGTTTCTTTAGTACTGGAGAAGAGTGTACACAAAGTGAGAGTTTGATAAGTGTAGGTGTTGAAAAGGAGGTTGAAGATAGTACTACTGAGAAGTTTGTAGAAGAAATTACAAAGTTTAAGGTAATTTGTTCTGAAAAACCAAACTATGTTTGTAGTTGTTGTTGATGTACTCACTATAGAAATCAACCTAGGAATGTTGATCTGTATTTAAAAGGTGAAAAGGAAAACAATGATTAGTGGGAGGAATTTGGTGCTTATTTGTTCGTGGAAGGTGTTTTTGAGTTGGGTATTGATCAACGTATTTGTAAATATTGTTACAGCAAATTAGAAGAGAACAAAATGCCAGCTAGAGCTGTACATAATAACCTAGAGTTGGTAGCTGTTCCTTGGAACTGGTGGATTTAAATACATATGAGTCTATTCTAATTAAATCTGTACACCCGTTTCAAGCTATAGTTCGTATGGAGCCTAAACAGGTAGACCAGCTGCCTCCATCAGATTTACAAAGAGGATTAAAAGGAAGAGTTTTGTATTTACCATTAGATTTAAAGAAACATATTGAAACTATTGGTGTAGAGAGGAAACAATACCTGTAGGTATTCTAGTTAATGGTGTTCCAACAAAGAGTCGGAAAATATGGCATGATTTAGTAGATGTCACCAAAGTTCAAAAGGCTTCATTATATCTCATAAAAAACAATTTTTATTACAAAAATTTATATCAGGAAGAAGAAGAAATAGTTTTAGGAGATGATAGCAACATTTCAAGTGGGCAAATCGAAAAAGTGGACATCTCCAGGAGTGAAGAAACTTATAAACATTATAGTGTACATCCTTTACATTCAAAGGAAGTGATTGGAAATACTATTGAATTATTCCAAATGAAGAAAGTGAAGGGAACTCCTATGAGTGTTTGCGAAAGAAGTTTAGAAGTCCGTTGTTTTCCACAGCTCTTCCCCACTGGAAAAGGTGGACGTTATGATGAACAACCTGTGCAGATTCCAGCTTCAGAATATCAATCAACAAGATTGTACTCAGAGGATCCAAGATTTTGACTATGTATTCCATCTATATTTCATCTTTTGTTTGAAAGTGACTTGTCTGGACTTTCATATGCAGTGAACCACATATTAAAAACAGGAGTTCATCTTCAACATGTTTCTGCAAAGGAATTCATGGACAAAGTACAACAAAGAGACGATCATTTAGAATCACAATTGATTAATTTGATGGCGTGTCAACGTGGTACTAATGAATATTGGTATCATTGTCACGGAGAACTTAAATGTATGTTAAGGAACTTAGGAACCCCTACATTGTTTGTTACGCTAATCTGTGCTCAATACGCATGGGACGATTTACTTGAATCTCTACGACAAGAACATTTTAATATTATAAAACATTGAATTCAAGACAGCTGGAGAACTGTGTTCCTTGGATCCTGTAAATGTGTGCAGATATTTTAATCATAGGTTTCAAGCTATGATGTCTATCTGCAATAACAAAAACCCACCTCTTGGAGAAGTTAATGATTTATTTTGGAGAAAGGAGTACCAAGCTAGAGGTGCTCCTCATATACATATGATTTTATGGATTAAAGATGCATCTAAATTTGGAACTGATTCTGATGAGACTGTTTTATCTTTCATTGAAGACCATGTTACATGTGGGATTTCTAAAACAGGGGAAGAAAATACCTTAAGAAAACAGGTTTTACGGTTTCAAACTCATCGATATGGGAAATATTGTCGATGGAAATACAAGTCAAAGGAAAAATTGTATTCAAAATGTCGTTTTGGATTCCCATGTCCAATAATTTCCAAAGGAAGAGTCAACAGTTTCAAGTCAGCAGTGAGGCATAGTATAACTCGAAAATCTCCAAAGAATACTTACAATATAAAAAGAAGTGAAGATTCAAAGTATAATAATGATTACAATCCAGTGATTCCATGTGGAATGCAAATATGGATATCCAGTATGTTGCAGATAATTCAATTGCTGTTGCTCCCTATGTTACGTCATACATAACAAAATCTAAAAAGACGGAGTTAAAAGAAATGTGGGAAGAAATTTCACAAGAGAAGACTCTTAGTAACAAATTGTACAGCTTTAGTTTGAAGATGCTTTCCCATCGAGAGATTGGATCCTACGAATGTTCGGATCGGTTGACATCTGCAAGTTTATATTCAAAGTCAAGAGGAATCATTTGGGTAAGTTTAGGTCTTGCTGCACCTCAAAATCAAGTATTAAAATCTGTACAAGAAATTGAATGCTTAGCATTATCTGAACCTGAAAGTACAGATATTGTAAAAATAAACATGTTGGATACGTACTATCCTAAAAGAAGTCCATATCCGGAAAACATATGTCTCTATGAAGTTCTGCAATATTACAGCTTCAAGAGAAATGTTCCAGAAAATATAAATGAAGAAAAATATGCAGTCATTGCATGTGATGGATGTTTGGTTAAACATACCAAAGGAAATCTTATTAATCAGAAGAAACTCAGTTGTGATACTGCAGATAAAAGGGAATTTTTCTATGTAGCACTTCTGCAACTCTTCAAGCCTTGGCGTACTGAAATGGAATTACTTGGAGATTTTGAGTGCTATGAAGGTTCTTTTAATGCATGTAAAGATAGCATTCAATGCACAGTTTTTCCAAATGATCTACAAATTTTGAATGAACAGATTGAACAAGAAAACACTATTGCAGCTGAAATTGGTAGAGACAGTTCTCAAAATAGTCAAAGTTCTGCTCCACTGAGTCAAGATCCACTAGGAGAACCAATTCTTGAAAATGAAGCAGCAATAGCCATGAGTGAAGCAGAAATGGCAATGCAACAAGCACAACAGGATATTATGGAGTTGGGAAACTTGGAAGAACAACTAAATATTGAACAGAAAGAGATATATCAGCAAGTTACACAACAGATAGACCATGGTTTACTTCATGAAAAAAAAGAATGCAACTGCACATCATTTCAACCTACTCAAATGTATATCAGTGGTCAAGCTGGTACAGGAAAAAGTTTCTTAATTAAAGTGTTGACCAGTTATCTACAGAAAACCACTGAATCACATTTATCTTGTGGAGTAACCGCTCCAACTGGGTTAGCAGCATACAACATTAAAGAGATTACATTACATCATTTACTGATGCGACCAGTTGAACATGAAAATACGTTGGAATATCACAAGCTATCTGGAGAAGCTTGTTATGAAGTTTCAAGAGTACTAAAGAAAATAAAACTTCTGATCATTGATGAGGTTAGCATGGTCTCAAACTTAATGCTTGCCCTTGTACATTTAAGAATGCAGCAGATTTTAAAAACAGATTATAATGTTTTATTTGGAGGAAAACATGTAATTGTATTTGGCGACGTACTACAACTTACTCCTGTAAAAGGGCAACCAGTTTTTAAAACACTTGTGCATGAAGACACAAGGACATCTTTGGGAAGTATTGGAAATGTCAACATGTGGTCTCATTTTGAACATAGAGAACATATTAATAATATGCAACAAGCAAGTGATGAACATTATGGAAGCATTCTTCAAGATATAAGAATTGGTGTTTTGACAAAACATGGTAACGAAGCTTTACGAAATCTGCTATTTTCAAATTTGTTTCCAAATGAAAATGTTGTTCCTGAAATAATATTTAAAAAAATTGGAGAAAGAAATCTATAATTTCCCTAATGCCAACACTGCAAGAGTGTTCTACATTCAATCAAAAACTTTTGAAGCTGGAAAAACAACAAATAATGAAAATGGAAGCCATTGATAAAATAGAACACAAAGGAATTACTATTATTCTGTCAGAAAAATTAAAATAAAAAATGGATTCTTTGGAAAAGTCTATATCTAAGACTGCTGGTTTAGAAAATAATTTATATGTATGTGAAAACTGTTGGGTACTTTTACGGTGTAAATTGGATGTAGAAAAAGGTTTCGAAAAATGGAGCAATGGGAGAAGTTGTTGATTTTGTTAGTTATCATAATAGAGATGGAATTGAATTCTTGAAGATTAAATTTGATCAGATTGAAGAGGTAAAACAGATTGGATGTTGTGCTGTTAGTTGTTTGCTTGTTAAAAACTTGTATGTTTGTAGAAAACAATTTCCTCTGTTTATAGCATATGTGGTGACCATTCATAAATCACAAGGTTTAAGTGTAGACAGTGCTTTGGTAAACATTGGAAGTACAGTGATTAAAGAGAGCATGTCATATGTTGCATTGTCTCGAGTAAGAACATTATCTGGATTGTATTTGATTGATTTTGATGAAAGAAAGATTAGTGCAAATGCAAATTGTGTAAGAGAGTATAACCGGTTAAGAAGACTATATGCTCCCAACTTGGGTGAATATCCCATATATATGAAAAGCGTGTAGTATGTCCAAAACGAACATATCAGAAACGCTCTAATGAGGTTGGAACGAAGAAAAAATTGAAGAAAATGTTAAGGTTTGAAAGAAAATGAAAATGGACACTGTTGATGATATTGTAGGATACTAGTTAGAAAATAGTTCAGGTATCAACTGCTATGCTAATGTAATCGTGAACGTCGTGTTTTTTCTAGAAAATATTCATCATCAAACTATAGAGAATCGCGGAAAAGGATTTTGTTCTTTGTTGTATTATATTTTTGAAAAATTAACAACTGATAAAAATAAATCCAAAGTGCTTCTGGCATTTGGAATCTTTTAGATGTATGTTCTGGCTCTTCACAATTTACACTTAGGGGCCGATTCCGGCCGCAAAACAAACCAACCGACACGGACCCGGACCGAATACCGACCGACACGGACCAGCTTCATACGACCCATGCAGTACGATGCAGCGCGTGTGAATTACAACCGACACGTACGCAATACAAGCCATACGACCGAGCCGTATGGAAAATAGTGACCTGGCCGGAAAACCGACGCGATTTTCACCGACTGACACGAACCTGGAATGAACCCGACCGACCCGTACCCGCGATGTACGATGAGCGCAGTATGATGCAATGTGTGTAAAACCAGGCCGACTCGCACGGAGACCAAGCCCCACGACCGTCACGCACAGACAACCGGGCACACAAGCAATAGAGACTGCCGCGACTGACGCGTACCAAACACAGAAGACAGGCAGCGTGAACGAGGCGGAGAAGCCCACACGAGACAACAGCTGCGTCCGTTTCCATCATATAAACGTCTCCTTCATGTCTACAAAACACAAAGGAAAAAAGACAAAAAAAGGACCAAACCAGCAATGACAAAGCCAATAAATACCAAAGAAAAAAACATGGGACAAAGACACACCCACAACTCCAACTATATAAAGGACTGCAATCACTACCATCATCCCTTGCAAACAGGAGACACAGCCAGCAGCAAACACCAGTACACAGCTACCACAGACACACTCACAACTCACCCATCACACAACTAACATACCATCAGCACCTCATACAAAAGCACACACACATACACACAGCAAAACCAACACCAACCCACCATCACTTGCACCCTCACACACACATCACTCACCACCACCACCCATCACCATGCCTCCAAAGAAGAATCCAAAGTTCACAGATAGTGAGTTAGAAGTGCTGGTAGACGAGATCATCAGAGTAGAGCCACATTTGTTTGGTACATTGGTTCAAAGGACCCCCATCTCACAGAAAACCAAGATGTGGGCGAGGATTGTGGACAAGGTGAACGCACAAGCACCAACGTTGCGCACAAAGGACGATATCCAGAACAGGTGGTATGACGTGCACAGGAGGGTCAAGAAACTCATCGAGAAAGATCACGCCTTGAGTCAGCGCACCAGCGGTGGCCCTCCTACCAAACCAGTCTACTTCAGGACCTGGGAGGAGAAGGTGCGGGACATCCTACCACCAGAGAGCGTCCATGGCCTAACACACATCCCAGAGCCTGGTGAGTACACAAACAACATACCCAAGATTGTGTGGCAAGGGGACAGTGAAACCATGCACCCCAAGCAAAGCTACACTAACCAATAGATAATCAGCCCAAGATGTGTATGCCCTTCACACAAACACAATACCTGCCATCTCATAGTGACTGGGGACTGTGTCATGACATGCACCAACCTACAAACAAATAGAGCAAGCCAGTGGCACTAAGCCAAATAGACCCTGACAGACAGTTTGACACCACAAACACACCACCTCACAGTGCAGCTGACTGTCAGGAAGGAATAGTGGGGATGCAGGTGAAGTGAGTGTAGCCAAAAGCATGATAGGGCCTGTAGTCACAGATAATACTCCCCCTCCTGATTGGCCCATCAAGACCTCTCTGAAACATGCCCACATCACAGGGAGTGGAAAATGACTGACAAGATGGCTGACACTGGGTCCTGCTGTGGGGAGCACAAGGCCCTGCTAGGGCCTGTGTGCAACTCAGAAGCAGGACACCACTGACTGACATCCTGAAAGATAACTTGCACGCCCTACAATAGAAGCACGTTTCATGATGGGAAGGATGACTGACAGCCCTGACCATACTAATCAGCATAGGGAGACACCCCCCCAACACAAACTCCACACAACTCAACGGGTACAATGCATTGACACACACCTCATTGAAATATCAGCAAAAGATACCCCGTACTGGGTGCTGCTGTGTGAAGCACAGGGGCTCACTTGGGACTTGTAGCCTAACATACACCAGGATTTAACAGTCAGCCATCTTGCCATTGCTGTCACACCCCCTCACAGGGAAGCAGAGTCAAGAGGGAGGAAGTATGGGCATACTGGGAAGGGGGGTGTAGCCAAGAGTATGATGTGACTCGCAGTCACAGACAACCTACACCCACCCACATGGCCCAGAAAGAACAAACTGAACCATACTTGCCTCACAGGGAGTGGGTAGGGACTGACAAGATGTCTGACACTGGGCTCTGTTGTGGGGAGCAGCAGGCCATGCTGGGAAATGGCCAACAACAAACATCAGGACTTCACAGTCAGCCATCTTGCCATTGCTGTCACACCTCCTCCGCAGACCGCTGCACTATTGTGTTTAAATCATCCCCAAAATGCTGGTGACCCTCAAAAGGCAGTTTATGAATCAAGGCCTTCTGAGCAGCCTCAAGACACCAAGGGTTTACCCACAGAGACCACCGACCAGCCACCGCTGCCCCGGCACCCAAAGAGAAGGCCCACAGCATATCAAAAGTCACATTGGACAGAAACTGTGCCAAGACCTCCATCTGTGCCAAGATAGGAGTAGGATCCCACTGATCCTGAAGACAGTCAAACATCTTCTCGAAATCCTTGATAAGGACCTCGGAGGCATAGACAGAGTAAGTGCTACCCCGAATCCCAAAATGAGATGTAGCTTAAGTACAATTCAAGACCGTCTCCACCTTCCGCTCAACTGGATCAGCATGGGAAGCCTCTTCAGAGGACAAAGAAGAGGAAGACGCCATAGAGGACAAAATAGAATTTACTTTAGGCACTTGAGGAAACTGGACATCAAACTCCGCCAAGCGATTTCTCTTGCCCAAAAAGTGAGGAATCCCCTGCTTTTCGACCTCAAGCATCTCCTTAGCCAGAATATCCTTAATGACATCATATAAAGGCAAGTCATCCACCACTGAGGTACTATACTGGGAGCAAAACCTATCATCCACCAAAGACTTAGTATCAAACTGCAGGACCTAACGAATCTGGGCCAACATGTCCGAAACAAATTTACCCTGGATATATATCTCCCTAGGAGTATTGTCCATGTCATCATCCTCCTCCCCAGGCGGAATCCTCATTCCCCAAGGCAGAAAGCACCAGCACTAACAGGACCCAACAGGTAAAAAAGGAAATGCCCAGCAACTCTCCTGAAATACCGCCTCCCAGCAATCAAGTCTCAACACCTACAAGACTTGAATTTCCCAAAAGGCAGCCCTGCTGCCTCCCCCACACCCATATACACACCAGACTTTGCAGCAGGAGCCAGTGGCTTCTGAAATCCCAAAGCACCGGAAAGACCCGTCAACTGATCATAGAGAAAAGCTCCCCGCACGTGCACGGGAAGCGTGCTCAGAAAACAGAGCAGGGACTTGACTGACCATAACACTGGTAAGGTCAGCATCGAAATCACAATCTGAAACATAGCATTTAAAAGAAAAAAACTTACTGCATAGCAGTCTCTGCAACAGGACACCGATACGGAAGGAGAAAACACCAGTGCCCTGACAGCATGTCGGACAGAAAAAAAGAAGGCAGGGCAGTGGGTGGGAGGGCTTGTTCTTCAAAGAGGTGAGTCTTCAACTTTCTCCTAAATTGGAACAACGTTGGAACGGTCCTAATGAATATAAGGATGTTGTTCAAGACCCTCTGTGCATAGATGGAAAAGGCCTGCTGCCTTGATTTTCTTTTTTACATATTTTAGCCTGTGTGTCAATGGTGTTCTGGCTGCAAGTGTGCAGAAGACCACCAAGGATGGTGAGCTTGTCTGCAATGAAGTTCGGTGCTGGCTTTGTAAATGAAACTGTTTTCTAGGAGGTTTTGTCTCTTGTGCACAACTTAGTTACAAAATATTCCTGAATTTCTGTCACTATGTCGCATTTGCCCATGGATAAATGTTTTGCAAATAGTGCAAGTTATTCAAACCTTTCTGTGACAGAGTTTAAAACCATTTTACAACCAGCCATCACTTGGCTTCCATCGGATAGGCAGGACATTGTCTTCTTTTGCTCAAAAATGTGGAATCGGTTGCTATTTAATGTTGCAGGCATAGAAAACCATCTTCATTTCCGAAATATGTACAAAGCGTTGTCATTTACAGTCTGAAAACTGACTTCATTCATGCATCTTCTTCCAAATAGAGTGTCCAGAGAGAACCCCTATCAACTGAGGGTCAGATTAACTAACAGTTGGCGCAACACAATCCAGCAAGACAACTTGCTATTCTGCACTGTGTAAAATGGAGAGAGCAGAAATGAGCCATATTTAAAAAATATGGCATATTCCTGCTTTCTGTCTGCGCTGGTGCACTGAGTGCTGCCTAATGCCAATGCAGACACCTTTGCACCGTGCTCCAAGGGTGCCTTGGAATGTTTATTGCAGGAGTGGACACCTTCCTGCACAAAAACATTCATCAGAGACATTTTTCTCTAGCACACATGGAAAGAGGAGATAACAAGGAAAAACAAATATACTTCTCCTTGTATGCCTCTTTTGGGATGGCATAGCATTTTGACGCATTCCCAGACTTACTATTCTTAGTAAATCGTGGAGTGCCCTAAAATCCGTGGATAGATGGAGTCACTGCCTTGCGTTACTCTTGAGTCACTAAGCCATGCAGAGCCACGAAAAGTGGCTTATCGCTGCTCAGTAAATCTCGCCTAAGGGCTTGTGTTTACCTGGGTCGCATTGTGTGACGCAAGAGCAATGGTTAGCCCTTTGTAAATCTGGGCCAGAGTCCTTTTCAAGACCCATCGCTTAAAGTCACATTCTCGAGCCGAGAAATTGTTGATTACACCTCCCCAGTCCGTGTTACTCCCTTGTGTGCAATGCCAGTTTCATGATTCATAGAACACTAGTGTTTTTCAATAGGAATAGTAAACTATACAAAATAAAGCAGATTTTAAGATGAATACTCTAGCAATAGGGTATTGATTGCCTCATAAAACACTCTCAAAAATTGGTTCAATGTATTTCAGCAACACCATGATCAATCAAACATCGCACGCTTGTATGAGCAGCGAGAGCCATGTTGAATACAAATAGGAAATGCTTGCAAGGTCGGAAATCAGAAGCAGAAATGATTATTCGGATGCATGGTCAAAGCTATGTTTCCACAATGAAGGTGAGGATGAAACGCCAACAGGAGCTGATGATGTTCATACTGACCTCATCTCCGATTACTGGACAGGGCAGCCATTCGGTTTAATTATAGGCGATGCACAGGGCGCTAACAGAAGCATTAGGGCAAACCATATGAATTGTTTTGCTGTTGACACAAGTAGTTCACTGAAGTGGTTTCTGCTTATTCACGGCGCCCACTTTATTTCTATCAGTTAGGTCTTATTAGGGGGTGGGGTAAGGAGAGAAACACAGTCAGTTTGCAAATGGTTGTTCTGTTAAATAAGGAGGCCATGAATATCGTGGAACAAGAAAATCGTGGACAACTTATTGAAGACAAAAATATGGAAAGGTAAAGTGCATGTAGAAGAAGTATAGATTTACTATTCCTTACTTCACATCTACGTTCCTTGAAGCTATATATATATCGTACATATGGAGTTAGGTATAGTAATTCTACAAAAGAAGTAGATTTACTAATCCTTACTTCACATCTACGTACCTTGAAGCTATATATATCGTACATATGGAGTTAGGTATAGTAATTCTACAAAAGAAGTAGATTTACTATTTCTTACTTCACATCTACGAACCTTAAAGCTACATAAATCGTACATATGGAGTTAGGTATAGTAATTTTACAAAAGAAGTATAGATTTACTATTCCTTATTTCACATCTACGTACCTTGAAGCTATATATATCGTACATATGGAGGTAGTTATAGTAATTATACAAAAGAAGTATAGATTTACTATGCCTTATTTCACATCTACGTACCTTGAAGCTATATATATCGTACATATGGAGGTAGTTATAGTAATTCTACAAAAGAAGTATAGATTTACTATTCCTTATTTCACATCTACGTACCTTGAAGCTATATATATCGTACATATGGAGGTAGGTATAGTAATTCTACAAAAGAAGTATAGATTTACTATTCCTAAATTCTACAAAAGAAGTATAGATTTACTATTCCTAATTTAGCCTCTACGTACCCTGAATCTATATATATCGTACATATGCAGTTAGGTCCAGTAATTCTTGGGGAGAGGAGTTGGCCTAACGGCCTGGCCGGTGGAGCTCGAATCTGGGGAACTGGGTTCAAGTCGGGGCAATGACGATGAACATCCTGTGATTCTGGGCAAATCACTTAATCTCCCCGTGCCTAACAAAAATGAATGCGTCCTCATGTAATGCAACTGGTGCCATGTAAAGCGATCTGATACCCGATTTGGGTCAAGTTCGCAGCATATAAAACTCTGTAAAAAGAAAAAAAAAAAATCTACATAAGAAGTTTAGATTTACTATTCCTAATTTCGCACATACATACCTTCAAGTTATATATATGTCATACATATGAAGTTAAGTGAAGTAATTCCATATTTTCCTTTCAATATTTTTATTCGATGTTTTACCTTCAATGGGGCATATTATCAAAAAACGGCGTTAAAATTATTGTCGCTTTAGCGGCAGAAAACTGCTGGTAAAGCGGCGATAATAGGCTTGATATTATGCCCGTGAGAATTCCAATAGAAGCCCATGTTCTGGTGTCAACATGGGCTTCTATTGGAATTCTCAAGGGCATATTATCAAGCCCATTATCGCCACGTTAGCGACAGTTTTCTGCCGCTAAAGCGGCGATAATTTTAACGCCGTGCTTGATAATATGTCCCAATGTTTGCCTCCATGATTTTCTGGCTTGGATATTAGGGGGCATATCAACAAGGGCTTTATCTCTGCTTTTTTGGCTTTAAAAGCCAAAAAAGCAGAGATAAAACTAGCGCCCTATCAACAACAGGGTGCTAACACGCAAATTTGCATGTTAGCACCCTTTTACTCTACGCTTCCCCTTGCATCTCTAATGAGATGCAAAGGGGGCGTTCCAGAGTAAAATAATAGGAGAAATGTCGCTAAGCGACATTTCTCCTATTATCAAGAATGTCTCTAACCCTGTTAGAGACAAAAAAAGCAGCGCTAACCGCGGTTAACGCTGCTTTTTTACGTCTGCTAATTTTCAGACTTAGCCATGATATCCTATGGAAGGAGGATATCATGGCTAAGTTTGCCTGTCCCTATCAACAAGGTAACGTGTGATTATCGCTGGGTTTCCAGCGATAATCTCACGTTAGCCTGTTAGCCTGTAGATTTTTATCGCTATTGAGATAAGCGTTGCTAATAGCACGCTATCTCAGCGATAAAAATTCACGCTAGCCGGCGATAATTATCCAAGCGCTAAGTGCGCTTTGCGATAATTATCGCCGGTTGTTGTTGATATGCCCCTTAGGGCGCAGACCTAAGCGAAACATTCCGTAATTAAAGCAAAAAAAAAAAAAAGCATCTTGAACAATCTCTGAAATCTGTGGTATAAAATCTCATCCAACCAAAAGCTGGCCCACATCCCATTTTCAATCTTATGGTGGAGGCAAAACCATTTTGAGGAGAGTACCGCTTAGAAGGGAACCTACTTCCTGCCTCCATTTCTCCTCATCCCTTAGCCATGATGCTAAAGCGGGTTGCCTGCAACCATGATAAAGATGTCTTAGCTGATGCATTATCGAAGGTAATCTATAATAATAACAAATTGACCACACAGTGCAGAATAAATATGATCCGCATTTATTCCTGATGGCATTGTGAATAACCCACTGGCGCGGCCGTTCCATGTGATTAACCACCTCTCACCGAATTATAATTTAAAAAAGGCATGAATAAATGCAATCCCTTTTTATCAAGGCAACTTTATTTAGCAAGCTGTTTACCTTTCTGCAAAGGCTCATTACCCAGAAAAACAAAGAATGAAGTTGATTAATGTGCTCTAAGTGTGATGTTCAAATTGTAATTTTCATATACGTAAATGGATGCTTCTGCTGTATTTTGTTTGATAATTTACAGAGTTAGCACCATCAAAACCACTAATCAGCTTCTCTTTATGATGACAGCTGCAGCAGAGACTTGTAGAATGCTAATTCCCATTACGAGCCAGCACTAGACCAGGGCTGCACGCTTTTCCCATTTTTTTAGCCTCGGGGTGGAAGCAAAGGCTGAAAAAGCCTTTCATGTACGGAGTGAGCAAGGAGACAAACCACAAGTGGTGGCTGCACAAACGTTGGGGGCAGTCAGTGCCTGTATTGACATGCGAGCTCAATTTCTTGAAATGTATTAGAATATGTTTTTCTACTCGGTTTTGCAAATAAAATACATGTTTTAGAAAATATTGTAAAGAAACATCAGAGATGTGAAATGAACATTGCAAATTGAGACATGCTCCCAAAATCACGCCTTCTAATTCATTTTCGCCTAATTCCGCCATCATACAGTCGAGAGAAAAGTAATGCATTTTGGAAATAGAAAACGCAGGGGAAGGAAGTAAGATTAGCACACTGGCCTTTTGTGTCTGAACCTGGCTTAAATCAGAACGTGTAATATCATGCTGGGCCACATCCTTTCAAATTGGCTTACTTTCCAGAGCAGCTCTAAGTCTGGCTGAATGACAGCATTAGTTGGTGCTAATTTGGAATTTTCATGCTCGGGTGCCTGTGTTAATGTTTTATGCTAGTGCAAATGTTAAGTATCCAATGAGAAGGCCTGAATATATTAACACGATGCCTCTGTGCATAACTATGAGGAGATTACATGAATTCTGCTGCAGGTATTATTTTTTTATGTTCAATGCTAAAAAAACATTATTGCTTCCGAAATGGAGGCTGTACATCCCATCAATATTGTTAGGATTATATGAATTCCAGGCAGTGGCGTTTTTGCATTTTATCATTACCAAAACAGGATGCCAGCAAAAACGGATATATATTATTTTGATATTTCAGAAGCTAAAGATGAATATTATTACTGGATGCTGTAATTAGCGTTGAGGCGTCTTGAAAACGACTCCTCACGTGGCAAGAGGCATATTGTGTTGTGAAGTAGAGCTCTGGGGAGAATATCCACACAGAATTGGGACATCTGACAAACCACCATTTATCTACAATGGAGGTTAATGTAATTGTATTACATTTTATGAAGGTACTTGGGGTTTTGTTGATTCAAACTACACAAATAGGTCACCGAGGGATTTGAAACAAGTTTATCATGCTCAGCACAGGCACAAGTACCGAGGGCTACGATAAGACTGGAATTTCATGCAATTAAAAATATTGTCATATTGATCAGGAATAAAGATTACTGGGCCTATTCAGAAACTGCATTTTGCAATGTGTTTTATAGTACTACAAGCAAACTGCAAATGCTATTCTCAAACCTAAGTTTACACCTCAGTCTCCTATCTTTTTCTGTTCAGAAATCTCCGCCCCGAGTTATGAGTCTCTACACACGTAAATACATGTTTTAGTAGTAAATGCTGTAAGGGTAGGGGGGAGTATCTGGGAAATAGAGAAATTGGGAATGCTTACTACTAAAGGTAAAGGGAATAGGGAGATCTTAAGGGAGGATTAGAATAGTGTTTAGGATGATAGGTACTCAACCACTAAAGAGCAAGCACATTGCTTTTTACAGATTGCACTCTTAAAGTTATTACAGCCATAAAGGGGCCCAAATCAGTAAATTACTAGTAAATCCACCTCTATTCTGGAAGAACTCAAATGGCTTCCCTTGCCTTTACGCATCACCTTTCAAGCCAGTTGCATTATTTAGAAAGCCATCACGGCCAGCACCCCTTCCTATCTTGCAGACAAGCTCACCATCTCTGATGGCTCTTGGCACACCCACTGCCAGAACACCATCAGATTTAAGAAAATGTATAAAAATGAAAAAAAAAACATAGCAACAGGCAATTTGTAGGCACCAGGATCTGGAACAACATCTTCATATTCATCAGGACTGCTCCAATTCTGACCCTATTTAGGAAAGAATAGAAGACTCACTAGCTTATGGAACACTACGTCACAATACATTAATAGCCCTCAAACAAGCTACTTCTCCTATCACATGTGGATGTTTTGCTGGTCTTTGACTCTGTACAGTGATTTTTTTGCCTTTGTGCTATAAATACCTTGGGCTTCATTTATGAGAAGTGATGGATCGCTGCGTGAAAGCAAAAATGCGTCCCTACTCAGTGCGCCCTCCTTGCGACATATGGATGAATCATATTTACTGTATGACGCATCATGTCTCAAGGAGTTACAGATACGTCAGTATTTCTGATGTATCTGTAGGAGCAAAAGTGATGCATTGCTGGAGTGTGTCACAAAAGTGACGCAACTTCGGCAATGTGTCCTTTCACACGGGGCAAGCCCAATGTGAAAGGGCCTGCGTCAGTCTTACGCTTGCTGTGAGGCAGGCGTAAGATACTGACGCATTTGCACCCTAGAAGTGGCGCAGTGAAATCTCGTAGATTTCACTGCGTCACTTCTAAGAGGCTTACTTACTTGGGAATGCCCACCCTGCATACATTATACCTGACGCAGGTATAATGTAGCGCATGGGTTTACAAAGTGACGCATCTGCTCAGATGCGTGACTTTGTAAATAGGGCGCAACAGGAGGCATGTTTTATGCCGCCGATGCGTCAAACAAAGTGATGCAACGGACGAGCAAAACTGGCGCAAGGGCTCATAACTAAGCCCCCTAACACTTATTTTAATGCATAAATTAGTAAGTATGCATATTATGAATTGGTTTCATATAGATATTAAAGCATAGTCTTCACATCTTTTAAGGGCCTGGTAGTGTTATTTAAAGGTGAGTTTGGCTTCTACAGACAGCCTGTGGAGTTTTCTGCTCTGCTAGGTTCATTTTTGTTTTCATTAAGACTTTAGATGAGATATACTACTGCTTTTTGTGTTATTTAAATTCTGGCAGTCTGATAAGAATGCAGGCCACTGCAGGCCATTGTGAAAGGCACTGCATAATCAGGGGGTTCGGGGGGAGTTATGTTATGTTAGCTGGACTTCTAAAGCGTACAGCTACTCCAAGGAGTGTCCTGGCGCGAGCATAGGGAATCAGACAGCATAACCTAAGACTCAAACAAAAAGATGAGTTTTTAACAAGTTTTTGAAAACTGCTGGATCTTCCACACTACGAAGCGCCAGCGGTAGCGCATTCCAAGCCCGGGCTGCAAGAACGGCCAGGGAAGCACCCCCTAGTCGGTGTCGATGGAAACAAGGAACCTTTGCCAACCTGAGAGCCGAGGAGCGCAGTAGCCTCCCTGGAACGTAGAAGGAGAACCGTTTCTGCAGATAAAGTGGCCCCAGACCATGAAGAGCACGATGGGCGATAGTGAGAGATTTAAACAACACTCGCGCCCTCACAGGAAGCCAGTGGAGAGAGCGAAGATAACCTTGCACGCTATTCCTTAGAGGGATCTCTCTCAGAAGGCAGGCCACCACATTCTGCACCACTTGGAGTTTATTAAGGGAATAAGCCGGGATCCCTATGTACAACACATTGGCATAATCCAATCGGGAGAGGATGAGCGCACGTACCACTGATTCTCTCGCCGCCTGAGGAAGCAGTGGAAGAAATTTTCTCGGGAGTCTAAGGAGGCCAAAACAGCATCCCGCGAATCTCTTAACTTGAATTGAGAAGGATAGATTATCTTCAAACCACACTCCAAGATTCTTTGCAACACAGCTGTTAGACAGTGGGGGCGGAAACTCAGCTGGCCAGATCGTATCTTTAAACCCGAGAGGGAAATTGCCAAACAAAAGTACCTCAGACTTATCTTCATTGCATTCTATTTGGGCCTTCGCAAGCCACTTGAAAACCGAAGACAGGCAAAACTGAACAGGGACCACGGAATGCTCATTCTTATCCCAAGTACAAAGCAACTGAGTATCGTCGGCATAGGCGATCACCTTAGCCCCCAAATCCTCCGACCAATTTGACAGGCGGAGTAAGATAGATGTTGAACAAAAGGGGGCTAAGGGATGATCCCTGAGGTACCCCCGTGGAAACCCGCTGAGGTAAAGATGCAGCTGGAGGAAGCCATACTTGCTGAACCCGGCCCTCCAAAAAGGACTTAATCCAACCCCAGGCTGATCCTGCAACGCCTATCTCCACAAGTCTGTCCAGCAATAAGGGATGGGGAACCGTATTAAAAGCAGCCGACAGGTCGAGCAGCACTAAAGCTGCTCTCCCGCCGGCATCGAGACAGTCCCGAATCGCCTCAGTCACTTCCACCAGTGCCCCTTCCGTGCTATAAGAGGAGCGAAAGCCCGACTGAGCCGGGTGCAGGAGCCCCTCCCTCTCCACAAATTCAGACAGTTGTCTGTTCACTATCTTCTCACACACCTTAACAAGGCTAGGAAGAAGGGAAATGGGTCTATAATTCCCAGGAATCAAGGGATTGAGGGCAGGTTTCTTCAATAAGGGGAGGATTTTAGCCTGCTTCCAAACACTAGGGACCCTAGCATCAAGCAAAGAACGATTAATAATACAGTTGACCTTGAAATTCACCACCTCTGCCACTGATGCCAATAATCTTGCAGAGCAGGGGTCCGCAGGTGAGCCAGACTTCAGTCCCTTCAAAATCCTAAGTGTACAAGATAAGTCAACCGGGAAGAAATTAACCAGGGAGTGACTAGGAGAGATGACATCGTAAATAGGTGTCAGAATAGAATCTGTCGTGGGTGGACACGGTTTGGGAAAAGGCCGTATAAAACTGTCTTGTATCCCACAAATTTTATCCAAAAAAAAATTAGATAATGTGTCACACCAAGCATCCGTCGCAGGCCGGGCGCTAATCTGAGCTGTAGGTGACATAAAGCTCTGAACAATAGCAAAGATCTCTTTTGAGTTGTTATGTGCCTGGTCGATACGAGCAACATAGTAATCCCTTTTAGCTAGGGAGATCGCCTTATAATAGATTTTCTGGCTCTGCCTAAGCAGACCCTTTGCCACCAGACAGTATTTACTGAGACGCCACGAGTGCTCCAATTTTTTGCAATCCTGTTTCAAAAGTTTCAGCTCAGCTGTGGACCATGGTTTGGAGGGAGACTCCCTATAGCGCCTCCTCGAAGTGGGAATGGCGGTACCAGTATCTCTAGAGTCTATTGCAGGGGAGAAATTAAGCTATTTTGTTATTAGGAGTAGGTGTCGACCAGTAACCAAGGCTTTAGTTTTAAGCTATTTACACACCCACAGGTCTATTGGCAAGAGGCTTTTCGGATCAATTGTTATTTTTTTCATCCACAGCAGCCTAAAAGTAGATCGTTTGGCTTTAGCAACTATCAAACAAAGCCTTTATAGGGAATTTCACTATTAGTAGCAACAGGTATAGATAGCATCAGTCAGTTTTGATCTGCCTAAAAAATTCAGTATGAAAATTAAATTGTTGAGTATTAAAATCCAAAGGCTATTTGAAGAAAATCATTGATAAAAACACATACTTATAGTGTTTCAACTGGTGGAACTTTCTTAAAAGGAGAAAGGCTGGACGATCAACCAGAGTTCTAAATGATGCAAATGTCAGCAATACAAAAACAAAAAGAAATCACCATTAGACTTTGTTGTACTTAGCCCTATATGCAAGGTCACCCCAAAATTGTTTTGCCTTCTCCCCTCCTGTTTTTGCTGAATTTGTTTCTGTTGGCATTAGGACTCTGCAGACTTTACCACTGCCAACCAAGTTCTTGCGCTCTCTCCTTTAAGCATGCTAAATTGGATCCCCCCATCGCACATTTAATTTACTTATAAACCTCTAGTAAAGTGATACTACATGATTGCAGAGCATGTAAATTACATGCTACTAGTGGGCCTACAGCAAGTATTGTGCCACCCACTTAAGTAGCCCCTAAAACCTGTCCCCCTTCTTCCATTAAAGCCCGTATGCAGTTTGAAACTGATAATTTGATTAGGGAAGATACTCCTCTTGCTAAGCCTATTTATTACATATACGTCACCCCTAAGGTAGACCCTAGTCAGCCCATAGGGCAAGATGCACTGTAATTAAAAAGTTGGACATGTACTTTTAAATTTTAGATGTCCTTATTCGTTTTTCACTACTGTGAGTCCTACCTCTCCCATAGGATAACACTGGGTTACCTTATTACATTTAGTAAGTGTCAACTTTTCTTTGGGAACTAGTAAAAATGTCATGTTTGGTCTTTAAGAAAATTTAATTTAAAATCCTCCTTAACGGTAAAGTTCTGAAAATACCACTTTAAGAAAGATGGCTTTTCGTGTCCTAACCATTTGGTGCCTGCGGCCCATGTCCTGAGTCACTCAACTAGATGTAGTTTGCAGCTGGCAGTTTTGTATTTCTCCCAGTAGTGTCACAAATGGGGACTGGTTGTTGGCATGATGGGAAGCACTGACAGGATGGGTGGGAGAGTAGCTGTCATCTACTACACTTGCACTTCAAAAGAGCTGTCTCAGCACCCTCACAAAGGACTTCACACTAGCCATTGTCACCCAAGATATCCTGGGACCAGGGCAGGGAAATTCCAGAAACAGATATGGGTGGAAATGTAGACATTTCTCCGACTTCAAAGCTGGTCCTAAGTATAAATACTGGACTCAGAACCCAACTCTTCAGAACACTCCTAAAACTGTGAATACGACTAAGGAAGGACAGCCATCCTGCCAGAGGACTGCCCTACTGCTGGAGGCCTCCCCTGCTGTCAGAGAAGGAAGACTGGACCTTCTCTCTTTATCTTAGGCTACCTGAGTGACTCCAAGGGTCAGTTGGCTGACCTCCTATAAAGAGCGACAGAGACACAATAAACACCAGAGGCCTCCCTGCAACTACCAAGATGATCTGCTGCAACTGGCCCTGCCTGACCTGCAACCAGATCTGGCTGAGCCCTCCTGGGCTCTGCAAAGAGTGAGTCCCTGATACATAGGAGGCCCCTCCCCAGGTACCGGGCTATTGGATGGCATCAAGTTATCTCCTCTGCGCACAAAGGAAAAATCTTAATGTTGGGCTGTTCGCAACTATTAATAGGTGCATTTGCACAGAGATGTCACCGCCCGCGATGACCACCAATGTGAAGCTTTAGTGGGCCCGACTCTTCGCGGAACAGCAACCAAATCACAACGTGAGATGTGCACTTTGCGCTACAGCATAAAAAACTACAGCAGCGGCCGTCCGTGACGGCCGGCCTTTTGTTCATGCTACAGAAAAGTACCTCTGTGACGCTCTCCCAGCTTCTCGCTGCCTCCCCCACAGCAAACTGGACAATTGGTACCGGATTTTGAGAAGGTAACTTTTTCAGAGGGACTAACCTCGTTCCTGTATCCAGCCCATCCTCCATCACGGTTGGCCTGAACTTGTGACTAGGCTCTACACTTACTGACATTTTTAAACTGTATACCTCCGGTTCTACTGATTGGATGTTCATTGTTTTAGTTTTTAATAATGTGCTACATTTTCCTCTATTTTTCTAAATTAGATTTTTCTTGTTTTGTGTGCTGAATAAATACTTTGCACATGCCCTTTAAGTCAAGCCTGCTTGCTGTTGTGCCAAGCTATCAGAGGGTTAAGCACAGGTTAATTTAGTGACTTTTTGTGGTTTACCCTTACAAGGATTTTGGTTGCTGCTTGAGAAGGATTTCACACCCTCAACCAATAACCCAATTTCTCACAGTCTTCAACAAAATGTCTAGCAAGTAGTGTGCCTGTTTCAGTAAAAACATTTGCTTTGATACAGATAAAGGCTGTCTGCTGCAGGGCATTAGTTATTAAACAGAAGTTGAGTATCTGGAGGAACTTGGTTTTCTCTGAACAGTTGTATACAGATTGAACAGTGTGTGCAGTAGGTGTCTATCTGTGGTTGATTGTTCATGTGATCTTGGCTACCCATGAAATGTATGGTATAGGGTAAATATTGCACACAATAAAAACTTGCTACACCTGAGATTGGTTTGTGTGATGGCATTATTGATACTTTATATTATTCTGAGCTATTTTTAACTTACTTTTAAACATCTAATGCCCTACTCCTTTATAGAGTAATGTGTTCAAAAGAAGCTTGGATTTAGTCATCAAAGTTGTAATTCGAGATCTCATCAGTGGTGTCATAAATGATGTCATAGAACATGTCATGAGTGATGTAATATGTGAAGTCTTAAGCAGTGTATGGGAGGAGCGCAAGTTATGGTTACCTCTGCTAAATATAACTGGTGCATTTCTGTATTTTTTTAATTTGAAAATGTTGATTTTGTGACTGACATATTCAGCTAACTATACCGTCACTCTAAGCATTGTTTTATTTCAGTGAATTTCTAAGGTTTTTTCAAACAAAAACAGATCAATTTATCACACCTAATCATAACGTTACTTTAACCTTTGCATTTTTTCAACAAAGCTTTTGCTGGATGTCCCTATCGAGCCAGATATAAAGGCTTGCTGTACCACACTATAGGAATTTGGTGGTCGATTTATATTTTGGCGGACGGTATTAGTACATTCGACATGGAAGAGCACTTTACTCCTACCATGGCAAGGATACTCCGTCCACCAACTTTAAAGCTGTCAATCATCCTAGCTGACATTTCATGCATTTACAGGAACTGCCGTCATGGCGAACATTGTGGTTGGTGGGAAGGGTACTCCCTCACCTTTGTGACCGAGTACCCTATCACCAACTTCCGAATGAGGAACTTAGGCCCCTAATAGAGGACCTAAATGTGTCTGCTGCTGCCCCCTGAATCTTACAATGCAACCAAATTATAAAGAGTGCAGTTTTCCTTGAATGCATTCTTTTGTTGAACGTGCAATGGATTAATGACAAACCTGACTACACTTTTAATTTCAGCACAGCAGATTATGGAAAGGAGTTGGCATTAACTTTCAAATATGCATATTCTCGTTTGCTACACTAGTGATTTATTCTGGTTTTGTTTACAAATATACTTTTTGTACTTTTTGTAATTTTTGTATAAAATATGCCAATGAAAGGTGATGATGATGATACTCATTATTGCAGCGTTCAGTGCATATATTGTATGTTATGGAAAAAAACGAAGATACTCTAATATACATAGGTATTATCTGTTACTGGTAAAAAGAAAGTATCTCTATTATGGACAAAAAATAGCACTTTGTCCAGCATTTTAGCTGTTTGTTTGTTGAAAAGGATTCATTGCAGTTGGAGGCTGCATTTGGAGGAACTGAAAATGTAAAATATGATGTACAATAACAAGCACTACTGAATCATGAAATGGGGTTACATTTTTTACTAGTTTTTGCCATCTCTGATACCCGTTAGATGTGCTTTTCATTAGTTTCTACATCCCAATTACTCTTAAACATACAAAGATGAACCCATACATAAGGACTGTATTTTATTTTGACTGGATTTGTGTAGTGCTACAGACCCCTGACAAGGTGCTAATCCACATTAGCAGATATGTAGCATGCTACACAATATGGGAGTGCTTTGATAAAAAGCTTGGAATATGGTTTTTGGTTGTGATGCATTCTGCACTGCATTATTCTGAGAATCCTCTGTACTCCTTTTGTAGGCTATTCTGTGTTGAAGATCCATAAAGAATAATGTAGTCTTTATGCTTTTTGTATGCAACATTTATGTATCCTACTGAGACGTTGAAAGTAGATTGTGATGGTTATTGTTTGGTTTTCTATGCAGGCATTGTAATGTGCCCAGATCTGTGTTTTGCAACAAGTGAAACAGATGCCAAGAGGTATACCTTTGGTTTTGCTTGGTGAGAGAGCAAGGCTGGAAATTGTAATTGCAGGTTTAGGTAGGGTTTGAGGAGTTAGTAGAGGAAGATGTATCTTTTATATTTAAGCAGGTGGAGGGGTGCTGTCACAGGGTTGTGAGAGGCAGGGGGGCAAATTTGAAAATGAAAATTATTGAGAGAGGCAGGCAAGCGTTAATAGACAATGTGAATGAGAAAAGCCGTAATGAGGAGATGGAATGGGTGTGAATAAATAGATAGCATTAGTCAGAAGAATGGGGGGAGTGCGACTGAGAGTCTATGTCCACTGCATTTGCCATCTTGGGTAAGCATTAAGATATTAAAATATATTCTTAAGTTCCCAAAAGAAGGCGGTAAAGGTGAAGCTTTAAGAGGGCTGATTAGTAAGAAGGTCTGACAGAAGAATTGTTGTTTAGCTGAAGTAGTGGTTTCTAGGGAATGGGGGTAGAGGTGGATGAACACACTATGGGGTCGATTAGGATGCTATCCGGAAAGGCTTCGAACAGGATTCAGATTCAGCAAATCTAATTCAGAACCTATTTTTCCGACCAAATTGGACACCTTTCCAGATGACCGATTACAATGCAAGGAAAGTGTTTGGGCTGTCCGAATCGGTACCGAATGGCATTCGGACAGCCTGAGTAGTTTGGAGCTAAATCGTACAGCTCTATGGACACAGTTTCTGAACAAGAGATTACGATGACCGATTCGGACAGCGGCTCCGATTCAGTCTGCCCCACACAAAATGGCTGTCGGAATCTGATTTTGGGGGCCCGTAGCATGCCCCCCTTCTCCCATAGGCCTCTATTTGGGGCCCATGGGGGCCCTCTTACCAACCATGCACATTGTGGCAGGGACCATGGGGTGCCCGTCACAGGGTGCGTGTTTTTCCCAAACCACCCCTTTTTTCAATGGGAGCCTGTGTTCTCGTTCAGAACACAGCCTCCCATTGAAGTCAATGCAAGTCTGACCGAACAATGCATGAAAGCATCGTAATCGGTCAGTCGGGCTAGCACAACCCGAGTCGGTCAGACACAATTCCGAAATCGATTCGGTCAGAAGAGTTTCCGGTCGCCATCATAATCGACTCCTATGTGTGTAATGTGGGGTTAGAGACTGGAGAGCCGTTAGTTGTAAAGAAAGAAGCTGTTGTCTTTAAATTGGAAAGGAACAGCAGTGTGGAGCATAGGCCTAGAATAAGAGAATGGGTGGGTGGGAAGAGGAAATTGTTGCTTAGAAACAATAAAGTAGAGGTGTTAGAAAATGTATGTAAAGGACAGGGAAAGGTAAGTGTAGGCGGAGAGTATAGCTAATGATGGGTGTTAGGAAGCAGATGTTGTGTATCCGAAAGGGAAGGTAGATGAAATTTGTGAAAGGAAAGAATGTACTGAAATAGAGGAGTCCAAAATACTTAGGCAGAGTAGTGGGAGTACAGCAGTAGTGGTGGGTGGTGGAGGGAGGAAACATGGTTATCTGAGGTAGTGGATTGGCAGGAGGCACTGAAGGGATTGATGACTAAAGGTAGGGGAGCTATAGAAGTTAGACTCCTGGGAGACGCTGAAGAAGGATAATCCTGGAAAATAGGCCAGCATGCAAGTACAGTGTGACCTCATCCAGAGCTGCTCTCTGGCACGTGACATTATAGAGTTGGTAGTGGTTTGAGAGCTTAGGTTCTTGTAATTGAAGTGTTTTTTTTGCTCGGTGCAGAAGCAGTTGCTTTGAGTTTCAGTGCTGTGTAAGCTTCTACTTCCTTGGTAGATCAAACATAGGTGTACCTTGTGAGCACTGACCTAGTGAAGGTTGATTTTATTTGTGTTTTAGTAGTTATATCTGGTGCAGCTGAATATAATCTATCATGTAATTTAGAAATTACTTTATTTGTTTGTTAATATAAAGACTTTGTTATTTAAACGTCTGATGTCACATGCTAGAGCATTGAAAGCACAGCTAAAAGCGTTAATGAAAATCTTTTTTAAGAGTTCATCGAAGTTGATTGCTATTGATGTCTCGTGTTAGTTTTGCATACGTGGGAGCTGAGTTACCGGTAACTTTTTTATTTATGACAAGGAGTGTGCAAAACTTGCACACTGTGCTGTAGTGTAATTACGGGAAATTACATGCAATTTTGCAAAAAGAAGCTTGCACGCAAAAATGTACCCAAAGTACATTCAGGCAAATATTCAACTCGAAAATGTAATAACAAGATGATTTCCAGGTGCTCATGTTCAAAACACTGCTACTTGCATTCTCGTTTGTAGTTTTAAGCTAAAATAATTACCCAAACGCTCTGCTTCGGTAAAAAATCTATCTGAAGTGTTTGTTCAATACTCACGTTAATAGAAATGCTGCTTGCATTGAAAGAACCGTCAGTAGAATTTAGATTTATAGTTTCACACTGGAAAATTACCCAAACTGTCTGCTCAGGTAAAACATGTACCTGAAATGCCATTTAGGTTAAAATATTACCTGAATGGTACATCTTGGATTACAATTTCTCCCTGAAAATAAGCAATGTGGTGTAATGGCCTAATCTTGCTATTTCATATAACTTTTGTAATGCAAAGTTACCAAAATTACACAAATTTCACCCGGACCTAATAATGACATTTAATGGAAACTGTGTTCTTTAGAAGCTTTTATTAATTGAGGAGGAATGGATGCTTTTTCTGGGAAATTATTTGAAATTTCCTTCCGGTGGGAGTTGAGTAAGGATTACAGGTCAGAATGCTGATATGGGTGTGTTATTAACTAAAGAGGAACTTCAGTCTGCAAAAAATGGATTTATAAGCAGGCTCACTTGTGATGAAGGGCCAGTTTATGAATTTCCTAGATGTCAGAGTGGTGGGCCTGTAGGGTAAATCTAGAAACAGTAGTGGCCCAACACAGCAGGTGGCTCGCCATACTTTTACAATGCATTTTTTTCAGAAATTTGTCCCTAAGCGTGAAAGTTTCTTTCTAAAAAAAATAAATCTAATGATCCCCCTTCACCCTGGGTATTTTTCCTGAGTGTGTCAGACAAGAAAATAACACATTATACTATTCACTATAAATAGGGTCTCGGCTGTAATGTCCTTCCACCGACAGCCCTTAATGCATCAGGCTGTCAGAGGAATATTCTATCAGAGGAGGCAATGGGAGCTCCGTCAAGAGAATTTGTAAGGTCTATCTGTAAAGGACTAGGGCAGATGAGAATTTGGCGGGTCAAGGTTTAAAACAGAGTACCCTGTCTATCAAACTCTAAATCTGGCTCTTAGTGTCAAATTGTATTTATTTAAATTTTTGAATAATGCAAATGAGAACAGAGTGGCTCCTATCAGTCTATTAAAAGAATACATCACATTAACATACCATTAGGAGACAAAGCAAGAACATTAATAATAATGTAATAAGTTATATATTTCACATCTTATAACCAATTTTTTAACATATTCAAAATACCTAACTCTGCAGGGGGGGAGAATGTAATAGGTAGGACTTTCTGACACCCATCAGCATTAGGGGTGTGTAAAACTTGCATAATTAGCTTTTTCCATAATTTTTCAAAATTTAAGAATAATTACCAAAAATTGCAAACCCGTGATTTAGTGCTGTATTCTAGCACCAAATGTGCGTTTCATCAATTTTTGATGCAAAGACTGATTTTGCTAGGGGGCGCTAGAGGGCGCGCACGCAGCATAAGGCTCCTGCTGCCTGGAGGCACGATCCTGAAGTTATCCTGGTTGCCGGACTGCCGGCTGTGCCGCGACCGGATGGGATTGTAGCTGGTGTTCCCGCGCGGCTCCGATCCAAGTTTGGGGGCTGTCCGACCTCCGGTGACGGAGATAGGGGCACCGCGGTCTTGACCGTACCCCTGGCTGCTGCAAGGTGGAGGGATCAGCCGGACACTGCATCTACGCGACTCCGGTGCATTCCACGAGGCCGGTGGGCCCGGCGGAGCAGACGGATGAGGCGGAGCCTCCCCGGGGCTCGAACCGGAGTATCGACTCGGCGGCAGGTACCGGAAGGGACCGGAGTGGCGTGGGACTGTCTATTTGCCTGTGGCGCGCCCCCCCCCCCCCCCCCCCCTCCGCAGGCACTCACCTCTGAAGGGCCGGAGGAGCAGGGACGCCTGACCTGCCGGAGCGGACGAAGATTGGGGGTCGGTGAGGTCCCTTGGTGAGGTGGGCATTCTGGGCCTCCCCCCTCCTGCCTCTGGAGTGCCCTGGACCGACGGGGGTGCTGGTGGGGGCCCCCCCCTCTGTGCAGCTCCCGAGGCTGCTTCCTGATGCCTGGTGTCCCGCTTTTTGCTCTCCTGTTTAGACGCCCTGGGGCCCCGGCGGTGGAGCGGCGCTCCTGCTGCGTTTACCCCCGTTTCTCGTGAAGATCTGGTACTGGTGGCGCGGCCCCGTCATTACTTGCTGCTTGGGTGCCCCAGTGGCGCTGGCGACCGGAGTCGCGATTCGACTGCATGGACCTTGATGCGACACATACGGCGCCCGCTTTGAGTGCGGCCTAAACAATCCTGCGGACCCCTGCCGGCTGGAACCGGCACCCCCTCCCCGTTGTCGCCGCGTGGCCCATCCACTGTTTGCGTGACGCTCTTTTGGTGTGAAGAGTTGCCTGGAGGGGTCCAGGTGGCGGCGCGGACTGACGCCGTGGATCCTTGAGCTCTGCCTGACGTCTCCCTTCGCCGGGCCCACGATGGGCAAGCACGACCACAAACAGTCTAAACTTTCCTTTGCGGCCCCGGCTGTTAAAGCGGGGCTGCGGAGTGCGCCGGATGCTGGAGATGGGCAGGGCCCTCCGATGGCTGACGGGGACGGGGCCGCTCCGACGCCGGATCTCCAGCAGATGATGCGGGAGATGAGGCAGGGCTTTGCCACTGTTGTGGATAAGGTGGACCGCCTTTCCTCGCGCGTGGATGCGTTCGCCCAGAAAATAGATGCCCACGAAGAACGCATCACTGAGGTGGAGCGCCGAATATCGGATAATGATGATACCACAGCAGCCCATTCTACGCAGCTTACAAAAATGGACAATGTACTGAGGGTCATCGCCGCTAAGAACGAGGAGTTGGAGGCCCGCAGCCGACATAATAATATACGCGTGGTGGGTGTGCCGGAGTCCACCAACACGGGGCGCATGGAGGAATACGTGGAAAGGATTCTACTGGCCGCTGTTGGCGCGGAGACCCTCTCTAAACAGTTCATCGTGGAGAGGGCCCACCGCTCCCTCGGGCCGCGGCCCCGTCCTGGCGCTCCGCCTCGGCCCATCATCGCGCGGCTTCTAAACTACCGGGATCGTGACGCTGTGCTGCGGGCTGCGCGCCTGAACCAAAATTTATCTTGTGATGGGGTCAGCTTTACTATCTATCCAGACTTTACGCCTGCGGTTCAAGAACAGCGGCGCAAATTCGTTGAAGTCAAGAAAAAGCTCCGGGCTCTCCAAATTGATTTCGCGTTGCTGTACCCAGCGAAGCTACGAGTCACGCATCAAGCGAAGCAACACTTCTTCTTGAACCCACAGCAAGTTGAAGACTTCTTGAAATCTTTGCGGAAAGTGCGAGATGCACGACCTGAAGAGGAAGATGCTGATCGTGGTAATGAACATTGACTGCTGTCTCGCTTGCCATTGAGGTCGGGATCCTGCCTAGTAAGCAGCCCCTCTGCTTTTTTCCTGGTGGCTCGCAGCGGACGTCCCTCCTGTTGGGCGGTGTCCTTGGCTGATCGAGACTGTTCTGGTCGTGTGCTGGCCGATGGTCGGTAATGTATTCCAGGCACCACCCTTTCCCCCTCTTCCTGTGTCTCGGAAGGGGAGCGGGCTGCAATGGGTGGATATGTGTGCCCCCTGGATGTCCCCCGTAGGGTGTACCCCATTGACTAAAATGACTTGGTTGCTCCAGTTAAGCTGTTTGATTGCACTGATGGGTGGGGGGTGGGTAGTCTTTTCTGGCGAGTTGGGGTTGCTTCAGTGGGTGGGGGGTGGGTGGGTGGATTTTGTGGCCTTGCAGGTTTCCTCCATTCGTCTCCTGGGGGCGGATGGGTTGCTGCGCCTGAGGGGTGCGTGGTGCTCCCTTGTGGCACTACTTGACTCTTTTGCCTTATTGAGTTTCGCTGCCCCTCCTGTGGGGGATCACAGTGCGGCCCCTGGGTTGGACGACTTGTCTCGAATTCTTGTTACCTACTCTGTTGTTTTGAGCAGCGGGGCGCATGGCGCGGGATGGGGGTGCGTGCTGATCTCAGTTGGGTGGGAGCTATGGGATGGAGGCGGAGGGGGGGCTCCTCTCCCGGGGTGGGCAGTTCGGCACACCGGTCTGGGGAGACTGCACGGCAGGGTGGGCTCCTGGATGGTGAATGGTGGTCCTGGCCCCGGGCCTTTTGGGAGGGGCTGTCACACTCCTCCTGCTCGATTCGCACGGGGGCTTTGCATAGGCTACCAGTTGATATTGCTGTCAGGGGTGGTTGGGAGTTCGGGAATGTTCCATATGGTTGATGCATTGTTGAGAGCAGCTGTGGTTGGGATGATACTATCCACGACGATGCCCAGGGTTGTTGCTGAGTGGGCGGGACATGGCCCCCTTGCGTGGTGTGGAGGCTATACAATTGAAGACGGGGTATGCGGGTGTGACCTTACGGATGATGGGTGCTGTGGAGAGACGGGGCCTCTGCGAGTGATGTTTAGAGTGGAGGACGTGCGTGCTTGTTTGGAGGTGGGTGGCCGAGGGCCCTATGCCGAGACCTGCTGTTATTTATATGTTCTGACCCGCTTATGGGGGATACTGACCTAAACATCATCACCTGGAATGTCAGGGGCCTCGGAGACCCTAGAAAACGTCGGCACATCCTGTCTTATTTAGATCGGCATGCGATCCACATCGCGTTTCTTCAAGAAACCCACTTCCGAGCGCAGTCTACTCCTACCTTTGCGGGTAGATGGGCGCAGTGCACTGCCTTTTCTTCGTACTCTACATACTCCCGTGGGGTTGCAATATTGGTCAAAAAAGGTACCCCCTTTGTTCTAGCGGGTACTAAAGGCGATGCCCAGGGCCGCTATAGCTTGATGTGGGGCAGACTGGGGCACAGGATGGTTACACTTGCGTGCTGCTATGGTCCCAATGTGGACGACCCTACCTTTTTTGCGGACTTGGGCGCAGATATAGTGGGTGTGGGCATGCAACACCTCATATGGGGTGGTGATTTAATGTCGCGTTTCGCCCGGCGATGGATAGATCCCACCCGGCCCCGCATCATTATACTAGGTCCCGGGAGGCGCTGTCTGCGATCGTGGAGGAGCATAGACTAATCGACACATGGAGACACCTCCACGCTGAGGCCCGTGAGGGCACACATTTTACAGCGCAGGCCCGCACCTGGGCTCGGCTCGACTATGTCTTCCTGGCCCCGTTGTTCCATGCGGCGCTGGTTACGGCGCGACACCTCCCGCGAACCTTGTCTGATCACGCGCCAGTGCGAGTTGCCTTGCGGGCTGCGGGCCTCGGCCCCCCTCTGGCGGCCTGGCGTCTGCAGCCCCTGATGCTCCTCGATCCCCCTTTCCAGGAGGAACTGCGGGAGGATTGTCTGGACTTCTTTAGGCGCAACAAAGACTCCGTGCGGGATGTTGAAACTATCTGGGATGCGTTCAAGGTGACCTTGCGAGGCCTGTGCATTGCCAAAGGCTCGGGAGTTCTGAAGAGCATAATGTCGCGCCTGCGGGCATTGGAGGCAGATCTTCAGGCGCTTGAGGCGTCGCTGGCTGTAAATCCTGATGATGCCACGCTTGCTAGTATTCGGGACAAGGTCTCGGAATATTCTGCTGAAGCTGCGAGGGAAACGAAGTTTAGGGGTAGGTACTGGGTGGCCCGGAGCTATGGGGAGGGTGAGAGGCCAGGGAAAGCCCTGGCGGCGACCATGAGACTAGTGCGTCCTTCTAATACGATCATGGAGATAGTGGGGGCGGACGGTACGCTCTATAGGGATACTGCGCACATTCTCAACACCTTTGTGGCACATTACCGTGTGCTGTACGCGTCGACTAGGACAGAGGAGCTACGATTGCACGATTACCTCGCGGATGTCTCCCTGGGGTGGCTCAGTGATACGCAAAGAGAATTCTTGAGTTCTCCTTTTGAACTAGATGAGGTGAGGGAGGCCATCATGCACATGAAGTCAGGCAAGGCCGCCTGGCTAGATGGGATACCAATCGAATTCTACAAAACCTACATCGATTTTATGGCACCGGTCTTGAGAGAGGTGTATGAAGACGCCCTAGAGGTGGGCCACCTCCCCCCCTCTATGCGCATGGCCCTCATCACTTCGCTTCTTAAGCCAGGGAAGGCGGCGAGTGATTGTGACTCTTACCGGCCCCTCTCCCTGCTAAATTGCGACGTGAAAATCCTAGCTAAGATCATAGCCACCCGCATCAACCTCCTCCTCCCTAACCTGATACTGCCCGATCAGTCCGGGTTTGTGCCAGGTAGGGCTACATCCCACAATCTCCGCACTTTCTTCTCGGTCCTTAATTCTGTGCACGAAGACCTGCCCATGGCCGCCGTATTCCTCGATGCCACGAAGGCGTTTGATTCTCTTGAATGGGACTATCTGTTCCAAGTGTTGGGGCGAATGGGATTCCCGAGCATATTCATTTCGTGGATCAAGTTGTTATACATTGTTCCTAAGGCTAGGGTGTTGGTAAATGGTCAGCTCTCCTCTGTGTTCCCTATTACTAGAGGCACCAGGCAGGGATGCCCCCTCTCGCCCCTGCTATTTGCCTTGGCCATGGAACCACTGGCGGCCAAGTTGCGGCAACACCATCGAGACAAGGCGTTGCGTTGCTTCCAGCGGCAAATATTGATATCCATGTAGGCTGATGATATCACCCTTTACGTCCGCGACCCTAAGGAGAACCTAAACCCGATCCTTCGAGAATTTGTTCGATTTGGTATGCTTTCTGGTATCCAGATCAATTGGAGCAAGTCTTGCCTGTTCCCACTGACTGCCTCTACTGTGCGATTCGAGCTCGACTTCCCCCTTGCCTGGAGTGAGGGGGATTTCAAGTACCTGGGCGTCCGCATTGAGAGGAGCAGGGACGAGCTTCTACGGGCTAATTATGGTACTGCGATGTCTCGCATTACGGATTATGTCACTCGCTGGATCGCGCTGCCCCTCTCCATGGCTGGCAGGTCATCATTGATTAAAATGGTAATATTGCCGCAACTGTTGTACCTCTTCTTAAATATTCCCTTTTCCCCCGGTGCCTTCTTCTTTCGCCATCTCCGATCGGAGCTCACCAGATTGGTGTGGGGAGGTAAGACGCCCCGGCTCAGGTGGGAGATACTTATTAAGCCCTACGACCAGGGCGGGTTTGGCATTCCCAACTTCGAGCTCTATTACCTGGCGGCTCAGGCGCACTATGCCTACTTTTGGATACGGCAGCCTAGATATATGCCACAAGTTGCGGCTGAACACTGGCTAGCGCACCCCATTCCTATAGAGGGAGCATTGTACATGCCGGTGCAAGGGAGAGATAAGACGCCCACAACGCTGATTAGCACAGTGACTGCGTGGCAGAGGTTGGCTACCATTCTAGGACTGGACTTGCTGTACGCGCCGCTGTTGCCCCTTGCTTACCACCCGAATATGCCCCTGTTGCAGGAGGCAGGCTTTCGGAAATTACTTCACGCTATACATGTTGAGACATGGGGGGATTTGTACCACAATGGCGCGTTCCGTTCTATGGAACACTTGTATGGCGGCATGCAGCCTACTCCCCTAGATACTTTCCTGTACCTCCGACTCCGGCAGGGGGTGAGGGCACTCACGCCCGACTTTCCGCAGGAACCCCCACATATGGTTCCACTGCAACGCATATTGAATGACGACACTCCTGCCAGGCTCGTTTCCAAAATATACCGCTCAGTGCATGCTTCGGCGCCAGCGCCGCAGTTGGCGGCTAGGGAGAAGTGGGACAGTGAACTACCGGCCCCGCTAACGGATAAGCAGTGGCAATTCTGCTTAATGCAGACGGATCGCGTTTCCTCCAGTAGTCGCCTTAGAATTATCCATTACAAATACATCCACAGGCTTTACTATACCCCGGCTAGGCTTCATAGCTATAAGCTTCGCGATGACGACCGGTGCGAGCGCTGCCGGGCTCCCGGTGCGGACTTTCTCCACCTGGCTTGGTCATGTGCGGCGGTGCATCAATATTGGTGTCAGGTGTTCGATGCGCTCTCGAAGATGATCTCGACAGCTTTGGTGCCCTCTCCCCTCCTTGCCCTGCTGGGTTACGTAGAGCCTATACAGGCGACGCACCGCAAATTCATGGCACTTGCCTTTCTACTTGCTAAGCGACGGGTGGCATGTCGATGGGGTAGAGGCAGGGATCCGAAATTCAAGGACTGGGTGCGGGATCTGGTATACTGTCAAGAACAGATATGTACTTACTCTGAGCTTATGCCCCCGACGTCCAGGCCCACGGACATTTGGGATCCGCTGCGTTGCTATTTGCGAAATGAGGGCGCCGCCACGGGAGACGTGCTGGCAGCTGAGTAGTGGTGGGCTGGTGGCCGAGGAGACTGGCATAACTGGATGCCTGGACTGCTGGCATGTGGCAGGAGCGCGGTGAGTGCTTTGGTTGTAAGTCGTGCGACTGGCTGCCTCGATATGACTCTGGTATGCGGTGTGCAGCGTCTGGGTCCCCTCCCGGGGGTGTACACGCCGGGCATCGTTGTCGGTGTTGGGAAACAGGGATGTTGGTTTGCATTGTTCTCATGCTGATGCTCTCGCTAATGTTGTTTGCACTGTACTACGAATTCTTCCACCACGCCTAATATGTCTAATGATGTTTGCTGAGTGATTAAGTGCTATTCCTTTGAACACAGCTGTATGTTCTGCTCTAAAGTTCTCAAAATAAAATTAAAAAAAAAAAAAAGACTGATTTTGCTGCAAAAAAACAATAGTGGTATCAACTGCTCAGTTTCTGGCAGCTCACATTATTCTTACTGGAAACCTTTGACACAAATGACACATAATTATGTGACATGGTAAAATTGTATAATTTGGGGAATTTCAAGTAACAAGCATAACATGAAATTCCCAAAACTGTGTGAATACACTGACATTATGCAAATTTCATCATGGCCTAATGAGCACCTGAAAGTCATTGCAACTTATATACTCCACTGAGAGTATAAAGGTAAGCTATGTGGTTCCCTGCATCATAAACAGTGTGACTGCTCCTGTTCCATATTTTCTATTTCCATCATTAGGTACAATCAGACTTTATTATTTCTATTCTGTGAACATTTTTAGACTCGTCTATGTCTTTCATGGAAAGTGTGAACTTTTAAAGATGCCTAGAAATGACTACCAAATTCAGGTATCTAACAATAGCCAGAGTGGGACTTCTTGCTAGGACTATCATGCCAGATGTCAAGCTGGTTTGCAGCATCAACCAGCCTCAGTCGAAGTCAACATTGGGAACAGAGAGCAGAAGTGACATTTAACCTGTCGCTGTTTATTTTCCAGCTCCAATAGACTGTGATAGGGAATAGATTGATATTTCATAATGAAAACAGGCACACTAGTTGATCCATCTTGAGAAACCCGAAAAAAAGACTTACTATTTACTGCTTTAGCTAGAATTAGCATATCACTTAGAAAGAGTCCTAGGGTGTTAGGATGCTAATAATTCAATAAATATGTTAGAAATATTTCAGCTGTTTTGACTGACCATTACATGTGATGGAGTGGAGGAAATGTCGTATTTGCATTTTACTCATTTGTAGGGGTGCATTATAATAAAGTGTAGAGCGCACCCACACATAATCCTGTCTTGTGTTAATGTGAGTGTTAGAATTGTGAATCCTGCTAATGTATCTACCTGACATATTTTAGTTTATTTACAAGTAGACTGAAGAGTTAATGTAGGAAATAAATGTAACTAGCAGAAAATGCTAACGTGAAGAAACTGTATTGTGAAGTTTGATCCTACTCATGTGTTAGATGTGTTTAATAATAATACTTTCTATAATTTAGTAAATGTGTTACTTAAAATGAAATGTAGTTATGCAACTCATAATGATAAATGATACGTTCTTATGTTAGCCAAAGCTACAGTTCGGAAATGCAAACTCCTAACAAACTCTTACCTTAGGATTAATGTTCTGAATTTCATGTGCACTGTGGAAGCTGTTCTTTCCCACATTTCCATTGCAGGTGGAGAAGCATTCTTTACGCGAAGTAATGTCTTTTTTTTAGCCGCTAAACAAGTAGAGAAGAAGTTACAATGACATGGTTTTGAGGCAATAAGGTGACAAAGTCAGTGTAACACGGGAGAAGGCATGGGAGCCAAGGGCGAATTGTTGCAATCGATGTACATGGAGAATACCATGGAAAAGTACACTCATGACTGTACCTATTGTGGAGCATGTTTTTGAAGTGCACCATGGGAATTTCACCTGTGGATAACTGATTGCTGGAATTAGAGACAGTGCCCACATCTTCCTTGCCTTTTGAGACGGAGCATCTCAAAACCAGCTTTTTCTCTTGTGATGGTGGCTTTATGCTGCTTGACCCAACTCAATGGTGGAGAGATTTCTTAGAAGGACTCCATGGATGACACCTTTCCTCCTGATTAAAAATGCTTACTCATTATTGTAGGGACGTCATCTTAGTTATAGCTTATGGTTAGATTCAAATGCTCTTCACTTAGCAACTCCTGATGCAGGGAAATTTGGACTCTTACTTCTTGGTTGGTTGTATCCTTTTTCTTGAGCTACTAGTTCTATTCATGTTGCACCATCTGAATTGGGAGCGCAGATTTGACCTTATGCTGTTTCCTTTGTATTTCTACACCCTCGTGCTAAGGTGAGTTTATGTTTAATTCTTTTTTACATTGTAATAAACCTAACTAACTTTCTTCATTTGTCTTTTGGTTATTATGAATCAGGAAGCTGTGTTTTAAATTGACTGTGCAATAATGTTTTCCTCCCCTTCACAGTTTCATGCTGCTTAAAAGGCCAATTGGTGTGTGTTTTATATCATTAAATAAATTATTAGACATAATATAGCTCAAGAGAGGCACAACATCACACACTTACTTGCTAAGTGCCCAATTGCAAGGGTGACACCATCCTTCTCAATTTCTTAGCCAATGGTATGTTGTATTCTCAGACTTGTAGTTTCACTTTAATTGTTGAATATGAGCTCAAAGACAGGCCTGTAAAGTTCTGTTAGCTTAAGAGCAGGATCTCAAAATATTTTAAACTGGTGTTATGTCTTGTTCTTGGTAAGTTAATGCAGTGCATGCTCTAAACAACCTTTGCCACCCTATTAATAAAACAGTATTCTGGAGGTGGTGATATGTTAATTTGTTGTGTGAACTTTTGTTGGGGTGAGTTGTTTTTGTAGTTTTTTTTGTTTTGCTGTGTTTTTTCCATTATTTCTGCAATCTGATTTTATTGTCTTATACTGCAGTTGCAGTCTTGCATACTGATTTGACTGTTTTGTTGTGAATTGCCCTGATACGTTTTAAATGTGTTGTAGGTTACTTTTTGTATGTTAATCTGTTATGGTCCATTGTTTACTTTAGATATGCCCAGGTACGTTTAGAGTTTGGCCTGCAGCAACAGCAACTGTACAGAAGGTATGAGGCAATCAAAACCTCGTACAAAATTTGGCTGAATCGTGGGCTTGAAATTAACAAAGCGCTCTGGGACGCCCTGGAAAATTACCCTAAGTCTCACCACGCTAAGTATTTAGATGCCTCAATACAAATAACCAGGACGGCCGACCTCTGGCATTGAAAATTACCCTTGGCATCATGCCAACTAATCATGAAAAAGGCGGCAAAAATGCATTCGCTACAAGACGACAAAGCAATGCTAAGCCGACGAGCCCACGCATGAATGGTATTACATTCTTACACTAAGCCAGAGCCAGCGGCTTACCTGGGCCTTGCCTTCTCCCCTCATCTAAAAACCAAGTTCCTAGACCTGCGATTGGGGAAGTTGCCCTCCAACGCCGACCTTCCTAGCTGGAAGTTCCACGGCTCAAAATCATGCAGCCTATGTGGGTCCCCAACACAGGACTTTATACATCTAATATGTATTCGCCCAGCCTTAGGTCACTATCGCCGTCATTTGTTGATGAGACATTTTAATGAAAGAGGCATCCGCACCTGCTACTAAAAAGTCTGGACTCAAAGGACCCACAACTAATCTGCCAATTGATAATTTTTTTAATTTGGTATAAGAAATTACCGACACAGGGATACCGGTCATAACATTGTTTAGTGGTCTCTCCCTGTCTTTTAACAGTCAAAACGTTGTAAATAGCAATAATAAATTAGATTTTAATGTATTGAACAAAAACGGTAGTGTTTTAGATGTTTAAACTAACTTTTATTTCTGAAACTGAGATATTCATAAGCGTATCATGTTGCTACAATGTTGCTACAATATATCTTATGTACTGGAATATTGTGTGGGTTTTAATTAACTATACAATAAAGAATGTCATTCATTCATTCATACTTTAGATATGTGGACAAATACTGCTACATTTCTAGGCAAATGCAGCATATGCCTTCAAAGTGTTTGCAACAAGCAACCATTTCCCACTGCGTAAGGTGGTAACATAGTACTATTTCAGCTCTACAACCAGTCAGCCCAAAATAGTGTCCGAAACCTTGCAATAACTTGCCGCGCATAGACCTCACTTTATGTGATACAGCCGGGAACCTCCATTCTTTTTCACTTTTTGGTTGTGAATGTTGGCTTATGTCTCACCTTAACTTTCTGGCTCTTGCATACTTTGTCTCCCATCTCACTCCCTCTGTCGTCACCTCTGTCTCACTAACTCCAGCATTGTGCAGCGTAAGTTTGTGGTCTCGCCAAACTGAAGTCCTTTACATACAACCCTTGCTTCTAGTGAGTAAAAACGACCACCCTGAGGCACGTTTTCCATATTATGCTACCTGTAACCCAGAAATCCATGCAAATGACCCTGTCTAACAAGAAACCAGGTACCAGAGAAATTTCGGCCCTCGACCTCCAAAGGAAAAAAGTAGGCAACACCTGTCATCACAAAAGATGATGGCGGGTAATATATATCTTCGGTATGGGCGTCTTCCAAAAATAGAAAGTCCCTGGATGACAAAGTACTCGTAGAAAGCAGTACACTTCCAACAATAAATTTAAATCTGGTGTCAACTATTATGAGCTTTTTGTGTGACTGTGGAGGATCAGGGATCATCACTAATCTCCCTCTGTCACTCACTCGCACTCACTACTTCATCCTCTTACACTCACACATGCTCTCACATGCTCAATTGTGCACAGATACACAGTCACAGATACAAAAGCTATCTCACTCACACACACAAGCCCTCTCACCTGCACGCATTCACACAATATATATTTGAAATATATACTCACTCGCACTTACTACTTCACCCTCTTACACGCACACATGTTCTCACATGCTCAATCATGTGTACAGATACACACAGTCACACATACAAAAGCTCTCTCACTCTCTCACACACACAAGCACTCTCACCTGCACGCATTCATACAATATACATTTGAAATATATCATTTTTTACTTACTTCAGTTGCCTGTGCAGATCTCTTCAAGCTCCTGGTTTTCCATGTACCCTCAGTGGCAGGCACACAGTTGAATCCGGAAACTAAAAGCGCGAACCCGTGCAGGTGCATGTTCCTATTTTCTTTTTCTCTCATTTTCACCCCATCTTTTCTTAACTTTGTGACGAGTTAGGAAAGGCTGGGGGGGGGACGGGGGGGGGGTGGGGTCAAGCAGATTGGCATACCACCCAGGCAGTGTCTGGCATTGCCTTTAACAGTAACCCTGCAGTGTGTCACTAATAGGCAAGCCCTTCGTCTTGACAGGCCCAGAAGTCTCGGGGAGGACTTTGTCAGACCTGAACAGTCTGTCCAGTGGTTGGTACAGGCCCCTTCATGAACCTCTCTATGCCAGCTATTAGACAGATGTCCCTGCCAGTCTCAGACTGCTGCTTCACCCATTTTCACAGCACGGCTTTGCATTTTTATTACATTGATAGAGTATTATTGATTACTAATACAATACAAACATGGCATAAAACAAGGAGTATAGAGCCTTGATTTTTATTCAGGGCCGGGAATGTCACTCAGCTCCAGTCAAATTTTCAGGGAAGAATGCTTGATTCAATTCGACTGCATAACATGGTGGAATGTAGTTTAGCACAAGTAGTCACTTGTTTATTGGATTAATTCATTTAGAGCCGCTTTGCAGTAAATAGGGACATGAATGTGAGACGCCAAGGGACCCGATTAAGGAAAAACTGTACTCATTTGAATGGGTTCATTTGAATAATTGTCCTTTCTTTCAAGAAAGTGATGAGGAAAATGGCCCCAAACATACCCGAATATCCAAATATTCACAGTTGAGGTTTGTTTTTTCATGAAATATTTGGTCATTTGAACCTTTTGGTTCAAAATATAAGAACACTCATTAAACTACTATTAGTGCAAGGTGAATATGAGGGAAGCGAACAAATTAACATCTAGAAACTCAGTGCTATTAGATGTAAAAGAGTGTAGGGATACAAACGTTTATGATACAAAATCTATGCTACCCAGAAGTTATCTTTGTTCATTTTAGATTCTTTTATCGCAGAGCTCACTGCAATAGGGCAGGTCAGATGTTGGGGTTACAGCTATTCAGGGTTCTCTTACACTCTTTCCATATATAGAAGGATGTATTTTTTGTTGTTGCACTAATTGATAGTTTTGCTACTGTTCATTGCCCCAAATGTAGCTCTTCTTGATAGATTAAAAGTGCTTGAAATGGCACTGCATGTCAGTGGTCACACTACTGCCAGTGCAGTGAAGAACAACAGATTGATTGTCTGCTGTCATGATGATAAAAGGAGGAAAACAAACACACAATGATATTGAACTATTTTTCTTCCAATTATTTGATGACTGCTGATAGGAATGGAAGCTTAATATGATATTTGAAGAAAGAATTGTGTTGATATATGTCAATGTCAGGTTTTATAATTAAATGGAGAATGATATCATGCAGCGGGTAAGAAAAGAGAAAAATGTGGAAGTTTTGGGCTGACGTACAAACCCATTTAGAAGTTGCACACCCTGCAATTCACTAAATCTTAAGGTTTCCAACTGCTATAAGTTTTTTAGTATTAAGTGCTTACCTAATCACAACATGGTGCATTCAGAATGCGAGGTATCTATGGTTAATGACTGCGATTTTAGTCGCAAGTCAGTGATAGATGACGACTCTTCAAACGAGGTGATAACCCATTCGCAAATTGAAGGGGTCCCCTTCGGGAGTCTTCCCCTTTGTGAATGTTGAATAGAGAGTTTGTTTGGCAATTGGCAATGGTTATTTTGTCTAACACAGTTGTTACCTTTAAGGAAAATAGATTAAATTAAAACAAAAAGGAAACATAGATAAAGAGGTCACAGACAATGTAATCTGCTGACCCCCAGCAAGCCACGATTCCTGTGGTGACCACCAGTCAGAATAAGCTGCAATTTGCAACTTACCTCATCAGTAGTAATGAGGTAGGTCAGGCTGTGTTTTTGCGTGTTGGAAAAGTATATTATCTTTATTCGAACACAAAGACAAAGCTGCATTACCACCAAGAAGAAAAGGGTAGGCAGTGGAAACATAGGTTCAACAGTCTGGGTGTAATACTGAGAGACCTTAATTAACGTTACAAGATGAGGGTTGGTTCATCTTCAGAAAAAAAGACAATGGTTCATGGGCCTGAAAATTTCCCTGTTATGACTATTTGAGTGCTGATGACATTTCAAAACTGTCAGGTAAATTGTTCCATATGTTGGGTACCTCAATCCTCCCTCTAGTATTCAGAGAGTGGTCAATGACTGTAGGAGTACCTTAGAACTGTAGGCGGTACCTATTGCTGGTAATCCATGAAAGAGGACTAAAGTGTATACATTAGAATTTTAGGGTAACTTCAGTGATTAGCCCATTAGGAAAAGTGTTTCCTAAAGGTATCCATATCCATCTCAAGGCCTACATGCGTGAGCATTAACCTTCTTAAAAATTCTTCCTCTTTTTTTAACCTCTTGGCTTTTAAGCCTTCCCCCCCCCTGGTGCTAAGCTCTTTCTTCAATGTTTGGGATTGTTTGCTTTGAAACCATCAAAACTGTTTGTCCCACAAAGGTATCCACGCCAAATTTGCATCCTTTTTTCCAACATCCTGGGGAAGCTAAAGGTACTTGGGGTTTGTATATTCCCCCACGGAAATCCAGAAAGTGACTTAAATACATTTTGTATTTCTGGGTAAGAAATGGAAAAAAATGTACTGTGCAGGAATTGTTTTTTATAAAAATGGTATCAACAAAAGGTTGCTTTGCTAGGATCATCATCTTCCGAGATTTCAGAAAAAAGCAGAGTTGATTTAAAAAAATTACCACCAGTTTCACATTTTTCAAAGAGGTAGTACATTTTTCCAAATTTTCGTGGTTTCAACCTACTTTCAGCTCATAATAGCAACAGGTGTGAAACCCATGGGGGATCTCAGAAAGTTAGACATCTCTGAAAATGAGACTACATTTTGAATTCAGCAAAGGGCAATTTTCGTAGATCCCCCAACTTTTTCCTTAAGAAACTAATAGTTGAAATAAAAAATAATGAAAATGAGTGGGAAAAAAATGTCATTTACAACAACATATTCATCTGTAATTTTTCTCCCTAGATGCGTCACGTTGTAAATGGGCCGCAATGCGGCACATTCATCACGTTGCCACTGTGTCACAAACAGTGATGCAATGTTGGCGCAAAATTGTCGCAAGGGCCTTGTAAATAAGCCCCTTGGTGTCTAGTGGGCTTTCTGAGATTCCCCCTATCTGCCACACAGGGTCGCAGAAAGACTGCAAGATGCTGGGATGTTGCGGTGAGCACACGCTTTTGCCCTACTTGCCAATCACACTATTAAAAAAATACCTGGTGTGTGGTGGAAGCGCCAGGTAATCACATCCCACTGTCATTGCCTGACACTAAGTGGGGTAAAAGAGGTATAGCTGGAAAACTGAGGTTCTCCATGGATTACTTCCTTTTTGAGCAATGCTGTTGTCAGCCCCCTCTGTGCTCACAGGGATGCCAGGCAAACGTTTCCTGCGTGTCAATCCTACAAATGGCATCATCGTGTCAATGGCACAATTGCATCATTTGCAGGACCGTCACACCGCCCCAGGGCCGGAGTGGGAGAGTCTCCTGATCTGACCCAGGAGAGTATAGAGGGGGCACCAGAGCACTACACAACAGCTGCTGCTCTGTTGCAAGGTGCTTGGACGTGACCTACATGTCTATGGATATGGACGTCATGTCCACAGCACTTGAAGGATTAAGCCAGGGGTCTTCAAACTGTGGGGCGCGACCCCCAGGGGGGCCGTGGAGTGATGCAAAGGGGGTCGCGCCTTCCCAGTCACACTTCTGCTCAGGCCCAAGGGCTTCAGCCCCCCCCCCCCACCACACTTCCCCCGTCCTGTGTCTCAGCCCGGGCTGCTGCAGTGAAACTTGAGCTGCTGGGGGCTCAGGTGGGCAGTGTCTGGATTCCTATCTCCGGCACCCCCGTGTTTTTTCACAGGTCTTTAAAGACCATTTAACATGCCTTTGTAAACTGCTTACAGAGGCTTAGGTTTTTTTGCTGGTTCCAGTACCCCCTGGGTCCCCACTGTGCCTATTCCTTACATTTGGATTTTACATTCACTGCGTAGTGTGAGAATGCATTTCATGGAAAGGAATACAAAGTTGGCTTCCTGGGGGCGCCGTGAGTGAAAGTTTATTGTGCTTTTGAAGCACCTGCTGCAGCGTTTCTTTCCCCAGCAATTACCAGGCCTCACATAAATGTCAAGATAACTTGTGTGATTAATTATCTTCCTGGAGAGAGATCAGAATGTTGTATAGTTGAGGTTTTGACTTAGGTGATGTTAGTGCAGAGGATTAATATGCCTGCTGCAAAGAACGTGTACCAAGTAGATTACAGAGTGCGTATGATGTGAAGAGATCAGCAGGTTACTGCTTTCAAAAGAGACATCCTTTTGTTACTTGCAATTTATAACTTAAAGTCCTAATAGAGAATAGTGAGCTATTAACTTTCATCCTAGAACAGCATGCACACTACAAAGAATACATTATTAGACCATTGATTAATGTTGCAAAAAGGGTTAATTTGGCTAGAAATCAATTCTTATTATTAAAGGAAACTCCCAACTATGCTGTTTCTTTTTCGACTCTGCGTTTGTGCTTCTCCACACCAAGCACTCTTGAACTATACTGCCTACCAGTATGGATGACATGTGACTCCTATACTTTTAGTCCTTTGGCTTATGTAACATTTCCTATACACTGATTTACACACTTATGATTGATTGTCTCTGTGTAATGTGTGTGTGATGCAAAGTGCTCGGACACCCTACACTGGTATGAGTGGCACTATATAACTAATTCAATGCATCTGAGAGTGTGGGGTTATGGAGACTTGGTCACTGTTAAAGGGTGCTAGTGAGAGAATCCGTGGTGGGGGTGGTCATTGTGGGGGGCACCAACAAACATTGTCGCACAGGGCACCACCAGCACTAAAGCCGGCCCTGGGAAGTATGCACAGATAAGCGCTGAAAATACCGCTTTAGGTGACTGCTTTTTTTTGTACCGACTGGGCCACCAAAATAATCTGCTGGCAACCCTAACCATAGGACTGGAAGTTTGTTGCAGGATCAGCACATTATTTATTTCCTTCACCCTCGATCCCCGATTAATGCCGCAATAGTTTAACTTAGATATTAAAGTCTACGCCCCCGTCAATAACATGCTGAGTTACTTCATGGGTCTGGGAATGCACCCTGCATTCAGACAACTCATTCCTCATTCTCGCCCTTCATTGTCACGCTCACCTTGCACTCACAGCGATCACAATGCACTCACACTGATCACCATGCACTTGCACCATTCACCCGCTCACCTTGCACTCACAGTGATCACAATGCACTCACACTGATCACCATGCACTTGCACCATTCACCCGCTCACCTTGCACTCACAGTGATCACAATGCACTCACACTGATCACCATGCACTTGCACCATTCACCCGCTCACCTTGCACTCACAGTGATCACTCTGCTCTCAAAATGCACTTGTCCTGCTCACACTATACCTCAACCTGCAGTCACACAAGTACACTACTCATCCTGCACTTATGTGACACTTCACTCACCTGTCCCCCTCACTACTCAATATGCAACCCACTCAAACAAGCCCATCAGTAATCATACATTCATTCATCCCATTCTGAACTTGCATCCGCACCCAAAATGAGAGAGGACAGCAAGGGAGTGAGAGAATTTGATTGAAGAGGTCAGGGATGAGGAGAAATGTGAATTGCCGAAGAGAAGTGTGGACACGCAAGAAGTGAGTGTGATCCAAAGGTGAGGGCTTCTGTTAGAACAAAGGGGAGATGTGAAAGAGGAATGGGGGGACTGGAGAGGTGTAAGATACAAATAGACAAAAATTTGAATGAAGAGACGAGGTGAATGAGAAGTGCTGAGGGGCACGGGAGGTGACAGGGCCAGAGAGGCCATGAGATACATGTGAGAGACTGTTAGAGATGAGGGCAGTGAAAGGACAGAATGGCAAGAGGTGATTAAAGGTGAAGTGAGAGGTTGAATGGGGAGAGTTCAGAAGTTGTAAAAAGGGGTGAAAGAAAATGACCTGCAAAGTGAGAGAGGGATCCGGGGTTAGGAGAGGAGAGAGGGATGGAAGGGAGGGGGCGAGAGGAAAGCTGCATGGGTAAAAGGCTTAACTCTACACAAAACCGCCAGGGTTTTAAGGGACCCCTGCTTCTTCCGGTCAGGGCCAGGTGAGCTTCTAATGTGGCAGCACGTATTGCTGCAGAGTGGAAGGCCCTTCACAAAGGTTGACTTGAAATCTTTCTGATGATAATTGCTGTATTTTGGTTATAAATGGGTACTGATTGGGTGAAATCTTTCCTCAGCGTTACTGTGTGTAACAAATATCAAAATAATGAAGCAATGCTATCCCAAAATACGCGGCATCACATAACCTTATTTACATTTTCATCCCACGCAATTTAGTCAACAGGTTTAGACATTTTTGTCAAGAGGGGGTCCTTACGCCTCAAAATGTTGACAGGGGGGTCTCGGCATCCAAAAGTTTGAAGACCTCTGGATTAAGCTGACAATTCTACTGTGGTCTTATACTTGGGCAGTGGGCTCGTGATAGAAATTGGGTGAATCTAATGGAAAGTCCAGTGGAAAATGAGCATGAAACAACGCTAATGTTTTTCACCCCATTCTTTGGAACCTGCACATTCTATTTAGGAAAAACTTTACTGGAACCGATGTTTTCACCCCACAGATGGAAAATGTCTACAATTCTAATAGAGGTTATATCTTTATGGTCCAGTGAACCTCAGATCAATTGGTACTCCATTACAAAGAAAGTAATCTAACACTCCATGGAGTAACGAAGAACAGAATGTCTTGGCACTTCTCATTAAAGTTTTGTGTTTGCTTGTATACAGGCCCAATTGAAATTAGTTGTTTCTGTGCATGTAATGTTCTATTAACACCTAAATAAGTTGGTTTAGAAATATTAAGCTATTAATTTCTTAACTGTATTGTCGTTTTGATTTTTATTGAATATGTAAGATATACATTTTCTCTGATGGCAGCCGTACTGCTCGTATTTGGCTATGAATGTTAAACCAAGGATTTCTCACGTTAACCAGTTTAACTTCTACCTTTTTAAACTGTTCCCGCAGTTTAACAATTTGATTCCCTATATTTCTTTTCATCAGAATATATTGCTTGAGATGGTTCCTCACCATTTTGCCTGAGTAACAGAAAATGGCCATGGATAATATGATTTCTTTCACATAGTGCAGTGAAAGAGTGTATGTGTAGAGAAAAAGAGCAGGTTAGTGTCATTGTATTTAGTGGGTACTCTTTTGATGGCCTTGCTTCTTAATATTTGTATAATATCATCCGGATAGTACAATAACAACCCAGCACCCATTTATGAATGTAAATAATGCAAACATTGACAATCATATCAAATGAAAGAGTCTGGCTGCCACAGATTTCTAGGTCACCACCCCTCCCCACTGAACACTTGTTGTTATACCTCTACCATCTTCTAACTGTGTTCTCATTTCACCCATGCACTGTCCCTTTACCACACAATGTTGGAAAACTGTGAAATATGCTCCAGTCACTGTCGCTCACATGAATCTAAGCCCCAAATATTCGTCAGATTTATGCTGCACAACATTAGTAACGATATGCAGCAGAGAAGGCTATCAGACTACCTTTACTGTAGAGATATCCCAGTAACACCTGATTGCCAAAGCATGCCATAGGCATGGTACAAGGTTCTAGATCATTCATTGCATGCAAATATAGATCACAGATTGAAACAAGTTATATTAATTTGTGAATTTTGCATGTAAAGGTTTATTAAACTGTTAGAGAGTGTTTATTTGAAAACTGATAACCTAAGCCATTTTAGGAAGTATGACATGTAAAAGATTCCACTTCTGTCAGGGTGTCTTAGATCTATCTCCCTCTGATCACTAGATATTCCAGAGTTGTGGGTTCTCGAACCAAAGCACCCAGGTCCCTTAGTCAATGTATATGGTTTAAGCTGACCCAGCCTACTGCTCAACATCAACTTGGACAGATTCAACTTAGAGAATATAGGTATATATGAATGATTGTCACACTCATATTTAAAAAATACCAGGAAGTGCCTGAAAGGTCTTTCACAGTACAGGGTAAAAGAGGTAATAAGCAGGGAGTGTTACATAGAAATGCAGTTGTTCCTTTGCCAGTGAGGCACCCATCATCCCCACATTACTTCCTGGTGGCCACGAGACAATGTGAATACAGAGAAATTCATGTATACCTAAAATGATCATGTTGAATTGTGTAACACACATTAATATGGTAGTATGTCAGTTTCCCTAGGAGCACTGACACAACCCAATTGCCACAATGTGGACAACTTCATTGTGCAGCTCCATCGTAAAGTAGGATCCGCAAATCCATCTACTCTTCTGGTCACTGGTGTTAAACTGAAGCAGTAGAAGCCTGGAGGTGCAAAGTCGATCCATGCATGAGTCAATGCTGCTGTGCCAAATAATATGACATTCAGGTTCAGTAGTTGGTTCACCATTGACCTCAGCCCTTAGTGGGATGGGTATGCCCAGAAGGGGGTCCCTTGCTCATTGAGCCGCTGGATCCAAGCTTGCCTGGCTGATGTGGGGTGATAAACCCTGAAACTGGTCCCAGGATGCTTGTTTCTGGTCCAGGGAGGACCTGGATTGCAGTTTGGGCTGGACTGTTCCCTTGAGAAGTAGGGTAAAGACTGTTTTGCATATGGCTGGGTCCAAACTGCGATGGTTTAGTGAGCAAGAGAAAGATGGATTTAACACAGATCTACTCACTGGGGGAGATGTTTGATCTATTTAGAATTCTTTCCATCATTTATTGCTGCAGCATTTTTTGCCCTAAGTGGGATGGCATACCCAGAAGGGGTTCCCTTGTTCACTGTGCCACTAGATTCAAGTTAGCCTGACAGATGAGGGGTGATATACCCTGAAACTGTTCCCAGGATGCTTGTTTCTGGTCCAGGGAGGACCTGGATTGCAGTTTGGGCTGGATTGTTCCCTTGAGAAGTAGGGTAAAGACTGTTTTGCATATGGCTGGGTCCAAACTGCGATGGTTTAGTGAGCAAGAGAAAGATGGATTTAACACAGATCTACTCACTGGGGGAGATGTTTGATCTATTTAGAATTCTTTCCATCATTTATTGCTGCAGCATTTTTTGCCCTAAGTGGGATGGCATACCCAGAAGGGGTTCCCTTGTTCACTGTGCCACTAGATTCAAGTTAGCCTGACAGATGAGGGGTGATATACCCTGAAACTGTTCCCAGGAAGCTTGTTTCAGGTCCGGGGAGGACTCGGCTTGGCAGTTCGGATTGGACTGTTCCCAGGAGGAGCAGGGTCAAGACTATTTTGCATACAGCTGGGTCCAAACTGGGGTGGTGTAGTAAGCAAAAGAACAATGGATTTAACCAAGATCTCTTGAGTGGGGGAGAATGTTTTATTCTGTTGATCATTTGTTGCCACGGTTTAAACAAGCCTTCAGAAACTCATCAGCAATGGCAGTGACTAAATCGACAAACAATCCTGTGTATGTCAGAAGTGAGGTGATGCAGACTCCTAGCCATCCTGCAAGCAGGCTACCTCCAGCTACAATAAGTGATTAAGAGATACTCCTCCCAGGAAGCTTCTGGGTGACCCGGAGCTTGAGCAGTCTTCTCACCATGGTCCTAGCAGGAAACAACTGTTCCCTGGAAGCACACTTCACCAAGTCTTCACCTTTTTCAAGCAAAGTCTTAATTGGTTCTCTCTACTCTCCTCTGAGGTATGGCCTATTTCTGGATTAGATTTGAGGATGACAACTCTATTCATATTCCAAATTATTCCATCTTCCAATTTGACAGCATTCCTAAAACATTTTGTTACACAAATTGGCTTTGTGTATCTGGACCAAGACAAAGCACCTACAGGTGCCTTCACTCGAACCAAATCACCAACCCTTACATCAACTTCTTTTACTCTTTTCCTTTCATCAAAGTTATTTTTTATTTTTAAGTTGCAACTTTTCTTCTCTTAGTCTCCAAGCACCAACACAATTATCTTTTATTCCTTTGCCCCAAGTCATCTATGTTGGGCACAAACTTGTGTTAGGAGCTCTTCCCTTGAACAATTCAAAGGGAGACTTCTTGGTGGTAGTGTGAGGCGTAAAACGATGAACCAAGATACATTTCTGCAATTCCTCTTTCCAATTTAAAGAGTTTACTTTTGACAGTTGAATGCTTTCCTTAATCACTCTATTAAATCTTTCAACTGTCCCGTTTGCCTCAGGATGATAAATTGCACATCTTTTATGTTGAATGCCACACGTCTGTAAGAAATCATTCATTTGCTTTGAACAGAATTGGAAACCATTAGCAGATAGCAATGTTCTAGGAAAACCTTCCCTTCTGAACACATCTTGCAAAAATGAAATCACACAAGCAGAAGTCACCTCTGACACACACAAAACCTCCACCCATCTAGAATACAAATCAATAAGAACTATCAAGAAAGGAGTAATATGTTCACCAGTAAGTGGCCCAACAATATCAATTACAATATCCTCCCAGGGACTACTCGGTAATCTTTGACAAACCATGGGCATTGTACGAGTGGTAAGAATCTTGTCACTGATCTTACATTGCATGCACTCTCTAACTTCTTGCTCTATCTCCAAATCCATCCCGGGCCACCAATAACTAGCTCTCAACCTTTCCTTAGTCTTCAAAATACCTAAGTGTCCCTGATGTGCCTCTTCCTTAACTTTCTTTCCCAAAGATGAAGGAGGAAATAATTTGGTGCCTCTTAACAGTAATCCTCTCTCAACAGACAATTCATCAGCAATCATACACCATGTTTTTGACAAAGATTTATCAAATGCTTTTTCTAATTGTATCATGTTTAATGTTTATGACCTTTAACAACTCACAATCTTTTTGTACCTCATCTTTCCATTCAACCTATATTATTAATTCCTGGAGTTATTTCACAAACAAAGGCTTCATCCTCCAGATCATCTTCCTCTAATAGATCTTCTTCTACATCACATACCAAAGCGGGACAAACAATCTGCAGTCACATTGTCTACACCAGGTAGACGTTCAACCTCAAAATTAAAATCCTGTAGACCAATCACCCATTGCCTTATCCTTGAGGAAATAAAATCCAGAACCTTTTTTGAAAAAATGTCTCTCAGTGGTTTGTGATCAGTGCATACTTTAAATAATGACCCCCAAATAAAATTGCGAAAGTTATTAAGTGCCCAGAAAATGGCCAACGCCTCTTTCTCAATTACAGAGTAATTTAACTCTGCTCCCTGCAAATTCCTTGAAGCACAAGCAATTAGGGGGTATATTCACAAGAACGTGTGATAACTACCGCAAGAGCAGCGTAACGCAACTTTCAATATCGCAGCCCATCGCTGGAAAATAATCCTGTGTCAACGTGGAATTCACAAGGCGGTAGCATGCGATAGACACCAGATAACACATCAAATGTCAGCGTCAAAATCAACGCCACGCTGCAAAAATGCGAAACGCGAAAATACATGCGATGAGGCCAATCGTGGTACAAAAGGTAGGGAAAACCAGCCACAGGCCTGCAAATCCCACGCATCCTGTGGGAAAATGCACCATAAAAACACAGAAACAACACACCAGAAACAATCCTAATCACGGAGCAACATGGATGCACCCTGACCCAGCGCAGAGGACAACACAAACCCCACAACCCCTACAGACCACCAGCAAGGAACAACGGGCTCGGGGAAGGCCAAGGAGAAAAGGGAGAGGAAGACAGGGTGCAGACCGCAGGAAAACAAAACCAGCGTCACGGAGGTGACAGAACGCAACCAGCAACTGACCCACAAGTAGACTACCGTGAATGCAGCCGGAGTGTCGTGGAGGCCAACGAAGGAGGCCATGAGGCGCCGGCAGGATGTGACAACCTAAACCAGGTACAAACACGCTGCCAACAGGAAGGCAGCAACGGCGACAGGAGGTGGCAGTCCAGCAACACAGGAGGAGCTGGAGGAAACCCAGGCCACAGTCATCAGCGCTGGGATGCCCATGGGTAGCCATGCGCTATATAAGAAAGTATTCATTCATTCATTCATCAGTGTGGAGACGGTACAAGGAGTAGGGAGTACGGACACAGCTCGAGAGGACCTGACAACATCAACAGGGAAAGTAACGGACAGGGACTGGGTGGATGGGGGAGATGTGCGCAATGACACACATGCACAATGAGGCGTAGCACACTGCATACCCACAATTACCCAGGATCATGTCCCACATCCCCTTGGCATACTGCAGCACACACACATAGCAAGAACAGCACACCCACATTGACGACAATGTGGTACAATGCGCATAGCTGACACTGCAGAACAGAGGACACAACTGGCTCCACAAATGCACAGAAACATGCCTACCACATCTGACAGAGCAGGAAACTGTGAAATGGAAATGTACGTGTAAGACCTCACATCCGTCATGTATTCCAAATCTACACTGTCCCGCAGAAGAATCCAGCACCTCACAAAATGTCACAATGTACATTGCCAAACAGTCTGCATGTAAACCTGAAAAATGCGCCAACATACATGTCAACACAATGTCAACATGCATCTCCCCTTCACATTGCAGAGGGGCACACAACTCCTCCAGCAGAGCACAGAAGACAACACATCTGTGATGCCAGAGAGGACCACCACACCGACGCCCTACAACAGCCCATGGATATCCCACGCAAACCACCACCAGGACCAGGGCAGACAAGCTACTCAGAGGAGAACACAGCCCCTGCAACAGACCACACACTCCACCCACCCACACATGGCACCCCAATGCCATGTGTCAGCACGCCAAAAGGAGGTGGCCCAACAGGTGGGAGTGGGTGCCGAACCCATGGAAAGCGAGCTAGAACACATACGTTGGTGTCTATCACCCTCAGGGACAACCCACACCCCACAAAGGAGACCCACACTGCCACAGAGACACATGCAGATGCACAGTACAGACCCACGCCCAGGGGTGCACAAATAGCAGTCACACACCCACGTAGGCGTGACGTACGACGGCCCTGGCCACTCCCCTTATGAATTGAGTGGGTGAGGACAAAGCTACAAGTCCAAGCTCCAACCCGCTGCCTGCGGTGACATGTCTACATCCGATGTACACAGCACACTGTACTCTCCTAGGGCCCAGGGCCCTCATGCATACAAGACCACAGGGACACACGTAGATATCATGTCAAACTGGCTACGGGCACGTGCGCCTGGCGCCTTTATTGGCAGGGCCACATGTACAGTGATGCCTGTGCTGGATGTGAGTGGGGTGAGTGTAAGCCAGTCTGCACAGAATGCTTGGTGCTGACAACAACTTGAATATTGGAATCCAGTGCAACGGAAACATAAAAAACATGCATAACAGAGTCAACTGCACAGCAACACGGTAGGAGCCGGAATAAGGACAGAGGTCCCCCAATATTCAGTCAGGAGGTTCCGTGAGTTGCAGTGCACTGAGGTAGGGGCACTAGAGATGAGCATGCTCATGTGAAGGGATTGATAGGATTTTGTCCCTTCAGGTTAGTCCTGATGCAGATGCATGCAGTGGGGTGTGTTACACCTGCATCAACTTCCTCATCAACGTCCCAGGTCTTCCACACTGCCTGAGGTGACAAAGCTGCGCAACATCTCCACAGCACAAAACTCAATCACTAACGGACAATGGCTTACGGTGCACTGAGTCACTGGCACCTGGAGTGCTGAGCAGGGTATCAGGCTGATGATGGCATCCATGACAGGACTGAGTAACTCCGTAGGTCTGTCAGGACCATCGTATCAACTCTGGCAGATGGCGGTTGGAGGTGGTCCGTGAGGTGATGGCATGTGCCTCATGCGGTGATGCAAAGTCCGGGCCGGTCAGGACCCGGATCAATGTGTAGGCCCGGTGGACAGCGCAGGGCCACAGACACTTGATGACCCCCAGAACCACCGTCACAGAGGACATCCAATATATCAGAAGAAGGGGTCCCAGACCTGAGCAGCACAGAGTTAGTGGCCCCGGATGCACTGCGGCCGGCACACGTACCCTGCCACGGGACGGTGATTTGCGGTGCACTGAGGTAGGTCCACGCGCAGTGGGCGGATCCTCATTGGTGTCCAAGATAAATGTGGCGTAGGCTTGCGGGGCACAGAGGAAGGTGTCCTCCAGGGCAGGATGCAAAAGGTCTGATGTCATCAGGCAGCAGCAAATGGAGGAGCGTAAAGCGCCAGCCTTGTTTTCACCACCAATTCAGTATCAGCTACGTGAGGATAAAAACAGCCCCTGGTCCATAGACTCAGATGCCACCAATGTACAACCAGAGGGTGTCCATGAATTAAACAGACTTAGTGGCACAGGTGCTGAGCAGAGATGCAGTCTGCGATGATGGCGGTACACTGACATGAACTCCACCATTGCCAAATCAAGACTGTGACCTACTGGACCGTAGTGTAGGCTGGAGGCAGCGGTCAGCAGTGAGCCACAACCACGTGTCATTGGCTGGCGAGGCACAGAGTTAGTGACACCAGGGCAGTTGTTGGTAGTGTTCGATCACCTCCGTAACGATGATCCTGTTCCCTCCGGACGGCAAGGCTTCATCCTCTTACGCCTCTCCGTGTGTGCATTGACATGTATTCTGCCTTTTGAATAACCGATGTTCAGTTCCAAATCTGTGACCCACTCGTGCACAGCGTAGGCCGACGGCAGTAGTCCACGTAGGCCCACAGACATGTGTGGTTGTGATGCCATGCACAGACTTGTTGGCACCACATCGAAGGGGGTATAGTGACTTGTCCTATGCCTTAAATGGTGTTCACTGCCATGGTGTAATCAAGACTCAGTTCCAAATGTGTGACCTACCTGACCGTGGTGTAGGCCTGAGGCAGTGGTCAGCACGGCCCATTCACTGAGTGTCGCTGGCATAGGTTGGATGGCCCCACCGGCCAGCGTAGTTCAGGTTCAGCGGCACCATGTGTTCGGACGGCTCTGCGTATGTGACCCGGATTTCGTCCAGACTGAGCCGCATCTTCCTCTTACTCCTCTCCATGCGACCACTGGTGTGGACTCTGCCATTCATGATGTTCGCCCAGGTTCTGGATGTGGGACCTACTGGTCCACAGGGTAGTCCTGGTCCCTCATCCATGTATTGCTGGCTGGCGTTGAACAGGGTTAGTGGCACCAAGTGTCACAAGCTGGTGTTAAACAGGGTTAGTGGCACCACGTGTCGCAAGAAGCCCATATGGAACTATGCCTCACTGATCGGGTGGGGCCTGTTGCCGCTGGCCCGGATATGGGGTCACTGCCATTCATGGCTCAGGACACAGTTTCACATATGAGACCTACTGGGCCGAACAGTAGGCCTGAGGCGGCAGTAGAGTACGAAAAAGGACTAAAGCGAGCCTGTGTCGTGGAGGCCATGATGGTCTGAGGAGGCTACGGGACTCGGGCCTGGAGCTTGCGCTAGAACGTGGTGGGCCCTACTTGACACACGCCGGTGTGTGCAGGTGATCAGTGAGACCTGGCTGCGCAGGGGCGGGCCTGACAGGTTCGTGGTCCAGCGTGCCGGGGTCCAGCAGGTGGACAGCATCACAGGCAACTCTGCTCAAAAGGATGGCGTCGGTCTTGTGGCGGGTTGAGAGGCGCCACCCTGGCAGAGACATTGGGCTTTCCAGAAGAGGACCATGCCCAGGGCTACGTGTTTCTTATTCACACCCTTACGCTGGCGTGGCGTACGCTGGGCCATCCCACTCTGGTCACGCTTAGGGTGGGGTGTAACAGGCAAGATTTCCACAAGGTCCCCCACTAGCTGTGGTGACATGGTTGCGTCCACTGTCCACTACACTCCATACACCAGAGGTCTGTCCAGCACATCTCTGCCACTCTTGGGATTGTGTACTTTCCCAATCATGGTACTACTGTATCCTTCACACATGCCTGTTTGCCACCTCTCTCCACATTCGGCTAGTGTGAGGCTGAGGTGCCATGCCATTGATGGCTCATGTTCACGGCTTAACCAGGTAGCCATTGTGAGTTGTTCTGTCATGTCTGGTTGGTGGGCATGTTGTTGTGCATGTTGGTAGCAATTGTGTGACGTGTGCATTGCCAGAGTTGTGATTTGCATGGTTGTGGAGTTGAGGTGAGTGGGGTGTTCATTTGGAACTTGCCAAGGGGCTGTGCATTTCCCTTGTGGCCATCCTGGGTACGCTGGTTGATGATGGACAGTTGGAGGATGAAGGTATCATGCACACTGGCTGTGTATTTGAAGGTGACATTGTTGGAGGTTCCACAGTGTTCTGTTGTTGCCTGCACATTGGGGTGGGGTGTGTGCTTTCTGGTGCGGTGATTGTCTGCTGTGTCACCAGGAGGCACAGGTAGGACATGTGTGCTGTGGCTTGCCCCCAACACGGGTGTGCATTCTGCTATGGCATATGGTCCTTGCTTGGTCTCCAGCGTGACCTGAGCATTGTGTTGGATGTATGGGGACTGGGGTACCAGGGTGATGGTGATGTCGAGGACAGGTGTGAGGAACTTGGATGTGGCTGGCTGTGGGACTCCTCCAACTCCGGCAGGTGTTGGTTGGGGGGTGCCAGGGGCCAACAGGTGCAGCCAAGCCAGCAGCTTGGTGTGTGGTGGGATGTTGGTTGTCCGCTGTGTTGGTGCTGTAGGCCTGTTAGGCAATGATGGGGTCCGATCCTCCCGTTTACTCGTGGGGTTGATTTGAACTCACAACAAATTTCTTTTCAATACACTTTTAAAATGTTATGACAGTTCATAACGGCAACCAAATTTCTATATCACTCCGGCTTGATGTTGAGGTGCTATAACTTCCAGTCACCAAAAGTCATCCTTCGCTCGTCGCCAATAAAAGATCTTCAACAAGATGAACTGGAAACATTGTAGGTTTATAATAGAGGTTTATTCATATGCACCTCATCCATCAGTAGCATGGAAGCAACTGCTAAATGAGAGATCAGTCAACTACATTCTAAGTTCTAAGTTCTATAGAACTTGTATTACAGAGATGTCATTAGGGAAGAGACCACAGGTACACTATACTGTGACCCAATATATAAACATGTATGTTTATTCTAATTATTTTAAAAGTTGAACATGTGTGTTTGCTAATCTACTTTTTCAGGCAATAGACATAGGGTGATTGCCCACCGCTGCGCAAACAAGCCTCTCTGCTCACCTTCCGCCACCGGTGTGTGTCCAAGAGGGCCCACCACATGCCGAACCAACCTCCTCAGTCGTGGCGTACACGCAGTCCAGCCGAGCTCACAATTCAGATCGGGTCTTGATTGCCAGGATGGTGTATCAAGGCCACACATCATTGCAGGCTGCACACACGCTCAGCTCTGGTGCCACTAACTCAGTGGAACTCAAGTCATCCCAACGTGGCAGGTGGCCCGTGTCGGGGGGGTCGACAATCTGTGAAACACAGCCTGCAAGACAAAAAGCAAGATAAGATTGTGCGCCATGCGCCCATCAAAGGAGAGAGAGAAAGAGTGAGAGAGGAAGACAGAGAGAAAGACAGAGAGAGGAAGAGAGAGAGAGGAAGAGAGAGAAAGAGAGAAACAGTGTGAGAGAGAGGAAGAAGGAGTGAAAGAGAGAGATGAAGAGAGAGAGAAAGAGAGAAAGAGTGTGCGAGAAAGGAAGAGATGGAGAGGGAGAGTGAGTGCTGACACTGCGGACAAAACCCTCACAGCTCACCTTTCCACCACCGGTGTGTCTCCAACCATGTGCCAGTACATACTGCAGCCCTCAAACTCACTCATCTGAAACATAGTATAGAATCAGTAATGGCAGAGTACATACAACTGCACATGCCTTCATAGCTGTCCTGCCCCTGTGCACCCCATGCACTCCGAACGCCCAGAGGTGTCTGCTCACCCCAGCGCACCCATACTGATGTACCCAATCCACTCCCGCCGTCCAGAGGTGTCTGCCCGCCCCTGCATACCCAGGCTGCTGCACACCATCCACTCCCGCCGCCCAGAGTTGACTGCCTGCCGCTGCACTAACAAGCCTCTCTGCTCAACCTCTGCCATCGGTGTGTGTCCAAAAGGGCACACCACATGCCGAAGCAATCTCCTCGGCCGTGGCGTACATGCCGTCCAGCCGAGCTCACAATTGAAATCGGGTCTTGACTGCCAGGATGGTGTATGAAGGCCACGCATCATCGCAGTCTGCCCACCCGCTCAGCTCTGGTGGCACTAACTCAGTGCAAGTCAAGTCATCGCCACATGGTGGGAGGCCCGTGTTGGGGGGGTCTGCAATCTGTCAATCATAGCCTGCAAGACAAAAAGCAAGATTAGATTGTGCGTCATGCGCCCATCAAGGAGAGAGAGAGAGAAAGAGTGAGAGAGAGGAAGAGAGAGAGGAAGAAAGAGTGAGAGAGGAAGACAGAGAGAAAGACAGAGAGTGAGAGACAAGAAGAGAGAGAATGAGTGAGAGAGAGATGAAGAGAGAGAGAAAGAGTGAAACAGTGTGAGAGAGAGGAAGAAAGAGTGAGAGAGAGAGGAAGAGAGAGAGAAAGAGAGAAAGAGTGTGAGAGAAAGAAAGGAAGAGATGGAGAGGGAGTGTGAGTGCCGACATTGCGGACAAAACCCTCACAGATCACCTTTCCGCCACCGGTGTGTCCTCAACCATGTGCCAGGACATACTGCAGCCTTCAAGCTCACTCATCTGAAACATAGTATTGAATTAGTAATAGCAGAGTACATAGACCTGCACACTCCCTCATCGCTGTCCCTCCCCTGCGCATCCAGGTTGCTGCAGCCCATCCACTCCCATCACTCAGAGGTGTCTGCCTGGCCCTGTGCACTCAGGCTGCTGCACCCCATCCACTCCTGCCACCCAGAGGTGTCTGTGCGCACCCAGGCTGCTGCACACCATCCACTCCCACCACCCAGAGGTGACTGCCCACCCCTGCACACCCAGGCTGCTGCACACCATCCACTCCCACCGCCCAGAGGTGTCTGCCTGCCCCTGCACACCCAGGCCTCACTGCTCACCTACCGCCACCTGCGTGTAGAAAAGAGGGCCCACCACGTGCCACTGCAACCCCCAAGCCCAGGGCTCGCGGACAGGGCACCCTCCACATCATGCAGCCCTGCTCCGCAGGCCACCAGGTCTCACATTTGGTGCTACATCTTGATTTTACCATGGTAGAGGACATACCAGTGCACCCGCCATCATCACAGGTTGCATACCCGCTCAGCCCTTGCTGTGCCACTAACTCTGTGACCAGTGATGCCACGCCATGTGGCGGTAGGCCCCCGCTGTTCGATGGCTCGGGCCTACATTGTGGTGCTGCTGGTCACACCAAACCTGACCTGTCCAGACCGCCGGGACGGGGCATCATCGCAGGCTGCACACCCGCTCAGCACTTACAGTGCCCTACATCAGTGCACTGAGAGTCAGTGTCCCGTAGCCTTGTGCCTGTGCCGGCCGCAGTGCATCCGGTGCCACCAAGTCTGTAATGGAAATGGCGTGGAGCACGTGCGCCGGTCCTTTTTATTGGCAGGGTCATGTGCCCTGTGACGCCTGTGCTTGATGGGTGTGGTGTGGGTGTAAACCAGCCATCAGGGAGTTGCTGTGGTGTACTGACAACTAGACCTGTGAGTAGCAGATCACTACAATGAAAATCTGGGCCATGTAGCGTTGTTGTCCCTCCCTGTATGCGTACGCGGAGTGGGCTGGCCTGGTGTATGCCAGTCCTACGTGAGGCTGTGAACAATGACTCCGGAGCTCTGGGCGTGGTTCCCTCCTGGGCTGTATGAGGAATCAACTGATGAGGGTGCCCCTGTTGTAGTGCTGCCACCACCTGGGCCGCAAGCGCCAATGTGTCACCCTGTGGCCCAAGTCCCAAAACATGGCCAACATGGAAGGTAGGGGGAATCACTGACCCTACAGTCATTCATACTTCTACACATGAAAGATCATGCACATGACATATCTGTGTGGATATGAATGTTTATTGCACATTCAATGGAGTGTTGCAGCTGTAGCAATACAGGGCCATGCAAAGCCCAAATGTCAGTTTTTGGTAGATGGCGGGCTGCCAATTAGAGCCAAGCTAGTGCTCGGGGGTTAGGATCCACCAACATATGTACTTATCCAATCATTCCGACAATTCCAAAGCACTTATAAATTCACACTACACTCTCCTTGCAGTACTCTAATGATCCAGTCTCTACCTACGTACTTATACAATGACCGAGACAAAGTTACATAACCAAAGTTTTCCCCACTGTCAGAGGTAACACGGTTGCGAGTGCTGTCCACAGCAGAATGTAATGTGGTAAGGCCCAGGGGCAGCATCATGCATACATAATGAACACATGGACACAGATAGATAGTGGAACTGGGTATTGGCACGTGCGCTCGGCCCCTTTTTATTACCAGGGTCACATGTCCAATGATGTCTGTGCTGGATGCTTGTGGGGTGAGTCTAAGCCAGCCCTCAGGGAATGGTTGGTGCTGGCAACAAGTACAACAGTAATCATCGGATCACACACAGAGATTCAACCTTAAAGGGTCCATGACTTGTGCTGCACTAAGGTAGGGACACCAGATGTGAAATAATACACAAAAGATTCTATTGTAAAGGGTTCATGACTTGTGGTACACTGAGGTATGGGCAGCAGATCTGAAATCATACACAAAAGATTCTATCATAAAGGGTCAATGAGTTGTGGTGCACTGAGGAAGGGGCATCAGAAGCATTCTGCGTGTGCACAGGTAGCGAGGATGCGTGGTCCAGGAGGGCCGCACTGGTAGCAATGTCTGTTGCCTACTGGACTGCGTCATCTGCAATCGCAACTCGATCTGAATTGTGAGCCCTGCTGTCCGCAATGTAGATCAAAGGCAGTAGTCAGCACAGACATCGAGGAATGTTTTTTGTCACTTCCTCTTCACAAAATCTGAGGACATAGAGTACAATTCTGTCTGCAATTAACAAATCATGTCTCAATGTAAATTGTGAGCTCTGCTGACCGCAGTGTGGGCGTATGGAACAAAAGATGAAATATGTATGGACTACATTGTCGAAATATGTAGTTTTCAGGGACGTTATAGTTAGTTGCCTACTGGACTCTGAAATTAATGAATCATGACTGAATTTGAATTGTGATCCCTGCTGACCACAGTGTAGTCCAGAGGCAGTGGTCAGCAAAGGCCCACAGCCACGTGGCGTTGACTTTAGCTGCACAGATTGGGAGCATTTGGTCTTCTTAACCAATTATAGTCTCTTACACAATGTGCATCAATACTAATTTTGAATTGTGAGCTCTGCTTACTGCAGTGTAGGCCAGAGGCAGTTGTCAGGAAGGGTACACAGCCACGTGGTATTGACTTGAGCAGCACAGACTTAGTGGCACCTGAAGCACTCAGCGTGTGCAGAGCCTGCGATGATGCGTGGTCTGGGCGGGCTGTACTGGAAGCAATGCCTGTTGCCTACTGCACTGCTTTATCTGCAATCGCGACTCTATCTGAACTCTAAATCCTGCTGACCGCTGTGTAGGCCGGAGGCAGTGGTCAGCAAGGACAAACAGCCATGTGGCATTCACTTGAGCTGCACAGTTAGCAGCACCAGAACCACTCAGCGTGTGTGCAGCCAGCGATGATGCGTGGTCCGGGCAGGGTGCAGTGGGAGCAATGTCTGTTGCCTACTGGACTGCGTCATCTGCAATCACGACTCAATTTCAATTGTGAGCCCTGCTGTCCGCAGTGTAGATTGAAGGTAGTAGTCAGCACAGACATCGAGAAATGCTTTTTGTCACTTCCTCTTGACAAAATCCGAGGACATAGAGAGTACAATTCTGTCTGTAATTAATAAATCATGTCTCAATTTAAATTGTGAGCTCTGCTGTCCACAGTGTAGACTGCCATTCAGCGTTCCTTTGGACTTGCAAGATGAATTTGGTCATTGTAGTAAAGCTATAACTGATATAAAATAAGTTCTTGAAGCAACGATACTAAAAGGATATTATGTAGGTTTTAGGGACGTTATACTTAGTTGCCTACTGGACTCTGCAATTAATAAATCAAGACTCAATTTTAAATTGTGAGCCCTGCTGACCACAGCGTAGGCCGGAGGGAGTGGTCAGCAGTGGCCCACAGACACATGGCTTTGACTTGAGCTGCACAGAGTTAGTGGTACCTGAAGCACTCAGCGTGTGCGCAGCCAGCGATGATGCGTGGTGCAGGTGGGCCGCACTGGGATCAATGTCTGTTGCCTACTGGACTGCGTTATCTGCAATTGCAACTCGATCTGAATTGTCAGCCCTGCTAACCACAGTGTAGGCCTGGGCAGCGGTCAGCAAGGACAAACAGCCACGTGGCATTGACTTGAGCTGCACAGAGTTAGTGCAAAACAACAGTTGATGGACAGAATGCAGAACAATGTCATACATTCACCCCAGTACAGAGATCTGGGCCTAAATCCATCGTTTTTTTGCTCACCATGCCATTCCAGTTTGAACCCAGCCATATGCAAATCAGTCTTGACCCTGTGCCTCATGGGAACAGTCAAGCCCGAACTGCCAAGCCAGGTCCTCCCTGGACTGGAACCAAGCATCCTAGGACCGGTTTCGGGGTTTCACCCCTCTTCAGCCAGGATAGCTTGATTCCAGTGGCATGGAGAGCACGGGACTCACGTCTGAACATACCCGTCCCACTCGGGGTGACAAATGCAAAACAACAGTTGATGGACAGAATGCCGAACAATGTCATACATTCACCCCAGTACAGAGATCTGGGCCTAAATCCATCGTTCTTTTGCTCACCATGCCATTCCAGTTTGAACCCAGCCATATGCAAATCAGTCTTGACCCTTTGCCTCATGGGAACAGTCCTGCCTGAACTGCCAAGCCAGGTCCTCCCTGGACTGGAACCAAGCATCCTAGGACCGGTTTCGGGGTTTCACCCCTCTTCAGCCAGGATAGCTTGATTCCAGTGGCATGGAGAGAACGGGACTCACGTCTGAGCATACCCGTCCCACTCGGGGTGACAAATGCAAAACAACAGTTGATGGACAGAATGCAGAACAATGTCATACATTCACCCCAGTACAGAGATCTGGGCCTAAATCCATCGTTTTTTTTGCTCACCATGCCATTCCAGTTTGAACCCAGCCATATGCAAATCAGTCTTGACCCTGTGCCTCATGGGAACAGTCCAGCCCGAACTGCCAAGCCAGGTCCTCCCTGGACTGGAACCAAGCATCCTAGGACCGGTTTCGGGGTTTCACCCCTCTTCAGCCAGGATAGCTGGATTCCAGTGGCATGGAGAGCACGGGACTCACCTCTGAGCATACCCGTCCCACTCGGGGTGACAAATGCAAAACAACAGTTGATGGACAGAATGCAGAACAACGTCATACATTCACCCCAGTACAGAGATCTGGGCCTAAATCCATCGTTTTTTTGCTCACCATGCCACTCAAGTTTGAACCCAGCCATATGCAAATCAGTCTTGACCCTGTGCCTCATGGGAACAGTCCAGCCCGAACTGCCAAGACAGGTCCTCCCTGGACTGGAACCAAGCATCCTAGGACCGGTTTCGGGGTTTCACCCCTCTTCAGCCAGGATAGCTTGATTCCAGTGGCATGGAGAGCACGGGACTCACGTCTGAGCATACCCGTCCCACTCGGGGTGACAAATGCAAAACAACAGTTGATGGACAGAATGTAGAACAATGTCATACATTCACCCCAGTACAGAGATCTGGGCCTAAATCCATCGTTTTTTTGCTCACCATGCCATTCCAGTTTGAACCCAGCCATATGCAAATCAGTCTTGACCCTGTGCCTCATGGGAACAGTCCAGCCCGAACTGCCAAGCCAGGTCCTCCCTGGACTGGAACCAAGCATCCTAAGACCGGTTTCGGGGTTTCACCCCTCTTCAGCCAGGATAGCTTGATTCCAGTGGCATGGAGAGCACGGGACTCACGTCTGAGCATACCCGTCCCACTCGGGGTGACAAATGCAAAACAACAGTTGATGGACAGAATGCAGAACAATGTCATACATTCACCCCAGTACAGATATCTGGGCCTAAATCCATCGTGTTTTTGCTCACCATGCCATTCCAGTTTGAACCCAGCCATATGCAAATCAGTCTTGACCCTGTGCCTCATGGGAACAGTCCAGCCCGAACTGCCAAGCCAGGTCCTCCCTGGACTGGAACCAAGCATCCTAGGACCGGTTTCGGGGTTTCACCCCTCTTCAGCCAGGATAGCTTGATTCCAGTGGCATGGAGAGCACGGGACTCAGGTCTGAGCATACCCGTCCCACTCGGGGTGACAAATGCAAAGCAACAGTTGATGGTCAGAATGCAGAACAATGTCATACATTCACCCCAGTACAGAGATCTGGGCCTAAATCCATCGTTTTTTTGCTCACCATGCCATTCCAGTTTGAACCCAGCCATATGCAAATCAGTCTTGACCCTGTGCCTCATGGGAACAGTCCAGCCCGAACTGCCAAGCCAGGTCTTCCCTGGACTGGAACCAAGCATCCTAGGACCGGTTTCGGGGTTTCACCCCTCTTCAGCCAGGATAGCTTGATTCCAGTGGCATGGAGAGCAAGGGACTCACCTCTGAGCATACCCGTCCCACTCGGGGTGACAAATGCAAAACAACAGTTGATGGACAGAATGCAGAACAACGTCATACATTCACCCCAGTACAGAGATCTGGTCCTAAATCCATCGTTTTTTTGCTCACCATGCCATTCAAGTTTGAACCCAGCCATATGCAAATCAGTCTTGACCCTGTGCCTCATGGGAACAGTCCAGCCCGAACTGCCAAGACAGGTCCTCCCTGGACTGGAACCAAGCATCCTAGGACCGGTTTCGGGGTTTCACCCCTCTTCAGCCAGGATAGCTTGATTCCAGTGGCATGGAGAGCACGGGACTCACGTCTGAGCATACCCGTCCCACTCGGAGTGACAAATGCAAAACAACAGTTGATGGACAGAATGTAGAACAATGTCATACATTCACCCAAGTACAGAGATCTGGGCCTAAATCCATCGTTTTTTTGCTCACCATGCCATTCCAGTTTGAACCCAGCCATATGCAAATCAGTCTTGACCCTGTGCCTCATGGGAACAGTCCAGCCCGAACTGCCAAGCCAGGTCCTCCCTGGACTGGAACCAAGCATCCTAAGACCGGTTTCGGGGTTTCACCCCTCTTCAGCCAGGATAGCTTGATTCCAGTGGCATGGAGAGCACGGGACTCACGTCTGAGCATACCCGTCCCACTCTGGGTGACAAATGCAAAACAACAGTTGATGGACAGAATGCAGAACAATGTCATACATTCACCCCAGTACAGAGATCTGGGCCTAAATCCATCGTGTTTTTGCTCACCATGCCATTCCAGTTTGAACCTAGCCATATGCAAATCAGTCTTGACCCTGTGCCTCATGGGAACAGTCCAGCCCGAACTGCCAAGCCAGGTCCTCCCTGGACTGGAACCAAGCATCCTAGGACCGGTTTCGGGGTTTCACCCCTCTTCAGCCAGGATAGCTTGATTCCAGTGGCATGGAGAGCACGGGACTCACGTCTGAGCATACCCGTCCCACTCGGGGTGACAAATGCAAAACAACAGTTGATGGACAGAATGCAGAACAATGTCATACATTCACCCCAGTACAGAGATCTGGGCCTAAATCCATCGTGTTTTTGCTCACCATGCCATTCCAGTTTGAACCCAGCCATATGCAAATCAGTCTTGACCCTGTGCCTCATGGGAACAGTCCAGCCCGAACTGCCAAGCCAGGTCCTCCCTGGACTGGAACCAAGCATCCTAGGACCGGTTTCGGGGTTTCACCCCACTTCAGCCAGGATAGCTTGATTCCAGTAGCATGGAGAGCACGGGACTCACGTCTGAGCATACCCGTCCCACTCGGGGTGACAAATGCAAAACAACAGTTGATGGTCAGAATGCAGAACAATGTCATACATTCACCCCAGTACAGAGATCTGGGCCTAAATCCATCGTTTTTTTGCTCACCATGCCATTCCAGTTTGAACCCAGCCATATGCAAATCAGTCTTGACCCTGTGCCTCATGGGAACAGTCCAGCCCGAACTGCCAAGCCAGGTCTTCCCTGGACTGAAACCAAGCATCCTAGGACCGGTTTCGGGGTTTCACCCCTCTTCAGCCAGGATAGCTTGATTCCAGTGGCATGGAGAGCACGGGACTCACGTCTGAGCATACCCGTCCCACTCGGGGTGACAAATGCAAAACAACACTTGATGGTCAGAATGCAGAACAATGTCATACATTCACCCCAGTACAGAGATCTGGGCCTAAATCCATCGTTTTTTTGCTCACCATGCCATTCCAGTTTGAACCCAGCCATATGCAAATCAGTCTTGACCCTGTGCCTCATGGGAACAGTCCAGCCCGAACTGCCAAGCCAGGTCCTCCCTGGACTGGAACCAAGCATCCTAGGACCGTTTTCGGGGTTTCACCCCTCTTCAGCCAGGATAGCTTGATTCCAGTGGCATGGAGAGCACGGGACTCACGTCTGAGCATACCCGTCCCACTCGGGGTGACAAATGCAAAACAACAGTTGATGGACAGAATGCAGAACAATGTCATACATTCACCCCAGTACAGAGATATGAGCCTAAATCCATCGTTTTTTTGCTCACCATGCCATTCCAGTTTGAACCCAGCCATATGCAAATCAGTCTTGACCCTGTGCCTTCTGGGAACAGTCCAGCCCGAACTGCCAAGCCAGGTCCTCCCTGGACTGGAACCAAGCATCCTAGGACAGTTCGGGCTGGACTGTCCCCATGAGGCACAGGGTCAGACTGATTTGCATATGGCCATGTCTGAACTGGGGTGACAGAGTGGGCTAAAGAACGGTGATGGATTAAACCCAGATCAGTTGACTGCGGGTGAGTGCTTGCAATGTTCAACACTCCGTCCATCATTTCCTTTGGTTTTTGCTTTTTTCGCCATAAGTTGGCAGGGTATGCTCAGACGTGAGTCCCTTGCTCACTTTGCCACTGGATTCAAGCAAACCTGGCTGAAGACGGCTGAAATGCCAGAAACCGGTCCTAGGAAGCTTGTTTCCGGTCCAGGGAAGACATGGCTTGGCAGTTCAGGCTGGACTGTTCCCATGAGGCACAGGGTCAGACTGATTTGCATATGGCCATGTCTGAACTGGGGTGGCAGAGTGGGCTAAAGAACGGTGATGGATTAAACCCAGATCAGTTGACTGTGGGTGAGTGCTTGCAATGTTCAACACTCCGTCCATCATTTCCTTTGTTTTTTGCTTTGTTCGCCATAAGTTGGCAGGGTATGCTCAGACGTGAGTCCCTTGCTCACTTTGCCACTGGATTCAAGCAAACCTGGCTGAAGACGGCTGAATGCCAGAAACCGGTCCTAGGAAGCTTGTTTCCGGTCCAGGGAAGACATGGCTTGGTAGTTCGGGCTGGACTGTTTCCATGAGGCACAGGGTCAGACTGATTTGCATATGGCCATGTCTGAATTGGGGTGGCAGAGTGGGCTAAAGAACGGTGATGAATTAAACCCAGATCAGTTGACTGGGGGTGAGTGCTTGCAATGTTCAACACTCCGTCCATCATTTTCTTTGGTTTTTGTTCCTTTGGTTTTTGCACAGAGTTAGTGGCACCTGAAGCATTCAGCGTGTGCACAGTCAGCTATGATGCGTGGTCCGGACAGGCCGCACTGGTAGTAATGTCTTTTGCCTAAATATTTCTGCCAGGCTCAATAGGGCCACGTGGCGGGGACTTGTGGTGCACAGAGTTAGTGGTACCTGAAGCATTCAGTGTGTGTGCAGCCTGCGATGATGCGTGGTCCGGGTGAGCCGCACTGGTAGCAATGTCTTTTGCATAATGAATTCTGCCTTAATAAGGCTACGTGGTGATGACTTGTGGTGAACTGAGTTAGTGGCACCTGAAGCACTCAGCGTGTGCGCAGCCTGCGATGATGCGTGGTCCGGGTGGGCTGCACTGGGAGAATTGTCTTTTGTGTAATGAATTCTGCCCCAGTAATGCCATGTGGCAGTGCCTTGTGGTGCACTGAGTTAGTAGCATCAGAAGCATTCAGCATGTGCACAGTCTGCGATAACACGTGGTCCGGGCAGGCTGCACTGGGAGCAATGTCTCTTGCCTACTGGACTGTGTCATCTGGAATCACGACTCGATGAGTTGTGAGCCCTTCTGTCCGCAGTGTACATCGAAGGCAGTAGTCTGTACAGACAAAACTCTGTGGTGCTGTGCCGCTTGGTTCTGGGGGGCCTGTGTCGAGGAGGGCGGCGGCCTTGTGGCAGGGTGTGGCCCGCCGCTGTGGCAGACACATTGGCCTTCCCAGAAGTGAAGCACACCCAGAGTCCCAGCCTATTTATTCACACTCCTATGCTCAAGTGGCGTACATTGGACCAGCCCACTCTGCTTCTGCTTCTGCTTACAGGGGGGGACACAGCTACATGACCGAGATCTTTCCCTCTGCCTGAGATAACATGGTTGCGTCCACTGTCCACAACACTACAAACACCAGCAGTATATGTACACATGGAGAGGTCTGTGCTCTGCATAGTGAGGTCTGTCTAGCACATTACCGCTACACTTTGCATTGTGTGCATTGTTATTGATGGGTGACTTGCGTCCTTGACACATACTTGCTTGCCACATCTCCCAACATTCAGCTATTGTGTGGCTGAGGGGCCATGCCATTTTGGGAAGGTCCACTCTCCTGTTCTGCGCCGCCTCGGTGATAGTGGGGAGGGTCCGGGGATAGGTCCTGGGGGTGCTGCTCGAGTTTGGGGCCGCTGCTGGAGCTATTTCGACTCAGGCGGTATTTTTACGTAGTTCAGCTTACGATATTCCTGTTTTTAAATAATTGCCATTTTGCACATTCTGAAAATCGCTATATTTGCACAACATTGTTTTTAAATACTGTAATAGTGAACACGTACCTAATTGAAGCTCCGCCCTGTCCGGCTGCCCCTGACCCCGTTCCGTCACTGCTTGTGCCGATTGAGCGGAGGGTCGTTGGGGCTAGCACCTGCTTCCGGTCTGCTACCGGAAGCTGCAGGTTAGCATTGCAGCTTCGTCCGCCCTCCCTTCTATTTAACCTGACGAAGGGCGCGGATGCGCGCAGCGGTGCGCCGGCGGCGTGCCGAAGGCAAGCCGCCGGCGCCCGTCCGCGCCTGACCGTAGCCAGGACCTTGGTGTTTTTTAGATTGTACCTCATATTGGCTTCTCACCAGCTACTTTTTCTGATCCTCTATTACCACTGTCTTAGCACGCTGCAAGCGATATGGGTTCCATCCAATATACCGGCAAAGAACTACAAGACTTAAATATCTATACAGGCCACTATACGGGCGCCTGGGAAATGGATCCGTCTAATGTCCCGGACATCTGGCGTTCTTCTGTACCCATTGGTTGTAAGACCCCAAAATGTCTTCACAAGTCCAGCCAACACAACGCACCCCTTAGAGCGATTTATTTAAATGCTCGCTCTATTCCCAAACACTCTATTGAGGTATGGGATGTATTTGATTTAAATAACCCTGACATATGTTTCATTACTGAAACCTGGCTTCACGCAGACGCTGGTCCTGATATACACGTCGCTTTTCCTTCGCAATACAAAACTATTCGAGTGGACAGGAAAGAAAAAAGAGGGGGCGGTTTATTAATTGCCCATAAAGATACTTTAACGATTACAATCCTGGATAATATAATGAATGCCCAAATGGAAATATGTGCCGTCAAGATCACTGGCCTCTCGAATGGTAATTGTAGAGCGGCTTTGGCTTACCGACCCCCTGGTGTTAAAGGGAATTTTTCTAATCAGTTACTAGAATTCATTGCACCTCATGTGTAGCCTCTGATAACTTCCTTTTGATTGGCAACTTTAATCACCATGCAGAGGCGCTACTAAATTCTGACACGGATAAATTAATCGCCAACATGAATTCGCTAGGACTCGCACAACTGGTCGATGGCCCCACTCATCAGGCCGGGCATACACTAGACCTCCTGTTTACGAATATTTCTGAAATTGATATGGAACCCCCAGAAGTATTGATATGGACCGATCATTATTTACTGAAATTTACTATCTCCACGGCCTTAATAGGGAAAAATAATTCTGAAAATGAAACTGTTCTGCGCAGATCCTGGCGTAAGGTCACTCCCCATCTTTTTCAAGAACTCTTTTGTTCAGATCAAAAAGTCTTAGAAATTAGCATTAACCAAAGGGCGTCACAACTTAATAAAGACATTCTGATTACTCTTGATAAAATTGCTCCCCTGAAGAAGGTAAACCCTAAGACCAGAACCGCCCCCTGGTTTACCGATCAATTAAAAACTGCCAAAAGTTTGTGCAGAAGGGCCGAAAGATTATGGCGGAAAAACAGAAGCCCTGCCAATGATGAGGGCTATAAAAAACAGCATCATTCCTACATGAATAAAATAAAACAGGCAAAAAAATCCTATCTGCTGAACCGGATAACTATGGCAGAGAATTCTTCAAGAGAACTCTTTCATATTTTAAAAGATTTCTCTACCTCTACAAATCCGCCTACCATACCCATATCCCAAGGCTGGACCTACTCGCTGTCACATTTTTTCGAGGAAAAAATTATGACTATTCATAAGACCTTTCCCCCTTCACCCAATTATAGTCGTCTAGTAGAACGGCCCTGTTTTTTATCAAACCCATCGGGTCTCTTAGATAAATTTATCGAATGTGACCATAAATCTGTCACTTCAGCTATGCAAAAAATTAAATCCGGTTCCCCAGCCGACCCTTTCCCCTCTAAATATTTCGCTAAAATGGCCCCCACTGTCCTTGACAGTCTGACTGCACTTTTCAATCAATCACTGTCTGATGCGGTCTTTCCCTCTGTCTGGAAAGTAGCTAGTGTTAGACCAATTCTAAAGAAACCAACAGCTGACCCTAAGATGCTTCTGAATTATCGTCCAATTTCACTGCTCCCCTATTTCGGAAAAATATTGGAGTCAATTATAAATCAGCAACTGGTAGGCCATCTGGAAAGGTATGAACTCCTGGACCCCTCTCAATCCGGCTTTAGAGCAGCACACAGTACAGAAACGGCATTGGTTGAGGTTACTGATAATATCAGATTAACCCTAGATAAACACCAATCTGCTATTCTGGTCCTGCTCGACCTGTCTGCTGTTTTTGACACCATCTTCCATAAGATTCTTGAGCAAAGACTATGGGAGGTTGGTGTCAGGGGAAGCGCACTGAAATGGTTTATCAGCTACCTATCCGAACGCACCACTACTGTCCAGTTGGGAAACTTTGTTTCCTGTGCAAGATCAGTAAAAATGGGAGTTCCACAAGGCTCTATTTTGAGCCCCACTCTTTTCAACCTTTATATGATCCCTTTGGCTGAGGTGATCAGATCGCACGGTTTTGATGTCATATCCTACGCAGATGACACGCAGATTCTGATCACCCTAGGTCCCGACCCAAGCGATACCAAAAAGCGTTTTAAAGACTGTCTTATTAGTGTTGACGAATGGATGAGATCTAATCATCTCCAGCTAAACGGGGCAAAATCAGAGATTATGCTTTTCGGAAAAGCCAGCAACCATTGGTCACAGGACTGGTGGCCTTCTGAGCTTGGACTCTGTCCTGCTCCAAAGAACACAGTCCAAAATTTGGGCTTTCATATGGATGACTGCCTATCTATGCGTAGCCATGTTAAGCACATTATAGGCACCTGTTTTGGTGTCATGCGTAGCCTCAGAAAGGTTTTTAGATGGCTCCCTATGGAGGCGCGTAAACCCCTGACACAAGGACTGATAACAAACAGATTGGATTATGGTAACGCTCTACTGTTGTCTATAAATGAAGATCCTTTAGACAAACTCCAGGTTTTACAGAACACAGCTGCAAGACTGGTTCTGGACCATCCATATAGATCTCCTTCTGCAGTCTGTTTGAATACCCTCCATTGGCTCCCGATCAAAAAACAAGCCCGCTTTAAAGTATTATGTCTTACGCATAAGTCCATACATGGAATCGGTCCAAAATACTGGCGCAAAAAGTTGCAGTGGTAACACCCGTCCAGAACACTACGTTCCGGTGATGCGGCATTGCTAACTCCGCTAAGAATCAACACCGTCAGACAAGGAGGACGTTCTTTCTCTTTTCTGGCACCATCGCTTTGGAACAAAATGCCATTCCATCTACATAGCATAAAAGAACATGGTAAATTCCGCAAAGAGTTGAAAACCTGGCTCTATGTCAACTAGCCTGGTCTTATCCACTTGAGCAGTCTGCAAGCGCCATGAGACTCTTGCTGAGTGATATGTGCGTGATATAAACTCTCCTGATTTGATTTGATTTGGTGGTGGTGGGTGTTGTGGCCTTCTTGGGTATCGTAGCTGTATGATCAGTAGCTCTATAGCATGTGTTGGTCTTCAGATGTGGCTTTGGGCTGGGCTCCCTTTCATACTGTAGGTAGTCGTCCTGCTTTACACCAGTAAAAGGCAGGTGTTAAATTTTTACTGCTAACGCGGCTTTTCGCCTGTTTTTGGATCGCATCGCAGATTTAGCTGGTCGTTAAAAATATCAAAAAGTGCTGTTTTCAAGTTCTTTTTGCACGGGAACGCCTACTCTGTATATCATTAGCATTAGTTGTCGCTCTCATTTGTGGTGATTTTTTTAGCGGAAGCTATCGCTGGAAAACTGGCTACATCGGCAGTTTTCAACTGGTTGAGAATGGGATGATCATTTAAAATCACAGACAAAAGCATGGGTTTAATGACCATTAAAATTAGAAATTAGCAATTAAAAAACCTTTGAATTCCACTGACAAAACCATAGGTTTCAGGCACATTATAGTTACAAATTTGCATTTAATAAACCTTAGAAATTCACTGAAAAACCATAGGTTTCAGGGACGTTATAGTTAGTTGGACATTTCACTTGTACAAAACCATAGAAATTCCCCCGTTTTAGTTAGTTCAGCTAACTATGACTCACGCACCCGCAATGCACTACTGATGACGTCACATATTACATCATTCATGACATGGTCAGTGACATCACTAATCATCAGCTAATCATAGTGGATTAAAGACAAAATTGAGGTATAATCCAAATGTACCGTATGACAACATCGAGGCATACAGCTCAGCAGTAATAATTGATTTGAGGAAAATGCGCAAAAATACAGCTGGGCTCAAATTTGATAATCTATCTAAGAGCCAAAGAAAAACAATCAATGGGCTGAGGAAAGACTTGAGATTGTGATCAAGCCCTCCGACAAGGGGAGCAATGTTGTCATCATGAACGCAACTGATTATAGAGCTGAGGCGATGAGACAGTTATCGGATGAGACCTGTTATGAACTGATCAATTGGGAAATGTATAAACGAACAATACAGGATTACCATGGTCACTTGGGAAATTGGTACCATCAAGGACTGCTGGACACGGAGGAATACAAATTTCTGAGAACCGAGAATCCGCGGATACCATGTGTGTACTTTCTGCCGAAAATACCCAAGGATGCCACCTCTCCACCTGGGTGCCCGATAGTCTCCTCTAATGGGGGACTTTTGGAGAATACCTCGAGTTTTCTTGACATATTTCTTTCTAAATATGTTTTGAACTTGAGATCTTATTGTAAGACCAGCTCTGACTTTTTACGTAGAATACATGACGTTCAATGGGAGGAGGGCTACCATATGATAGCATTGGATGTTTGTTCCCTTTACACATGCATTGAGCAAACAAAGGGAGTAGTCGCTTGCATGTATTTTCTCAAAAGCAGACACATTAATCACTGGCAACATAACAAAATGTTGGAAGAAATTATGCTTTTCTGTTTACAGCAGAATATCTTTCTCTTTGAGAAATCGGTCTACAGACAGCGGTCAGGAACCGCGATGGGCACTTAATTTGTCCCCAGCCTAGTGAACTTATTCCTGGGCTGGTGGGAGGAACAAATTGTCTGGACCGAAAAATTTGAACGATATACTGACCATATACCCATATGGATCAGATATAGCAACGATTTATTTTTGATTTGGGACGGTTCGGAACCCCTAGCTAAGGAATTCATTGAGGAGTTGGGGGTCAATGATTTAAATCTGAAATTTACCCACACAATCAGTACAAGTTATTGTGAGTTCCTAGACATAGCCATTGAGATCAAACAGGGAAAAATCACGACCCATCTGTTTCGTAAAGAAATTGCGGGGAACACCGTTCTGCACGCGGCTAGTCATCATCCCATTCTTCTTGTGCATAGTATCCCCTATGAGGAATTGCTGCGGCACAAATGAAGATTTTCAGGCCGAGCAAGATACTATCATGACTGGTTTAAAAAATAGAGGGTACAAGTATAATGTCCTGCAAAAAGCGAAAGAAAAAATGAGGAATAAAACTCAGAATGAGCTACTGTTTAATCCCTCGAATAGTAAAACTCGAAAACACTCACAAGAAGGAAGGAAAGCTCCAAGAATGATAACTACTTTCAGCAGAGGGGCATGGGCAATCAAAAAATACAATGAGGGCACATTGGACTCTCCTAGTGGCAGACCCCATAATAGGCAAATGTGTAGGTGGGAGCCCACAAATCACATATAAACAAGCAAGATCCTTGAGAGACTGCTTGGTACACAGTTATATCCAAGGCGGTACAAGCCAGCAGTGGCTTAAGGCACTAAATAGTTTCACCATGTGTGGAATGTGCAAAGCGTGCTTAAATGGTAAGAATTGCAAAGACTACCTAACGGGTGCAGGCGAGGTTGAAAAGATCAGACAAACTATTAACTGCAATAGTGACTTTGCTGTTTACTTGCTTAAGTGCCCATGTGGTCTCCAGTACTTATGCAGCACTCAAATTGAAAATACTGTAGCATCTTCGTGTTATTACTAACCGTGATTACAACTATCCGGTGGCCCGGCATTTTGCAGACAAGCATAAGAGTAATAATGGCTGCCTACAATTTTATGGAGTCGACAGAATCCCCAAACAGAGACAAAAATCTTAGGAGCCTCGAGTCAAAATACATTATTGATTTAGATAGCAAAACACCAAAAGGATTAAATGGAGGCGAGGAACTTGCCACACATATAGATCGATGAATCCTATCGGTTTGCATTTAAACTTCTTTTCTCGGAAATTGCAATTTTAATCTTTTTCTTTAGTCCATATTGTTTTTGTCCTTATTCAGTGTTACTGCACTATTTTAATGTGGGTTCGTAGGTTAGGAGGCTCACTGGGCAATTTCCTGATCCCTATTTTAGTGACTGGCCACATTTGTGGTCACACTACACAGGAACCCTTTTATATGGTGGGTCCATATTGTCAAAACAGTACTCCAGTACCTTTTTCCCACTTTGTTGCTCATCACTGTTAGGGGACACTAACTCGTCACAGCCCCATTCACTACTATGCACTGCACATAGGCCTTTCCTGTATCAAGTAGGCCAATAGGAGTCCCACCACATTGATCCAATTGGATCATAAATTCACTTTAACTATATGCGAGCGTGTTACTGCATATCTGGTCATATTAAGTTGATGTGGAAACACTGGGTGATTACTTTATGAGGTGCATAGCCTGCATCCAAGTAGGATTGTAATCCATTGTATTATCATAAATCATAACGGGCACTTGCCACTAAGTTTCATTAGAAGGGCACAACCAATATGCTGTTGACAAATATTATCATGTCTTCATTATCAAATGATATTCATAAATTACAAGTGTATAGCTCCATTAGATTACACTCGTGCCTTGATCCATGCAATAACCATTACTGTATTTGTCGTAGAAATGCATCATGTATGTTTAACACAAAACTTTATTGATTGCATAGGTTTTTATCGCAGTGGACCATTGTTAGTGCGCATATATTGCCCCAAATGCCGACATGTATCATGAATCAACATCAGGATGCGGGTTGTTATGTTGGAACTTTGGCTGCAATCACATGAAATATTGTGTTGATAGCAATTTTGATTTTTGACGAAACAGCACCTCACGTACCCACTAACTGACATAGCAATCGTATTACGCTAGATGTCAAGCAGTGTTTCAATGTAAAAACTTTATTGACAATAATGCGATAGCTGGTAACAACGTGTATAATATTATCATGTTAACTGTTATTATTGAGGTCGAAAATGTAAAACTCAATATCAATTTCAAGCCGTAACTATATGAGGGAATATGGTATGGTTGAAGTAACTTGCACAGCTAGAAATTAAAAAAAACTGTGTATCAGTCTACTCTGCCTATGATCTTTGGAGGTTATTTCTAAAGGAAATTGGCATACAGGAAACCACTTGACAAAGGCTTACCCTGAAATGCGTCGTCCTTACTTTGGTGCACATTAAAATTATTGTGCTGTCTTCTGGTGTGCCGCATCTTGTCTTCCTGTTATCTGAGACAATTTACAAGAATTCCTACCAAAAACAAATATCTATCTATCTATCTATCTATCTATCTATCTATCTATCTATCTATCTATCTATCTATCTATCTATCTATCTATCTATCTATCTATCTATCTATCTATCTATCTATCTATCTATCTATCTATCTATCTATCTATCTATCTATCTATCTATCTATCTATTCATATAAATATATATATATATATATATATCTCTATATATATATATATTCACTGAAAAAACCATAGGTTAGTTGGACATTTGACTCATTTAAAACCAGAGAAATTTGCCCGTTATAGTTAGTTGAGCACATTCAGCATGTGCACAGCCAGCGATAATGCGTGCTGCGGACAGAGCGCACTGGAGCAATGTCTTTTGCCTACAGGACTGTGTCATCTACAATAGCGACTCGATCTGAATTGTAAACACTGCTGTCTACAGTGTAGGCCAGAGAGCGGTCACCAAGGGCCCACAGCCACGTGGCGTTGACTTGAGCTGTCCTGTTTGCAGTACGCGAAGCAAGAAAAACCGTGTGCGGACCCTGCGATGATGCGTATGCGTGAAGTGGACAGAGCGCACTGGAGCAATGTCTTTTGCCTACAGGACTGCGTCATCTACAATAGCGACTCGATCTGAATTGTGAACTCTGCTGTCTGCAGTGTAAATTGAAGGCAGTAGTGAGCACAGTCTTCCATGAATACTTTTTCTCACTTCCTCTTCACAAAATACAACATAAATTACACAAAACTCTGCAATAAATAAATCAAAACAATTTGAATTGCGATCTCTGCTGTCCACTGTGTACACTGTTATTCAGTGTTCTTTACCACTACCAAGAAGAATTTGGTCATTGTACTAGACCTATAAGTCATCTCAAAAAAATTCTTCAACCAAGTATACTAAAAGGCTGTTGTGTATATTTCAATAGACGTTGTAGTTAGTTGCCTTCTGGATTCTGTAATTGAACAATCACCACTCGATCTGAATTGTGAGCCCTGCTGACCACAGTGTAGGCCAGAGGTAGTTGTCATTAACGACTCACAGCCACGTGCCGTTGGTTTCGGAAGCACGGAGTTGGTTTCACCTGATCGGAGGGGGTGCACACAAATCATCCCAAACTTTGACTTCTGACATCCTCAATCACAGAATCAAGACCCCGTTTCACTGTTCCGACCAGCTGTACCATGGTGTACTCCACCCACTGCAGTCAGCCAAGCCCAATAATCATGTGCAGCAGTTAGATACGGAAGCACAGAGTCTGATGCACCTCAACAGAGGGAGTTCTGAAAAAACAACAAGCAGCAGGTAATATCGAACATCGTCCATTTTGGGATCAAGAAACCGTTCCACTGTTGGGACCTAAAGTTGGTTGCGCCTCGTCGAAGGGAGTACCTTCATCTCCACTCTCACATACAGTTCTAACATCATCCATTGTGGAATCAAGACCCCGTTTCACTGTTCAGACCTGCTGTACCGCGGTGTACTCCACTGACTGCAGACAGCCAACCTCAATAATCATGTGCAGCACTTAGCTACGGAAGCACAGAGTCTGATGCACCTTAACGGAGGGAGTTCTGTGAAAACCAAGCAGTATATAGTATCGTACATCATCCATTTTGGGATCAAGACACCGTTCCACTGTTGGGACCTAGAGTTGGTTACACCTGGCCGAAGGGAGTACCTTCATCTGCACTCTCAGATGCAGTTCTAACATCGTCCATTCTGGGATCAAAACCCTGTTCCACTGTTCGGACCTGCTGTACCGCGGTGTACTCCAGCGACTGCAGTCAGCCAAGTCCAATGATCATGTGCAACACTTAGCTACGGAAGCACAGAGACTGATGCACCTCAACGGAGGGAGTTCTGTGAAAACACAGCAGCAGGTAATATCGGACATCGTCCATTCTGGGATCAAGACACCGTTCCACTGTTAGGACCTAGAGTTGCTTGCACCCGGTCAAAGGGAGTACCTTCATCTCCACTCTCAGATGTTGTTCTAACATCGTCCATTGTGGGATCAAGACACTGTTCCACTGTTGGGACCTACAGTTGGTTACAGCTGGTCGAAAGGAGTACCTTCTTCTGCACTCTCAGATGCAGTTCTAACATCGTCCATTGTGGGATCAAGACACCGTTCCACTGTTGGTACCTGTGGGACTACTGTGTTAGTAGTATACAGAGCACTCCACGGTGCTGGGCCTCAGGATAGGCATTGTCTGCCTGTGTCGCGGTGGCCAGCATTGATCTCAGGAGCCTTCCCAGCTCGCAGACCTCAGCCCAGGAGCTTCTGCCAGCACGTGGCCGGCCCTCTTTCACATACGGCGGTGTCAAAAGGTGAACTGTGGGGCATATGTACGTTGCAGTGGCCATGACGGTTTCTGGGTACCAGCAGGCTGAGAGCATTATTCCCGCAGCCACCTTCGCTCACGGTGTCAGCCTCGTGGTGGTGTAAGCTGTGCAGACCTAACAGACATGTTTGCCATTCCGTAAGAGAACCACATCCAGAGAAACGTGCCTTTTATTCATACCCCTACGCTAACCTTGCGTACGCCGAGCCAGCCCATTACGCTAAAGATTTGGGGGCACGTACATGCTATGTTTTCGTAATCTTCCCTACTGACTGTACTATCATGGTTGCGTCCACTGTCCACTTCACTTAATAGACCATCAGTGTATGTTGACATGTACATGTCTGTGCTTTGCATACTCAAGTCTCTCTGACACATCCCCTCAACACTTTGCATTGTATACTTTTATAATCGAGAATCACTTGCCACCTTCGCACATTCTTTGCTCCCATCTCTCCCCGCATTATGCATTGTGTGGCAGAGGTGCTCTGTTTGGTTTGTGTACATGGCTAGCCACGGTTCCCACAGTACGTAGTGTCATTGTGTCTGCTAGGTGTACATGTTGTTTGTCATGTTGTATGTGATTATACAAGGTAGCGCGTTTATTTACGAGCAGTGGTTTCTCCCATTTACATATCGCTCTCTTAAAGAGGATACTGAAGTTTTTCTCACAGGTGAAAAGTGGGACCACAGAGGCAGTCATTCATTACTATGCAAGAATGTCCAACTGCACGACGCTTCTAAGCTTACAGCCCCCAATCTTGCGTGTTTTCTTAAAAGCACATCAACTCCCACAATCAGACCAACATTCACACAGCTTTCTAACTGCAGTTATCTGCTTCTTTATAACATGGACTGCTAAGCAATGTGAGCTGGCATACCGTATGGCCTTACTGTTTCAAACGTGATAACTTCCTCTGGCAATCTCTATTCCCACCCACACAAAGTAACACCCAAAGTTCAACTTGGCCTTCAATACCTACTTTGAAAAAAGATTTTATTAAATGGAGCAAACTGAAAGCGCTTTTGTTTCAAACAGAAGTGTCCCTCACTGCTCAAAAAGTAATTTATCGACTGCAGATAGCACGAACTTCAAGTAAAATACACTCCCTTTTAAATACGAACCTCCCATTACACTTTGTGAATTGCTACACAATTTTCAACACATCTGACATGTAAGGTCTGGCACACTTTTTAAACACTGTCTCCTCCTGCCTTCTCACAGGCTTTCAAATTGTTTTTAGTCTAATACCAGACTTCATTCATTCCATCATCTCTGGAATAACAGGAACAGTGCCCATATTTTTCGCTCTGTTTGAGGCCATCCTACTACTATTTTAGCTTGTTAAAAATGGCTGCACTCCCTGTGGTAACAAGCATGTCTGACAGAATACGCCTCTACGGGAAGCTACATCAATACCGTGAAAAAATAGAACAACTTTTCGGCTGCCTGCCTCTATCTATAATCAGAACCAGCTACAACATGACATTTATTTACACATATACAATCTGCGTGCAACCATCTTTTTACTACTTGCCCAATCGACTGGTGAATGGATCTATGCCTTGCCAACATCCCAGCAAACGCTCCCGATATCTATCAGGTAATGGAGTATCTTGAAAACCATGAACTTGATTGTTCGGGCTGTGGAACAATGGCGGATGCAACTCAAAACGGTATCCTGGCGGAATGGGATTTCTGCGCAGCCGCGAAAGATCTCCTGGAACGTGTGACCTTTGACAACATCGCAGATTGCCTGCCAATTCAAATTGCTGCTCCAACAATCGAGGAACATTATTGTCCCTTCGAGGATATGAATTGGATCGCTTCGCTTTTCTGACACAATGGTAACAATCTCCTCTTGGAACATTACGCATCTCAAGCCGCTGAAGAACTTCCGGACTGCAATCTCCAAGTGCTTGTAAGAAATTCACTTTATTCTTGGATTGATTTTTTTAAACTTTTTTGACTTTTTCCTATGCATTTTTTTAATACACTTCAATTGAACTATTTTCATATAATAACTTTCTAAGTATGCTTAGGCAGTTGAACTGTGTTTTCATTATTGGCCCTTACGTCTCCACACTAAACAGGGATGGATGATGTATGGCCTATGCAAATATGCTATTTACTTGCTAAATTAGCCTAAACCCGACATCCATTTTGAAACCATATCTATTCTTTGTACACACGTCTCTCTGCCTGCCTGTTATCCACGAAGCCCTTTCACACAAATTAGCTAATTCTCAGCCTCTGCTCACGAGCTGGCGATCAAGATAAAAAAACACGGCATTGTTTAGGAACTAGTTGGCACAGTGTGGTAGTCGTATCCTACCTTTATTTTCATTCTACAAATTACAGTCATTCATGTCTAATAAGTATTGGTTATGTCACATGGAATTGTAACATTTAATGTGGAATTGACTGATGCAGGAGCTTAGGTTTGAATACAGCAGAAGCGGTTGGAGTTTGCCTCAGCTGGATGCCTTAGCTCTTGCACTAGTGGTTCCATTTATGGCACTTAAATAAAGACACTTTTTATATAACTTGCAGACTCCATCGCTTTATCCCACACAGCCACTTTCTTAAACACACCGCATTTCACCATTTGTCTTCTGTGGCATTGCAACCTTCTGCATTATATTCTTCACAATTATTTCTTTATTCCTGCTTTCTAAAACACTCCATTCGAGTCTTTTGACTGGTATGGGTGAGTAGTTTGCTTCCCAATCCCTCTATAGTCTAAACCCATACTAACACCACTTGCACAGCTATGCTACAGCGGCCAGTATGCTACAGTGCCCAGAGCACATCAGTTTACAGCAATCAGCTCACGGTTTCATCCCGAGTGTACCGGCACCTCACCCCAGCACCATCTCACTCTGGGCAAAACAGCACTTTCACTCCGTTAGGGGTGAATACTTCGCTTCACACCCCCTCTATAGCACACCCTAACCATCCCACAGAGCTCACAGCACTATAGTCTGAACCCATAGTAACACCACTTCCACAGCTATGCTACAGTGGTCAGTATGCTACAGTGCCCAGGGCACATCAGTTTACAGCAATCAACTCACGGTTTCATCTCCCAGTGTACTGGCACCTCACCTCAGCACCATCTCACACTGAGCAAAACAGCACTTTCACACCCCTAGGGGTGAATACTTCGCTTCACACTCCCTGTGTAGCACACCCTAACCACCCCACAGAGCTCACAGTGCTATAGTCTAAACCCATACTAACACCACTTGCACACCTATGCTACAGCGGCCAGTATGCTACAGCACCAGGAGCACATCAGTTTACAGCAATCAGCTCACAGTTTCATTCCGAGTGTGCCGGCACCTCACCTCAGCACCATCTCCCTCTGTAGGGGTGAATACATCACTTCACACTCCCTGTGTAGCAGACCCTAACCACCCCACAGACCTCACAGTGCTCCTACCCTCCTCTTTCCTACTCTTTTTGCCCTTTTTTCCCCTTACTCGCTTCAACGGAATCAAAAAATGGCTGCCAACACTTCCTAGTTGCAACCGCTCGCAGCCAATAAGCAGTAAGCTCGTGCTCGTAACCCCTCAGCCAATCAGAAGGCATAATTCCCAAATATTGATATCTGCAAATTTCGATATTTCTCCAAAACTACAGAACGGATTTACACCAAATAAACAAAAGCGTGCTTTCTAGACCAAGACCCTTCTCCCTGCCAAATTTGAGGTAATTCCGTTCACCCGTTCGCTTTGTCTAAAGTTTCCTAAGGAGATTAACATGGAGAAAACACGTTTTGGGACCCCCTTTTTTCTTGGCCCCCCCTTGACGAATCACCCCCAAACTTTTAACGTAGGAGCTTTTTTGAACAAATAATTAGTTTGGAAAATATCATGAAGATTCATCAAACGACTCCAAAGTTATAAGCAAAACAAAAAATGCTCTTCCTATGGAAACTTGGTCCCAACTATAACTATCTACTGGTGACCGCCAGTAGGTAATATATATATATATATGTATATATATATATATATATATATATATATATATATATATATATATATATATATATATATATATATACATATTATCTACTGGCGGTCGCCAGTAGATAGTTATAGTTAGGACCGTGTTTCCATAGGAAATCTGAAAATTCTATTTTGAATAACTTTGGCACCGGTTGACGAATCCTCGCGAATTTTTCAAAATAGGTGGGGCGCTCCGCTCCGCTCCTACCCTGAAAGTCTCGGGGTGATTAGTCAAGCGGGGGCCGAGAAAAAAGGGGGGTCCCAAAACGCATTTTCCCCATGCATTTTTCCATAGGGGCCTTTAGTCCAAGGTACAGCCCGAACGGCTGAACAGAATTATTTGAAATTTGGCAAAGAGAAAGTCCTCAGGTCAGGGATGTGCCTTTTGAATATCTGGAGTCAATCTGTTCAGTAGTTCCTGAGAAAATTTCAGTTAAAAGTACATATATATCTATAGGCGCGCACCGTGCGCATACGGTAAGCATACCATACGCGCACACTGCCGTGCGCGAGCGTAATTCTGATTGGTAGTTACATGACAGTAAACATTCCAGTCGGTCGAAATCAGGAAGTGCCGGCCGCCATTTTGTCTCTCGCACTCTGAGGCAGTGAAAAACAAGGGTGGAGAATGTGAAAAGGGGGCAGGGTGGACAGTTCCTGACCCCCTAGCCTTTGTCCGGGGGTCACTGATGGACCCCCAAGGATGAAAACATTTTTTTTATGTTTTCAAAAAAGTGCGGGGTGTGCGCACTGTGCGCGCACGGCACGCACAACGCATCGTGGGCGCTCGGTGCACGAAGCGCACCAGCGCACCGGGCGCCCACAGCGCGCGCACGGTGCGCGCACGGTGAAGAACCTAAAAAAAAATTTATTAATAAATACATAACTTAGCATTTAAAAAAACTTACAAATTCACTTAAAAAACCATAGGTTTCACACACGTTATAGTTAGGAATTAGCATTTAAAAAACCTTGCAAATTCACTTAAAAAACCATAGATTTCACACATTTTATAGTTAGCTGGACATTTCCCTCGTAAAAAACCAATGAAATTCCCCCGTTATAGTTAGTGCAGGCAACTATAACTCACGCGACCGCAATCCTCTGCTGATGACGTCAGATATTACATCACTGTATTTAGACACCTATTTACCCATGTCTTCTTACATTAATCTTTAGCTATACATATATTACAAATATTTATTTTTCAGAAAGACACATATTTAATCAGTGATGTAATATCTGATGTCATCAGCAGAGGATTTACGAGGGAAATGTCCAGCTAACTATAACATGTGTGAAACCTATGGTTTTTTAAGTGAATATATATATATATACAGCTCTAAATCTCTAATTACTAATGGCCATAAAAATGTCCACCCCCCCACTCCACCCCGACTCCCTCACCTGCACCGGTCCTCGATTTACCATTACCAGGCACCCTGCAATTTTGGTAGGGGGTAAATCATTGGGTTACCGGACCTATGAACATGAACCAGACACTCATAATGAAGGCTATTGGTGGACTGGTTCATGTCAATGTATTAATTTAGCATGGTTTATGATAGCAACTGCGAAGTACTGAGAGGGATTGAAATAGCTTCCTCGTTCTCCCAGGAAACGTTGCTGATGGCCCCTTATTCAACATTCTCCTTTCTAATAAGTCATAAGAGCGTTCTATTTATTTTAAGTTTAAAAGGCTTTTAAAGCTGGTAAGTGCAATTTGGGAGTACCGAACTGTTAGGAGGCATACTTCACCTCTCGTGACCCTCCAAACTCATTTCATGAAGTTGCCATTTGCCTTTCACTTACATTAGAAGCATTCCTCCAAAAGAGGCCATTTTTTAGAGGCATTCCATAGCCTGGAACGAGGCCTCCACTCAACTGTTTTCTCATCATGCTGCTGTATTTTACAATGAGTCTGTATATACTTACACAATCCATAAGGTTATGGACCATAAAAATGTTTGAATGCTATTTACTTCAACCCTGCTTTTGTCATACAAAGATAGAAATGATAGTAACTGGCTCTGCAACAACTCAATGTCAGAATGAAGGACAACCTTCAAAATAATGTATTGTACAGATAGCAGCCTGGATTTTATATACTGGCAAAGAAAGCGTCTGCCCATTTTTTTTTATATTGAAACAGTGTAAACATTTTGTACTTTGGTTGATCTAGAATTTTTCAATTTCAAAATGAGGTTACCACGCAGGTTGCACACCGTGATCAGAGCGTATTTTTGCAATCCTTTTCCCAGGCAGCTGGGTACAAAAGTCCTATCACGCACCTTCAGCACTCCTCCGTTATCTCTGCATCAGTGTGTGTCTGAACATGGCAGGCGAGTCCCACAGGCATTAGCCTCTAATTTACCCATCACTTTCTCCCTACACACTCAGACATGACAGAAGAATTCCACCCTCAACCATAGACCGGCCCAGACGTCCTTCGTGTCCTGCTTTCCTTGTGTAACGAAGTGCTGTATCCCCCAGACCCTTGGCACACCCCTCTTCCAATACACAGCTGTCACATTAGCTGAACTCAACTCCATTACTGTGACTGCCCTGCACAGAATTGTACCATTCAGTCTCCCTGTCTAACTCATATAATCATGCTACAATAAAAAGCCTTAATAACTTTCAGCTTGCAGTAGATTTAAACTACACAGAAGATCGATGAGTGAATTCGTATTTTCTAAGACAGCTTGTATTTTCAATACAAAGATGCAGATTTCAATGAGTATTTTTATACACAGATGGAGAAAACATGTTGTTCATTTTGTTAGTCTAGCCTGGAAAAATACTGCACAGGGAACGTGGAGTCTGACGTTGTGAACATTAAGCTTCAACCATAAGAAACAAATACAAATTGGCGGATTGTTTATTCTGTTGACGGGAGATTTTCATGTGCACTCTGCCCCCACCAGCGCCACCGTGATGAAAAATAATGTCATATTTTCCAAGCTGCCCTTTGCTACTCGCCTTCATCAATATTCCTCATTACAAAAAAATGGGCCTGTATTTCCTTCATATTTACTCTCTTTCCACGTCAGAAAAATGCGCCCAACTATCAAACACAAATGCCACAAATTGCAAGACAGATGAATTTAGATATATTTAAATACTATTCGGCATATAAATTTCAATTGAAATGGCATATTTGGCCTTTTACGACACATAATTCAACACTTGCCAGTAGAACATTTAGATCGCTTGCTGTAAAGTTCTTTGGAGTGCAGTGGTATTTTACCACCGCTAAGGGAAATATAGGGGTATATTCACAAGAACGAGTGATAACTACCGCACGAGTAGCTTAATGCAACTCTCAACATTGCAGCCTATCGTGGGAAAATTACGCCGTGCCAACCAAGTATTCACAACAGGGCGGTAGCATGCGATAGTCACCAGAAAATGTGTCAAATGGCAGCGCAAAATTTAACAACACACCGCAAAAATGCGAAACACGAACGCAAAAAATCATGCGATGAGGCCAATTGCGGTACAAAAAGTAGTGAACACCAGCCACAGGCCTGCAAATCCCACGAGTCCTGTGGGAAAATGCACCATAAAAAGCACAGAAAAAAAATACCAGACAAAAGCCAAAGCACATAGTAACATGGATGCACCCTGACCCAGAGCAGAGGCCAACGCGAACCCCACAACCCCCAGAGACTATCAGCAAGGAACAACTGGGTCGGGGAAGGCCAAGGAGAAGAGGGAGAGGAAGACGGGGTGCAGACCGCAGGAAAACAAGACCAGCGTCACAGAGGTGACAGAACACTACCAGCAACTGACCCACAAGCAGACCACCTGGAATGCAGTCGGAGTGCGGAGGAGGCCAATCGAGGAGGCCACGAGGCGCCGGCATGACGTGACAACCTCAACCAGGCACAAACCCCCTGCCAACAGGAAGGCAGCAGCAGAGACAGGAGGTGGCAGTCCTGCGCCACAGGAGGATCTGGAGGAAACCGAGGCCACAGTCATCAGTGTGGAAATGGTGCAAGGAACAGGGAGTACGGACACAGCTCGAGAGGTCCTGACACAACATCAACAGGGTGAGTAACGACCAGGAACTGGGGGGACGGGTGGAGATGGGCACAATGGCACACATGCACAATGAGGTGTAGCACACTGCACACCCACAATTTCCCAGGAACATGTCCCTCATCCCCTTGGCACACTGCAGCACACACACATAGCAAGAACAGCACACCCACATTGACAACAACGTGGTACAATGCGCAAAGCCGACACTGCAGAACAGAGGACACAACTGGCTCTGCACATGCACAGAAACATGCCTACTACATCTAAGAGAGCATGAAACTGTGAAATGGAAATGTACGCGTACAACCACACATCCATCGTGTAGTCCAAATCTACACTGTCCCGCAGCAGTATTCAGCACCTCCCAAACAGCTACAATGTACATTGACAGACAGTCAGCGTGTAGACCAGAACAATGCGACAACATACATGTCAACACAATGTCAACATGCATCTCCCCTTCATATCGCAGAGGGGCACACAACACCTCCAGCAGAGCACAGAAGACAACACATATGTGATGCCGGAGAGGACCACCACACCTTCGACACCGACGCCCTACAACAGCCCATGGACATCCCACGCAACCTATCACCAGGACCCGGGACACAGAGCCTGTAACAGACCACACAGCAGGAAGCACCCACAAGCACAGCTGGCTCACGACACTTCACCCACCCACACATGGCACCCCAATGCCATGTGTCAGCATGCCAAAAGGAGGTGGTTGAACAGGTGTGGGTGGGGTCCGAACCCATGGAAGGCAAACTAGATCACATACGTTGGTGTCTATTACCCTTCAGGGACCAATTACACCCCACAAAGGAGACCCACACTGCCATAGAGACACATGCAGATGCACATTCACAGTACACAACCACGCCCAAGGGCACGCACATATCAGTCACACACCCACGTTGGCCCTGCGTACGATGGCCCAGGCCACTCCCCTTATGAATTGAGTGGTTGACGACAAAGCTACATGTCCAAGCTCAAACCTGATGCCTGCGGTGACATGCCTGCATCTGCTGTACACACCTCAATGTAATGTCGCAGGGCCCTGGGCCCTCATGCATACAACAAGACCACAGGGACACATGCAGATATTATGTTGAACTGGCTACGAGCATGTGTGCTCAGCCCCTTTATTGGCAGGGCCACATGTACAGTGACGCCTGTGCTGGGTGTGTGTGGGGTGGGTGCAAGCCAGCACTCAGGGAGTTGTTGGTGCTGGCAACAAATACAACAGTTAACACAATGAATACGTGAACAGACAACACCAGCATCACCGGGACAACTGCGGAGCATCATGGAGATAGCCTGAGCAAGTCCAGAGGGTACACAATGAGCAAACAGAAGTGTCCGTGAGTTGCAGTGCACTGAGTTTGGGGCACTACAGCTGAGCGCGCCCATGTGAAGAAAAAGTCTCGGATTATGTTCCTTCAAGATATTCCTGATGCAGAAGCAGTGGGGTGTGTCATCTACCTCATCAATGTCCCAGGTCTCCCACACTGCTTGAGGTGACATTGCTGCGCAACCTCTCCATAACACAAAACTCAATCAGTAACAGACGATGGCTTGTGGTGCACTGAGTCAGTGGCACCTAGAGTGCCGAGCAGGGTATCAGTCTGATGATGGCATCCACGAAAGGTGTGAGCAACTCCGTAAGTCTGTAAGATCCACCGTTTCGACTCTAGCAGATGGCGGTTAGATGTCGTCCTGGCGGTGGTGGCGTGTGCCTCCTGCAGTGATGCTACGTCCGGGCCGGTGAGGACTCGATTTGATGTGTGAGCCCTGGTGGACCGCAGTTGAGGCCGGAGGCAGTGAACAGTGCACAAGACCACAGACACAAGGCATTGATGACCCTAAGGCCATCGCCTCAGAGGCCATCCAATATCTCAGAAGAAGGGATCCTGGACATGACCAGCACAGAGTTAGTGGCCCCGGATGCACTGCGGCTGGCACAGGCACCCAGCCACGGGACGGTGACTTGCGGCGCAGTCAGATGGGCCATGCGACCTGAGCAGGCCCTCGTCAATGTCCGAGGTGTATGTTGTGGAGGGTTGCGGGGGACAGTGGAAGGTGTCCTCCAGGGCATGATGCAGAGGGTGAAAGCTGTTTGGGAAGCAGCAAATGGAGGGGTGGAATGCCACTGCCTCGTTCTTGCTGCAAAGTCAGTATCACCGCCATGATGGCGACGACATCCCCAAGTCCATGGACTCAGTCGCCACCAAAGTCCGACCAGAAGGTGTCCATGGGTCTCGGGGAATGGACAAAGTGGCACAGGGGCTGAAAGGGGATGTAGTCTGCGATAAGGCCTGTACAATGACACCAAGTCAGTCATAAATATACCAAGGCTAAATTTGAAAGTGTGTGTGACCTATTCGACTGCAGTGTAGGCCGGGGGCAGCGGTCAGCAAGGGCCCACAGCCACGTGTCATTGGGATGCTATGCACATGGTTGCTGCCACCTGACGAATGGGAGTACAGTGAATGTGAATCTTCCTTTTTGTGCGTACACTGACAATGTATGATCAAGACTCAGTTCCAAATGTGTGACCTACTTGTCCATAGTGTGGGCTGAAGGCAGTAGTCAGCAGAGTACCACAACCACCTGTTGTTGGCTCATGATGCACAGAGTTAGTGACACCAGGGCAGTTGTCGGTAGTGTTCGATCACCTCCGTAGCGATGATCCTATTCCCTCCGGAGTGCAAAGCGCCATCCTCTTACGCCTTTCCTTGCATGCGATTATATGTATTCTGCCTTTAAATAATGTTCATTGCCATGGTGTAATCAAGACTCAGTTCCAACTGTGTGACCTACTTGACCTTTGTGTAGGCCGGAGGCAGCAGTAGAGTACGTCAACGAGAAAGGACTAAAGCGGGCCTGTTTCATGGAGGCCGTGATGGTCTGAGGAGGCTGCCAAGGTCACGGGCCTGGGTCTTGGAACTTGCGCAGGCACGTGGTGGGCCCTCCTTGACACACGCCGGTGTCAGAAGGTTATCAGTGTGGCCTGACTGCGCAGGGGTGGGCCTGACAGGTTTGGGGTCCAGCGGGCTGGGATACAGCAGGCGCACAGGATCGCAGGCAACTCCGCTCACGAGGACGGCATCGGCCTTGTGGCGTGGTGAGAGGCGCCGTCCTGGCAGAGACGTTGGGCTTTCCAGAAGAGGACCACGCCCAGGGCTACGTGCTTTTTATTCACACCCCTACCCTGGCCTGGAGTACGTCGGGCCATCCCACTCCGATCACGCTTATGGGGGGACATAATAGGCAACATTTCTTCGAACTCCCCCACTGACTGGGGTGACATGGTTGTGTCCAATGTCCACTACACTCCATATGCCAGAGGTGTATGTCACCATGGATATGGGTGTGTTCTGCATACTGCGGTCTGTCCAACACATCTCCACCACTCTTGGCATTGTGTACTTTCCCAATCATGGTTCTCCTGCATGCCTGGTTGCCACCTCTCCCCACATTCGGCTAGTGTGTGGCTGAGGTCCCATGCTATTGATGGCTCATGTTCACGGTTTGCCCTGGTTACCATTGTGAGTTGTTCTGTTGTGTCTGGTGGGTGAGCATGTTGTTTTGCATGTTGGTAGTGATTTTTTGACGTGTGCATTGCCAGAGTTGCATGGTTGTGGAGTTGAGTTGTGTGGGGTGTTCATTTGGATCTTGCCAAGGGGCTGTGCATTTTCATTGGTGCCATCATGGGAACGCTGGTTGCTGATGAACTGTCGGAGGATGAAGGAATCATGCACACTAGCTGGGTATTTGGAGGTGACATTGGTGGTGGTTCCACGGTGTTCGGATGTTGCCTGCACATTGATGTGAGATGTGTTCTTTCTGTTGCGGTGATTGTGTGCTGTGTCACCAGGGGGCACAGGTAGAGCATGTGGTCCTTGCTTGGTCTCCAACGGACATATAGGGACTGGGGTACCAGGCTGATGGTGATGTCCAGGACAGGTGTGAGGGACTTGGATTGTGCTGGCTGTGAGACTCCTCTGACTCTGGCGGGTGTTGTTTGGGGGTACCAGGGGCCAACAGGTGCAGCACAGCCAGCAGCGTTGTGTGGGGTGGGATGTTGGTTGTCCGCTGTGTTGGTGCCATCGGCCTTTTGGGCGATGTTGGTCAGGATGCGTTGGGTGGTTGTCCTTTTGAGCCTGTAGTGGGCAATGACATTGTCAGGTGTTGGGTCTGTGAGGCTGGCGCGTTTCTGGGGTCCGCTGTCTTTGTCAGCGCTGCCTCTGTGGTGGTCCGGGGGGTCCAGGTGGGGGTTGGGGTCCTGGGGTGGTGGCGGTGGGTGTTGTGGCCCTCTTGGGTGTCCAGGCCGCATGACCAGTGGCTCCATGGCATTTGTTGCCCTTCCGATGTGGCTGTGGTTTGGGCTCCCTTTTGTGGTGCAGGCTGTCGTCCGACTTTGCACCATGTCTGAACAGGTGTTAGTTTCAGGGTGCTAACGCGCCTCATCACCTGTTTTGTGTTCTTATCGCTGATCGGGCTGGTCGTTGAGAATGTTGTGGTGTGGCTTTTGGTACGGGAACGATAGTTGCAGGGGTCATCTGTGGCGATGTTTTTTTCGGCTACTATCGTGGGTATACTGGTGCTGTGGACTGTTAACACCAGCTTGTGATTGGGGTGATAAAGTGCCGCTAACTCGGCAATAGATCCTTGTGAATATCCCCCCATAGTGTATTGGAACAGGAGATAAATGTACATATTGTCTGCATTTGCCAAAATATTGCTTCCATAATGTGGCCTTAGGAGGCATTCCATGATAGGATTGTAAAGGCACAGTGATTTTTTTAATGCAAAATTACGCTACAGTTTGGGAGCTCAGCAAGGAAGCTCTTGTTCCAGGCACACAGGCAAGAAGCATTTGTCCCATCTCTATGTTGGTCAGCACCCACGGTTCTGCCCCCAGCAGGACGATAATACTCTCAAGGACTATCATGTTATTTAAACTTAAACAGTCCCTCTGAATGGCAAACTATGTGCCTCTTGCCTGCTTACACTTTTTAGATATTGGCACGACAGCCCTTGGATGGCAAACATTTGCTTCCTCTGGCGTTTTCGCCATTTCTCTTACAAATGCTGTGTTGTATGCTCATGCATTATTGACGCCATTCTGATAAAATATTAGTGTCCTTCTTAATTTTGGATGGATTTGTAATATCTCCAGAATTGTTCATATCCTATATTTGTGTTGGATGCTACAGCAGTGACTCACTTCATGCTTCTGCTAGTCATATGCTGAAGGGGTCAGCATGTGCCAAAAAGACTGAAACCAGATGAGGATTGCAAATGAGATGTCCCTAAGGCACACGTACATCATTTAGCGGACGCCAGGGGTCACCGCTATGTATGAGGGTCGTTTCAGAGCCTATGGCTTGTTAGCAGATGTGTGTGAAATTGTGCTTTTAATTACACTGTTTGACCCCATTTTGTAAACGATTTATTCGGGGGAGAACGCCAAAGAACTCCTAGTAGAGTCTGGCATGCTACAATTCTGGGTAAGTATTATGTATCACCAGTTTCAAAGGTCATGGCAGTGCCCTAATAGGGGTGGTATTTAAAATGGATATTTGTCTATGTTTTTTAGATTGATCATGCAGTTATTATGGAAATTCAATGATGCCAATTATTGTGATGTCTGGTTAAGGTCATGTGACACCACTTCCTGGGGACATTTGTGGTCAAAATTCATTCGATTTGACTTCCTGTGATGTCATTAGAGGCAAGGGGAGTGTGAAGTCACTTCCGCTACCCCTGGCATTTTGGTGAATTGACATCCAAGGGACACTTCAGGCACTGAAAAATAGAAGGATGTCCTACGTGAAGCAAGAGCAGCAAGAACCTATAGATTGATTCCTGCAGCTTCACACTGTGTTGATGTGGTAGGTGTCCCATTATAAGAAGTTCAAAATCTCTCCGACATATTTTGTATAGATCCATCTTTGAGGGAAATAACGTAGGTCCAAAAAGTGATGTTTCCCTTTAACACTTTCATAGGAATATTTATTTCATGCTACACAAAACATTCTAAATTAAATGACACCAAAGTTGGCATGAAACTAGAACTTTAATTATGGAAGTGCCTGTGCTTAGTTTGACACAAAGGTGTTCAATAGCTTTTGAGAAATTGGAAGGAGTGCTTGAAAAGGATAAACTTCTAAAGATATCTGAAAAGCTAATCAGGGAACTGTACTTCAACCAAGGTTCAAGGATACTTTCCTGACCCACATTTAAGAAATAAATACATTTGATTGGATGACGGAGCTTTTTCTTCCTTGTCAAACATTTCAGATCTTGCAAATTCTAGGTCAGGGTTGCAGACTACAAAGCTGTGATTGGCTGGCAGCAAGAGAACGTTTTTCTTGCAGCTACCATCATAGAATGAGGACATGGTCCTGCCTCCTAGAAAACATTTTTAATGGGACACATATGAGGGAAGGCTGGGCACTCCTTGCTCCAAATATAGGTGGGAGGACCCACAAATGGTCCCCAAATGTTAAAATAAAAGTTATGACTTGTGTTGATGGGTCTACAAAATCGACAACAACATGCTCAGGGTCTGTGCTTCATACTTCATGGCCTGCCCTCTGGCCATTGATTATGAAACTTGTGGACCTGCGTTGGGTCCTCTTCTATAATCTGCACTCCCAGGTCCAAGGTCACTGACTTTGAGACCTATGGACCCTTTTTGGATCCCCTTTCGTAGTCCATGTTTTTGGTACCATGCTTGCAGACTCTGAAACTAAGGGACCCTTGCTGAGCCTCCTTTCAGAGTGTGTGGTCTTGGTACAGAGTTGAAGGACGTTTGGTCCCACTTTGGGTGTGTCAAGCCCTCAAGATTAGAATAATGTCCATGGACTGTCGATACAGCTAGGCAGCTTTTATACTTTAAAACTACATTATGTTATAAAATGTTCCTATTAGGTGTGGGCTTGCATTTGATTGAGTTTTAGAGGTCAATTCATAGTGAATTCAACGTATAAAAAATGCCTCAAGACCACACGTCTTCTACATCACTAACCCTTGGATTTCTTTTATTTCTTTGGGAAAATCAAGTCAGTTCACTTCGTTACAGTATTTATTTTAGGGAGGGTGACAACCACCATTTGCATCTCCTTCTTTTGTATTTTCTAAATTGTGTTTCTTGCAGGACAGTCTGGTGTTAGGACTAGGGGGCACAAGGCAGGTGTGTGTGAGATTAAGAGATAGAAATTAAAGGGCAGTGGACATTAATGCCTTCTCACTGTTGCTGTGTTAGTGTGATTTGTTGATATTTTAGGGGCTGGAGCATTGTTTAAATGCCAAATTTAGGGTAGATTTTGTTTGCATGTGTATGTTGGTGGCTGAGAGGGTGGTGGCTCCACGACTCCAGTCCCATGTCACCAGACATTTCTTTATAGCTGCAGTCTTCCCTGTGTACTTTCCCACCATTTGTGTGTGTTTGTGGGATGGTTGATTAATTTGTATTTCTGCAACTGTTTAAAGTCATTGTCCAAGGTAATTGTTGCTTTAGGCTGTTTGTGTTTGAGACATTTTTTATTTTTATTTTAAATGGTTTTCTTTCATGTTGATGTGTTGTTATTATTTTATTGTTGTGATTGATGTTTTACATTCTGGTTGCTGCTTTACTGGTGGAGTATAGGCCCATTGCTGGGCAGAGGCACATTTTGGTAAATATTTGTGCAATACTCCTCCTGCAGTAGTGCATGTGTTTGTCGCTGGAAGGACAGGGAAGGGGCTCCAGGGCAATCCGGCATGTTCTCTTTGTCCTCCGCACCTCCTCCTTTCTTGCCAAGTGTTTGCCCACCATTTTGTGAAAGCTGTGTGTGTCTCATAGGTGGCCATTTTGTCTTCTATCCCACCTCCTTCCTTACAGTGTGCGTTTCTACTATTTTGTAAGATCAGTGTGTGTTTCAGAGGTGGCCAAATTGTCTTTGTTCTCTATATCTTGTGTATTGTGTAGCCATGTGATCGTCCACCATTTTGTGAAACTTCTGTGTGTCTAATCATTTATTATTAACAATTTTATTCCACTTTTAAAAGCGTTATGATAGGGACATTGTGTGTTGTGGCCCTTTAAAAACTGTTAGCAATAGGGGTCTCTAATTGGCAGAGGTAAAGTATCTTTATCTAAACCAAACAAGACCAAAACGACAAAAATCCAGCATACATGTATCAAGAAGTCACTTTGAAAACGGGTTATTAGTTATTGCCCTAGCTGCACTAAGCAAAGTTTCACAATATTTGTCAACTGAATTCTGTCTATGAATTCACATACTTTGCTGACAGAAATACATTCCTGGGTGATGACTGCTGCCTATCGCAGGACTCAATGATAGCAGACTTGGTAGTGCCAGAAGCCAAAGGATATGCGAAGGATTATTAGAACTAGGGGTGGTTGTAATTCACGTAATTGCGCATGGCGTAATCACACAGAATTACCTAAGAATTCTCTGAGATTGCTCTTGAATTACTCAAGAAGAGTAATTCTGCATTTAGCGCAATGCTATTTCTTACCATAAAAATTCTTCCTCGCGGTTAAAATGGATGCCAGCATGTATTTTGCACTAAAAAATAGATCTAATAGCAAGCGCAAGCAGCTGCTCGTACTCATTAGATGTGCTTTTGAGGTAGGATTTCTCCCCAACATGCTACTTGCAGTTAGCGCTCTTTTCATAGCTCAAAATGCACCCTATCATCCAAAATGGACATAAGGATGCAGCTTACACTAAGAAACAGCACTAAATGCAGCAGAGCATGATTGGCAAGTGCGAGGGGTCACTCGCAATCAATAAATGTGCTTTCGCAGTAGGATTCCCCCCAAAGTTACTTTTAATTACGCAAGGAGGAGTAATCGCATAGTTATCAGTAATTACACATCAAAGAGCGACATAGAATTATCGAAATTACTCAGATTACTCACCTAATTAGAATGTTCTAGAGGTGATATCTCAATAAGACATTATTCTCAATCTTTTCAATCCTACAACAATATTGACTTTATTTTAGTGACAATCTGGCACATGCATCAACCAAAAATCAAGTCGCAAAAATACCGAATCACTAAAATCACCCATTAGCGAGTGGCAAAAAACGATTCCCAATGCATCAACACAAATCGGGAAAAAATTAAGAATCGCTAAATAATTCCCCGCTAAAATAAAGAATCGCTAAATAATTCCCCGCTAAAATAAAGAATCGCTAAAAGAAGCCCCGTCAAAATAAAGAATCGCAAAACCCAAAAATCGCAAATAACGAAATCACTAATAGCGCCCGGCAAGTGCCAATCGCAAATGACGAATCGCTAATGAATGCATCAAATATCGCAAATACCGAAAATCCCCAAAATCGCTATTTAGCATGAGCAGATGAAGGAGAATCAGAACCTGGAGGTAAAGTTTCATTTAAAAAAATAAAAATTCCAAAAAAATACTACATGTGACACAGATGCTACCAATCAGTAAGCCATTCAAATAGGGCCAGGAGACCCTGTTTCCTTGCACAAAATGGCAGCCCTCTAAGTGCTTGCAAGGAGGATGCAAATTAATGCAGCAGGACAGCGCAGGAGAAGGGTTCAGGAGAGAGTCTTCAGAGTGCGCATCACATTGCTAGGACAAAATGAGGATGAGGTTTACGACAAGTATCGTCTCAATCGTGCCATAATCATGCTCCTAATTGCAGACCTTGAACCACTACTGCAGCACCAGACACGTCGGACCAATGCAATTCCTGCGCACGTCCAGGTCCTATGCAGCCTGCACCTACTGGCCTCTGGAAGTTTCCAGGGGGTCATCGCCGTAGCGGGAGGCGTATCACAAAGCGCACTTTCACGCTTCTTCCACAAATTCATTGATGCCATGCTGACAATGATACATACCCACATCAGCTTCCCCACAACCCCACAGCAGTTGGACCACACCTAACAGGCATTCTACCAGGTGGCCCAATTCCCCCATGTCATAGGATGCATCGACTGCACGCATGTCCCTATCTGTCCACCCTCAGCCAATGAGTACATCTTCCGTAACCGGAAGTCCTACCACTCAATCAACGTGCAGGTCGTGTGCGATGCCAAGCACATCATCACGGACCTAGTGGCACAATTTCCAGGGAGCACACACGAATCCTACATATTCAGACACAGTGGCATCCACAGGCGCCTACTCAATGGAGAATTTGAAGAGGGACTCCTGCTTGGTACGTACACATACCTCTTCAAATCATGAGCATCACACATGTATATTCATCACTGTCGCTAAGCCTTTGCTTCCATCTTGTAGGTGACAGTGCATACGCCCTGCGTGAATATATCCTCACCCCCTACATCAATCCAGCAACACCACAGGAGCAACGCTACAACGCGGGCCACATAAGCACCAGAAATGTGATTGAGAGGACCCTTGGGATTCTGAAGAGTCGCTTCAGAATCTTACATAAGACTGGTGGTGCCTTGCAATACAAACCAGACACCTGCTGCAGGATTGTAGCAGTATGTTCCCTGCTGCACAACATCGCAACCAGAAGGGGGATACCCATAGAGGTGGACAGGAATGACGACTACCGGGATGACCAACCACCCGCACAACACCAACAAGCACACGTTCCTAATACAGCTGAGGGCCAAAGGAGGCGGACATACATCACGCAACATCATTTCTGATCCAGGTAAGAATGAGCCATGACGAAATCATTTGTGGTGCTACTGTTTAATGCACAGGAGCACTGATGTATGTGCGGGCACACATGAATGCGATTTAGAGCTCCCCCACACAATGAGGAACTAAACATGCCCGTTGTAGTCACGGGTGTGCAATTGTACAATTGGAGAGGACCATGGTTACCCCACCATGGTCAGGTATGGCGTACTGTATGTCTAGTGGCGCTTGCCACGAACACCCAGCCTCCTCTCACCTGTCTCCTCCACCTCACCACGGCCTGTCCCTGTGGCTGTGGAGCAGCGCGAATTGAGCCTCCTGGTGCTGGTCTCCACCACTGATACGCTGCTGACACTTGAGGCAGCCTCACTGCCGTCCTCCCCTCCCAAGGTGCTGCCACTGAAAGTTCCGCTCTGCAAGTGTTCCACTGCAGTGGTCACCTGGCCTAGGGCCTTTGCGACGTCCCCACAATATTGGCCGAGGTCCACCTGCAGTGACACGGAGCGTCGGGACAATACAGCAGTGCTGTTGCACAGCCTAGTGATGGCCTTGGTTGATGCAGTGGAACGGAGCAAGTTCTGTCTGTGCCTCCGTCGCTCTCTGTGATGCCCTGTTCTTATGGCACGGGTGAGTTCCTGGAGGTCCTCACTCAGTTTTCCGTTCCCCTCTGCCACTACAGTGGTCATGCCCCGCACTGCCTCTGTCAGGGTACACATTTTCTTTGCAAGGCGCGACATGTGTATGCTAATGGTCCCCATGTGTCTCCCCTGCAGGCGCTGGACACGCAGCATCTATGCCTCGATACCACCATATGGGGAGCTTGCCTGGTCGGCTACATCCAAAGTACTGTGCAGGGACCTGCGCCGCTTTGTGACTCGGCCACGTGCTGGTGGTGGTGCTGGCGGTGTGACAACTGTTGGACTTTGGGGAGATGGTGTTGCAGGACTCGGGCATGCATCCATCACCTGCATGGGGGGGACTTGTGCCCTGCTTGTTCGCGGTTTTGTTGCAGTTGGCACAGCAGGTGGTGGTGGTGGTGGTGGTGGTGGTATGGTTGCTGGTGGAGGTGGGGATTGACCCTCCTGCGGAGTGTCGCCATCAGAATCAGCTGGTGTCTCCGAGATGATGAGGCGGCCGCTGTCATCTGAATCGCCAGGAGATGCATCTGTGTGTGAAACAGTGCATGGTTAGTGGGATTATTACTACATCAGTTTGTAATTTTTCATGCATGTCATTCTATTAATTACAATATTTGAGTCTATGTTTTGCTTCTACTGCTGTTGGGATATATTTTTGCTTTTATGACTATACTTGCACACCGGGCTGACATGACTACGACTCCCATGATGCACTACTGATATGAGGGAAGATGTGTGGTGCACTTCTGCCTGCACACTGTGATCGAGCTGGGGGATGGGAATGGGTATACGATATGCATTGTATGGGCGCAGGCATGCATCTTACCTTGTTCAGTTGTGGCTGCGCCGGAGGTGTCCATCTGCGTGACTCCCACGACCGCCTCTGGCTCGATGGTCCCTCCTTGACTAGCTCCTCCAGGGCAGTGTTTGCAGGCACTGTGGATGGTCCCCCTCCTGTTCCAGCTGCCTCCCTGACCCTTTCTGCGATCCTCTCCTTGGCCCTCTTCCTGAAGTCGTACCACCTCTTCTTTAGTTCGTCGATGCTGCGGGGCGTCACTCCCACGGCATTGACCCTCTCCCTGATGCGCAGCCATATGCGTCTTTTTTCTGCCTCTGGCACCTTGAGAGACAGCTTTCCAAGCAGCCTGTCATGTTTGCTGCTCACCCCCTCGATCAGGTGCTCCAGTTCCAGGTCTGAGAACTTTCGCTTCCTCTTCCTGGCTGTTTCAGCGCTGCCTGGTGCATCCTTGTCCATCCTGGTGAGGGTAGGGTGGAAGTCTTGTCAGTGTGGGTTCGGTAGCCTCAGCCTGTGTCCTGTTCCTCCTCCTGTGAGCTCCTCAGGCGAGTGAATGAGGGTGGGGCAGCTGTACTTCCTGGTAGTGATGTCATAAGACCGTTCCCAGAGCGACCCGTTTTTTGCGATTTTGCTATTACCGATTTCGCTAATGCCGATTTCGCTAATACCGAAATCGCTATTACCGATTTCGCTAATACCTAAATCGCTTTTTGCTCATCGGTGTTTGCTCTACTCGCCTATGTGGAATCGGTATATTATAGCGAATTTCAAGGATTCGCTCATTTTTACCGAATCTGTTGATGCATTCTGAAATGCGATTCCTTAATACCGATTCCTTATTTCTCGCTATTAAGGAATCGCTTTTCACAATGTTGATGCATGCACCAATGTTTTTACTTTAAACTCCAGATAGCTGAGAGCATTTCAGACGCTACCTTTCCGTAAAGTAATGTGAATCATACTGAAATTCAGTCTCCAGACCCCAGAATGGAATGAAGTGGTTTATGAGGCCAATTAAAGTTCCTCTGGTAATCCGCACAGCTCAGCTCAGAACTGAAAATGTTTTACATGCACCTACTGTTTAGGGTAATGTCCATCCTGTGTATGCAGCATCAGGCAGGTGTTGTCTCACAGGTGCATCAGCACAGACAACATTGAATCGATTGTGATTTAGTTGGCGGTTCACCGAAACTTTATTGCATGACTACATGAAGGACCCATTAGTGCAGCTGCACTCATGTCTACCGGTTAGTTACTGTGAGTACCTTTCTGTTATTCAGGAAATTTCACGATGCATTATTATTGTTTGAGCAAGAAAACAGTGCTAGTTTGCTCATATGGAAAAAGCTCATATCTGTAGATTTCATGTATCATTTCTTTTCCAGAAACCATATATGGGAGTAGATCCTAGGTGTGAACTTATCCCAGAATGTCCAGTGCTTAATCTGTAAAACAATAAGTTCCAGGGCTCTCGCCAGAGGACACTGCAGTTTGCACCACACATTGCCCCTCCCAGCGCCGCCAATGGCAGTACTAACACAACTACTAACATCACACTCCTACAAGTGTGACAATTCAGCCAATAGTCATTTTTAATGTATATTGATTTAATATGATTTAATAAACAACTTTAAATTAGGCAGACAGTGCCACCATGTGCCAGACTGTTACAGTCCACGGTGTTGACAAATAAGTGCTGGTGCTGAGCACCGGAAACCAACGGCTCAAATTAAGCAATACCTGGATCAATAAAATATTGTGCAACACACTACAGTTCATGACAAATTGTCTAATTGTCTGCACAGTGATGGCTTGGTGAGTTTGTATTTGTTCTGTTATCCGTATTTTTGAGTTGTATAGCATTGGCACCAAAAAGTGTGTCAAAAGATATGAGTAGAGAGGATGGATACTATCATATGTTTAAACGAATATACATTAGTGTCTGGTATGATTTCACAAACATTCATCTGTAATTCTGATTGTACATACATTCCACAGTATGTAAACTAAGGGGCATATTATAAGAGGATTGCATCTTGTTTGTACCACGCAATGTGGTACATACGTGACGCAAACCTCTGAGTCAGATTTTTGCAGCCACTCAAAAATCTGGAGTAACTCAATGCAGCACAAATCGCCGCTTTGCATTACTCTGCCCTGGGAAGGCGTTCCATGGGTATTGCGCGGGTGTTCCCATGCAACTCCCATGGATTTTGATGCCTCCCCAGATGTGAAGAACTTTTAAACCTGGGGATGTGCCAAAATCTTACACCTCCCTAGGGGAGGGGGAGCAAGGATAAATCTCTCTATTTCTCCTCGTTTCTTCCTTTTTCTATGTGTGCTGCATTCTGCAGCATGCACAGAAGGAGGAATATGCCTCCTAGGATTGTTTTGTGCACAAAAGCAATCCTGCATGCAACACAGGCACCCTTGCACCAGCTAGGTTGTCAGAAGGATGACTTGCTTCTCGGCACTGTGTCACACCTAATGTTTTAGTGTTCACGCAACAATAGATACTGTTGGTGGGGTCACACATATTTCACTTGTCTATAAGTTTACGCTTGTCATAACAGTCAGACCACGTCACCATGAGGCATATTTATAAGCCCCTAATGCCACCGGAGCATAACTTTTCTGACACTCTGGTGGCGTTGCTCTCAACCAAATATTTACAAGGGGGTGTTAAGCCACTTTACGTGACTTAACGCCACCTTGTAAATATGCCCCTTACCGCAGCAGTCTTCTGCGGCAAAGGGGTGGGCAATGGGTGTTGCTGTGGGCATTTCCCCTCAACACCCATCTCATTTTGATGCTGCCCCATAATTACAAGGCATGGGGCAGTTGCAAAAATAAGACCAAAAAATACCTGGTCGTAAATAGCCGATATGAAGAGAAATATTTTATTACTCCTCGAATTTTGCTCTTTCCATATGTGCTGCATTCTGCAGCACACATAGAAACAGCAAATCGCCTGTAAAAATTGTTTAAGTGCAGGAAGGTATGCCTTCCTGCACATCCACAATCACCACTGCAGCGCAGGCACCCTTGCAACATGGAGCAAGGGTACCTGCGCTGGCGCTAGGCAGCTTTTTAGCACCAGCTCTATGGGAAACTCAGGGGTGTGCAGTATTTTTGTAAATATGGCATGTCCCCACGTTTAACCCCTTCAGCGCGGCGCGGATTACCGCGCTGTGCTGAAGGGTTCGTGCGTGGGCGGGGCCTTGACGGAGCGGTTCCGTCATCCGCACAGCGCGACCGACGCGCATGACGGAACCGCTCCGTCACACGCATCGAAGGGGTTAAAAAATGTCATCTTGCGACTTTAGAAGTTTTGGAGTAACACCAAGTTGTTTTGCAAATATCCCCCCTTATAGCCTGTAGGTGTCCATAGAGTTTGATGTTGGGTGGTGCACTAAAGCAATCTTCGTACAGATGCACAATATGTCACGGGATTTTTCAGCTGGTTGAATATTGATGGAGTGCCTGCTGTGGTGAATTAATTTTCACATTTTCAGTCGGTCTTGAGTTATGCCATATGACGGGCACTTCCATGCATCAACTACATGTGTAAAATGGTTCATAGCTTATGATGTCTGGCCTACATCACCTGTTCTACAGGGGCTTTAGGATGGTGACGTACTGCTGCAGGCAGCTACTAAAACTTTTCACCTGGCATGAACATGGATACAGTGTGATATTCCCACTCTAAATATTGCCAGTGTCTACAACAAGCAAAGGAACAAGTAACTTGACATACACAGGAAGGGCATTGTGGAGACAGCTTGTGAGGTGACTTTATCCCACTCTACCAGACCAGTGTGATGGATGTATCTGAAACCTGTCTGCAAGAGTCCAAATAATGTGCATGATGCTAAGTGTGCTAAGAGATAAGGTATAGAAGTTAAGCACTACCACTGACATGACAAGAGTATGGATCAGTGTCTGGTATCACTTCATAAATGAGCATTTGTGAGTTAGAGTGTGCATGAATTTCAGTACTGGCACTTACATTTTAGTATTTATGCACCTTATATGAGCCACCAAATGTAGTTGGTGGAAAACAACTAATTTTACAGACATTTACTTTGAGAAATCGGAGCTGGAGAGTCCCAGGGAATTCAGAAAGGGTCTAGGTTCCAATTGATCTAACTGGGGGCTTTCACTTGTGGAGTACTGGGGGCTCTGTACTGCAGTCCCCCGAACTGGGAACCAAGCACATCGTTTAACACTTGACCTTCAAGGTAACGAGGCAGAGCAGTTCAAGCCTTACTCAGGGGAGGTACTGTGGGCTAGAGATTCAGAACTCAGTGATGCAGGCAACAATACCTAATAAATAGCTGCCCTGTCAGTGCTTTTACTTAAAACAAAAAAAAGAGGGACATACTTTATTGTACACAAAACTAAATACTACTCACAAGAGAAAAAATATACAGACTGGCAAGGGGAAATGTCCATGGGGATACCCATGAAAGGCGCTTGTGAACTACAAAGGCGTACATGAAGGAATGGTCAAAGTTACCCAGTATTCTTATAAATGTAGCCTAGGCCTCGGGCACTTAAGGCACATTCAAAGGTTTTCTCACCAGCAGGCCCTATATACTAGAACAAAGTAGCCTCTTATGTATCTAATACAAGCATAAGGGGTGCATTAATAAAAAGCCATGCCAATTGACTTTGTCAACGGTGTCACCTTATAATTGACTGGCAACCCCCAAGACGCTATGTTTTAATGAAACATTTCTAGTGGCACCAATAATATACAGTTTTTAATTTTCGTTATCAATATGCTATTGCTGCAACATATAAAAAAGCAGTTAACATTTGATTCCAGTGTTTTATTTATATCCTAATTAGGTTACAGAGCAACCACAGAGGACCCACTAGCAAATATGAAGTCACCCCATGGCTTCTGAGCAAAAGTACCAGCTGCAGGAGTGCTAATAAATCTGGCAAACCTCACATGCTCTCCTGGAGCAAATCTTTCTGGTCCCCAGTAGACTGTGGGTAAGAACTTTTCAAAATAGGAGGTTGGGCTTTCCTGTGGGTCTGCTGCTCTCCTGGTAGCAGAACCCCTATAGCGGCATGCTCATGCTCCCTGTCTCTTAGGAGCACACAACCAAAATATGCACATTTAATTAGACCTCTATGTGACACTTACTTTCCCTCCCACAATCTTTAGAACTGGCTGCCAATGCAAATGCTGTATATATTCTCTCCTTAGGTTTGGATTCTTCTTATTGATGTGCCCATCTGGGCGTGTTTATTCTCATTAGGCAGGTGTCTCTGCTTCACATGAGACACAACTGCCTGGAAGCCAAAGAGCCCACGAAGTCCCGGCCAGCTCCCCATCCACCCACCACACTTTTCTTTCTGCTGGTGGGGAAGCTGGCTCTCCTTCTCCGACCTCTGGGCTCCTGTCAAAGCTGCAGCTCCCATGCAGTGGTCCTGGAACAAGACAGGAGGTGTCATGACCACGTAACTTGTGCTGCCTTGTGCCCATGGAAGCCCAACCCCACTTCATGGGCCACATCAGATAGGCCAGAGGCTCCCTGTGCCTGAACACTAATGGGGGATTTTAAACAAAACAGCACAATAAAGCTATCACATCTAGTTGGTCACTCTGGGGATTCAGAGCATATGGCCTTCCTGGGGTCCTCTGCATAAACCGTTCAGCATAGTATACCTTATGAGCCAGCCACACAGGCCCAGGTGATCCACCAGGAAGCATGAGATTTCTCTTGCCCCCGATGGGACATTTTACACAATCTTCTCTTTGTTGTGCTCCTGGTGACATGATCAAGCCACCAGAAGTGTCTTTGTACAGCCTCTTGCCTTCTAAATATTTAGAAATATTTCAGATAGTAGGTTTTTCGCAAAACTTTGGGGCCAGCCTCCTTACCCTCAATTCTTGGTAGATGTCTCTAGGTCTTCTTCTCGAGGCCTTCCAGCAGTATCATGGCATGGCCCTCAGTGCAGATAGCACTCCCTGTCTCTGTATCCCAGGCACTGGGCTGGCTGGCACTTACACAGAACCTGTGGGTCCATCAGTAGTCAGAAGGACCTCCTATATGACAAGCAAGACCAGTAAACAGATGCCCAAGGGTATTCTCTCGGTTAGGGTCCACCAGTAAGACAAACCTTTACTGTCCCCCAGAGGGAGGGAGAAAGCTAGTAACATAGACTCTGGCGTCAGACTCCCACCAAGAAGATTATGTGTAGCAGACTTTTGTTGCTAGTCCAGAGTTCTTCCTTCCCATACAGGGGTTCATTGGAGTAACCACTTTGCCCTTCCACTTTTGTGGTTCAACTTTTCTCCAAACTCTCTATCCCTGTTAAGGGGTTTAAAAGTAGAGGATTTTAGAATGTCAGCGTCTATACCTGATCCACCTCTCCAAACCTAACTGGCATTTCCTGGGAGAAAGCCACAGATTAGGCTACAGTCTGCATAGCATTTTGGGATTTTTCAAGACCCCCTCCTCAGGTCTAACTCTACCCACCCAAAGTTGGTGTATTCCCTCCAAGACTTCAAAGGGAACCCCTAGTGGCACTGTGCCAGAGTTCTGCCAGCTCTCCCTTTTTTCACTGAGGAAGCAATGCCCCGGCTTGTTACAGAGTGGCAGCTGGTCACCTTATACAGATTTCTAGCCTGCTCATATTCTCACTCATCGTAATCCTTCCAAATTAGCCTAATTTTCTGGGCAAGACTTTCAACTATTGCTTGACCAGCAGAGTAATTAAGCCAAGCACTGTCATTCAAACCCTCAATCTCACTAGGCCTTGCCCAAGAAAAGAGTATAATATTCAAAGCACATAATCAGACACACAGGAGCAAAACGAATACGTTATACAACTTTGAGACCCAGGGAAACATAGGTAAGACTACATCAATTGCTTTTCTAGGTCAAGATAATCCAAAATTCTAAATTACGGACTTACAGTTTAGTCAAAAAGAAACAGGACATTTCTTTTCAGATTTCAAATTAAATGATGTCCTACATAGGCCACAACTAATTTATTCTCAGTCCCATCTGTGATAGGGTTACCTCTGTCCAAATACCGGGCTCTCTCCTCAATAAACCTGTATGTTCATATGCTCTTGACCATTTACCCAGACTGCACAACGGCAGACCTTGTTTTAAGAGGTTACAGCTCAAGTCTATTTCAACAATGGCTTACAGTGAGTGAGTTTTCCTTAGAGGTTCTCACTCACAGTAGAGATCCGGAAACAAAAACATCAAAAAATCAAAACTGGAAGAGGGAGTGTACTGGTCAGAATCCACTTCCTCACATATATAGATATAAATATATACATTTACAGGTAGGATGATAGTTTTCAAGCAGCACTCAGCCATTGTCTCCATCCTTCAGGTGTACAGCTATCACTGTCCACCAAAAGGGTGCTACTGCCATGTGCTGTATGAGGGAAGTCGCCATACAGTTGCATGATGTGTTGTGACCTTGCACCTTAGATTTGCGCCAGCTGTGAGGATTGCAAAATAATGTTCAATGGTTCTTATGGAAGAGATAGTGCATATGCGGTCAAGTACATGTGGGACATTGTATAGAAAGTAAAAGTGCCATGCTTATACATTGTGTAGGTTATCTTGACGTGCTTTCTAGAGTTAGGCCCAAGCTGCAAGTCTTTAAAATCTGTGTGCCTGAATAGAAAGTCCAACAAGGTTTTTGCCAAGACTAGAAATGACACTCACTCATGCAAATTATGACATTCCAGGAGGCAAGTTGTCCCCCCTGCCCTTGCTTCAAAACTGCGTCATAATGACCCTCAAATCACACCACTGACAATGTGCTTTGGTGCCTTAAGAGGTCGCAGTTTATTAAACATAACATATTTATACATTTGCAAAATCATGGTTATCCAATTGCTCTCTTAATAACCATGCTACCATCTTTCATTGTCTTTGCAATCATTTTGTTGCTGTGTGGACCCAGCCTCCTCAATTTCCAGGGAAGGGAGGGGCCACCTGTCTGGGCCTCTGATTCACGGGTCAAGGCTTCAACTTGCTACCGATTTGGAGGGTGTCCGTCGGGACCTGCCCAGGCTGAAAGTGCCGTCCCGCTTGCCCTGGACCCTTTCGTGTGCCCTCCCTCCTCCCGGGGTCCCTGCCGTGTGGCATTCCAAGGACCATGCTTGATCATCTACTCTAACCATCATGAGGCTGAGTCCTTCCATTTTGCTCCCTAGGTACCTCTGCGGTGAGGCATCCCAAGGGTCCTGCGGGAGCATGACATCTACTCTTTCTATGGTGGTAAGCCGCCCTTAACTCCCTCAGTACCCCTGCCGTGAGGCATCCCAAGGGTCCTGCGTGAGCATCACATCTACTCTTTCTATGGCGAGGGGGGGGTTTGTGCATCATCGGGCCTGTTGCCCCCTATTTATCCCCCCTCCTCGCTTTGACAGCTCGTCCCCAGATTGGAGGGGTCCGAGCTTGCCCTTGGGGTGACCAATCCAGGTCACCCCCCTCAAGCGGGCTATGCACAATGGGCGGGGCGGGGCTTCCCGCCTCCGGCTGGCGTTTGCCCCGGAACTCCACTGGGTCCGGCTTCGCCTTCCCCGGCCCGGGTTACTACTTGGTGCCAGATTTACCTCTACGAGGAAGTATGGTGTTTCCTACATTAGTATGTATTTAAATGAATATTTCTGTGACAAATCTGCATCTAATGCATCTCCTCCACAATCATTAAACAAGGCCGCAGTGTGCACCATTGTTAACTACTTTTGTTTTTGTGATATGCATAAAAGGAGAGCTTTTATTTTTACATAGGGAAACTATTGCATGATTTAAATGCCACTCGAATTAATTGTAATCACATTGAATAAAATGTTTTTATTTCTTTTGGATGATGTATTTTGTTTCTGTGTTAGTTAATATTTTCTCTTTTCATACATTTTCTAGAGCACCTTATCAAGTTCCTTACATTGGCAGTGACAAGGTGGTGAATTATGTGTCATGTGGCAAGCTTTGGTTGCGATCCAGTCTCCGCATGGCCACACATTCACTATTTACACATTTGGCAGCTAAAGTGACCAGCTGCACCAACCGCTTCACTGAAAGACAAATTGCATGGCATTGTACTGTGTCAAGTCTATGACTTTGCCCAGATACTAATTCATGTTGTAAGACAAATTGGATCCATTTGTCAAGAGCAAAAAAATAGCCCTGCTCATGAATGGATATTTTTAATTAAGAATGGATTTTCAGTAGCATATTTTTAGGCAGGAAGAAATAACCATCCAACAATACCAGGAAATAAATTACTGTTTTGGGTTTAACAACAACAACAATAATAATAATAATAATAATATTAACATAATTATTGTAAACAAAAATAGCCTTATAAAGGAATTCAGCCTTAGTCTTCTGTGGTTTGCAACTTGAACATCAACACCAAGGTATCGATGGTAACAATATCAAGGACAAACTATTGTTAATGAAATAGTGACAGGTAAGTGAGTCTAGATTTTCTATTCCTAACTACACACATGTGTACCTTGGTGATGTATATCTGTACATATAAGAGTTAGAAAAAGTAAGTTTATACTTCCCTATATGCACTTACTCTTTGATATTCTGTCAACTATGTTCTTGTAACACAATATTCTGGGGGTCGGTAATCTGTAGTACAAACATACTCTGGTTGGTCATGCAAATCTTTGGTGACTTGAAATATCATTATAATATGTAAAATCATTATTAATAACCCCTTGGATACAAAGGATGTCGTAAAAACATCCTTAGCACTGTTGCTCAGGTGTCCAGCATGTCATAGCACCCACCCGCTGTGGAAGCGCTAAGGCTCTCCCCGCTGGTCCACCCACAACATGCCTTCACGGGGATGGCAGAAGAAGAGCTTCCACTTCCGCCCTCCCCCTCCCCCCGGCAACCTGATGATGTCATCATGAGCAGCATGAGATGACATCATAATGAGTAGTTGGGGATGCATTAGCAGCAACTAGCTTCCAGCGCATCAGCAAGGGAGGACTCTTCAGGTAACTCATCCCACCTGGGGGGGATCATGTAGGAAGAGAGACAAAAGGGGGAAAGGAGTTTTTTATTTTCCCTGGTGTCGCTCTTCAGTGCGTTTCTACTTCAGGATAGCAAGTGGGACTGTGATCAAGCAGCAGAAAAGCACTCACTGGTGAAAGACCAGCCTCTTGGGACAGGGTCTCTTCCCAAATTCTTTCATAAAAGGTTTGGCAATTTACCTGCTCACCTTAAGGCAGAGTGGCTGCTTATTTGGCAGATCTGCCCCACACCGCCCGATGGGGTTTGGGGAGGAAAACAAACTATTCACCAGAGATATAAAAATAGCGATGTGTACGTGGTGCAATATCTTGGGCAAGGGTTGATCTCCTCATGGGAACCATTTTCTTTTGTTTCTGCCACTCCAAATTGATGAGTCGGCATTGCTGTGCCTGTTTTTGCAACACAGTGCCACCTTGCAGGAGAAATTTCCACACTGCTGCCATGCGGCTGAAGAAATCAATGCACTGTATGTCAGCGGCTGAAGAAACCGCAGCAGCCCGAGTTCAGCGCACCGTCTCTCCGAAGTCCGAGACTACTGCACTGACTCCAATGCAGGCCCTGCTGTGCAGTATTGTGATGAGCTTGTGCCCATGGGAGCTCGAGGACACCTCATGTCCTCGAGGTCTCGGGTACACCCATCTATGGAATGCAGGGTTTGAATAGGTAGTGGGGAGATGGTTGGGGATAACAGGCGGAGCGCTGTTGCCTGCCAAGTGAAGGTTCGATTTTCTCCTGTGTTACTTTGAATAAAGTATTCTACTTATCGCTCAATACGACATGAGTGCGACATTTGTTCACCACAATTTTGGCGACGATCTTGGCCGATCACCCTGTAGACGTGCAGCCTCTACCAGTAACACAGCGGCGTAGTGAATCACGGCGAACCAACGGACCTGATCTGGTCACAGTCTTGGTGGAATTTATTGTCTTCAGTGGAGCAGGTTTTCTTGCACATGGGCTGCGTCTGTGTGTATCGTGGCTGCTTTTGAAAGTGGAGAAGTCAAACGACACGCCTCCTTTCCAAAGCGGAGTTGCCGGTGTCAGTTTAAACGATTGGTGCTTTGTGTAAGCTTGCCTAGCGTTCTAACCACATGCCTACTTTTCAAGCAGAGCCGTCAAACGACAAGCCTCCATTCTCAGTGGCCTTCAATTATTGGCTGGAACTAATCTGTTCCTTCTAACTCTCTCCTTCCTTTGAGAGAGCAACGCAACAAGTGTTAATTCCTATGATATAGGAACAATTGCCCGTTTTTGTTCCATCGCAATTGCAGTGCTGACACTCTTTCAAGTTCAAACAGTGTTATTCAAATTGGAGGGTTTTCTTCATGGCCAATTTCAACAGCTGATTTCCTCTACGGGGACTTGCACACCTGGTAAGACTGTTCCTGGTGCATGAACTGGTTCTGTCAGTGATATGTACACCTCATTTGCATTCTCTTCTGTGTGCATTTCACGGTGATGTGCACACCTTTGTTCGTCTTCTATGCCTATATGTTTCAAGATAATATAAGCTTATTGTAGTGTTTTCTATACAAATTTTCTTTTTTCGTTTACCACCATTGTAATTTTATTTGTACATTACTGTTGCACCCTCTATTACACACACTTTGTAATTTTTTGTGAATCAATTATAGATGCTTCTGGTGATAATTCGGCACAAGCACCCATTGCCTCACCACATGTCTCAGTCATGCCACCACCCTGTTTTGTAGTGCAACCAGGAACACCTCAAATGCATTGGGATGAATGGGTGCTCACGTTTGACAATTATTTGGAAGTTCTGGATGGAAGTGAGTATAAACCTTCCCGTAAAAAAGCGTTACTGTTAAGTGTGGTGGGTAAAGAGGGTCAGAGAGTTTTTAGATACCTACCTCAAGCTACTGATACCAATGGTGAAATTATTCAAGATGTATATGTTGAGGCTAGAAGGAGACTTGAAATACAGTTTGCTAAGGAAGAAAACTTAGTCATGTCTAGATACAAGTTTTATGCTCAACATCAGAGGGTTGAAGAGAACATTAATGAATTTGTTTCAAGTATTTGTAAATTGTTTACCAAATGTAAATTTGGAGCTATGACAAATGAGCTCATCAGAGATCAACCTATTTTTCAATGCTCTAATAAGAAGATTCAGGAGAGGTTGTGGGCAGCCAAAAATCAGAGTCTCAATGATGCTATAGGCATAGCTAAGGTCTTAGAGCAGTCCAGTTTGTGTATGAAGGAATTGGAGAAGAATGAACAAAAATAATGACATGGCAACCCTAATCATAAGACTGGAAGTTTGTTGCAGGAGCGGCACATTATTTATTTTCTCCACCCTCGATCCCTGATTAACCCCATAATAGCAATAGTTTCACTTGTATCTGAAACCCTATGCCACCGTCAGTAACATGCTGAGTTACTTCAAGTGTCTGGGAGTGCACCAAGTGTTCAGGCAACTCACTCCTCATTCTTGCCCTTCACTTTCACGCTCACAATGCACTCACAGCTATCACAATGCACTCACACTGATCACCATGCACTCACACCATTCACCCGCTCACCCTGAACTCACAGTGATCACTCTGCACTCACAATGCACTTGTGCTGTTCATCCTGTACCTCACCCTGCAGTCACACAAGCACACTACTCAACCTACACTCATGTGACACTTCACTCACCTGTCCCCCTTAGTGCTCAATCTGCAATCTCACTTAAACAAGTAACCCTGGACATAGTTTGCATAGTAGCGCTATGCGTAGCTAGGCGAAGTGCGCTTCGCACTACGCACGCTATGCGTAGCTATGCGTACTGCGTAGTGCGGGAGGGAAATACTGTTCACACTGATTGCACAGTGGCAGATGCTTGTCCGCACTGTGCAATCATTGCAAACGGCATCTTGCACAGTGCAAGCGGTCGTTTTCTGCCTCTCGAGTAGATTTGTACTTGAGCGGCAGCTTTCTCAACGCGGACTGGTAGTTTCTCATTGCGAGCGGTTGCGAGCATACGTGACCACTCGCAATGAGAAACCTGACCTCCCTGCATGGAGAATCTCTCCGGGAGGTTTATTTTCCACGCTTGTGATCGGCAACTTGATGTTACTGATCGGGAACGAGGAAAAAGTAATGCTGGGATGTTGATTTTGCTTGCTCGCGGTCGCCAACTTGACGTTAAGGACTGAGAGCAAGCAAAAAATGCCCGCTAGGCTACGCTACGTGCTTTTGCACTGTGCTACGTGCAATTCGCATAGTGCGTAGTAGCCCAAACTACGCACGCTCCGCGAGCGTAGCGTAGTACTACGCCCAGGGTTACAAACAAGCCCATCACTAACCATGCATTCATTCGTCCCACTCAGCACTTGCATCCGCACCCAAATTCATATGGTCACCGCACTCATCCTGCAGTCATTCCTCTTACCCTACTCTCACACTGTCACATTGCTCATCGTGCACTCACATGGGCACTCCTGCCACCCACACAGCGCAAAGTGTTAATGTGCCTACTACAAGGGACGTGTACCATGCAGATCACAGAACTGAGTGTGAGTAAACTATGACAGCGCTATAAAAAATGAAATGTTTGTCAGAAAGTGCTATAGAGAGATTAGGTGCATTGTTGGCGAGTGGTAGTGAGGGAATTCATGGAGAAGGAGGAAATGGTTTAGTGGGCACCAAAAAAGACTGTTGCACCATGTGCAACCAGTTCTAGGGCCAGCACTGACTGGGAGTTAGCCCCCCAGAATTTCAGATCTAGTTCCGCCCCTGAGCAAGCCCCCAAAGTTGGAAGGACACTAACCTAGCTAACCTGATAGTACTGTTAAAAAAATTATGTAACCAATACAGCCCTGCAGCCACTGGCTGCCACAGAACTACACACCACTGGCACTGACCAGGTCGGCGGCTCTGCTGACTTAATGCGCTGGTGCTAAAATTAATTGGACCAGCTGGTGCTATTAATAATTGAAAGTACATTTTGTAGCAGTGAGAGAAATGCACTACTTATTTTGCGAGGCGACTCTCGAGAAGCAGCAATTGGTATGGGCCGCTTAACTATAATGACTCCCTTTGCAAACGCCGGCCCGAGCATGATTCTTTGGGTCAGTAGCAGCTGCACAGGAACAAACTTTGGCCTCTCAAGATAACTGTACAAACGGCCAGTATGTTTCTGAATGTGGAAACCAAACACCCAACCAGGATGTCCGGCTCGGCTCTGTCAAATATATGCCGACTTGTCCTCTCGTAGAAAGCAAATATTCTAATCCACAAGAGGCCTAGTAGATGCGTTGTGAAACAGACGAAGGAGGCGCACGGCTAGCAGTCACATATTCAACCCATCTGTTGCACACTTGACTCCACGGCGATAGGCGGCTCTACCATTCCATCAAGTCATACTTGCCCAGCTCGCATGATCATGATCCCGTATCAATCCCCGTAATTTCTTCTCAGTCACTCAGAACTTACCACCAGGTTGCCTTTGACAGGTTGGGCCATCAATGCTTCTGCACCACTTGGTCAGTGCGTCGATGTACCTACTCCAGCCTTCAGCCATTATGGTTTTGCACCGTCTTGCGCGCTAAAGTGAATGCACACCCACTGCCTAGCCACACCCACATCTAGTGAAAGTTACAATTCTGACTCAGCTTTGGTTTTCTCGGAGGGAGTAGTCAGTAGAAAACTGAAATAAGCGCACAGGAGTTAAAGTCAGTCAGTTAAAATAAGCACAGGAGTTAAAGTTAGTCAGTGAAAATCAATCAGTCAGTATTAGTGCATGATTACTAGCGCTCCTGAGGACCCGCAATTATGAGTGACTTTGCATTTCAGTGAAGTGATGCGGACCACCACTCTGAAATGCATTAGTCTAACGCCTGATGCATGGTACTTGGCAGTAACGATTTAAGGCATAGCCAAAGTTGGCTCTGGCCCAGGGCCCCAGCCTTTAAAGGGAGCCTCCTGATAGTCTTGCCGTGATGACCTTGAATAATTACTAAACCAAATGTTTTGAATACCATTATCCCTCAATTTATTTATAAGATGGGTGATGTGTGAGAGTCTACTATAGCCATTCTGCAGAGAAATGTTTATTTTTCATGCAACATTCATAAAAAGGTTTTATTAGATCGCAATAGGAACACACATTTGAGAAATGGGAGTGCATCACAGATATTATTTGCAGTAATATTAGTGAACTGCTGATGTGTTACAATATTAATAACACACATCACTATCCCTGAACATTAGATGTAAACACAGTTTAGAATTCTGACAGTTGAGTCTGTATACTGTCAGTGACATGGCCTAAGATGGCATGAAAGAGCTGAAATGCAATCACAAATTCAACCCTGTTCTGAACAGGGGCCCCCAAAATAGGTTTGGCCCAGGGCCCCCAAAATCCTTAAGATGTCCCTGGCAGACTTGCTGCATTTCTTTGGTTCATAGGGCTCAGCAGCAGGGCCAGGGCCGGCTCTAGGGCAGTGTGACCGGTGCCACTGTACCGGCTGCTGACTTTGGGAGGTGTGTGGTGGGTTGAATGCCATGTTTGCAGGTATATTATTGTTTTAAAAGCACCTGCTGCGACGTTCCTCGCCTCCAGCAATTTTCATGCAATATTATATATGTCAAGATGCCTCTCTGAGTTTACTCTAGTGCAAGTTTTAAGGTAGCGCCGAGGTTAATATACCTGCTGAAAAGAATGTGCACCATGCAGATCTCAAAGTGCAGGCTGTCCTACAGCGGTACCTATAAAAAATGGCACCGATATGGGAACGCCAAAGCAAATTCCTGCAGGGTATGGACTGCCAAGTCCATGCCCTGCAGGAACAGGGCATGCACACAGTGGGGCATAACATGTGCCCCCTGCATGTATCCCCAGGAATGCGATCTTGTATAGGCTCCCAACATTTCCCTACCATATGAACAGAGCTCTAGTTGGGAATCTTTAGTGAAATCTTATATTGGTACCACCGTTAGAGTCCTGTGCTTTTCTAAAGCTGAAGTGTACTTGCCTGTGTAACCAATTCATGTCATGTGTGTGTATGTAAATTGCAAACGTGCCTTAAAACCCATCATGTGGCGCTGTATGTGTGGAATGCACATTTTCATTTTTTAAGCAAAAGTTTGGAGTGATATTTGCACTGATCTTTGTTGCTGCACCCATATGTGTGGTCTGATCCTTGGCGCACATAGCATTGGCTACAGCGCACAGAGACCTTACACTGCCGCACACAGAGTAAAAAAATTAGAGGGAACATTGGTAAAGAGGTGTCACTCATGGTGGACACTGGTCCCAAATACATGATTATTCCCAATATTTGAATTCACACGTTTATGGGGAGGTACCGTTTTGGAATAAAAAGATATCTCAGCCTCTGGATATCAAGGGGAGACGATTGACATCTTGGGTTTCAAGTTATCTCAGATTGAGTTTGGAGGGAGGTCAATTTCAGGGAAAGTTTATGTTTCAGAAAATGGACCAGCTATTCTCAGTTGGGTTCACCAATTTGATTTACACATTAAAATTGACCCAAGGGCTCCCATGCAATTTATGGTGGTTGATGATGATTCCCTCGATAATATTTTGAATAATTTTAAGCATGTCTTTAATGATAAACTTGGTCTTCTGAAAGGTTATGTACATAAGATCTTGTTAAAAGAAAATGCAAACCCCGTACAGCACAAACTGAGAATGGTTCCTGTGGTTGTAAGAGAAGGTGTGTTAAAGCACTATAGGAGGAAATGCTTAAGGAGAGGATTATCAAACCTGTTGAGGCCTCTGATTTGGTTTCACCCATCGTCATCACACGCAAGGCAGATGGGCGCCTTAGATTTTGCGTGGACTTGAGGTCCCTCAATCAGAACATTGTGGCTGACACCTTTCCACTGCCAAATATCAATGAACTGGTCAAGTTATTAAAGGGTGGTAAATATTTTTTCTAAATTAGACCTTAAGAGTGCATACCACCAAATCAAGCTTCAGCCAGACTCGAAATCTCTCACAACTTTTGTCACTCTTGAAGGAACTTTTCAATTTACCCGCATGCCACTTGGTCTCTCGTCTACAGCCAGTGTTTTCCAACGCATGGTGTCTCAAATTTTTAAGGGTATACCCAACATCTTGTATTTTCAAGACCACATTTTGATTTTCGGAGAATTGCTGATGTTAGAATAACCCTGCGTAAGGATAAGTGCTCATTTCTCTCCGAAAGTATTGAATATTTGGTTACACGCTATCTGTCGAGGGTGTCAAACCCAAATTAAATCTTCTCAGAGCCATCGAACAAGCCCCAAGACCCCTCGACAAAGACCAACTAAGATCCTTTATGGGTCTCATCGAATATTATGCCAAGTTTGTTAAATCTTTTGCAAGTAAGACTGAGTGCCTCAAAGCCCTCGAGAAAAGGTCAGAGTTTTGAATGGGGAAATGAACAACAAAAGTGTTTTGATGACATTAAGAGAGAGATTTGCAATGCTGGCATCTTATCCCCTTTTGATTTCAATTTACTATCAAGATTACCTGTGGATTCTAGTGCTACAGGCTTAGGTGCTATCTTATCTCAAAAACATTGTTGTACGAAGAGAACAGTAGCCTTTGCATCCAAGACACCGTCCAAGTGTGAAAGGAACTACTCTGTTATTGAGAGGGAGGCCTTGGCTGCTGCTTGGGGTATGGAATAGTTTCACAATTTTGTGTAGGGTACTGAATTCTCATTGCGGTCTGATCATAAACCTCTCCTCACTATACTTTCTCCCGGTGGAGCTGGCAAAGGTTCAGCACGCTTGGCCAGGTTAGCAGACGGATTGCAAGAATATCGCTATGTTCTTGAGTATATTCCAGGTTGGAGGAACAGACAAGCCGACTGTTTATCTCGGTTGTCCATAGATAGTGCACAGATGGAAACCAACAGGATGATCCTGTTGCCTCTGGGGAGGATATTGTGCGTGATGGTGCAGGTGCGTTTTCCCAGGAAAAATGGAATGTGGAAATGTCTAGAGATGATACCCTTTGTGAAGTGATGGATTCTTATGGAAGAAGAAGAGACAGCTGTGTCTCTGCACCTGTGTGACCTTTTATGAAAGTGTTGGATGAATTGTCTACGTGTAGGAAAAATATACTCATGAGGGGTGATAAGTTTGTTTCCCCTTTTGGTCTAAGAAGGAAAATTGTTCAGATGGCACATGAGGGTCACCTTGGCCAGGGTTTGACTCACCGCCCTGTCAATGCCCATTTTTGGTGGCTGGGCATGGACAGTCAAATTACCAATTTTGTAGTCAATTGCAAGGCTTGCAAGGAAAGCAAGAAGAGACTCAAAGTAGGCAACGAAGTGGCCATTGGCCATATCTCCAATCCTGGCAAACGTTGGCATAGTTTGTGCATTGATGTCATCGGCCCGATGTCTGATTTGGATGAAGATTGTAAGTTGTTTTGGTAGATGTGTTTTCTAGGTGGCTTTCCGTGGTGTTTTTGAGGGAGATCTCTACTATCTCCACCATTATAAGCCTCAACCAAATTTATCAGGAAGAAGGCACCCCTTCTCTTCTTATCAAAGATAATGATACCCAACTGGTGTCCCAAGATATGGAGATTTTTTTTAAATAACATGGCATCACTCACCATCACACCTCTCTATACAATCCCCAGGGAAATAGTATGGTCGAGAGGTCCAACAGAACTGTGAAGGGTGCCATACAAATGGCAATATCTTCAGGCTTGGATGTCAAGAAGGCTGTGCAAGATCTAGTGTGGGTCCATCGCACAACCGTACAAGAAGCTACTTCCAAATCTCCATTTGAGATTATGAGAGGCAGGCTCCCTGGGAGCAAGATGGTTCCTTCATGGTGAAAGGAGTTGGTTCACAGATCTGGTTCTCCCAATCCAGAGGATCTAAAATTTGCATGCTCCAAGGCTTATGTGTTAGAAGGTGACTGGGTTAAGATTAAATCTGGGCGCACGAAGAGAGGTCTTTCCAAATTTAAAGGGCCTTACAAAGTTCTACGTGCTTTTGATTTCTATGTTATTCTTGACAATGGTGAATGCTGGAATCGACGTAGAGTTGCGTTATACCAAAGAGGTGGTTGTGGTTCTAGTAAGGAAAAAGGAGAGTGTTGTGGTGACTACCTGTTCATGGATGATGTTGAGTTTAGCCATCGTGGGGAAGGTCAACAAGTTCCTGTAACACCTGAAGAACCTGTTTTTCCCAGTAGTAGTGAAAAGAGCACCACTGATGCTATTGTTGGTCATGGTGCAACCTCGAGGGTGAGTTTGCAGACCACCAAAGTATTTAAGGGATTATTCTTTGTAGCCTTTCTTGTCCTGTTTTTCACTTCTTTTCAGTCTCTCTTCTTTTCTTATCTTAGCTGTTCTTTTCTCTTTTCTGTTTAGACATTCAACGATAGGGGATGTGTTGCGATGAGCTTGTGCTGATGGGAGCTGGAGGACGCCTCGTGTCCTCGAGGTTTTGTGTACACCCTTCTATGAAATGCAGGGTTTGAACGGGGAGTGGGGAGACGGTTGGGGATAACGGGCGGAGCACTGTTGCCTGCCAAGTGTTGGTTTGCTTTTCTCCTGTGTTACTTTGAATAAAGTATTCTACCTATCATTCACTGCGACTTCAGTGCGATGTTTGTTCCCCACATGCAGCTGAAAGAATCGACGTATCAAGGGACCACAGCTGAAGGAATCAACCCACGCCTGTATGCCTCTGCCACATTGTCCTCCAGAACATCAGGATTTCCACTTATCACACCTGTGCGCCAAACTTTTCTGACTCATCACCCGCAGACCAGAACCATCTTGGATTTTGACACATCGCTTTCGCCTACAGTCCGGATATGATGCAACATTTCTCTTCTGCACGCAGCAGAACGCCCTTTGGCATCCCCTGGACTCAGAAACCGACCCATCACTGTGTTTTCTGACGCTTCCCTCCTCTGCTGCTGTTTTGCCTTGTGAATTTTGACGCATCTAAAGATACTTTGTGTAAAATCACTGCATCCATAGTTTTCTAAGGACAGAAATGCTAAAACCTTTTAAAAGTCATATTTTGATTTGTGTATGCTGGATTTTTGTCTTTGCGGTCTCGTTTGGTTTAGCTAAAGGTATTTTATTTTTTCAAACTGATTTGGTGTCCATTTGTAGTGTTTTAACTTTGTTACTGTATGTATTATGCACAAATGTTTTACACATTGCCCCTGAGATAAGCCTGACTGCTCATGCCAAGCTACCAAGGGGGTGAGCAGGGGTTATCTGGATGTGTAATTCCCTTACCCTGACTAGAAGGAAAGGTCCCTACTTGGATAGGTGCATATCACTGCCAACAAGAGACCCAATTTCGAATACCAGGCATCAAGGAATTTGTTGCCATATGTTTATTGTGGAAAGTGGCCCCTTGGGCAATGGTCACTCCCCTAAGGAGGTCTCATTTTGTTTGTGTACACCTTTACTGGGGTGAGATTGGCCATTTTTAGGCCCGTCTGAACCCCAATGTAGGGGTGGAAACCCACTAGACACCAGCGAATTTGTGCCCATATTATTGGTGGGGTGCGGCCCCTTAAGTCAGGATCCCTCCCCTTAAGGGGGCATTTTGTCTTTCATTTCCACCCTCACTGGGGTGGTATCAGCTATAATTCAGGCAGCTCTTCTCTTCCCTAGAGAATGGAAGCATAATATACACCAGGGAATAGGTTTCTGTATGTGAGGAGACCTGCCCCTGGGGTAAGTGTTGGGTGGCAATTATTTGCCTTCACGTTGTGCCTTCCATGGGTGGAGATCAGTCATCTTTAAATCCGACCTGCCCCTTGGAGTAAACTTCATTGGGCCTCAGTATGAGTGGGTTGTTATTCTCCAACTCCTTCATAAACCCCTGTTTGTGCTGAGTCAGAATTACAAGTTGAGTGTTAGTTAAAACATATAATAATTATTGGATACGTCAAATACCTCAACCTTTGTTAAATTTCAATAGGTCAAACCTGCTGAAATGTAACAATGGGTAAAGCATACGATATTGTATCATGCTGATTTTGGTGCGCAACCAACATCTGCATTTTATTCCCCACAACTCGTAATCAATCAATCAATCAATCAAGATATTTGTATAGCGCGCTACTCACCCGGAGAGTCTCAAGGTGCTTGGGGGGGGGGGGGGTCTGCTACTGCTCGAACAGCCAGGTCTTGAGTTGCTTCCTGAAGGAGAGGTGGTCTTGGGTCAGGCGGAGGTGGATGGGGAGGGAGTTCCAAGTCTTGGCTGCCAGGTAGGAGAAGGATCTTCCTCCCATGATGGCTCTTCGAATGCGTGGAACGGTGGCGGGGGCATGGTTGGTCGATCGTAGCTGGCGGGTGGGAGTGTAGAAGGTCAGGCAGTTGTTGAGGTACCTGGGGCCCAGGTCGTGGAGGGCCTTGTGTGCGTGGGTGAGGAGTTGGAACGTGATTCTCATGCTGACGGGGAGCCAGTGCAGGTCTCTCAGGTGTCCGGAGATGTGGCTTTGTCAGGGAATGTCCAGGATGAGTCGTGCGGAGGCGTTCTGGATGCGTTGGAGTCTTTTCTGTAGTTTGGCTGTGGTTCCGGTGTAGAGGGTGTTTCCATAGTCCAGTCGGCTGGTGACGAGTGCATGGGTAACCGTCTTTCTGGTTTCGGTGGGGATCCATCAGAAGATCTTTCGGAGCATGCGTAGGATGTTGAAGCATGATGATGAGACGGCGTTGACTTGTCTGGTCATCGAGAGGGAGGAGTCCAGGATGAAGCACAGGTTGCTTGCGTGGTCCGTTGGTTTGGGTGCGCTGCCCAGGGCAGGGGGCCACCAGGAGTCGTCCCAGGCGGAGGGTGATGGTCCAAGGATGAGGACTTCCGTCTTGTCCGAGTTCAGTTTCAGGCAGCTGTTCGTCATCCACTCGGCTACGTCTTTCATCCTTTCGTGTAGGTTGTTTCTGGCGGTGGCTGGGTCTTTGGTGAGGGAGAGGATCAGCTGGGTTTCGTCGGCGTAGGAGATGATGTTGAGGTTGTGTTGGCGTGCGATGGCTGCGACGGGGCTCATGTAGACATTGAAGAGGGTGAGGCTGAGTGATGATCCTTGTGGTACGCCGCAGATGACTTCGGTGGCCTCGGATCTGAACGGGGGGAGGCGGACTCTCTGGGTTCTCCCGGCGAGGAATGAGATGATCCACTCTAGTGCCTTCTCTTGGATTCCGACGTTGCTGAGGCGCTGCACTAGGGTGCGGTGGCAGACAGTATCGAACGCTGCGGAGAGGTCCAGGAGGGTGAGGGCCGCTGTTTCTCCGTTGTCGAGCAGGGCTCGGATGTCATCAGTGGCTGCGATGAGGGCGGTTTCGGTGCTGTGGTTGGCTCGGAAGCCGGACTGCGAGTGGTCGAGGGATCCGTTCATCTCGAGGAAGGCGGCAAGCTGTCTGTTGACGGTCTTCTCGATGACTTTGGCAGGAAACGGGAGGAGCGAGATGGGGCGGTAGTTCTTGAGGTCGGTGGGGTCTGCTGATGGCTTCTTCAGGAGGGCGCTGAGTTCGGCATGCTTCCAGCTCTCCGGGAAGGTGGCGGTGTTGAAGGAGCAGTTGATAATGTCCCGGAGTTGGGGTGCGATGACTGAGTCGGCCTTGTTGAAGACGTGGTGGGGGCATGGGTCAGTAGGCGATCCGGAGTGGATGGTGTTCATCGTGTGGATGGTGTCTTCGGTGCTTACCGGGGTCCAGGTGCGGAGGGTGGTGGTGGGGGGCGTCGGTTCGGTGGTTGGGTGCGTGGTCTGTGCGCCAAAGCTGTTGTGTATGTCAGCGATCTTGCTGTGGAAGAACGAGACGAGTGAGTCGCAGAGATCTTGTGAGGGAATGATGCCGTTGTTTCCGGCGCTGGGGTTGGAGAGCTCTTTCACGATGCTGAAGAGTTCCTTGCTGTTGTGTGCGTTGTTGTCTAGTCGTTCCTTGAATGCTGTCTTCTTGGTGGTGTGGGTCAGCTGGTGGTGTTTGCGGGTTGCGTGCTTGAGGGCGGTCATGTTGTCTGTAGTCGGGTTTTTTCGCCAGGCATTCTCTGCAGTGCGGCAGTTCTTCTTGGAGTTCTTGAGGTCGTTGTTGAACCAGGAGGCTTTCTCGCTGCCGGTCCTGCTGGGATGGTTTTTCAGAGGTGCGAGGTCGTCAGCGCAGTTGGTGATCCACCGTGTGAGGTTGTTGGCTGCTTTGTTGGGGTCCGTTGACCTGGCGGGAGGGTTCTGGCTCAGTGATGTGGTGAGCTGGTCGGCGGTGATCTTGTTCCAGCTCCTGCGGGGCACCTGTTGTGGGTGGTGGTGAGTCGTGGTCCTTCTGAAGGTGAAGTGGACGCAGCTGTGGTCTGTCCAGTGGAGTCCGGTGGAGTGGCTGAAGGAGATGTACTTGCTGGAGGAGAAGACTGGGTCAAGCGTGTGTCCGGCGTAGTGGGTGGGGGTGTTCACCAGTTGCTTGAGTCCGAGGTTGGCGAGGTTGTCCAGCAGGGTGGTGGTGTTGTTGTCGTTGTTGTTCTCCAGGTGAAAGTTGAGGTCCCCTAGGAGGATGTAGTCAGTGGAGGGGAGGGCGTGTGGGCTGATGAAGTCTGCGATGTCTTCGCTGAATTGAGTGCGTGGTCCCAGGGGTCTATAGATGAGGGTGCCTCTGAGGGTCGTCTTGGGGTCGGTGTGTATCTGGAAGTGGAGGTGTTCGGCGGCGGTGAGGGTATCGTCAGAGTTGGTCATGATGCGGATGGTGTTCTTGTGTACGATGGCGATGCCTCCTCCTGTCTGGTTGACGCGGTCCCTCCGGGTGATCTTGTATCCGTCCGGGATGGCGATGGCGATGTCGGGCGCTGAGGTGGCGTTCATCCAGGTTTCCGTGAGGAAGGCGACGTCTGGAGATGTGGTGTCGAGCAGGTTCCAGAGTTCAACGGCGTGTCTGTGGACGGAGCGGGTGTTCAGCAGGATGCACTTCAGGTGGTTGCTGCTGGTGCTCGGCTTGGCGGGTGCGGTGCCGGTCCGGATGCAGGAGAACTTGCAGCATTGGCAGGTGAAGGGTCCGTGGGTGCGTCTTGGGGTGGCTCGGTGGCAGCCGGGGATCCGGCCGGTGTTGAGTGCGATGAGGGTGGCGGCGTCGTAAGTCCGGCGGGTGGGCTGGCATCTGCGGGGGCCAGGGGGTCTGGCGCTGGGCGCGGTCCCGGCGCGGACGGGTGCAGATGGGCTTGCCTTTGGCGTACCTTCGGCGCGCCTAGGGCGCGCCCGCTGCGCGTGAACGCTGTGCGCATGCGCTGACTCTGCCATAAATGGAGAGTGGAGGGGGCGGAGCGAGGGAGGAGCAGCTGGGAGGCGGGAGCGGGGCGGCGAATGGGGATCGGGGACGAGGAAGGGGGCGGGCCGCAGGGGAGCAGCGGCGGGGGTCGGGAAGTGCAGAAACGGCGGGAAGAAGAGCGGAGGTGGCGGTGAGGGGTGAAGCCCTGAGGGCGGAGTCCCTGGAGGCAGCGGCGGCAACGAGCAGGAGCAGCAGTGGAGACCTAGGACACACGGGGGCCGAGCGGTAGGTGGAGCGACCTGGGGGGGGTAATATGTGTACCGAATAAAGAACGTACCCCATGGTATCATTATTTATCAGATGCTATTTATCAGGTGCAGGATAAATAGGGCCTATACTAGTAATCAGGCCCATTGTGTTTTATATTGTTAACTGTTTTGATTCTTATCATCTGCATTTGTGACTGTAATACTTTTTCTTTTTATTGAAGTTCAAGGATTTTTCTTTTCTTTGAGGCTTATCCTGGTTGTTTCTTTGGCTTTGATAGATTACAGTTCGTATAGATGTATGTGTTTAGTAAGGAAATATTTTTTGTAATGTTTGCTTCAAATGCGTATATTATCGTTTTTTACTGTTGAAATAATTTTACTAAATTTCACTTATATTTTTTTGTCTTTCAAATTCACTTTTGGATTTGGGCAACATCTACAATGTGTTGCTTGTGTGTAGTCTTTTTTTGTTTTTCCTTTCTAGTGGGATAGCTTTGGTGCTTGCTGTGTCTATGCAGAATGGGTACAGTTGATCCTCAGTCTAGCTGTCTCTGGCAAGTAAGAGGGAGCTAGGTGTCCTTTTGTAGTAGAACGTTGATTGTGTGGTTTGCATTTATAATTTCTTTCCAGATGCTGATACAGTAACAGTTTGTTGATTTCTAATTTGATCCAATGTTGTTTATAGTTGCCTGTTTTTTGTGACAGTTTTCTTGGTAAGCACCATGGCTGCTTGCAAGCTGACCTCCCAGCACAATGCTGGTTTACTTTTCGAATCTACCTCAGAAAAATGCTCTGATACTGACTCTGCATCTGAGACAGAGGACAGAATGCAAAATTCTGGTAGGGAATTTTGTTTTCAAGCTAAATCATCTGATGATAAATCCACTATTAGGACTGATGAAGTGCCTCATTTTGAGGACATTGAAGTGCCTATAGTCCAACATAAGCAAGTTGGATTGCAGCAAGGGGTTGGAAAGGTTTGAATTGAAATTGCTGAACCGTGGGTTGCCCCTAACCTAGTGCAGCATGCTTTGCCTGCCTTGAGTGGTGTTGCAGAGTGTAGAGTTAATACAGAGAACTCTTTGACAATTAATTTTTCCAGCTCTTTATTGATGATGTTTTTTTGATGATATTGTTGACGATGCCAAACTGTGCACAGAACAGTATTTGAGGGGCAACAGTGCCAAACTTAAGACTGACCCTAGAGGTAGCCGGTGGACTCCTACAAATCTCCATGAGATGAAGCAGTTCTGGGATTTAACGTTTTTGATAGGAGTGCTAAGGAAGCCACGATTGTCTTTATATTGGTCTATTAGTCCTTTGATGGCAACTGTTACTTTTTATCAGCAACCATGAGTCAAGATTGGTGCTGGCTTCTGCAGCAGATGCTGAATTTTGTGGATAATGCTAACAAATTCCCACAAGAATGGTTTTCAGGCAGTACCTACCTAGCAAAAGAGCATGTTATTGCATTAAGAAGTATATATTGTGTGGATGTGTCACCAGATATGTGTATTATTTCAAGGTGTACACCAGTAGGGATTATTCACTTAACCCCCCCCCCCCCCGTTGTCCTTCCACTTTTGGAGTCAGTGAAATAAATGTGTGGGACCAGGCCAGAGTCCTTTTTCACAAAGGTCACCATCCTTTATACATGGACAGTTGCAAAAAAGGTATGCAATAATTTAAAGAATTGCTGAAAGAATTTGCAGCGGCATGACGCACAATCCACTCTAACAGTAAACGTTTACACTAAAGAGCTTGTTTGTAAGAAACTTCAAAGGGGACAGAGCAGTTCCTTGTGTAGTAATGAACTGCTCATTGAAATTTTCAGACAGAAGAAATGTCCAGATGCTCACAACTATTCACAATGATAGTACTCCACTTGTGACAGTTTGGGGTATGCATTGCCCAATAGCCATTGCAAACAAAGACAGATATTTAAACTAGAAACCCATAAGAATCCAGGAAGCCACCTAGGAGAATCGCCAGAAACTTCTACGCAAACATTTTAATATGAGAGGGATACGATCATACAGAGAGGTGACTGTTATGTGCTTTAGTCCTATGAACATAAGATTGAATTGTGCGTTGGTAAAATTTCTCCGGATAGTGGAGAAAAGGGTTTTGGCCCTAGAACATAATGAAGCAGCCAATCGCTCAGCTGAGCAGGGTATGATCCAGCTACGGGGCTCTTTTTGTGTAATTTGGAGGGTAGGCATGCAAGAGCACTTTACATAACACCAAAGCACTATAATGCATAGGCTTATTTGCACCTTATACTGAGTGACCCCTAAATGGCACAACATTATCTAAAAGGTCTTTAGAGCACTTTATACAGAAACAAAAACTCCCTTTTGTGAATTGGCACCAATGCACTTTGAATTAGGCCACTCTCAATATCATGGCATCGCTACAATCCCTTGGCCACACTAAATGGAATCTCCTGTTGAAAGCCAAATGGCACTTAAGCACTTTGGTCCTGATTATGATGGTGGCCGGACGAGCGTCTGACTGCGATCCTGTAGGGAACGGGACCTCTTGACAGGGAGTCGGCGGTCCCCGCCAGACAAATTACAATCTGACCACCTCTACTGTGGTCAGATACATGCCTCTTAGCATTGAGGCTTGTGCTGTGGCCTGAAAAAGGGCTGCAGCACCAGCCTTACTGCTAGGAGGGATGTATACAAACCTCCCTGAACCTTGTGACAGGCACCATGCGGTGTCTGTCACACAGTGCTGGGATGCTTAGGGGGGTACCATAGGTGTCCCCTAGGCTCCATAGTGGAGGGCCAAGGAGAAAGGGGAGGCCTTTTGATGCCTCCAAAGTCACTTTCCGCCTACCTATTCATGGCAGGCAGACCATGGCAGGTGAAAAGGGACATTGTAATCCCTACGGCGGTGCCTGAGCAGGCACCGCCCCTTTTGTAGGGATTGCAGTCCCTCTGACACTCCGACTGGCTCAAGAAGCCCGTCGGATGTGAGGCAAACGGTCACTCTGCCAGATGCCTCAGCCTGCCACATCCTAATGCAGCAGGTGTACCTGCAAGAGCCGATGGTGGTGGGACAGCCACCGACGGCTCTCATGGCCTTGTAGATATGGAGTAAGGTGAGGCAGCGCAAGTCACTGTCTTGCCTTACTCTGCATGAAAGAGGCATTTAATGGGTGTTTCTGTGAGTGTTCTCACTCAACACCCATGAAATTTGACACTGTCCCAGATTTACAACATCAGGTGAACCCGAAGCAGCACCAAAACCTTGTGCCTCCCTAAAGCA